>NW_024100678.1:3741666-4415000 GCF_016545835.1 Crotalus tigris
TTGCTTTGACATTTCAAATATTAGTTTTTGCTTTTCCTGGTCCTCAAAACCATAAGTGAACTGCTTATCAAGCAAAGTCAATTTCTCTTTATTTTCAGTTAAGTCCTCTTCTTCTGTAGTCTGTTTTATAGAATAATCAGAAGTAGTCTGAGAGTCAATTTTGAAATTTAGAGGAGAGATTCTGGCTCTTAATTCTGTAGTAAACTCTTTCATTGTAGCACATATTCCTTCTTTAGCCTCATAAATCTTTTCAAGAATAAGTTTACAATTTAAGTGTGAATGCGGCTCCATTTTAAAAGTTATTCAGCTGGATCAGGTTATCTTTCTCTCAAAAAAACAGTTTGAAGGCCAAACATCTCATTTCCAAATAGTCAAGAATTACAATATTAGCTTTTGGCCAGTAGATGTCCTCAGTAAGCTAAAAAATCTTTTTCAAGAGTCATTTTTTCCCCCCTTTCTTTCTATTTTTTAAGGAAAAAGTGGAAAAAGAAATACTCTTCCAATATAAAATAATAGTACCTCTCAACAACAACAAAAAAAGAACAACAGCATAAACTGATAATACAGTTCTTAAGAAAATATTTTTTTCAGTACCCCAAAACATGAATAAAAAAGATGTAGTCTTTAAAATTTTGTTTTATTCTTTTGTTCAACAACTTTCTTCCCAAACAAGTAAAAGCTGCTTCTCCGAACCAGGGAAATAATTCCAACAGGGCTCTTACAGGCAAAAAAGAAAGAAAGAAAGAAAGAAAGAAAGAAAGAAAGAAAGAAAGAAAGAAAGAAAGAAGGAAGGAAGGAAGGAAGGAAGGAAGGAAGGAAGGAAGGAAGGAAGGAAGGAAGGAAAGAAAGAAAGAAAGAAAGAAAGAAAGAAAGAAAGAAAACAAAGTAGAATAAAAAGAGGAACAAAGAAAAAAGTCTCACCCAGATACACCACGATGGGTTTTCAAGCTTAGATGTACTTTGACTTGCGGTTTCTAGCGGCTAGGTGAATGGCCATTTTACTGGCCAGTCTTTCTTCTCTGTCGGCCCTCAGAGTTGGCCCGGACAGCTGGAGGAGCCGCCGCTCCTCCACAACTGAGAGAAGCCTCTTCGACGGAAGTCGCACCCTCCAGGGCGACTTTCAACCCGCATAAGGGTCTACTGGCGGAAGGAAACTAGCCGACGAGGGGACAAGTCTCCTCGTACAACTAAAGGTGCCGCGATCCGGAACCAGAAGTCCTATATTTTATACCTTGAAGGACTCCTCAAAAACACTTTTGCTCTTCAATTTTTCAAACAGTTGCAAGATGCAATCACTCTTTGTTTCCCCCGAATCCCACTTTTTTTAAAATTAAACTTTTTGTAAATCTTTTCTGGTTTTCATACTCTATGTCAGACATATCAAACACAAGGCCTGGGGGCCGGATGCAGCCCACAAAGTGGTTTCATGTGGCCCATGAAGCCATTCTGGAAACAGTGAGGGAATGGCCCCCACTGCCTTGGCCCTGGCCCAGGCCAGCCGGGAGCCAATGTACAATTTTGTGGTGGCCATCTTGGCACTTGCCCCAGTGGACCATGCCTTGGCACTTGCCCCAGTGGACCACCCCCTTCTGCCAGAGACCCTCAGATCTGTCCCACTCCTGCCCAGGCCCCCACAGGCCCCAACACGAATGATGTAGAACTGGCCACTCCCACCCAGTAGGCCACACCCACTCCATCCACGTCCACCCAGTAGGCCGTACCCACCCTTGCCACACCCATCCGGCCCCCCCAAGAGCAACTGCAATGCTGATGCGGCCCTCAGTGAAATTGAGTTTGACACCCCTGCTCTATGTAATTCCACCTATAATTAATCTAGCTGAAGCAATTTCATTCTGCTTTTCTGTTTACTTTTACTGTAAAAGTTTGTACTTTTCTTGCATTTTCTCTGAGCCACATTATATTATAATTTGCCAAGGGGATATATCTCTCTTCATGTATTCTGCAAAGCATTACATATATTTACAGTGCTATGTAAACAGTAAGTCAATAATAGTTTACCGCACAGTTGTCTAACCTTTTGGCTTACCCGGGCTGCGTTGACCGAAGTGGAATTATCTTGGGCCACATATAAAATAAAAAATATAGCTAATGTATATAAATAACAAGCTTCTTTTTTTATATATATTTTCATTGTCTTGCAGGGCTCCACTAGCTGTCCAGGACCACGTACAGTCTATGAGCTGCGGGTTAGACATATCTGATATTCAGTAAATATTTAAGTATCACTGTAGATTTATTTATTTATTTATTTATGAGACTTATATACCGCTTTAAGTGCAAGCACTCTCTAAGCGGTGTACACCAGTAAGCAATGAATATATATTTACATTGCCCCCAACAATCTGGGTCCTCATTTTACCTACCCCGGAAGGATGGAAGGCTGAGTCAACCTTGAGCCGGTGAGATGTTGGATTGTATAAATATTTTATCTTTATTTGAGAAATGCACTTTTGACATATTCTTACACCATTAAAAAAATAACATGACTGCAAAATTACTTAATGGATACATCTAAAAAAACCTGGAAACTATGCTGAGATAATGGTTCTAGATATTGTAAAATATTTTGAGTTACCTTTTAAAAACTGAAATTTAAATGTCTAATTCATTGAGCCATTAAGAGAGCAACAAATCCTAAAAATACTGAATATAACATTGTAGCATTACATGTTAAATTTGTTTCAGTTCTGAAAAAAATCAAATATATTTCCAGGAAGACCTATTCTCAACACCAGCTGTTTTATTCCAACTGTGTTTGGTAAAATTAAGGTATGGAAAGGAGGAAAAGGCCTACATTTTTTCTTTTGCTTTATAGTTACAGTTTTGCCAGTACTATTCTGAGAACAGAGAGAAGAAATAAGTTCCATATGGATAGCAGACTTTTTAGCTTGGTTAACATTCACTGCTTAGAAACAATGCTTATATTACATATGTACTTAATTTTACCATCATCACAAGCTGCTACAAATACACTAAGTCATTTAGTAGGATTCCATCTCCCACAGCTATAGATGTACATGCCCCCCAAAGTTCCACTTCCATTTATAAACCAACGGACATAAGAACATAGATTGAAAGCAAGTAGTTAGAATACTGTTTGGTTCTTTAATTATTCCTTTTAAGAAAATTAATGTAGTAATTTGGGTTTTGGAACTATGCCTAAAGAGAGTG
This sequence comes from Crotalus tigris, assembly GCF_016545835.1. Lineage (NCBI taxonomy): Eukaryota > Metazoa > Chordata > Lepidosauria > Squamata > Viperidae > Crotalus > Crotalus tigris. The sequence continues at coordinate 3,744,859 of NW_024100678.1, forward strand.
CTTTACATTTACCCTCCCCCCACCAAATGAAAGCGAAGAAAATATTTCTTAGTAAATAGAACAATGCAATGCTTTTTTTCAAAAAACAATAGTCTAAATATCTTTAAAACATGCTTTTAAAAATATTATCCCAGTATTTCTCTTTCTTTCTGCATAAAACTCATTCCAAGCATTATTTTAAACTGTTCCACTTGGGTAGTTCTCAACAGAACAGAAGAACCAGATTCAAACAATAAAACATTAAAATGAAAAGAGAATTACTTATATTTTGTTAGTATAATTTGTTATTCCAGGAAGAACTTTGATTTGGGAATTTTTACATTAGGATATTTTATTTTTCCATTTTTGTGTGTTTTAAAAAATGGCTGAGATTGTCACAGACAAGTATCCCATGCTGTTGCTATAAAGTTGTCTGTGTAAGAAAAAAGAGAACACATGCAAATGTGTTTCAATCAGCTTGCAAACTGAATACAGTATCTTTTTTGGCTCAAGAATCTCCTATGTCACAGCCATTTCTTTTCCTTTTACATTAATGATTATCAGATGCTCACATAAATAACAGGGAAAAGGCTCAAAGGACATTTAGTCTGAAAATATTTTGTGAACAACAGTGGCTCTTCTGTTCCTCTAGGCACTGTTCACGTATCCAGATGCAACAGTCCCAAGATTGAATTTGCCAAGAACAAAAAGGAGGATGAACAAATGAACTGCCAAATAATACTGAGAACACTATTCACAGCTCCCATTCTCTTTCATTGTCTCTCACGCATACTGTTGCAAACACTTTGTGAAATGTATCTCTCCATCTCAATGTGGAGTAATAAACAGAGTGCTAGAATGAGACTGAAACAAATAAAATAACTAAAACTCCATTAAGTTGATTGGGATGGTTATTATTTCTCACCCTATTAGTGTTGTTAAGTATGTAAAACATTATGTATCATTCTGAGTTTCTTATGAGACAGATGAGATCATTAAAGCCATTTAAGAAATGATACTTCAGGAGGTTTTAAACATTTCAGTAGTAAGGAGAGAATAGCAAACTCTGCCAGGGATAAAAATTGTGAAAATAATGTTTCATTCCCACTGTGAATGGAGAGTGCAACTTTTCCTATTCTTTTGGGATACAATACTGTCATTTCCTTGTAAATCTTCCCTATTCTGACCAAAAGATCCCACAACAAATGTGTCCACTATATGAAAGGGATTGGCATCAGGACAGAACAAAAGAATCACTTCCTCTGCCAGGATTCCTGTTTTTTGCACACATCAACATTCAGCTTATTGTTTAAGTTAGCACTACTATGGTAGATCTCATAGTAAGAGTTCTAAAAAGACACAAGCAATAAAAGAGAAAGTGGAAAAATTAATTTCTGGGTTTTTTCCCAGTGTCCCCAGTTTGTTGAGATAGCAGCAAAAGCTGAACTGACTTGAGAGAAGAGAGATCAAGAAGGGATGACTGTGAGTTTACCTCCTCACAAAATTTGCCTCCACACTTTCACTTCTTGTCATCTAATTTAGAATATTAGTTCTTTGGATTTATGCTATTTAATTTTAATTTATTTGAAAATGCCCTCTATTTTAAAGCTGCTTTGGGACATTTCCAACTGGTATAGTTTTCAATCCTCCACAAATTAATTTGAAGTTTATCTTTAACCATCTTCATTTCGGCAGTCTCCAAAGAAGGAGAATAGGTAAGGAATAATATGAGCCAGTCAATTCTTCCTGTTGCTGACCTAAATACACAAAGAAAATAAATTGCCAGCATCATGCTGCCATCCAGGTTTTCAGTAAATCCTGTGAGCAGCTGTTACAGGAAAAAGCTGCCTTGGTGTAAAAGCATCATCTATTTCTATCAAAATATCTGCAATTGCCATTATGCTGAAAGAAGACATGGCAGCTCTTTTGCAAATAAAAGCTTTCAAAGTAGCTTTAGCCATGGTTGTAAGTTGCCGTATAGCCTCTGTATGAGGGAGGGAGGAAAGTGAAGGTGGTTTGCTTCAGCTTAGAGCATGGGTGTCAAACTCGCCACATCATGTTACATGTTGCAACATTTCATGATTTTTTTTGCATTGCCAGAGCTGGGGTGGGCACAGCCTCCGTATGATATAACCGGCCCATGGGCCGGCAGTTTGACACCCCTGGCTTAGAGGCTAGGAAGTGATTGAGGCAAGAACTGGGTGCATATTGTTTATATAAACCGTTAGGAAAAAATCAGTGCACAGTTTTTGAATCTTTGTTTTTTAATGTGTTTGTAAAATTAAGATAGCATAGGATCTGCTTACTGATAAAGTTACTAATATTTCTTCCTTAGCATAATTCAGCTGCAGTGGCTATTTCGCAAAGAGCTGTTTGCATCCAGGAAAAACCTACAGAAGAAAAAAACCTCTTTACAAATCCAATACCACATAAGAGAAGGATCAACTGCTTTATTCTTTTGGTTTCAGATGAAATAATGCAGTCTTTAAAGTCACATGACCTTAAACAAGAATAAAAATAAATGTAGAAAACAGAGTGGAAAGTGTGACATAGTCTATAAAGACAGTATTTTAGAAGGAATTTTCTTATTTTCTAAATAAGCCTGAAAATGTCAAGCAAACAGTTGAACATACCAGAACATATCAAATGAAAAGTTTCAAAGAAAAGTAGATAGTTTAGAATTCAAGAACATCTGTATACCATAGAAACAGGCTGCCTATTTAAAAAAAAAAAGCATTAGAAAATATTCTGTTAGTTTCTGAAGAACTACAAAATAAGATCAAGCTAGAAACCTTGGTATGATAGACAATACAAAAAAGAAGTTGTAGAAGGCCTTTGAGTTGAAGAAAGATGGAGAAAGATGTGTTTCATATAAAACATGCAGTTGTAGCTTCTGTAATGAATAGTTATTTATTTAACTCCATCTGTAGAACCACCCATCTCACATAAAAATTCTGGGTAGCATATACAGTAACAATCAAGAATACATAAAAAATATTAAATCAATTAATATAAATAAAAATAAAAACAAAAAATGGGAGGAAAACAAACAGGGTGCAATCCATTAACTTTCATAAAATCAGCTAATAGGCTCCATTCTACCATGGAATCACAAGTTAATTAACAGAGCCAGGTTTTTAAGGCCTTCTGGAAGGCCAGTATACTATATACTAATACTATTAACATTGTTAACTAATCCTCTAACAATATGATTCACTATCTCTTTGGGTTTTTCTCTACTTGTACCTTCCGATTGCAGAAACAAGCTCTTGCAATGTATTGGTTCTGCTGTGCTCCATGACAATGCCTTCATCTTTTTCCCAGCTCATGAATGAGATAGAGTTAACTAATTTTTAACAATACTAGTACTTCAGTATCATTTCCCTTCTTATTTCAATACTTTTTTTAAATTATGGAATCACTCCTGGGCAATATCATTGCCCAGTACTGAAATAAAGGAACTTCATGATAATTAGCATTTAAAAAAAAAAAATTCTGTTGCAACATGCTTGCTGAATTTAGAGTAGGACAGAAATGTATTTCAAACAGAATTTTAAAAATAAAAAATGAATTTAATGTATTTAATGATTAGAATTCATGAAATTCAGTGTTTAGGTTTAAACATAATAGTTCTTCCTAGTTTATGTTATTACTTGAATTATTCAATCTGTGTAGATAGTCTATGTTTTATTTTAAAAAATGAGATTTATTATTAGTCAGATAGCATATTTTCCAGGCAATAATTTCTGATTATAGAAAGAGGCAAAGCCAAAATAGCAAAGTTCAGGCTATTTTAAAGCAGGGCCCTAAAAAGGCTCTGAATTTATCTCATCTTACTAGAATAGAATAGAATAATAATAACTTTATTGTCACTTTGAATGTACACTAATCGGCGTACATTAAAATGAAATTTTGTTACATAAAGCTCTCAAAGGGTCACCACCTCCGATATACCCTACATAAATATGACAAAAATAAATACAGAATTATGCACATACCCATATATATTATAAGACATAGAGAAACAACAGTCTAGTTTGGGTTATGTATAAATGTGCATGGCAAGAAAAATGAATCTTGTGAGTTTACCAGACGGCATAGGGAACAAAGCTATTACAGCAGTGGCTCTCAACCTTTCTAATGCCGCGACCCCATAATACAGTTCCCCATGTTGTGGTGACCCCCAACCACTTATACATCACTGGGTGCCAGGGGCGTGGCCAAAGAAAAGGGGAAAAAAATGGCGGACAGCCTTGTTTGGTGACCCCCGTGAAATGGTCGTTCAACCCCAAATGGGGTCCCGACCCACAGGTTGAGAACCACTGTATTACAGAATTGAGTAATCCTGCTAGAAATCGAGTAGAATTGGGTAGTCCTGCTAAATCCTGCTAGAAATCGGGTAGAATTGGGTAGTCCTGCTACCACACATATACTGGAGCCTTAAATAAACATTCAAGTAAACTTTTATTTATCATTTTCATCAAGGGAAAGTATGTACATACACCTCCAAGTTTTTAACTAAAAGGAAAGACTTGTAATTAAGATATATCCACTTGATCATGGTGCTTTGCAATTATTTTAGGAGTGACTTAAATCAGATGTTTGCACATATTATATTAATATTACTGTTAATAAGCATCATAATGTGAGAGATGGGTATACAGTAAATTCTATATACATCCATAAATAATTAATGTGTAACTTATGTTAAACACGAATGAATTCAAAGATCAGTGTCAATGCTGCTAATATTGTATATTCTTGCTTTGACAAAATATGCAGAACTGTCTGGTATTTTTAGAGTTAATGCAGAGGAGAAGGAGGGAGGGAAAAGCCCGCGAAACAGAAAGGAAGGGAACCTTTGTCCTCCACACTAATTGGTGCACATAAATCATGACAGCAAAATAGGGAGTGGAAATGATAGCAAAATAACTGCTTGGTGGGTGGAGATTTTAGATCTTAGCATCCCTTTGTTATGCCGTGCCAACATTTTGTAACATAATAAAAGACTTTTAGGAAAATCAATGCCTGGAAGTTCTTTGAAGTGTTTCATTAGCCGGAACCACGACATCCAGCCTGCCAATTGAAAATATTGTAGTTGTACTATTTTCTGATGGCAAAAATAATCAGAAGTCTGGTAATACTTAGCATCCCTTTGTTATGCCGTGCCAACATTTTGTAACATAATAAAAGACTTTTAGGAAAATCAATGCCTGGAAGTTCTTTGAAGTGTTTCATTAGCCGGAACCACGACATCCAGCCTGCCAATTGAAAATATTGTAGTTGTACTATTTTCTGATGGCAAAAATAATCAGAAGTCTGGTAATACTTTTTATGATTACAGGTAATCCTCGATTTACAAACATTTGTTTACCGTGTTTCCCCAAAAATAAAACATATCCCGAAAATAAGCCCTAGCTTTATTTTTACATATGCGCCCAATATAAGCCCTACCCCCAAAATAAGCCCTACTTAAGACCCAACCCACTCCATTGCACCTGGTTGCATGAGGCAAGGCACACGGGTAACAATCAAGGGCAGAGATGGAGTGGAGCTGCCCCACGTGCCCCACACCCACTTACCTTAGGACAGTTGCAGCCAGAACTCCCATGCCCTGACACCTGCCTTGCCTCATAGGCCTACTTCTTCTGCGGCCGCTCGCCGCCACTTGCATGCATCGCCCTCAGCCTCCATTTTGCGGTCAGAGACCTTCCAGAAAGGCCTCTGCAGCTGAGAAATGAGCTCTGGATTGATGTGCATGGTGGCCCCGGGCCTCTGTTTTGCCATCATTCCGGAAGGCCTCTGATGGCAAAACAGAAGCCAGGGAGCACCACGCATGAGCAGCAGCGAGCAGCCACAGAAGAAGTAGGCCAGCGAGGCAAGGCAGGTGTTGGGGCATGGGAGGCCTGGCTGTGGCAGTCCTAAGGTAAGTGGGTAAGACATCCCCCGAAAATAAGATCTAGTGCCTCTTTTGGAGACAAAAGAAATATAAGACCGGGTCTTATTTTCAGGGAAACACGGGTAGTGACCATTTGAAGTTACAATGGCACTGAAAATAGTGACATATGACCATTTTTTATGCTTACAATTGTTGCAGTATCCCCATGGTCAAGTGATCAAAATTTGGACACTTGGCAACTGGAATGTATTTATGACAATTGCAGCATCTCAGGTCATGTGATCATCTTTTACGACTTTTTGACAAGCAAAGTCAATGGGAAAGCCAGATTCATTTAACAACCATGATACTAACTTAACAATTGGAGTGATTCACTTAATAGTTGTGGAAAGAAAGGTCATAACACGGGCCAAAACTCACTTAACCACAGTCTTTCTTAGCAACAGAAATTTTGGGCTGAATTATGGTCATAAGTTGAGGAGTACCTATAATAGATTTTACATATTTACAGGGGATTATAAGCCTGCTTCATTAAAAAAATAAACATTTATCTCTATTAATTGATTTCAATAAAATAGAATTGTAATAATTATTGTTCATTTGCTTGAATACTTCAGTGTTTACAATAATTTAAAGGCTGGATGTTTGTTGTGTTCTGTGTTAAACTGAAAGTATTTGTAATAGACCTTTTCAAGCCCAAAATAAGATCTTATTACTTCTACAGCAACACCAAGAATCTCTGACTAAAGAATAACTTTTTCCAGAAGCATTCTAGACATTGCCACCTTGTGGATATAGCTGTATATCACTTCTTGTGCAGCTTATTGGATATTTAATTGCTGTAATGCAGTTGTTATTAAATGGGGTAGTTTAAACTGATGTTATCTTTTTCCAATATCTTATATTTAATAGTTAATCATTATAAATTTATTATAGTACTGAACTGTTTTATTGATTGTGTAGATATATAAGCATCAACATTGATTGTAATATTGATGTTGTGGGATAATTGTTTTATACTTTTGGCCAAGTACTTTAGACTTCATATCAAGAGCACAATGTGTATAAATATGACATTTAATTTATTGCCTGCAAACTAATGCAACAAGTATTCAGAACTTACTTTGTATATTCATCCACTTGTATTGTCTGCTTAGATGAACTCTTTCTTGTAGTAGTTTGATACTATAAAAGAAAATATTGCAATTTTAGTTTAACACAAAATAGAAAAAATATTCAGTACATTGCATTTGTATATCCTGATTGATATCAATTTAAACTTGTTTTAGAATCCTCTTATCTGAGTAAGATATCTGAAAATTTGAACAAAGCATCACTTTTTTATGCCAATGAGCAGACCTCACATCCCTCAGGATAATGAGGATGATGGTGCAATTCTTACACTACAGCTTATAGAAGCTATTAAATAATATATCCCTAGGGCGTATCATTGCATCTATTTAAATGTTGCATCATGCAATACAAACTGTCAAACCACCACACACACTCACACTCACACACACACACAAAGCAGATGCTTCTTATAGAATGTTTTTAGAGATACTAGGACTGCAGTTCCCAGAATTCTCCAATGCTTATGTAGGCTGTGGAATTCTGGTAATTATATCCAACACCTCTAGGAGGCACCAGATTGGAAAAAGCTCTCAGGAATAGTGAAATTAATCCCAAATCAAAGAAAAAAAACATGCTAACATGCTCTCCCAGAATTAATTCATAGAAATACAATGCTGCTAAGAAAATATGTAAATTAACATATGCAGTTATTATTTGTGCTGGTCTCCCATGGAGAATGAGACACGCACGCAGGTATCTCGGGATGAGAGCCCAGAGCTGACTCCAACACCCTCTTTTATTGTTACTAAGGTTTTTACATCACACAGCTTAATCAAAAGACATATATAGGGGTGGTTACAATGTATCGCATAACAGACACTCTCCAGATGCAAGGCTACACAGGTGTTCTTATTAGACTCTGTCCAAAAGGCTGATGAATGTATCCTGTGTTTGGAGCAGTTGTTTGTTATCTCAAGGCCCTTGTGAGAGATGCCCATGGACATATTTGTGCAATTAATCCCACAATTATTATGTTTGTTGGGATGGCCAAGTTCTATTGCAGTCTTTGAGGGACTGTAAGTTCGTATGTGCAATAGAAGTTGCATTTGAAAGGCTTGTTTAATCATTCTAAATCTCTCCTGTCATATTGTGATAAGCACAGAGAAATATTGAACACAAGGGTTCCATTGATTTCAGTATAAATGCTGCAATATACTTATTTTAGAATTCTACTAAAGTAAGAGGATTTCAGAATATATGCATAAGATTGCAATCTTTGGACCCAAATCAAATACTATTAAGTTTTATTGATATGCAGATTAATTTATAAGTGTGTTTAGCTATTTAATACAGACCTTGAGGACAAGCCAGAATTCAACCTAATTGTACTATGGGAGAGTTGACTGTTAGCAAAGTAATCACCAGTAAATAGACAGCACTGCAAATGCTAAATAGTGGGGGGGGGGGGACAGAAATAAACAGAATGTTACCAACCACTTGAAACATAAAAAAGTCACTTTCCTCTGGGGAAGACAGAAAAGACCATTACTTTTAATAGTTGTTTCATTTAATAGGACAGACAAATTTATATCCTACCTAGTATTTCTGAATCACATGCACATACATATACAAAGAGAGAAATATGAAGAATAGTTGCAGGGAACTGGGTATGGATAGTCTAGAAAAAAAAGGACTAAGGGTGACATGATAGCAGTATTCCAGTATTTGAGGGGCTGCCACAAAAAAGAGGGGGTAATCTTATTTTCCAAAGCCCCAGAAGGCAAGAGAAGAAACACTGGATGGAAACTAATCAAGGAGACAAGCAACCTGGAGAAACTTTCTAATAGTGAGAACGATTAACCAGTGGAACTGCTTGCCTTTAGAAGCTGTGGGTGCTTCATGACTGGAGGTTTTTAAGAGACTGGACAGTCACTTGTCTGAAATAGGGTCTTCTGCTTGAGCAGGGGGTTAGATTAGAAGACCTCCAAGGTCCCTTCCAGCTTGATTGATTGATTAAATGAAAGGTACTTCAAAGCATCCCATATAATATTGTGTTACACTTCCAAATTGGATTTCTTTACAGGGATCCCTTAGAAAAGAGATGTACATCCTGAGGCTATATATAAAATGTATATTGTAAGTATATATTCCACATATAAAATATGTATTTTCATTTTCCACTAGCTACACCCCTACTTTGAAGCTTAAAAGTTACACAACAGCAAGAGAAATCCTCTTTCTCACTTGTCAGATGCTTTTGTTTCCACCCAATTGCAACTCCCAACATAGTGAACAAATGGCTCAAAGTTTAAACACAACTGATCCACTATGCATCAGAAGACAAAAACATACTGTATTTATGATGCTGCAATGTGTGAATTGATTCATATGTCATAATTAATTTCTAAGGGTTGTATTATCTGTACTGAATTGGATTCAGCCAAATTGTTGTTTAAGAATGGTCTCTCATTGTAGACTATAATGAATCAATTAAACGTACCCACAGAGTGGAAAAAAATCATATAGTTATAATACTTACAATATGGAAATAAATTATTCCATCTTAATATATATGGAAATAATTGATATATATAATAGAGCAATCTTGAAATACAGCATCCCGTTTTATATATCATTTTATTTGTACACTATTTAATTTGGCTCAATCCTTTGTGGCTGCTCTAAGAAAATAGCATTCTATAAGCATTGTGCCTGTCTGGAAGTTTCTGACTCAAGATACAAATTTCTGACTCATGGTAAAGCAGTTCCTTCTCCTTTTTGATTACAATTTAGAAATTTGTCAAGGGAACTGCAGTTATATTTCATCTGCCTATTCATACAATTTCTGTTCGTTTCAGTACATTATTTGAACTAATATTTCACCACTTACAAATCCTTGTTCAGGTATGGACAATAGATATGCAGGAAGCGCTAATTTAAAATTAATGGAGTGTTAAGCAAAAATATTTTAGCGATTAATTTTCATCTTTGTGAAGCACAAAATCTAAAACAGAAAAACAAGTTCATTAAGTAACCATAGAAAAATATATATATTAAATGAATAGATTTGACTAAAAAATACTGTACTTTCCGGCATCTAAGATGACTTTCGCAAGCTTTAAAATTGGCGCCGAAGTCGGGGGTCGTCTTATACGCCGAGTCGTCTTATACGCCGGAAATAATGGTAGTTTCCAGCGTATAAGATGACTTTCTAGGCATGCGACTCGGCGCCGAAGACGGGGGTCGTCTTATACGCCGGGTCGCCTTATACGCCGGAATATACGGTATGTCATGGTTTCGATAGATGAAACCCTTCAAAAGAACTTCGAGGCATTGTTTACCTTAAAGAATCTTTTATTCGAGAGACAAAGTATCGGCACTACATAATTGAAACCAAAAACTAAATTCCCTTCCCCTGGATACAAAGTAACAAAATGCAATTCTCTCCTCCAATAAACAGTCATAAATCACATTCCCCAATTAGCTTGAAGCACAGGCTTTCTCCCCAGCTCTGCAGCCTGCCAAAACACTATCAGCTCTGGCCCAATGTCCTTGGATTCCCCCATATTATTGTTATGACTAGCTGGACTCTCATTCCTATTCCCCCTCCCAGCACAACTAATTCTAAAAGCAATAGAGAAAATGGTTGCATTTCCATCTGTTGTCAAAGCAAGAACATCCGATGTTAGCAGCATTGACAAAATATTTGATGGAAAATGATAGAGGACAAAACTAAATATATAAGAATATAGCCCAAGTAAATATTATATTTTTAACCAATAAAGAGCCAACTGGGCTCAAACGGAAAGGATACGTACATTAAATGAAATGTAATGAAAAGTTGGATACCTCACTGAAAATGAAAGATATTAGAAATGATTTGTATAATAGATTTAATCATCAGCCCCACTCATCTCACAGGGTAGTTGTTGGGAAGGAAATAGGAGGAGGAAGGAATACTAGGAAGAAATGCCACAGTTGCATTTTACATTCTTTTCCCAGGTGATCCTTTCATGTGGTTTCTATGTCAATTGGAACCACCAGAGAGCAAGCAATCATTATGGATCATGTAACAACCAAGCTGTATTCTCTTTCTCTGCATGACAGATTACAGTTAGCTCATGAAACCTGCATTTTGTTTTATTTAGCAAAATTGCAAGATGATCAATGTGCAATTTTGAAATTCCAACATTTATGAGGAAAATCTTGTTACAGACAGCCTAGAAAAGAGCCTTAAATTACTGTCAGTCTAGAACCCAGGGGCACAGATAATCCCTTGCAATGGTCACCAAACCTTGCAGCACCAGAATCCATTTTTTTTTAATAAGATGCATGCATAGTTAAGAAGGATATAAAACCTGAATCTAAATAAGCTCAGCTCTCAAATATTTTGGCTTCGATTTTGTATAACTTTGTATTTTGATTTCTATTCCAGGCCAAAGTTTTTCTCCATGAGCAAGACCATACAGCAGCTGATAGTGATAGGATCACACAGTACTCAGCTACAATGCTTATATGAGAAAGATATGGCAGCTTTTGCAGATCTCTAGTCATGTTGTGCAATTTTAATGACAAAAATATTGTGGTGTCTTGGAAATTAAAAAAAAAATACATTGTAGCACACACATTCATAAACTGCATGTCACTTCATCAACTTTTTCTTGACAGAAGAAATTATGCAACTAGTTCCATATACTGTATTTTGGGCCATGAGTGAGAAAGAGAATAGTAAAAATATTAGAGGAAAATAAGACATAGGAGGTATGTAAGAAATAGTTATCACAATATAATTGGGCATTCTTGAAAAGTCATTTTGATTTAGTTAACACATGCAGCTAGTACACTATAAACCAATTCCTAGTTATATTTAACATAAAATATTTTCCAATAGCTGGCAGCACTTGGCTGACCTTGCATGCATGGTATGAAAAGTATAGTGGAGTTAGGGCTGGTTAATATTTGTAAGAGATAGCATAGGAAGCCTAGGACTGATGTTACTCAGAAAAAATATTTAAAGAAAAAGGCAGTGGAAAATCAGAATGAACTTCATCCTTAGCTATGCATGCTCACTAAATGACTGGACTAAGCACTGTCTCTCAGTTCACTCTATCTTATGGTGGTCATACACTCTGTCTTATGGTGGTGAAAAAATGGCAGAGACCATGCTATAAATGCCATTTTGAGCTGCAAGAAGGAAGATGGGATAAAAATTAGTCAAACAAACTTACCAAGAAAGCACTTGGGCATGTCAAGGAGGTAAAGCACACTCACTTTTTCCCCCCACATTACATTTTACTGATATCACTCTAAGTACCTAATGTTCCCAATTACTGCACATTATCTGCATGAAAACTTGCTGTGTGTAGCTCTCTTGATGCAGCCTAAAATTGCATTTGCCACTTTTGCATATAACTGTGATAGCACATAAAAAACAAAGGATAAAAAATATAAGTTAAATATAACAATAAGAATCCACAATAAAAATAGTTTTAACAGAGGCAACTTTTATCAAATCAACTGGGGCTGAATCATTATTGAAAGAATACAGTTTACAACATGCTAACAGGGTTGTGCTTATTTGTATCTAAGGATGACAACTGGTTCCAAGTGCAAGTACTGCAAAAGCCTGTTGTCTGGTCTACCTTCTTTATACTTCTCAAAGGGGATGAAGTTCTTAAATCCCTCCAAAGATAACCAGATCCAAAAGGCAAGGCATTTCCTTATATATTTGTCTCATGTTTTTCTGAAATCAAGCAAGTATGTATGTGTATATATATATATATATATATATATATATATATATATATATATATATATATATTGTCCAAATAATAATGATCACCAAGAGAATATCTATCAAAAATAGAATTTAATCCACCGAGCTTTCGTCAAATACACTTGACATCGTCAGGGTTAAAAGGCAAACGCCGGGGGGGAGTCTTATATACAGTTGTTTAATGCCTGTTTCCGGCTCCTGGAGCGCGTCATAGGCCCCAGCTGATCGGGTTGAGTCCTAAGCATACGCCCCACATCAGCATCTGTCCCCGTTCCATTGCTGGCTTGCGTTCGATTATATGTTGCTTCGTTAGCTGTTACCGGGTTGGGGGTCCAGATCCTTTTACCTTCCCTGCTCATAACCCCTCCACCATCCCACACACAATTTCCCTTTGTGAGCGGGGGTGGGCAATTATCTGCACTGCTTTCAATATCCCTGCAAGCCCCAAGGCTGCTTTGATCTTGTTTTCCTATCCCTCGGGATTGTAACACGGGCTCATAGTCCCCACCCATACTATTCCTCCTCCCCTCCTTCTTCTCGTAGGTTCTCCTGAGCGGTCTGCTGTTCGTTTCCACGCTCTCTCTCTTGCGCACAGTCACGATGTTTCTTGCCGTTGTTCGGCTGTCAGTGCCTCGTTGTTCCATCCATTGTCGATGAGCACCATTGCCGTTCATCCCCAATTCTCCGCTCCCACTCCGTACGGTGCTCTTCCCCTTTAATTGCAGTCGCTGTTTCATCTCGCAACTTTGTGTTGAGAGTATCCAAGGGGGGTGCATTCTTCTACTCGACTGTGACCGGGTTGTCATGGTGTGCGTGGTAATATCCTCAGAGGGGGATTCGTCCTCGGTCTCATCGTCTTGGTTGGACTTAGTTGTATTCCATTTTTCTTTCGGTTCCTCGGGCTCCACTCCGTCTCCATTCCATCCCACCGGTGATCCGTTCCCTACGGATCGTGGCGCACCCAGCCGCAGTTGCCTGCTAGAGTTAATCTGTTGTTGATCCGGGAAGGGGGAGCTGTCAATGGAGACTCCATTGCTGTAATTGCGTAGGGAGGGGGGCCGGGCGATGTTCTTTTGATTATAAGTTTTTTGATTGGGTCCCCTCCCCACATTAGTACAATTACCGGCATTCCATATTTTTAGAGCTTGGTGCGCTGCACACAGATCTACACGCCGATTAATGGATTCCGTTCCTGAGAACCATGCCTCTTTCAATAGGCGACCTCTTTTTGTCGTATCAAGCAGTGCAGATAATTGCCCACCCCCGCTCACAAAGGGAAATTGTGTGTGGGATGGTGGAGGGGTTATGAGCAGGGAAGGTAAAAGGATCTGGACCCCCAACCCGGTAACAGCTAACGAAGCAACATATAATCGAACGCAAACCAGCAATGGAACGGGGACAGATGCTGATGTGGGGCGTATGCTTAGGACTCAACCCGATCAGCTGGGGCCTATGACGCGCTCCAGGAGCCGGAAACAGGCATTAAACAACTGTATATAAGACTTCCCCCCCGGCGTTTGCCTTTTAACCCTGACGATGTCAAGTGTATTTGACGAAAGCTCGGTGGATTAAATTCTATTTTTGATAGATATTCTCTTGGTGATCATTATTATTTGGACAATATGAATATTCCCAAGAGTCGCATTTTTGTTTTTATTTATATATATATATATATATGTTTTCTGAGGTTTTTGCGGGTTTTCTCCCGTGTCAAATTGAAAGTGTCTTTTTTTTGTAAAAAGTTTTTATTTTCAATTTTACAATACATTACATTCTTAAAAATACTTCAGATAAAAAATAAAACAAATTGATACACACCACTTTCGGTATTGCTCACCCATTTTCCCCCAAACCGCATCCACCCTCTAACCAACTTGCCTCTTTCCCTCTTCTTCTTCCTCACTCACCCCCTCTCCTCCTTCTCCTCAACCTTCCTACTTGCTTCTCGCCTTCTTCTATCTTCTCACTCCGGATGCAGTCCATGGGAAATGCCCGAGCAATTCCTCTCTCCAAATTGAAACATCAATATTATATACAATAAAACTATTTCTAATCTGAACTACTTAAACTCTGATTGGATGGGGGTTGGCTGTGCTCTGATTGGTTGGGGGAGTGTTCTCTTTGGGTAGGGGCTTTGTTGTGCTCAGGTTAGTCTGAGTTGCATGGGGATGTGAGATGGTGAGCTGCATTGCTATTGTTTGGCTTTGCGTTCGTGGTCGTGCCTCATCTTCATGGTGGGTGTCAGTTTGCTTCATGTATGGATTGGAGGGGTTTAAAGTGGCTAATGATGCAGCTGTGGTCTGGCTTCTGGTTTGTGGTCGTGCCTCATCATCGGTGTGGCTTTGGGTTTGCTTTTTACGTGGACGTGTGGTGGTGACATCCTGTGTGGCTTTGGTGAGTGTAGGTCTGGTGTCATTCTTTGTGTTAGGGACTCGTTTGTCAATAAGGGTGGGTTTCCAAATGGCTGGTAGGTGGGAGGTATCATCTCGTTTGTTCATGCTGTGTGGGCGTTTTTCTATCTCGATGGCTTCTCTGATTATTCTGTTATTAAAGTGTTCAGTTTTGGCGATAGTTTTGGTCTTTTTAAATTCAATTTCATGTCCTGTGATTTTAAGGTGTTGGACCAGGGAAGAAGTTGGTTCCTCTTTTTTTACTGAGTTCTTATGTTCTTCAATGCATGCACTTATCTTCTGTTGGTTTGTCCGATGTATGTGGTGGGACAAGTGGTGCATGGGATTTCGTATACTCCTTGATTTTCTAATTCAGTTTTATCTTTGGGGATGGTGGATATTTTTCTGTTTGTGCAGAATGCTGTCTTAATGTTGTGTTTGTGGAGGATCTTACTGATTCTGTCTGTGGTGCCTTTTATGTAAGGGAGGAGGGCTTTGCCGTTTTCTTGTTCTCTGTCTTGGGTTTTAGTGGGGGTTTCTTTTTGGATTAGTTTGGTAATCTTATTTCTTTGGAATCCATTGGATATAAGTACATTAGTGAGAGTGTGTAGTTCGGTTTTTAGGTGTTGTTCATCAGCTAAGCGCTTTGTTCTAGAGATGAGTGTCTTGGCTACGGACTTGATCTGTGCTGGGTGGTGGTGTGAGAGAGCGTGCAGATAGCGGTTTGTGTGTGTTTTCTTCTGGTAGATGGTGTGTCCTAGGGAGCCATTGGATTTCTTGTAGACTAAGACATCCAGGAAGGAAGTTGGTTGTTAGTTTCTGTTTCCATGGTGAACTGTATTTTGGGGTGTCGGCTGTTGAGGTGTGTGAGGAAGTTGTCCAGTTTTTCTTTCCCATGTGGCCAGATTATGAAGGTGTTGTCTATGTATCTGAGCCAGAGTTTGGGTTTGTGATCAGATTTTTCTAGAGCTTAGTTTTCAAAGTGTTCCATGTAGAGGTTTGCAATGACAGGTGAGAGGGGTGATTCCATGGGTGCTCCTTCTATTTGTTTGTATTTTTGTCCGTTATAGATGAAGTATGTGTTGGATAGTTAGTGGTTGGTCAGATCTAGGATGTGTTTGGGGGGTTATATTTGTTTTGGATAGCTGTCAAGGCTTCTTTGATTGGCACTTGGGTGAAGAGGGATATGACATCGAAGCTCACTAGTAGGTCGCTGGGCTGTAAGTTTTGTTTCTTTATGATCTCTATAAACTGGAATGAGTTTTTTACTTTTGAGGTGATGGATTCCGCATAGGGCTGTAGTTGTTTGGTGAGAAATTTGGATAGGTTTTGTAGAGGTGAGCCTATGGAGCTGACTATGGGTCTAAGTGGGGTTCCTTCTTTGTGTATCTTGGGGAGACCATAGAGCTTAGGGTATCTTGATGATTTCTCTCTGGGAATGATTCTTTGCTGGATCTCTTTGCTAATGGGGGAGGCTTTTATTTTGGATCTGGTGTTTTTTTTCCAGGTAGGTGGTGGGATCTGTGTTAGGGGTTTGTATGTAGAGTCTTGGAGTAGGTTGGTTAATTTGGTTTGGTAGTTAGATGTGTTCATAACCACCGTGGCATTGCCCTTGTCTGCTGGTAAGATTATTATGCTGGTGTCTTATTTCAGGTTAAGTAGTGCTATCTGTTCCTCTTTGGGTAAGTTGCTTTTGGGTGGCTTGCTGGTGCAGAGGATGTTGGTGATTTCGAGTCTGATTCTGTTCGCGTCGTCAGGGTTGATTTTGATCAGGCTGGTTTCAACTCCGCATATAATGGTTTCAGTGGGGATGTGTTTGGGAGCAACTGCAAAGTTGAATCCTTTGGAAAGGACATTGGTTTCGGCTTTGGTGAGGATCCTATCTGAGATGTTATGCACTGTTTGTTTCATGTGTGGCTGTGAGGGAGGAGGGGTTTGTTTCTGGCGTTCTTGTAGTCTTCAGAGTTTGTTGGTGTGTGTGTCTGTCTTGAGGGTGGTCTGTGTTTCGGCTCTCCAGACGGCAAATTGTTTGGATTTATCCCAAAGTGCGTGGTGGATCTTGTTGCTGAGTTTGAGGTGAAGTGTGAGGAGATCTTTGTTGATTCGGTCTAGGAGGAATCTTTTTGTGTGAAGTTCATTTCTGATTAGGGCCAATTCTGTTCTTTTCAGGATGCGTTTGGTGGCTGCAGAGTTGGAGTGGAATTTCAATTGGAAACCTGTGGGGATTAAATTTTGAAGCCCGGTATGTTACTCCACAGCCTTCAGCCCTGGACATCACATCACAGAACTCAGCAGGCTACAACACTAAAGCTCAGGATGTTACAACACAGCCAATCACCCAGGATGGTGCAACACAGAACTCAGGATATCACTACACTAGATCTCAGGATGTCATCACACAACCCATTACCCAGGTCATTACAACACAAAGCACCTCAACTACTCAGAATGTTATGAAACAGCCAAACAATCCACAAACAATAACTCCAACATAGTCAACCAATCCACCTACAGCAACTAAGCCAGCACTCCACACACCCCCACCAACAGCTCCGATCACACTTTGCTCGCACAAGCACGAAGCCAAAGACCCCAGCCTGAAGATGACAAGTGGGACCTCGTCAAACGTCACCAAGATACTCTCAATCTTACACGGGAAAACACCCGAATACACCAAGACCTGCATATATATACACATTCTGTATGTGTATGTATGTATGTATGTATGTATGTATGTATATATAGTTCTTTTCATATCCATGGTAACTTCTGCTAATTAACGTTTTAAAAATGTTTACAGATCAATCTGCATATGATCTGCTGATATTGATATCTGACTGATTTATAGTTCCCTGGATCCTTCTTTTGTTTGCGCTGTTCAAATCACCTAGCACTTCACCAGAACATAATAAATGGGCTGATATAGCAACTCTTACTCCCACCTAAAATAGATTTTGCTGTATGTTGGCTGTGATTTCAAGAAGTTTCATTTCAAAATATTTGGATGGCACACCATTGGGAAGGATGATATAGATTGTTTAAGCCAAATGCAAAACTTTGGTCATGTGGTTTTAGTGCCGTCCTAATTAAAGACCAACTCTCTGCAGTACTCCCAATCTTATTCTACTGGGAGGACGCCTAAAGCAGCATTTCTTATTTTGTTTACTAGATGGAGCACTAACTTTTCTCTTACTCTGCAACCACAAACTATTTATTTTATGTTTACTCATATCACGGAAATATGATTAAAAGAAGGCAGAAAATTAGTTTGCATTACTTAGGGGTTAATCTCAAAATAAAAGTTAAAATAACCTAAACTACAATGGGAAGAGTATATGTCAGATAAAATAAGGTTAATAGCAAATGCAATTTTTATTTGTGTACTTAAACTGTGTAATTAAAGTGTTAGAAAAACTAACCAGCAAATCAATGATCTGCACTAGCTTCATGTACCTTTCCATATGGCCATAAACTTTTCAGATTTATAATCTTTACTATGATTACTACTGTAAGAGGATCATAAGACTCCTCAAATGTTAAAGTAGGCCTGTTTAGAAGAAATATGCTAGTCCCTTTGTTTCCAATTATCCTAATACAGCGATGGTGAACCTTTTAGAGACCGAGTGCCCAAACCGCAATCCAAAACCCACTTATTTATTGCAAAGTGCCAGGGCCACATCAGCATTGTGGTTCTGTCAGGGAGGCCGGGGTGTGTGGCCCACTGGGTGGGCATGGCCAGGGTGTCACAGCAGACTGGGTGGGTGTGGCCAGGTAGGCATGGCCACCTCGATACTCTAAAATCTCTACTTGAGCTTGCTAGTCGGCCATTTTGCCTGCTAGTGGCCACGATGCACATACCCACAGAGAGGGCTCTGAGTGCCGCCTCTGGCACGCGTGCCATAGGTTCGCCACCATTGCCCTAATACATAAGAATCCTTATGAAAAATCCAACTGCCCTGAAGATTATTAAACGGCAAACAAGAACATTTGACATACTATTGAAACTTTTCTGGTGTTCCGCCTCTTCTTTCAGAATTTCCCACAGTATTCATTCATATTTGGAACTAACATAGACACTTATAACTTTCCCTACCTATATACTCTACATATTCTGCAAGTCTCCATTGATAGGACTTAAGGGATAACAAAGAGATGGAGTAACACTGGATTATCCTTCAACAATATTGTCTTCTGTCCCTGTGCAGAACAATGTTTTTCCACGTTTATCCAATAAGTTGTTTCCCTCCTCTTACATCTTTCCTCAGTAGCTTTCCTGACTCTCATCTGATGTATCTACTCTGGATTTATTTCTACTAGAATAGTTCATTTACTTCATAATCAAATCCAGATCTTTCCTACTGTCATTCTCTGCTTAATTTAAAAATCTACCTGGCAGGCACCCTGTTTTGTTCTGCATTCTGTAGAATGTCTAGCACACGCTGTTGATGAATTACTAATAATAACCTAACCTTGAACAGCACAAGCAACAGACAGATGGTTGACTGTAAAAATAAAATATTTTTTAACATGCATTTTAACATCAGATTTCTGTATTACTCATGCTGGAAAGAAAAGTACTAACTTAGCCAGAGTTTATAAAGCACAGCAATTTAGAAGAAAAAATGTATTCCAAATCAGACCTAGGTGGATTTTTTTTTGAATATTACTGCTGCAATCTATACGCCTTTCTGGCACAGTACAACAGTAGATCAAACTTCACCTTATCTCCTGTTACAAGAGTATTTCACTGAACTTCTGAAATCAAAGCATAAAATGCTACCTGAGTAGATCTCAGAAAGGGTTTAATTTTGCTTAATCTAATGCCTTATTCCTGCCTAATTTACAACTAACATTATTTTGGAATAGGGTGAAGGGTTGTATTCCCTTTGAATACGAACAGGTAGATCCCTGTTTGCCAAATCACTTCTGCTATATATTTATTAGACATTTATTCCCTAAATAATTTTGTAGATCATTCTGCTTATAGAGTTGGGGACTGAATCCTAAAATGATGTATCTAAAAGCATCAGAAGGAAATCTCCTCCATCTGCAGTTTTTCTGCATCCCATTCTCCCACAAAAATTCTGTCTTAAGAGCCACTGGGGATCTTTTGAGAGGGAATAACAGCTTCGGGAGAAATAATAGAATTGAGGACAATACACACCCATTAACTTCACTAAGGTTGCAAATCTCTAACACTTAACCAAAAGTAAGCCTTATAGCAGGGGTGTCAAACTGCCGGCCCACGGGTCAGATCCGTCATGCCAAAACTGCACCCACCCCAGCTCCGGCAATGGGGAAAAAGTCACAATATGTCGTGGCACGTCACGTGACGTTGCGAGTTTGACATCCCTGCCTTATAGCAATAGCAATAGCATTTAGGCTTATATACAACTCCATAGCGCTTTGCAGCACTCTCTCTGGGCAGTTTACAATGTAAGCATTATTTGCATATTGTCCCAAACAATCTGGAAGAATGGAAGGTTGAGTCAACCTTGAGTCCCATCAAGATTGAACTCCAGGCTATGGCCAGAGTTTGCCTGCAATACTGAACTTTAACCATTGTGCCACCAGGGCTCCTTACTCTACTCAACAGGAATTTATTCTGGGCAGATATAGTATGTATATTCCATCTTCCCCCACCTCACTTCATATAATTCAAGAATATCCTCAGCCTCCAGAAGGGGTTTCATTGAAAACAGATGATGCAATAGGAAGGGCAGAACTGCAAACATTCTTTCTGTGAATCATTAAATTAACCTTTTTAGGATCTGTAACTGTTTTTTCTCAGTCTTCTTTAAATTAAAATTTTATCTGAAGCATTCACATCAGCTGAGTTGGTACATTCAAATCCCACATTTGAAAGGATTCACTTGATGTTAATTGCTCTATGCTGCTAGTAAAACTGTTATGACTAACTGCAATATAAACAAGGGAACAATAGCTATGAAAGTTAATACAGAAAAAAGATCCAGAAATGGGATACAGAATACTAAGCAGTTTTTGAATGACTGCATATGTAAAAAAAGGTATGCTCCACTTTATGACTTGTATTTCATATATCAATACTGTTTCTAAAACAAATATGAGAAATATGGCACATTAAATAGAAATGTCTTGGCATTTCTTTCTCTATATTTCTTTTGCAAATCTACTGGGCTTTTCTCAAAGTTTGTTTATGCTTTGAAATTAATTCCATCCTTTAGAAACATATTTCCTCCCTTAAAAACTATTTGCTATATATTTAAAATGAGATGTGTTTAAAAATACAATATATTTAGTCCCAGCTATAAGACTGAGTTATAGAATTCAAAATTTCCAAACAAAATCTTAATTTCTTTCAAAATTTATTCTCTTAAATAAATTTATGACTGTTACCAAACCCTACCATGAATAGAGAAAGCATCCCTCCCTCTCAGAGTACCCAATAAGAAAAAATATTATAATCATCTCTGATAATAGCAATAGCACATTTATACTGCTCCATAGTGCTTTACACTTTACAGCACTCTCTGAGAGATTTACAATGCCAGCATATTGCCCCCAACGATCTGGGTCCTCATTTTACCATGCTTGAAAGGATGGAAGGCTAAGTCAACCTCGAACCCTGTCAGGATTGAATTCCAGGCTGTGGGCCTAGGCATTTATGAACATTTTGCTGTTTTTACTTATAACATTTAAAAGTGCCTAGGCATGTTTTTACTTATAACATTTAAAAGTGCCTAGGCATATGAAGAGTATACTATATCCATTAGTACAATAGTCTAATTTATTTTCTGCCAGGGCTTGGGAGTGACTGATATACTGACATGCTAAATCTTATAAACCAGATATAAAATGTACTTTTAACTCAAGCATACCAGCAGATTATTACAAGAGCAACAACAGTGTTAATGAAAGCAGAAGCAGAAACTTCAAAACATTTGTTCTGATTCTGCTGACCAAGTTTGTGGATGAATAACTAGGCAATTGATCTGTTACTCTATTTCCTTCCCTAGAAATAGATTATCAGTGAAGAAAATATTAGTACATTTCCACAGTATACCTAAATGCAGAAACTGGAAACAATATAGCTCACATTTTAATAACAAGAATAGAGACAGAGTGTATTTATTTTATTTCTAGCTGCTACAACCGTATGACTCAGTTGTGTACATAGCATAAAACACCAGAGTGTAATTATAACAGGTATAATGCCAAAAATAAAACTAACAGTATAACTGAAGGAACTATATAAACATTCCTGTCAGATTCCCAACTAATTGAAACAGTCTTCCACAGAACACCATCTTAACTTGCTTCTGGAAGGCCAATAGGGCCTAATTTAACTTAGCAGAGAAAGCCATTCTAGGATAAGGGGACCATCATGGGAAAACATCTCCTCTTGCTCTCTGCCCCGATGTCATTGTGGAAAAGAAAACACACACTCCCCTCCATTTTTTTAGATGCATCTATTGATTCTATCTAAAGACAGTCCCAAACATACCAAGTCAAAAGCAGTACTTTTACATTCAGAAAGTATCTGCAGCCAATGCTGGCCATACGTGGTTATGGCAGATAATGCCACTTTAATATACAGAATATATTTGGACCAGTTGCATCCAAATACAGACAGCATTGCAGTAGTCTATCCAAGTAAGGAAGAGAGCATGAGTTATTGTTGCAAGGTCTTTCAATTCAAGGTAATGAGTACTCAGTAGGGCAAATGCCCTTCTAGCTACCAGCAATAGCAAATCAGGATACCAAAGCTATGGACCTGCTCCTTCAGATTCAATGTCACTTCTTGTGAAACATCAGAGGCTTGCTAGATGAATTGCAATTGTGTCTTGTTTTGGTTCAACTTCAGCCTGTTTCTTTCCATCCAGACCTCAAGGGCACCAAGCACCAGGGAGAATTTCATGTGCATTCTCAGTGCAGCCCCCTGTTGGACAGGTGTCTGGAAGGGTTGCCACTTTAATGGGAGCTGGAGGAAACAAATTAACTGACACTATTTTTGAAAAATTGCAGGCCAATTATAGTAATAAGAAAATTGATTTTGTAATATATTTGGGAAATAGAATGCTTATTTTTTTCTGTTTTCAAAGCATAGTTAATCTGTTAGTCATAAAGTAGTGATGTTGCTGTATCTCGAGAAAAGGTCACCTTAAAATAGATATCTCTTGACAAGTAAATCCTGAGAGAGAGAGAGAAAAAGAGAGAGAGAGAGAGAGAGAGAGAGAGAGAGAACGCTTGCCAACTTTATTTGTAAATGCATAAACACTCCTACAGAAAGAAATCAGATTGTTTTAGATCCTGGATGTAATGACTTTTACACACTGCCCTCAGCAAATGATCGAAATATGTTAAGCCAATTATAGTGCACATGGAAAACTTCCTGCTCATCTTGAACAGCACCCAAACTCCTGTGTCCAGACCCTGCCATCACTGAAACTAAATTCTTGTGACATAAATCAAGGTTCACCAACTTTTCAAATGGACACACTACTCACACTACTGACACAAATTAAAAAATTACAAAGGGTCTAAAAACTCTTGCCTATGAGAATGCAGAGAACTTGAAAGATTTGGCTATCTAGAGATTTCAGCTATTGTGTTTTGTTTTTAAAAACTGTTTGGTTTTGCTATATGCACCTAATTGCTAATCCCCAGTTCAATTTATATCATATTCCATCTACTCTGCAGGATGTTTGTATGTGCAAGTATTTGTCTGAAATTAACAAAACCAGAGATATATTTGCTCCAACAACAGAGACCTAAGCACTGCACAAATCAAAATTACTCCACTAAGTAATTTTGCAACTGTTCCTGCCTGCTTATATGAGTAACTTGGGTCATGTTATTATGCATAAAAAGCTATCAAAATTTCCTAAACCAGGATGGACTGCTGATTCAGAATGGGGGGGTGTCAGTTCCCCCCCCTTTTGCCATTTTGTATACTAAAAGAACTTTTTTTTTCAGCAGAAAACCAGTACAAGGCCCCACTTCAAACTGCCTGTCACTATCACATTCGTGCTCAAAACAAAGGATAGTTGTTCACCCTGACCCCAAGATTTCCTTAATTAAAAGTCTTCTAAAATCAGAATTGGATTGGCTCCCTGACTGAGAATCCTTATAAAGACATCAGGGCTGCCAAAGGATTGATGGCAGGTTTAGAAAGTGGAATAAATTTTGGCAAGGCTAAGAGTTCAGAAATTTGATAAGTACAACTCTATGGCAAAATGCCTCAACAACTACCATTGCCCACAGAGTTATGCTTAATAACCTGCCTTCAACATTTTTACAGCATATAAAATAATCAGATAGAATATTTATTCCAGATAAAATGAGCTTTCTATTTTGAGCCCAAGGTTGGTGACATTCCCCCATTTTCAACTTAGTCCCAGGTTCAGAGGTCCGATCCATTCACCGAAACCCACCAAGAACTCTCAGCATCCCAACTTAGCCCGGATTTCAACAATTCAGCTCTAGCTCTGTCCCGAGCTATTTTAACTTCAGCCGGCCGGCAACCTGGGGAGGTTCGATCCAACCCACCCCAAGCAGCTTTCTTTGTAGAAGCTTCTCCCGCCGCTGGTAGCAGCAGCTTCATTTTCTCCACAAACAGTGTTTCCCCCGTGCCTACCTACGAGTTCCTTCCTACTAAGCAACCTCCTCCCTCCCTCACCACCAACTCAACTCTTTCTTCCCTCGAACTTCAGGTTTTTCTGGGAATCCCCCGCCCCCACCTCCGGCTCCCCTATCACCAGGAGCGCGCCTACTCCGCTCGGGAAGCCTTCCAGAGCCTCAGTGGTGCCAGCGGGGCGACCCTTTCTCCCGCTCATCCTACAGCGTCCGGCGCAACGCTTCCGTTTCCTCGTCCCGGGCTCCGAAAAGCCAACCTGATTCCAGACGGCCAGAGACTGGACTGGTGTCTTAGCCGTTTCTGGGGTGCCTGGGCGACTGTCGAAGAAGGGTCCCATTCCGCCCCTCGCTTATTTCGCTGCGCCTTCTTCGAGAAGCGCCAGTCAGCGCCTCCTTCGCCCGCCCGTCACTCACCTGCTCTTACCGAGCTACCGGGCGTACAGCTCTCCGCGCTGACAGCTCCCTTTTGTTTTCCCCTCCTTCCCCAGCCTCTGCAACGATTGCTGCTGCGCCCGAGTGCCACGTGAGTCAGACGGGCGGGCAAGCTGGGCTGCTCTGGAGATGGGCGGTCCTGGTGCGCAGCAGCAGCGGCAGAAGCAGCAGCAGGGAGGGAGGGAGAGAGGGAGGCCAATGGCCAGAATCCAACCCGAAGGCGGGGTGCGTCAGGCGTCTGTGGGGCTGCTAGGGAGGCAAAAGAGCTCTGTCATGCCTGCGACTCCCCGAGCAAGACTTGTTGGGCGTTCTCCTCGCTCAGCCAAGGCCTGGGCAGCTGAGGCTACCTCGGCTGCAGCAAGAGCACCAAGGGTGCGCGAATCACGTTCTTTTCTGGAGGGGAGAATGACGGTGGACTTTAATTGCTAAGTCACTGTAGCTTTGAAATTACAACTGGCCGAATCTGGATACGCAAATGGATTCTTATCCCCATACTTTATTGCTGGATTCCTACCCTTCCTTTGCACTAAAAGAGCACATTGGATTCTGGAAACTGCTGTTTCAGTCCACTGCTTACCTTCAAGCAAAAAATATTGAGAGCAAAAATTAACTATTGCTACTTATATCAAAGTCATCTTAAAGTCAAAATCCTGATCTGCAACTCATATTTTGTGTGGTTAATTTTGCAGTTATGAATATGGTTTTCTTTTAATTTACAGGGTGTTCTTTTTTAATTTTTAAATGTTTTAAGGTAATTGACTTTTACGCTTATATTTTGTGAATTCTCTGAGGAATTTATTTTAGTGTTGGCTTGATATAGAAATAAATAAATAAATTAAAGCTGGTACATTGGAGTAGGATAGGGTGAGAAAAGCTAGAGGAGGCTGCTCTGATGATCTCTGCATAAAAGACAAGTCCTTCAGGTCCTTCCTCCCCTTAATTGAGGGAAGAGAAAGGAAAAATGCCTTTTACTGAACTTAGAAGTCAGCAACCTTTGGACTCTAGTCTGCTGATTGGACTTGTCTTACATTTTACTCTACATTATTTTTGTCCCTCTATTCCAAATTCAGCTAAATTTGGATCTGTACTCAAGTCACTGAGAACTGAAGTTAATTTTCTCCATTTCATTAACTTCCCTCAATTATTTCATACTCCTTATGCTGACTTTATTTATTTCACTTGCCAATTTATATAGCCACCTAACTGACACATGACTCAGGATGGCTTACAAAGACAACAGTAACACATAATTAATATCAAAAAATTAACACAACAAAACATATCACATTTGAGAATTTTAACCCCAAAGAAAATAATCAAGATGAGCACGACACATTGCCTAGGTGGATGGGGAAGTAAAGCCAGGTCTTAAGAACCTTCTCAAAGGCAGGTAAGGTCTGATTTATCCAGCTCTTGGGAAGAACACCACTCCATAAGAGATGCCTGGTAACGGGAAAGGTATCTGCTGGGTTCTTTTATGTGACACTATTTAAGCAACAGGACCCAAACGTGCCTAATATATCACATCTTGTCAAACAGACAATCTGAGACAGAGTTTTCTGTAATTACTGGTCCTGCAGTATAAGTATATGAGCATAACAGGCCACAATCAGCACCCCAATTTGTACCTGGTAGCCAGTGCAGTTCATGGAGCAGCAGTGCTACAGTATATGGACACATAGAAGAATTACTTGCAAAGCCATGTTCTGGAGCAGTTTTAGCTTTATAGTGGTTTTTGAGGGCAGCTCCATGTAGAGCATATTGCAATAATCCAGATAGGAACAAGACAGGCTTGACTTGTGAAGTATGGCTACAACCATCTTAAAGTAGAAGTCATGAGTCCAGAAGGACTTCAAAATTGTGTACCGGTTCAGTCAGGAATAATGTAGCCCCATTCAGAACCAAAGATTCAAAGTCCCTAAGCTCAGATATAGTCCCCAAATAGCTTGAGCCTGGTTTCCCACATCCAGATCCCTACTATACAGATACCATGACAGAATGTTGGTGGTATTTGGACAGCCAAGGATTGAAATGTATAATTTGCTAATACCATGCCAATGAATGACTGTGCAGCAGTCTCAAAATGTTAAACAGAACACCAAGTGCTGAAACAACCTACAGAGTAGAGGCTACGGCTGGATCTCTCCTCCTCATCAACTCTGGAGGAAATTGGAGACTGATTACATTGTGCCCCTCCCCTTGCAAATCATCATAGACAGTATCAAAAGCAACCAAGAGATCTAAGAAGGCCAGGATGGATGTGCTGGTCATATCGCATCTCAGCACTGTTTCAGTACAGTGCCTAAAACTCATCCTGACTGAAGGGGTTCAGATAATCCACTTCTTCCTTGTGAAGCAGCAAAACAATCACCTTCTTAATAGAAGGTTGGAGATAAAACAAAGTATTCATTACCATAAAGTCCAGTGATGGCTACTTGAGGAAGTGACAGGCAACTGCTTCTTTAATTCAACCTTAAGCTGAGGTGTAACTGCCCCCTCCCTCCATTTATTACCACTTGGTCCCATATACATATTGTTTCCCAGGAGGCACTGATAAACCAGGAAGAATATGGATTTAATGCACAGGTGGCTGCACTCACAGCTTCAAGGATACTGTTCATTTCATCAGGTTCCAACTCTTCCCAAATAACCTAGTTAGCAGTCAGTTTATCAGACTGCATTGGTGGAATTCAAATAATAGTTAATCCAAGTGACTTTATCCAATGGATACCTTGAACGGTCCTTTTAGCAGTCCTTCAGATGGTTCTCTGAACTGTATTCCTCCCTAACAGAGATTAGGTCACCTTAAGGTGTTTATTAGTTGTTTGAATATTTTTGTCATGGCTAAGCAAAAGATTGTTCATTACAGAATTTTGTAATCTTTAGATAGTCTTAATAAACAAATGCTCTGAAATAGGAAATTAAATAACTTTATAAAAGTTGGGTGGAAAGGTATGTATATTTATTTTAAAAGTTCATAGTAATTAGAATTTTTAAAGATGCTGAAGATTAGCTCATCTTCCAGTATCTCTGATGTGAAGGCTCTCTGATAAAGAATTTTATTTTTTTCTCATGTACAAGAGAGAAAACAAGCAAGTTTATTTCTTCAAGCAAGAATCTGTTTTACTGTAAATGTCAAGTACAATCAAACTTTCCAAAATGCCAAAAGGAAGATGGCCTTTCAATCTCATAAGTTCTCATGGTAATAAGCATGAAAATTAATATATTGGCAACGTAAGAATTAAATAATACTTAAAGCAAAGTTCATGCTATCCAGTGTATAATATGTGATGTTGAAGCTAAAAATACTATTTATTGAGGTTGCAACTGTTTCCTCAGTAACTTGAGCAAAGATACAAATCTTGCTGACATCATGTTTACTTGTGTAAAGACAGAAAGCTGAAAAGCTGTAAAGTTATAAAGCTGAAGGGAGGCATAATAATGAATGCAAGATTTAATTATTTCCTCTCAACTCCTTTAATATTTGCCTGGAGGAGGTTGGATTTAATGCTTGTCAGTTCAAATATAATACTGTACTACTTCTCCTTCTTCTCTTCCCTTTTTTGTTTTGATTTATGGTAAAATTAGTGATCTCTGATGCTCCTTAGTTACAATGCTGGATCTACTTGGAAAAGCTAACTAATTGGCTGCTACAAAGATGTAAAAATAATTGTTACATAAATTGGACCAAGGCTCAAAAGTTGATATAACTTATAATGGCGTTGTTCACACCAGATTTTTCAGTCCTATATTGTGCTGCTTTCTTTTTCATCAGAGGATATTCAAGTAATAAAATTAGAGTATGGTAGAGTATGGACCTGCATAGTTAGTATTCTGAAAGGATTATAATTATGTCTAGTATTTTTTGCACTTTCCCCTCTGGAGTTTTCCTTTTAGGTTCTTTATTTTCAAATTCATAACCTATCATTCTTGAGATATTTTAATATCCAAATCCCTTTAGATATGGGGAACAAGTATTGTGGGGTGATTAAGAGAATAAGCTGTAGAGTTAATCTCAACTATAAAATTGTCACATGGCCTTTAATTTTCACCTCAGCCATAAACTAGTTAGTTGATCTTTTTAGTATTTATGGATTTCTTATGGTTTCTTAAGGAAATATCTCCATAAGTAATATTAAACAATTACAACAATATTTTACTCTGTATGCCTGCAATGTTGTACCTGCTTACTTGAGAGTAACTTATATTTAACTTGTTTTTGAATAAATAATTATAGGTTAGAGAGAAAAAAATGTAAATTGCAGCACCACGGTTCTTTCTTTCCGTGATCATTTCTCTTTTCAAATGTTTAATGCATACCTTTTGAATAAGAAGTTCATAAACATCTAGAAGTTAGTGAAGAAATGATTAATGGAGCAGAATAAACATCCTTGCGACTGATAGATTATAATCCAACTTTAGCCAACATATCATCTCCAGATAGCTTGGGATTTCAATTTATTACACTTTCATGGCTAAACCAATGTATGTTTCAATGGGATGTAAAACCTACTATAATTTCAGGCCTGTTGTAGGACTCAGCAGAACATGATGAAGTTTATTTACTTTTTTTTGTTACCACAATTTGCTACCTATTTTTTTAATTCAAAAGGACAGGTTGATGATCTAAGGTCTATCCTAGGTAGCTTATCAAGACAGAAGTGACAACTTCTTTTTGCACTTGATGGCACTTCTTGTTCTCAGATTCAAAACTTAGGTATTTCTCCAGATTGAAGGCCTTGTAAAAAAGCAAGGAAGGCTCTGTATCCTCTGGATCATACATACTGCACTCAGTATCATCTCTATTGACTCTCCAATGTTGAAAAAGTTCAGCTGCCAATTGTGCCATCTTCCATATGCAAAAGGAAGATGGGTGCATTTTGATTCAACATCTTTGGAGACAAGATTTTTTCAAGCAGTTTGATGTCATGATACATACAAGTATATACAAAATTGTTTTCTTGGAAGAAGAGATCCCGCATAAAATTTTATCATGTGCTGAGATGGACAGGCTTACAATGATTATGAAAGACAAGACAGAACACGAATACTTCGAAATCTGGGACAAATTTTACCGTTGGTATGAATTAAGGAGAACTGTTCGGACTTCAAGTTAATGGTAGAATTAAAAGATATATATAACTGTACATATAATTGTATATATAATTGTATTGTATAGAAGGATGAGGCTTATATAGAGGTTAAGAACGATGTATTAAGTTTATGTACCATGAGAAACAAACTGTTAGGAAAATTCATTCTGGAATGTCATGTTTGTCCATTTTTGTTTTAATTGTATTATGAATAAAAAAAATTTAAAAAAATTGTTTTCTATACATATATCAGAAAAAGTACATGCTAATCTACTTGCATAATAAGCATATTTAACCCAAAGAACTCCAGGATTCTTGCCCAGTAAATGTAAGGAATAAAATGCTATTTCTATCTATAATCATTCTGGCTGTATTTACTCTTAGAATTTCTGACAAAAGATAAAAATGGGTATATCTTGTGTGCTTCTTAGTGAATTTCTAAACTGAATACTATATACTATACATATTGCTGCAAAGTTTTGGGTAAA
Source organism: Crotalus tigris (assembly GCF_016545835.1). NCBI lineage: Eukaryota > Metazoa > Chordata > Lepidosauria > Squamata > Viperidae > Crotalus > Crotalus tigris. The sequence continues at coordinate 3,775,608 of NW_024100678.1, forward strand.
TGCCTGTGTAATTCGTATATCATTTTCAAAACCCAATTCATCTAAAATCCTCAATAATCTTCTATAAACTTTGTTTTTTCCCCTGTGTTTCTTTATATGACATAAACATCCCTTTTTAAAAGAACTATAGAAGGAATTTCCTAGCAGCAAAATCCCTTGAGCAGCAAAGTCCCTTGAGCATTAATTATGCTGCTTGCCAAGATATACAGGATGGTTTGTTGGTCTTTGGAAGGAATGAGTATAGAAAAGAAAATACTCCTGCCATCACAGAACTGTAAGTAAGAGATACATACAAAGGGAACACTACTGTCAATATCCTTTTTATTCTATATTGAAGAAAACACTTAAGCCCTAATACCATATTGTTGAATAGCCAAATATAAAGAGTAGTAAAAGCAAACAAACACATTGAGCACTTTCAGCATGCTCTAGATCTTTAATAATTATCTTTTTCTTAAGTCCCAGACATTCATCCCAACATCTTTCAAATAAAATTCAATTTAAAGTTTAAAGAAAATGAGTAAAATAAGATATTATATAACCATTTTTGCAGAATATGGCTGAAGTACAATTGCTGCATCTCTCTCCATCAGCTATGCTGGCTAGGTGCTAAAACTGTAATTTAATATTATCTGGTAGGCTATTAATTCCACACTTCCAAAAAGAATCCAGTAGCACGACTTGTCTCCTTCAAATTAGGTCCTGAAGAATTAAGAGCAAAATCTTGTTCCATAAATAAAAATTCACTTGTGCAACAATTGAACGCTGATCATAAAAACATTGGGAGGGAAAAAGCTGGAAATTTTTGGCTAACAGATTGCCACTGAAATTGTAATTCTTTACTCGTCCGAAGCTGTAGCTATAAGAAATCCAAGATTCTCCTCCTCACCATCATTATTCACCCATGCAAATCTTTTAAAAGTATTTTCATCATAAGAATAAAATTATAAATTTCCCTGTTTATTAATTCATCTGGAAATGTTTAAGTTCTAACAGAGTTTCAATCTGATTGGAGAGTCATTACATCTGTCAATACTGCTGGTGACCATACTTTTTGAGATAATCGTGTCATTCTGATGTTAGAAATCTTAGATATTATTGTTAAAAAATATGTATCTCCATACCTCTTTTTTCTAAATTAAACTAAGAAATAATTCTGCTGGAATAGGGAAAAATGTATCTTGGTCAGTGCAAACAGCAAGAGGGGAGACTCAATTAATTATTTTTAAAAATTCTTTTTAATGAAGAAATAATTCCATTCCAAAATATAGACACACAATTAAATAGTTTAATCACTTCAAAATATGTCCCCAGTAGGCTTAACACACACGCACACACACACAAAACAATACTTAACAGCAATACAAAAAACCCCATACAATAATAGTTCTGTTTACAATACCAATGGACAATGTAAAATTTGCAGTGTGTCTGTTCAGACTGGTGTGAAATAACAGTAGTTAAAAACATCAGACAGTTAGTAGCTTCAAGATGTAATTCTTCATACTTTTTGGTTCACAAATAAATTCCTGTCTTGTCATTCAAGGCTCTGGCACTGAATTGAACCAACCTAACTGCTGCAACCTGCAGTTGTGGTATTTACAAGATATATCTACAGCAATTCCAAGGAACTTATAAGAATGGAGGAAAGTGGCTAAAGTAAAAGACAGACATCTGTGCTAAATAATGATGCAACATTTTTTCTCATGCATATAAGAAAATACATATTATCACAACAAAGGCCACACACCTTTTAATGCAGTTTTAAAGTTAACATTACTACTTACAGAGATTCTATCCTCTCTTTTCTTTCAACATTCAAGAATCCTGCTATTTTCACATTCTAATTCTTGCCTCTTAATGATCTTTCCATTAACAATCTACAAGAAGTTTTAGGCTATAGTAATTAGCCATGAAAAATGATAAATGGCTATTTCAACCATTCCAGTAACTTTGAAGTTCACCATCCAAACATGTTTAGCAAACAAAGACTGTATGGGCTAAAACATTGGCCCATTTGAGACAAAACTCTCACTCAACTTTCTTTACATGCTTGCTTCATTGTGCATGGAAAGGTATGTCTGTAACACTAGCTTTGGGCCTAGATTCCTTGAGCATGCAAGTTGATGTATATCTGAATAAGGACATCCGCATAATATCCTATTCCGTTAGGAATAGACAAAATAGACAAAATACAGAAACAGATGATCTGATTAAGGCCTTTGTTAGTGAAGTCTTATGCAAGCATTTCTTTATTCAAATGTTATACTCACACATTGGTTAATGGCCCAGGAGGTTGAGTTGCTCTGTTAGATCATGACAGTTTTGTTTCCCAGATGCTGGATAGAAATCAGAGGAAAGTATTGTCTATGCTGAGCCACTGTCAGCTTAACACTGATTGATGTAGCAAATGTAGGTTTTGATTTTGGAGGCAAATGAAAAAGTGCTTTAACTTAGACTTCCAGAGTATAAGAGGCCACCTAGAGCTCTGCTTTGAGGAATCTGTGCTGAAACCAGACTGAGAGAATGGTGCATATGTTGTGATGACGGTACATTTTGCACAGATTTTCAAAGTTTAGATTTATGCATGAGCTTTACATGCAATATGGATGTGTAAATTAAGGACTATATTAGAGAAACACAATCACTACTCTAACTGTATCTAGCTGGGTTTAGATCTTTTTCATAAAATTTTGCTTCTCTTTAGGAAATACTTGGCTGGAGTCCTGAGCTGTCAGCAAGAATTGCCAATATACTGTCTAGTATTAACTGATGTGTGCTAGGCACTAGTAGAGAGTAACCAGTTCCTGAGAGAAGGGCATAGGAGAGGTAAGTTGTCAAAAGTTATGTATCCACCATGTGAAAATGGTAGACATTACAGGAGTAAAGAGTAATTATTGCGAAGGTGGGGTTTCTGGGGTGTCTCTATGTAAACATTTTTTAAAATAATTTTCTGCAATTCTCTAAATGCTGTGATTTGTCTACATAGAGACAATATTGAGAAAGACACAAGAAGGAAGATGCCAGGAATAACAATTATTTTGTGCATGAGTGAGAAAGTAGCTAGAGTTATTTAATTCATGTATCTTTCATCTGAAGCATGTCCCTTGTAGAATCAACAGAAAGATTCCTCTTTTAATTTGGACAGTACAATATATAAGCAAGTTTAAGGAGTTATTATTATTTTTTTAACAATAACTTTGGATTTACATATTTGAGCTATTCTAAATTCATGCTTAATGATAGAATTGTTGCATCATTAATAAACATTGCCCTAAACACCTAACAATTTCTAAATCATTTGCTGTTTTCCTCAGGGCTAAAATTTGCTTGTAACTAATTTACTGTATAGGGAAAATAAGATTGCAAAGTATCTTTTCCATTTATAATCCTCAGGGGAGCAGCCTCCTATTATTTTTAAATAGCGTATTAAGATTTACTCAAAAGAGATACTGCTATAATTACATAAAGTATTTTTTTCTTTTTAGAAAGGACACATCCCCCCCGCCATGTGCTTTTCATATTTAGCAGTTTACCCCATTTGGCCCCTGAAGAAAGTCTCTCTACTCATTCCAGGAGTGTCCAAAGGGTAAGATTAAAAAAAAAGCAAAATGGCAGCCATGATAATGTGATAAAAGCTCTGCCTGTTTATGTACATTGCAAGATGTGCATGGCAGCCATCTTGATTTTTTGACAATACCCTGCAAATACCCCTGGCCCATTTCCAAGAACGCACACAAAACAACTGATGGTTGACTAAGGCAATGCACATTCAAAAATAAGAGAAGAAAGCAAGCAATCTTTTAAGGTCTGTACATTTAAAGCTGAAGGCCTCAACCAACAAGATATGAAAGATGGAGATAATGTGAAAGAAAGTTCTAAAACTGCAACAAAATAATACAATGAAGATTATACAATTAGTTTAGGGATTTTATGGCACCTGTGGTTTATAAACAGCTTTAGTAACGAGTATTTCAAAACATAGTTCACAGTTTTAAGAAGATCTGTACTGATTTTAAAAACTAGATTCTATATAATTTGAATGTTGTCTTTTGTATATGATTTCTATTTGGAAAGAAAATATTTACACTAACTTCTATGGCTGATTTGTTAGATTATATTTTGAAAGAAAACATTCGTTAAGTTATGTAGTAGCCCTAAGTCATAGAGATACTTCTTAGTGCATTTTGTACAAGTTTGTTTTTAAATTTTCATGTATTTATTTTGCAGTAATATTAAAAACAAATTGCTATCCAAAGATGCAATATTGTAATATCAACATGTGTGCAATTCCTAGTAGTATCTGTAAGAATTCTGCAAGTATGTTTGGGTTCAGTATTGCAACTATAGTTCATTTTTGGGCTATAAATATGTACACACAGGAGTATATTTATTCAATGATAAATGTATCATTATACTTTTAAAATTCCCTCCATGGAAAAACAATATACAGTGTGTATGAAAATGTTCTAAAACCTCAAATTATTTGGAAATCAAACTTCTAATATAAACAGTACTGTCATTGTAAACTGAACAGGTTTAAAAGTATGTGCAAAGGGTTTGTATTTTGTTAGTATATCCAGTGTTCTTCATCAATAATAAGCCATGTTACATATGATGTAGCTGATATAATTTAGCTTTAAATAAAAATCATGGTTTTTTAATCTTCAAAAATAAAACACCTACAAACTAGAACTTGGGAAACAAAATAATTGTGCTACAGTCTGGAGACCTAGTTGGTTAGTGAGGCTGCACTTGATTTTTCACTTCTTCGTTGAAGCTGGCAGCTAGGCTATCTTTGTCATTAGTCTGAGTGTTGTCTTCCTCCTCTTCCTCCTCTTCCTTCTTCTCCTTCCCCTCTTCAGTTTTTACATCACTTTCATTATCCATTGGACTGCAGCTTTCCTGTCAAGAAATGTTTTAATACTATTTATCACATTTCATAGAAGCATACCTTCTGTTTAGGCTTCCATTTAGGCATTGTGCAAATGTGGAATACTCACCATGTGAACATTCCTGATAAGTCCTCCCACTGTTTCTCAGATTAGGCTAGCTTCCTGCAGACACCTGATTGGACTTGTCTTAGTCACATTTTACTCTGCTCTTTACTCTTACATTTTTAGCTCTGCATATGCTAGCTTTCAGGATAGGTTAATCTTAACTTTCTGTTCTGAATGCACAGTTTTTAACATATGAGTTGTTTAAAATAACAAGAAACACTTGAATACTATTGGCATTGACAAAATCATGATCAATCAATTGCAAAATGCTATTTATTTGGAACAGTTTACACCCTGCAACAGTACAGGGTTGCACCATCAAACAATATCTGCCTATCCCAGATCTTTGGAAAGGACTTGATAGGTGGAGAAAAATGCCATATCGAATCTAAGCATCTGTGACCATCCATAATTATATTGGCTCAAAACATTCTTATGCTATGTTACAAAATATTACTTTGAAAAGTGTAGACACTAATACATGATGATCCACATGCAACTCATTTGCATCCAGAAAGTAGATTTATAAACTAAATCAGTAAATTCTAGTTTGGAGAGTTATGTTTCATATCATTCTTTCCAAAGGTGTTGTTCATTCCATCCAGAAGCAAAGAGTGATTCATATTAGAGCTCCATAAAAATAAACCATGTTGCCTACAATCCTCTCAACAGCTTTCCCACTGCTCCGTAATAGGAACATATTCTCATTTGACAGTTACAGTTAGAATTACAAAATGATTATGGTATATTATAATGTATTGGTGAAGAGAAAATGTGGCCAGCTTCTTTGCTTCCCCCCTGCCTCCATGCACTCCAATCAGCACAATTGCTGAATGAAACTGATTGATACCAGTTTTAAACCAACTTAAAACTTACTTGAGAGGAGAGTGATACAAGGATGGTTACTCATCCTTGTAAGCTGACCTGTAAAAAAAGAAAGTAAAAACAGAAAATGTGAGCAGCCAAATCAGTGCACCAATGGGACTCAAGAGAAGTGAGAAGTGTCATATGGGCATGCAAGAATAGTACACACCAAATGAAGAGGTTAACATGCAAGAAGAAACTGTGAGAAGGTTATTGCTGCAGAAAATGCTAGAAAGGATGAAGATTCAATTTGTTATTTTGAATAAAAATGGCATTTGCTACAAGGGCCAACAAAACAGAGAAAGAAGATTGTCTTGTAAGTCATTTCTAAATACTTTAGGCAGTTATGGGCAATCATTTCTCATTTGTATTTGTAACTTTTACAATATACTTTTTTAAAGGATATGTATAAATGGTCTTAAAACTACAAATTTTCAACAGCATTTAAAAGTACTTCCTAAGGTAGAGTTAATTTGCTCATTAATCAGTATTTCTTACATATAGTGAAACAGAAAACACATTCCTATATTGATCAGTGCTTTGATCTCTTTAACATTTCTTGTACATATAATCTATATTTGCCAATAAATAAGCATAATGTAGGCAGATTATCTGCTGATTTACTTGGAAGTGACATTTCAACAAACTATACCAAGAACTTTACACTTTAGACTGATATCTATTATGTCAAAATAATGGTAGGCAGAGATAGCCATCTTTTTAAATTACTAGAATTTTTTAAAATACTAGAAAATTACTAGAAAAATAATTTAGTTATAATTATACTGTTATAATTACAAAAGGCCATGCTGCTTGGATCCACACCTATACTATGCTGATACTTTACGACATCCTAAGGTCTTGAGAAGAACTTGGTGAATATGATGGCTTGTAGCAGCTAAAGACCTGGCAGCTGTGATTGCATACTGTTGTTCATATATTTGTGAAATAGGCTGTATAATTACATCAGAGCAATTGTGCTATCAGTGACTCATATCTTCTACCACTGTTGTCAGGAGTTACGCTATTACTAGTATCTGATGCAGTTTCTATGGACTTTGTGAACTAGATCACTGTTTTTTTATGTCTTTGCCCACGTTGAGAGAGCATAAGATTCCTACTACTATCAGTTTATACTAGTGGTAGCTCTCTTGGGGGGGGGGAATAGAATTGAACTAACCTCCTTTGCTTACTTGCATGATAGATAATTAGGTTTTAATTTAAAATTATTTATTTTGCTGAAGAAAAGATACTGTATCTGAGATGATTTTGAATAAGATGAAAGTTCTACCTTTGGAGAGTCTCTTGATGGCTTATTCACACATGCAAATTACCACTTCCTTTCACAGTATAAAAATGCCAAGAATGCATGTGTGAACACCCACCTACTCTCAAAGTGATTTTGTGAAAATAGAATAGCACACTGTTGACAGAGTATGTTACTAGCATTTGTGATGCACCAACTAACAGCTTGTGAAGGTTAATGTCAATCTATTAATTTCAGTACAAAAAGTACTTCCTGATTATTCACAGAAACATGAGTGCATCTAACTATTATTTGGAGTCTACACTCTTATCACTATATTCTTCCAATTGAAATAAAATCTAGGACAGTGAAATTTCTTTCATCTATGTAATTTTGTTGAGTTCTTATCTTATTTTTACCTGATAAGCTTCATCTTGCAGTTTCTGCTTCAAATATTCCTCCATCTTGAGTTCATTCTCTAGTTGGCGGACAGAATCATTTTCGTAGTTCTCATCATCAGCTCTAACATAAGCATCTCCATCCTCTGTAACCCTAAACACAATTATTAATAAATAGGGTTGTGCAATTACTGCCTGACCTACTTTGTACTCAGATACTCCTATCTGAAAGCAGTTAAGTTCCATCTGTTAGTCTAAGTTTGCAGTGGTGGTGGTGGGCAGAGTATACAGCCCACACTGAGTCATTTATATTGTGGAATGTGAGTATAGAAAAATGAAGTATCTTTTTTCATAATTTAACTTTTGTAAAACAGATTGCCTAGGAGGGCCTTTTTGAAAATCAGAATAGAATGGAAATGGCAGAAAAGTCAGGGAAGATTCAAGGATTGTGGTAGCTTTACAGTGGCTTTTGTGAGTTCCCACAGAATGAATTCTATGCTGATTGTGATTTTATACTGATTATGGTAGCTTTCCTATGTTTGCATATTATTTTTTAAATTTTCTGTTGTTTTTTACTTCTTATGAGCCTCTCAGAATGGCTTAGATGAGATGGGCAGCCATATACATCGATTAAATAATAATGGTAATATGCAGAATTCTGTATTTCAGAAAATTATTAATTATCTGGTGGACTGCCAGTTTGGTATATTGTGGTAAATACCAGAATGTTTGGTGTCCAGAACTGAGAGTTATACTCTCTTACATCCTGTAAAAGCACTTCTTAATATTTTTCCTTTTCAGTAGAATGGCATGAAACATGCAGAACAAACTCAACTGTTATCAGAGAAGAATGCAGGCCAATTTTAGATTACATCGGTGTTTCTCAATCTGAGGAATTTAGATATGTGGACCAACTCCCAGAATTCCCCAGGCAGCCAAGTCCACACATTTTAAAGTTTGTTACATTGAGCAAAACTGAATTACATGATCCTTTTGACTTGCAGTATCTGCTTGATTTGCAATGTTTCCAGAACATGATTGCCAGGCAATAATCTTAGCCCTTCTCCACTCTTTCCATACTGTATTTGTTTCCTGACATTGCTTAATTTACCAATATACCCTAACTCCCCCCCACATCTATCCATTAGGGTACAATTAAAAAAAAAAAACCAAATAGGAAGAAAGATATATATTATACTAAATATATTATATTTTAGATTATTACTTATTAAAATGTTTAAATCATTTATTAAAATTAATTGTTGGGGGAATAAATGTACAAAGGGCTAATACAATTGAAAAAAAATACTGTCCTTTAAAAAAAGATTGGAATATAATATTCTAGTAAAGGGGAAAAAGCTCCCATTATATACTTGAAGAGGAATAGTTCCAATTGGATTCTGTAATAATTCCTTTCTATCAGTCATTTGCAGAGTTCAGCAAAAACAACGGGAAGAGATCTTCCTGAACCATTCTACGACAGACTAAAATTTGAACTTGCGTCAGTAAAAACTTGATATTTTATTTTTATGGAGTATGAAGTAAGTTAGCAAAAAATAATATTTATTTAAAAGATTTATATGGCTGCCCGTTTTTTTGAAACACAACTAACTAACTACAATAATAAAAGTATAACAATAGAACAATTCAACAAACAAGAAAATAAATAAATGTGCAATCAACAATGCCAGCTCTTAATTGCTTTCCAGAAAGTTAAGAGCATGGGAGCTTGCTAGATCTCCAGGGGGAGAGCAATCCATAGGGCAGAGGTCACTATTAAAAATGAAGACCAAATGATAAAGTCACTTTCACTTTATTGTCCTGTTCATCTGGATCATACTGACATCTGAAGCAATGACTTCAAAAGATACTTAAATTTCATTTGGTTGTTTGGTATAATGTTCCACTGTGGATCAAGATCTTTTCAAGATCTCTGCATCTTATAACTTTGGACACAGATAGATCATACACTCAGATCCTAAATTTACATCTAAAATCACAGCAGTATCCTGATCTTCAACAGAAAAAAGTCTATTCTTCTCAAAGGAAATAAAAAACTGCACCCAATTTTGGCATATTTTCTGAAATGCCCCTTTGAATGGATTCAAATAATGTTACTAAAAGAGATTTGGTTGTTCTTTGGTATATATTAATTATCAACAACTATCAACCTGAGTTGAAATATAAAAATCACTGCAAATTGTTTTTCTCCACAAAATTTTATGAGAGTTTTATATTGTGGTTCAAAAGTCACCCTTTATTGCTATCATTGTCTTAATCTTTAGTTTAAAAAGCATCCCAATATTAAATGGAAACTTAATTTTAAAGCTTTGAGTGCCCCATTGAAGTCAAGAAAAAGATAGAAATCAAAGAGAAGACAAAACAGGATGGAGTACCCACAGGTCACTGCGAATGGTTCCAGTAGCAGCTACATTGTGAAGATATCCTGGCTTCCGGGCATGGATTTGTGCCAGGAAAGCCTTTTCAGAAGTTGGTGATGGAACAAGATCATCAAAATGAGTCCGACCAAACTCTGAATCCACATTACTTTCTGTCTCACTTCCAACTTCTGTATGAAGAAATAGGTTGGTATGATAATTATATCTTTCTCTCCTATTTCTAGCATGCTTCTTTCCTGTTTTTATTTTTAGCATACTGTACATTGCCATCTTATATTGCTAAAGAAACACCATATTGTCTACATTAAAAAAAACATGCAGAACTCTCACTTTTGTACAGTTTAAACTTGCCATTTATTATATAACTTGCCATACACAGACAAATAAAGCTTTGATGCCAAGTGGGGTGATTCAATGTACTCTGTCTCCCTAAATTAATCAGGGAATATTCTAATGACCGGGTAAGCTATTAAGCAAGGAAATAATAGCTAGTCACATCACTGGATTGCCTCCTATTACAGTATTGATGCATGAACCCATGGACAGTATTGTTGTATAAAGAAACTAAACAGCATTGACCTTCTGTTTAGCAAGAACACACATTGCTGCATTTGAATTCATTTAAGTTAGTTCAATTATCTTCAGTGAGATTTAATTTTTTAAATATTTCAGTAGCACCTGTTATTACAAGAGATACCAAGGCTATACTCTACATAAATATAATAAGGCAAACAAACTCTTATTCAATAGCCATAAAAATTAACAAAAATCCAGGTATTTAAAAAGCACTGAAAAGAAATAAATTTCACAAATTAAAATGCTGGACTAAGAAGGAATATTGTCCTGAAAAGACTGTAAATCAGTAGTTCAAACTGTTAAACTAGTAATTTAAAAATATTTTGCAGCACTTTTTTCTAGATTGCAGCTTGTCTTTAGACTATATATTAAACCAGTATAAAACACTTATGCTTTAAATCATCAGACCTGAGTTTAACTCTTTCACCAGAGAAGACATGGTATTGGTGATTGAATCAGCAGCTACCAACAAGTCATTTCTTAAATTTCTTCTTGTACCTAATCAATAAAAAAGCAAAGTGCAAAATATTTTTAGCAATGTTTTGAGTTTTTTCTGTACATTGTGTACAGTTAACAAGGTAAAATAATAAATGATACAAAACTCAACTAAGAAAACAATTTAAAATGTATGAATTTTAAAAATCTGTTTAGGTAATTTTTACAGTAGCATAACCTCTGATTACCTGCACTACACATGTATTAATTTCTTTATGACCTCTGCAGAATAGATAGGCTTTAATAAGAGTAATTAGTTTGAAACTGGTATACTTTTTTTAGGCAGTGTAGTGCTTCCATATCAAGTTTTAAGTACTGCAATATATGGACAGCATCGGATGGGAGAAAGTTAGATTGGGGTTATAGAAAAATTCTGTCTGAATTCTGTGCTTTCTTCATGAAAAATTAAAGAGAAATTACTTATCAAACCAAGTGAATTATGCTAGAGTAGAGTAAAAACTGTTGGTTTCAGTTCTAAGATGTTTTGCGTTTTTGAAATTATAATAGTCTGAGATAGACAGCATGAAAATTATACCCAACAGCTTGGCCTCTGAAATACTTGGAGCCATATTATAATAGGACCTTAGAAGCCAATGTAGAAGCCTCGGGACTGTCGAGCAGTTGGCACAAAGAACAATAACTACAAAGCACAGCTTATAATAGCACATTATAAATAAGTACAATTGCTATTGTCTGAGAATAAAATGCATTTATAAGTACATTTGCCAATAAAAGGTACTGTATCTGTTGCAGATAATTTAGAAAGCTGGCTATTACATTGGAATATTTTTTTTCTCCTATTATTTTATTATGCAGCAATAAAAACTAATGTTATTTTTTTCATTTCTGCTCCAGTCTGTCATGAATTTTCCTCTGATGCTGCTTGTCCCAAACATAATCTCTGAATTACTTGATTATTTATTTTAAGAAAAACTCTTTTTAGAGAGTTTAATACATGGGTGTCAAACTTGCTGTGTCACGTGACATGTCGCAACGTATCATGATTTTTTTTGCATTGCCGGAGATGGGGTGGGTGTGGCCTCCGGCAGTTTGACACCCCTGGTTTAAATAGATATGCCATGAGGAAAGAAGCTATGGATCATCAATTTTTCGATAGAGGACGGTTTGTACCATTACCTTGCGCAAAAGCTTCTTGCACATCTCCTCCCACCCCTGTCAGAGAATCTTGTGGTGTGTGGGCTGGAGTTGAGCTGGCAGATGCAGATCTGATAGGCATTGGAATTGGCCGACTGATCGTGTGGCTGGGAGATGAGCGAGGAGAGCCTGCCCCTTGGGTCTAGGGGGAAAAGGAAGCCATGAGTGGTTCAGGATGAAGTGGAGAAGAAGACACTTCTGCCTCACCATCTCCAATTATATCTCTGCTGTAAAAATGATGAGAATATGCCCATGTTGGATAGTGTTACCATCCTGATGGAAAATGAATGGATCAATATGCTGTTAGTTCCTAGAACCAAAAGTACATACGCTAAAACAGAGATGATCAGAAACAAAGGAAAAAAGGATTGGTGAACTTGCTCAGAGTCTTAAAGATCACATTCACATATTAATTTAAATTATCCCAGCTGCAATTGCAAAAATGTATTTCTTTTTGATGTTTTCTTTTTCCAGTTGCCTGAAAGTTAAACAACAACAAAAAGACAAATCAAGTAGTAATTATATTTTTCTTTTGTTTTAATTATCTGGCAGCAGCAATGGAGAAAACTGTTGGACACCACCACACTGTTGAGTCATGACAGAAGAGGTATTGAATTCTTTGGCTTATATTATGTTAGAACTTAGAGCTGGCTGGTGGAAGCTAGAATAACTTGGTCCAAACTTCCCAAGTAAGAGGAAGGTAAAAAAAAAAAAAAAAAAAAAAAAGGCAAATGTAGTAAGAAAAAAGTAAAGTTGTGTCACAAGGATGTTTTTATTACTTTCCATGGAACCGAATGTTTCTATGTCATCAATGGTCCCATATCTTATGTTTGTGGGAATGGAAATTAAGTTTGGAGTCTCTGACCTTTGAACTAAAAAGCAGGCAATGCTCTATTCCAGGTATCCTACTCCATACAGATGGGAGATTTTCTGGGATATACAGGACAGAAGTCAGAATCCAGTCTAGAAACTGCCATTACCCTCTAACCCTAACCCCTAATACTTTTTAATTTAGTTTCATCAAATTCACATAACTATTACTTGTTTCCTTATCATGCAGACACATTTAATGAACCTTATTCATATTATATGTAGGCAATGTAGTCAGATATATGTTTACATTTACTAAGAAAATGTCTCTCCCACCCATTCTCAATACATTTTTTTAAAATTTATTTATTTATTTATTTGGCATATGGCATTCTTAATACAAAATATGGTTAAGTGTTTTTTGTCTTTGGTATATAGCTCCCTCTGCTGGAACCTAGGATAACTCATAATACAGAATTTTGTAGTCAGTAATCTACACAAAATAACTTTTAATAACTCTGAAATGCTTAAGGACATCATTTTACAAATACAGGAAATAATAATATACCATTTTTCTATTATTATTATGTTTTGTTGCACAGTCTATGTAATTGACTGCAATGAACCATAATAACTGAAAACTGATTTGTTAATTGGAAGAACAAACCAATGCATAGCCAATACTTGAAGGATATACGTAGATTATAGAAGGAAAAGCTGATTTAAAAAATCCCAGGTGGATTGATCAGGAATGTTAAAGAAAAAAACTGAAAGCTTTATTTTAGCAGCTCAAAAACAAGCTTTGCCAACTAATTGCATGAACATGCAACAAACAAAAGCAAATGTGGCTTTTGTAGTAAAAAGGGTGATGTCAACTTTAGAAATGAGCATGGTTGAGCCATTTCTCATTTGACGTTGCCACATAGAACGAGGAAGGGGGGTTGCCCAGATGCTTTGCTAATCAAAACAATCTTTTTGTAGGCTGCTTCCAAGACTAGAGATGGGGCATTTCATAAAAAGCCCACCAAATAAATATATTGGGGAACGTAGTTGCTTACATAGCTTTTGTGGGTGGGACATTTAACTTTGTATTGGGGAAATGTTGCTTGTGTATCCAGACTTGGTTTCACTTTTGATGTACCAATACTTTCTAAGTAATAAACATGTTCTTTGAGGAATATGCAAGCCTCAGAGTTCTGCTTTATTCATCTCTGTCTATCGGAAACATGACAGGTGAAACAACTGACCATTTGATTACTGCTGCAGCAAAATTTCACAGACTACAAGTAATGTCATGACTGGATTGCCAGAATTATTCACTGGAAACTTTGCTAGAGGTTTGGATTTGAATGTAATAGAAACTTCTGGGGTCATCAAATTGAAACACTTTTGGAAAATGAGTGGCTTAAGATTTTATGGAACTTTAAGAGCTAAACAAATAGGCATCTTGTTCATAGCATGCCTAATATAACAATTACTAAAAAAAGAAAGTATAGTTCATCAAAGTTGCTATTCCAGGTAATGCTAGCTAGGATTGAGAGAAAACAATTGAAAAAAATATGAAATATTGGGACTTGTAAATCAAAGTTGAACACTTATGGAAAAAGAAATCTGTTGTTATATCAATCATGATTGAAGCCTGCAAAGTTGCACCAAAAGGACTTCCTCAATATATGGAAATACTAAGCATCCCTCAAAAAACTCCACCCTGGTTAGGACTTGAATTATTAAGTTTCCACCAGTGTGAATCTAACTGTAGATTACCCCTACATAATAATATCATACACCATGTAAATGTATTAACACATAATTTACATATCAAGTTTTATACATAGTTTATATATACCATATAATATATTGATACATAATATAGTGATACATAATATATAGCATCTATAATATTATAAATGTTTGTCCTCTAAAACAGGGCTTTTCAACCAGTAGTACGGGTACCACCTTTGGTACATTGGCACCTGGCAGGTGGTACGCAAGCACCCTAGAAAAATGGTAGTGGGGGAGGGGAATAAGCTGAACCTGTGGCAGCACTGCACAAGCCTGAGTGAGAGATGGCTGGAGCTGCAGGGCTGTCAGGGCTCAGTGGAAGCGCCAGGATCAGAGCCAGGCTCCAGCTGGAGCTCGGCACTGATCTTGGCACTTCTGCTGAGCCCAGAAGAAGTGCCAGTCAGCTGGAATGTTGCAGCATCTCCAGGGTCTTGTGATTTACATTCAGATGCTTGGCAACGGATTCATATTTATGACGGTCACAGTGTCCCAGGGTTATGTGAAGTGACCAAAGTCTGCTGCAATCACCTAGCAGACGGGGGAAATAAAAACCAAACACCCGCCCCAACTCCCACGGCTAATCCTCAACAGAAATACTCACAACAATGAAACCTCAGACAGGAGGAAGAGCACCACCGGGCGGGCCGGCAGGTGTCTTGCTTGGCTGTGGCTTGGGGGGCACTTTTCAGTGCTATTGTAACTTCGAACAGTCACTAAGCAAACTGTTGTAAGTTGAGGACTACCTGTACTTTATCACTTTTTTCCTTTTTTTTTGGTCATCAAGTTTTTGACACCTTGCTAGGCGACTGGTGGTACTCGGATATTACCATATCCTAAAAGTGGTACAAAGGGTGAAAAGGTTGAAAAGCCCTGCTCTAAAAGAGTATGCAAATAGGGATAAAAACAGATGTTTATCATAATATTTGTAACTGACATAAAGCCCTCTTACAGTTAATTTTTTTCACATACTTTTGTGAAATAATATCACAGTGCTTGCAAAGAGGCAGGTTTAAAGACAGAGAGAAGAGAGTATTGCAATTGACTAGATACAACTAAAGAAATGAATGCACTTCATATCTGTGAAAGTGATGCTGCAGTTGCAGTCTTGGAGGGATTCAGATTTCCCAACCATCAGGATCACTGGAGGAGAATGCTAAGATATGTAATGTCAACCCATCCAGAATCAAGACTGGGGAAAGCTGCTATGAAAGTAATACATACACAAACAACTCTGCAATATTGAAATTCACATATAAATGGAACACCATTCATTTACCATTTGATTTCTGCCACTAATAGTTATACGTAAGATGTACTCAGAGCAAATTATAGTAAAACGTTGCTAATATTTGTTCTTATATGGATCTAAGTGAAATAATGAGTGGGTTAGCTTTATTCTTCCTGTAAGAGGATATTATATACTTTTTCTTCCAGTTCTACTTCTTCTGATTGGCTGGATGTTTATTATGGTTAGCTCCTTGGATATTTTTATGAAAGAAGATATAGATAATTTAAACCAAAGAAAATAAAAACAAAGTGTTGTCAGCTACATCATTACTGAATCTATATGAATTGATATCATTGTCATGATATGATCCACAATAAGCAGGAGTTACACCTTAAAGGACAAACCCCTCTTAAGATATCAACGATGGAGTTGATACTGGACTAGCTAGTTAAAATATACAAGATCGTTAAGAAAGGGAGATTCAGGGAATTTCCCATGTTCCTTGAACACAATTTTTGAGCTTGAAAATACTACGGAGTGCAAAATACCTCAGTATAGCAACTGAATCATTCTGTGTTTAAATTAAAAAGATTTCAAGATGCTCTATAATTATTGCTGCATCCTTAAACAGAATATATTGAAGAAAGTAAAACAGTATCAAACTGACCTTAATACTTCATATGTTTATGAAACTGATTCTATTTTTCCCAATTCTTTTACTCCCAAAAAACTTCAACAATGCAATTATTTTACACTTTTTGTCACACTAAGCATTAACAAGGGTTCTTTGTCCAAAATACATCCTGCCAAAATTTAATAAGAAGCAGATATTGACATAGCAGTTACTCAGTGCTACTACTTTGTCTTTTGTCAGTGAGCGACTATGTCTTCAATTGCACTGAACTGAAAATCAAAGTTCAGTTTTGTTATCATGGGAAACTTCTCACAGTACCTCTTGACCAATTATTGTGTTACAGTTTAGTAAACCCATGGAGTTAGTTATTTGCTGAAATTAATATATTTACAAAAAGCATGCAAATGCAGCAG
Organism: Crotalus tigris; assembly: GCF_016545835.1. Classification (NCBI taxonomy): domain Eukaryota; kingdom Metazoa; phylum Chordata; class Lepidosauria; order Squamata; family Viperidae; genus Crotalus; species Crotalus tigris. The sequence goes on from NW_024100678.1 coordinate 3,792,608, forward strand.
TACATTTTGTGTACCCTTTATAAATCTATGTTTGATTTTTTTCTTGAATTATTAACCTGCATGCATTCTTGGAAAAGAAGAATATAAACTGAATGTTAGACTAGACTAGCTCTTATTGACTTACTTTTTAGAAGTTATTACAAGGGATTTATCTGGAGAAATAAAATCAAGCACACCAAGTATATTTATTAGCAGCCTGAGTATTCCTGCACTATAAAATTCATATACTACTATGGTTTGTATTGCACAGGGTTATTATTGTTTAATGACAAAGTGCTTTTAAGTCAGTAGAAGGCCATGCAGATCTCTTACATTTTTAGTGACATCTCAATAAAACTATCTCATAATTAGATGATTGAATGAAGTACTTTAATTCACTCTTGGGATTCAAATATGTGAACAACTGGTTCTCTGTGTGGAGGCCGCTACCGGAAGTCCAATCTCTCCATTTTGTTGCCTGGGCAACAAAAAATTAGCTACCGGTTCTGCCGAAGTGGTGCAAACCGGCTGAATCCCACCATTGCTTTAATTCCTTAGATAAATGGTTAAAGGCATGCAAGGTAGTGTTGTTTAATTGACCACAGCAGTATACACATTTTATGTATGTGTATTTACAGCACATCTGGATCACAAGAACATTCCCTATGAGTTAGTGACATTGACAGGCTAAATAACTTACTCCCTGCTTCAATTCTTCTTCCTAAAGAAAAATGGGATGATCATGAATTAGATGAATCTAACTTTAGAAAATAAAATAAAAGAGAAGTAAATTGCAGTGCAACAAAACATAATTGCTATTGCCAGCAACAGTGTGCAACTATCACAATTTTGGGAGGAGGTAGCAACATAAATATTAATAGAAGAGAATAATAAATATTAGCAATGCCTTCAAGCCCTGTTGATAAAGTTGTTAAATATTCGAGTCATATTACTTTAAGGGAGACAAGTTGGGAGTTGCATGTTTAGGGCATAACATAAAGCTATTAGCCAGGGCAGTGCCTTTTCTTCATCTCCTTTAGTCTCTATTATTCCTCTCTTTAACTTTTAATCTCTTTAATCATTTCTTTCTTACTTAGCAGACTCCAAAGGAAGGGACAGATTTTTCCTGTTAGTGTGGGCTGATTCCTTGTAAACAGCTCTGGAGACTAGGCTGGAGTGTTTAGGTTGTGCACTTCTATTCTTCAAATACCTGCTTGACTACTTTTGGAACCAGTCTTCCATATTCAGTGTTTATGCCCTAGTAACATTTATGCTTTCAAATTAATTTTTCTGAAAATTCAATGCCCAAAGAAAATTTACTTTTAATGTTAACACTGAGAGACAGAATGAATATAAGATGCAGGAAAACTGCCTAATAGTCATTTCACTGAACAATTGCTGTGATTTTATTCTGAGAATACCAGGATCAATCCCCCCTCATCTTCACAGTTTATCTCTAATAGGTCAAGCAAGGTTCTTGCAGTTTAAGACAAGTCTAAAATTTTATATTTTCACAGAATTCCAAACAATTACACTTGGCTACTTCCTCAACTTATTTTCTTCTCAGAAGCATTAATACTTTTATATTAATCATTCTTCAGATTACTTGTGCTTAAGAGTTTGTCAAAATTAGATCCCTACAGCACTTAGTATCTTCAAGGAGTGAGGAGGTAATTCTTGATTTACAGAAAAAGATAAATAACCTCAGTTCAGACTGTTTCATGTGATTTTAATTTAGAGAACAAAAGCAAATGATTGCTGTAGGAACTGAGAAACTTATCTGACCACCAACATCTCTACCTATCTGTAGAATGGGTAGAATGAAAATGATGATACCATAATAACATTGTACTGCCTTCCTTTTTTATTGCAATTTTATCTATTTTATCTATTTTGCTTAATAGAGTGCTGGAACATTTTACCTTGAGTAGTTTCATGAGGCCTTCTAACTGAACCATGAGTTCTCTTCGGCTTTCCTGAAGAGCTGACATCCTCTGTTCCAACTCGTCTTTCCTCTGTCTAAACAATAAGCACTGAAGATGAAAGCAGTGCATTTGTTGCAACTGAGGTATAGGACAATCTGAATATAAGAAATGCAGTTCATTTCCTAAGTTCTCCCAAACTTAGATGTGAACTGGGGAGAACAAAAGCAATAATTCTCTATTCATAAACATGTCAGCATGCTTTACTTTTACTACTTCTCTCACAGTATAGAATGCCTTAGGAGTCTTGGTTAATTTTATCTACACAAAAATAACTCTGCAAGATGGAGTTGATGCAAAGTCATTTAGGGAGCAAGAACTCAAACTTGTGTCTCCCTAGACTAAGTCTAATGTTTTAGTCATAATATGTAGTCTATGTCCATTCTACACTGGATGTTAAACTATGCATATTTCTTTTGGCTCTTTGAACAGAATAATTGGTTTTATTCAACCTTGGATGATAAAGTAAGGATAACTCCTGTTTGTATTCAAAATGTTAAGGAAAGTAGCCTTATAAAGGGATGTGTACTTTCACTGGAATGTTGAAATAATGAATATTCTCTCTTGTAAGTTTAAAAATGGACACAGTAATTATTTCTTTTTCAAAATAGATAGTCTTACATGGAATTGAACAAAACAGACAAGAGGTATTACACTAAATATGACATATCTACCTTCCCACATCTCTTTCGCATATTTACCTCAGGAGGCGAAGTTCTGCCAGGAGCGTAGGGTTTTGTGCTGCCTTCTCTGGGGTGGTCTGAGATGCCTGCTCATGTTCAAGCCGTAGTCTGTGAATCTCTTGTAAGATTTCTCTGGCATAGGAAGAGAGATAATAAAAAACAGTGATAAGTATGTTTCTTTTTTCTATGAGCAAAGTTTTTTTAACACAGAACATTGCAAATAATGTCAACTAATTTGAGATATTTATGGATAATCTTCTGAATCTTAATGAGAAAATCACAGTACTCTGATAAGCTTTAAAATGTTTAAGGCTGCTCTTCTGACAACTAGCCCTTTGCCCTCCATTCGGGAACTCTTCAAAAATTGCCACAGATGTAATTCAAAAAATTGCTGCCCGAGACAAACACTGCAAAAATTGGTCAGGACTACGGCTATCAATCACCAGCACACCCATTAGAATGACTGAGAATTCTCTCTAGTCATCTTATAAGTCTGGAAATATTAAATATTATCAGGATAAAAATGGCTGGCTTCATGGTTTCTAAATTAGTGCCTTAACCACTATATGAAACTGGTTATATCGTAATATCAGCATATTATTTCTCCTTCAACCCTGCTATTTTCTTTCTTTCTCTCACTTCTTACTAAATCATGTGTTTCCTGAAGAAAAGAACTAGCAGATTTCTGCCATAACAATCTTAAATGTATATTTTAAAATATTAACATTAACAATGTCATGACAAAGAAAAGAAGTAAACTTTTCTGTATGATGATCACCCGTAATATATCTATGGTGTTTTCTTATAAGCAATGTTGTGAATTTTGCCTTGTTACCAACTACTGTATATATGCAATATGTTTTATCCACACATATATTTGGCTTAATGTAGGTTTCGGGATTTTACCTGTTCTTATTTTCAAGTTCTGCAATAAGCTGTCGTTGTTGCTTATTTGCATCAATAGAGAATGAAATATCTGGAGCACCTCTTTGTTGTGGTTGCTGTTGTGGCTGCTGTAAAACAAACTGAACATGTTACTACATATATATGTAAACGAATATTATTTAAAGGAAGTAAACAATAGTTTTGTCCCTTAGTATATCTAAGTATACTGTACATAAGCGTAATGTCATACCTAAGTCCCTGGTTTCAAAATTCACTTTAGCTGAGATTTCACATTATATATTTGACAAATATATAATTTATCTCATTTCACCTCTATGGTAACATAGATGATAATAACTTTGCATCTAATTTACAGTATAACTGTTAGGACTGGGAAATTTTAATAGAAATCTTACCCATCTAGAGTAAGGGTCTGCGTGAGGAGTCTTTTATTTTATAAGGCAGCAAAATGGCAGACAGATAGTAAACTTAAAACACAACAGACAATACTCTGCTTTAAGCTATAATCCTAGACCCATTGTAAGTGGATATAACAGGCACATCCAACCAGAAAAATTTCTGGAGGTCTCTGGATTATAACCTAAACTCTTTTTTTACTAGTAAGAAAGCCCAGGAGGGTCTGTTGACTAAATTCCTGGCCAAATAAAACTCCTTCCTCTTGAGAGTAAATGGTCAAGAAGGAGAGTGCTAGAGTGGCTGGAAATGGTATGAGGAAAAAGAAGGTGGCAACAGCAAATATAAGTTAAAGCAACCTCTGCTGACTTGGTTGGGTAGGGCAGGTAAATGGAGATTCTTATAGTTTCATTAAACTCAAGGGAATATACTTTTGAGGAGAAAATTTATATGACTGTGATTATTTAATGGGATAGTGAAACAATGTGACAGGAACCAAAAGGTATAATCTCATGGTCTTAAAAAATAGCTCTGGGATTTTTCTTTCTGACCAACAAATCTCAACAGAAAAATAAGAATTAGCAAATAATTTTAGATCTCCTAGTGCCAGGCACCTAGCTATTATTTTAAGTCACTAGAACAGACAGAAATCACTAATACTTTTTGCAATGTCCCTAAAATTATTAACATGATATACTCTATTCTGGATTCAGCTCTAATCATAGAACACAGCTTTTTTTCCAGACTTGCATGGAATGGGCTATATGTGGAATTTTAACCTATTGGCATATTACCCTGTAAGAGAGTTCAAGTTGAATCTCTGATTCTGAGAAAAAATATGGGAAAAGCACTCATTGATACAACCAATCCCTCTGGTCCAGGAGAAGTAGAAATTAATCGTCAAGTTTATTTGTGGCCTATATAAATTATTTCAACAAGTTTCTCTTTACCTTAGCTAGTTATATTGTTTTCACATTTGTTTATTGGATTGAAAACATTTGCTGGTAACTTCCCAAGAAGATTTTGGTATCTATATCCTGCTCTTTGAAAAATTTCCATATTTTGACAGAATATTACTCACTTCATAGTACCAACAGTAGCAAGGGGAATCTAAATAAACATTGAATTATTAGGCCCTCATCCTGTAGATAGTGATCAACTGGCAAGTGTATGAGTTAGATGCTGATTCTCAAATCTGAGTATCTGCAATATTTAAACTGCCACTCCCAATTGGTGGCCACCATTCTGAGGACATCTAAGAAGAATAATGAAGGAGTCCCTGTTAATTATCAGTAGAATTGGCACAGCCAAGCTATCTCAGGATATAAGTAGGTTTAAGTAGAAGAGTAAGGTGACAGCATTATAGAGGATTAGCAGTATCAACAACACCATGAAAAAGATGGAAGTAGACAATGCCTTTTGGACACACTGATTCACTGCACTGTTAGCAGGACATCTACATTAGTCTTTAAGCAATCTAATCTTCATCAAGTAAGTCATACTCAACTTTCAAGAATTCCCTGTCGTAGCTGGAGAAGAGTTTGTACTGCTTGAAAAAAAACAGTACAATAGGGCAAAATGGTTAAGACATTACAGTATTTATGAAAACTGTGTTTAGTTTTCCATCAGCTGTGCTTTATCCAGTCCCATCTCTGCCTTAAGAAAATTGGTATCCAATTCATCCCTAAATCTCACAGACTAACAACCAACAGCCATTCTAAATCAGAAACTCTCTAAGACTTTCAAGAATTCTGACCTAACAGAGCATCCTTATCAGAAGCAACATCCGTGTATCAGACCCTCGTGGCTTGTTAAAGGGCATTGGGGCATTAAAGGGTTTTTTTTCCTCTAGGTCACTGGGGCTGTTTTCATATGTTATAAGTGGCATCAGGTGTGATATATTCTTAATTTTATTTGGCCATTTTGTTGTTGCTTTTTAACTGGATGTTAGGTTCCAAAGTCACAAAGTGAATAGGTAGCTACCGTATATAAATAGAACAAGAAAATGGACAGTCTGAATTAAACCCTTCCTTGTCACATTGCCAATGTCATATTAAGTTGGTGGTTCTCTGCTACTCTTTTATTCCACTGATATGATTAATTTAAGTATAGCATTATATCTCTGCATCATGGGTATCAGCCTAGAATGAATCAAGAACTGGGAATCAAGAGGAACCTAAACTCTTAAATAGTTAATTCAGAAAATTAAGAATTAAGAAGCAAGAAGAGAAACACAACCTATGCCAAAGAAGTCAAGTAGACTTTATTAGGTCATGTTCAGTTAGAATATGTTTGTCTTTCTGGCCAGTACAATCCAATTGCTAAGTAATTAAAAATTATTTTCTATGATACTGTCAGTTGCCAGTTGCACAGTTAACATTTTACTGAGAGCAAATTATGCCTAGTAAATATTTCTTCTGCTGTTGAGGGGGAGGAAAAGAACAACAACAATTACCAGAAGCAGTTTTCTAGCTTTTTCCCTCAAAGAACAACAATTTGGGGAAAATCTCTCATCGATGGGGTACAAAGTTATTGCAGCTGCCTTAGGAATATCTTGTACTATAATTTATTCAGTGATCTGTGGCCTCTTTTGATATTCTAGGCCTGAAATGTTAAGAAATAGCATCTTGACTCCTTATATAATATAATGCTTCTAATAAGAAAGCACAGGCAATGAGGTACACAATGATGTAGCTGTTCATAGTAACCTACACAAACATTCCACCATCCTAAAAAGATTCAAAAGTATCACGAAAAATGAAAGAAATTAATTAAATCTGAGGAAATGATCAGAAGCCTCTTTGAGAATTAAAATAAGTTTTTAGAAATTAGAAAACAAATTTCACTATAGTATTAGGCAATCATCCATTGCCTAATGTCATCCAATAATTTCTATTTTTCAATGAGTAGCTATATAATCAAGAACTTGCTTGTTACAAGAATTTATTCTGCACATTGCAAGGCTGACTACATAATGTTCTTTGTTTACCTGAAGTACAATGTATATTACATTGATTCAAGGCTTTCCAAACCAACTCAAAACATAAACATCGAAGTACAGATCATTTTTCTGAGGCACAGAAAAACTAAGATATCTTCAATATGTACCAAAGAAATTTCAAAGCACACAAGGGTAAAAGAAGAAGAAAGGCCACCTGCTAGTGAAGGCTCTTTTGCCCTAAGGATACATTGCTGGGTGAGCTTCTCCCTTTGTTGTCCCTGCAATATCAAATCTCCAAAGCTCTTAGTTTAGTACTTAGAAATTGCATCTGCATCAATGGGCACCTCCCAAAGCTACCATTTGATTTTTCTTTAAGATGAGAAGTCTATTTTCTAATACTACAAAGAAATTAAGTGAATGAAGCTTGGTATTCTCTCAAAGTCTTGAAAAAAAGAAAGAAGCAAAGACAAATAATCTCAAAAGCCCAGCTTTAGCAACACTAAAAACTGTGTACAAAGCAAGAAGCCAGATTTTTTTTAATCTCACAGAAGACTTTTAATAGAACAATTTGCTTTCTTCTTTAGAATTTGCTAGCTCTTATTAATATTGTTATTGGTACTAATAATTGTCATTTGTTTGTTTTACATATAAATTCATATCCTGCTTTTAAGAACAAAAATAAAATTTGAAAAGCAATGCTAAAACAACAAAACACTGAATAATGAAATAGCATAACTTAAACGCTTAAAAATAAACAGTGATAAGACACTGAAGGACCTAAATACTTTCCACAAACAGAAATTGAGAATGTGAAGTTTGAGGGACTTCCATCTACAAATATACTACAATAGTAGGTATTGTTAATTTGGTAACCATACAACCAGAAGGTGGTTACTTTAGGACACCGGGGACTAGTACTGTAGCATACACAATTCTAACTCCTAAAAGTGAAAACAGATATTTCAGGAGGAATACATAAAAGACTGCCAGGGTTGCACCTCATCAAGTATCCACTATCTGAGTCAATTCTCTCAGTTGCCTAATGGTAGGGCAGATGCTTTATACCAATTTTTCTTTAACTATATTTAGGTTCATTAGATGCAAAACAAGCATATCCAAGGAAAAAGGAGAAAGGCAACTTTAGAGTAAGATGTGCCAGACTGCAAATACAAAAAAAGTTTTCATTTCAATATATATATGTTTGTGTGTGTGTATATATATATATATATATATATATATATATATATATATATATATATATATATATATATATATATGTAGGTCTTTGGTTGTTCGGGTTTTCTCCCGCGTAAAATTGGAAGTGTCTTGGCGACGTTTCGACGAAGTCCCATTCGTCATCTTCAGGCTGGTGTTTTCAGCTTCGTGCTTCGAGCAGCAATGTGTGGTCTTAGCTGTTTCTTCCTTTTAACTGCCAGTGGGGGTATGAACTGATTGGGTGGGAGCTTGGCTGTGTTCTGATTGGGTGGAGGTGTGTTCTGATTGGTTAGGGGCTTGGCTGTGCTCTGATTGGCTGGGGGGGTTGGCTGTGCTCTGATTGGCTGGGGGAGTGTTCTGTTTGGTTGTGCTCAGGTTAGTCTGAGTTGCAGAGGGGTTTAAGATTTTGGGCTGCCTTGCTATTTTTTGGCTTCGCGTTCGTGGTCGTGCCTCCTCTTCATGGAGGGTGTCAGTTTGCTTCATGTATGGATTGGAGGAGTTTAAAGTGGCTAATGATGCAGCTGTGGTCTGGCTTCTGGTTTGTGGTCGTGCCTCATCATCGGTGTGGCTTTGGGTTTGTTTTCTGCGTGGATGTGTGGTGGTGACATCCTGTGTGGTTTTTGTGAGTGTGGGTCTGGTATCATTTTTTGTGTTAGGGAGTCGTTTGTCAATAAGGGCGGGTTTCCAAATGGCTGGTAGGCGGGAGGTATCATCTCGCTTGTTCATGCTGTGTGGGCGTTTTTCTATCTCGATGGCTTCTCTGATTATTCTGTTATTAAAATGTTCACTTTTGGCAATGGTTCTGGTATTTTTAAAGTCAATTTCATGTCCTGTGGCTTTAAGGTGTTGGACCAGGGAAGATGTTGGTTCCTCTTTTTTGACTGAGTTCTTATGTTCTTCAATGCGTGCACTTATTCTTCTGTTGGTTTGTCCGATGTATGTGGTGGGACAAGTGGTGCATGGGATTTCGTATACTCCTTGATTTTCTAATTCAATTTTATCTTTGGGGTTTCTAAGGATGGTGGATATTTTTCTGTTTGTGCAGAATGCTGTTTTGATGTTGTGTTTATGAAGGATCTTTGCCGTTTTCTTGTTCTTTGTCTTGGATTTTAATGGGGGTTTCTTTTTGGATTAGGTTTGTAATCTTATTTCTATGGAATCCATTGGATGTTAGTACATTGGATGAGAGTGTGTAGTTCGGTTTTAGGTGTTGTTCGTCAGCTAAGCGTTTTGTTCTGGAGATGAGTGTCTTGGCTACAGAGTTGATCTGTGCTGGGTGGTGGTGTGAGAGAGCGTGCAGATAGCGGTTTGTGTGTGTTTTCTTCTGGTAGATGGTGTGTCCTAGGGAGCCATTGGATTTCTTGTAGACTAAGACATCCAGGAAGGGAAGTTGGTTGTTAGCTTCTGTTTCCATGGTGAACTGTATTTTGGGGTGTAGGCTGTTGAGGTGTGTGAGGAAGTTGTCCAGTTTTTCTTTCCCATGTGGCCAGATTATGAAGGTGTCGTCTACGTATCTGAGCCAGAGTTTGGGTTTGTGATCCGATTTTTCTAGAGCTTGGGTTTCAAAGTGTTCCATGTAGAGGTTGGCAATGACAGGTGAGAGGGGTGATCCCATGGGTGCTCCTTCTGTTTGTTTGTATTTTTGTCCATTATAGATGAAGTATGTGTTGGATAGGCAGTGGTTGGTCAGATCTAAGATGTGTTTGGGGGGGTTATATTTGTTTTGAATAGCTGTCAAGGCTTCTTTGATAGGCACTTGGGTGAAGAGGGATATGACATCGAAGCTCACTAGTAGGTCGCTGGGCTGTAAGTTTTGTTTCTTTATGATCTCTATAAACTGGAATGAGTTTTTTACGTGTGAGGTGATGGATTCTGCATAGGGCTGTAGTTGTTGTTTGGCGAGAAATTTGGCTAGGTTTTGTAGAGGTGAGCCTATGGAGCTGACTATAGGTCTGAGTGGGGTTCCTTCTTTGTGTATCTTGGGGAGACCATAGAGTTTGGGGCATCTGGATGATTTCTCTCTGGGAATGATTCTTTGCTGGATCTCTTCGCTAATGGGGGAGGCTTTTATTTTGGATCTGGTGGTTTTTTCCAGGTAGGTGGTGGGATCTGTATTTAGGGGTTTGTATGTGGAGTCTTGGAGTAGGTTGGTTAATTTGGTTTGGTAGTCAGATGTGTTCATAACCACCGTGGCGTTGCCCTTGTCTGCTGGTAGGATTATTATGCTGGTGTCTTCTTTCTTTGGTTATTCGGGTTTTCTCCCGCGTAAAATTGGAAGTGTCTTGGCGACGTTTCGACGAAGTCCCATTCGTCATCTTCAGGCTGGTGTTTTCAGCTTCGTGCTTCAAGGAGCAATGAAGCTGAAGCACGAAGCTGAAAACACCAGTCTGAAGATGACGAATGGGACTTTGTCGAAACGTCGCCATGACACTTCCAATTTTACGCGGGAGAAAACCTGAATAACCAAAGACCTACATACAAACACCCGCGAAAACCTCAGAATATATATATATGTATGTATGTATGTATGTAGGTCTTTGGTTGTTCGGGTTTTCTCCCGCGTAAAATTGGAAGTGTCTTGGCGACGTTTCGACGAAGTCCCATTCGTCATCTTCAGGCTGGTGTTTTCAGCTTCGTGCTTTGAGCAGCAATGTGTGGTCTTAGCTGTTTCTTCCTTTTAACTGCCAGTGGGGGTATGAACTGATTGGGTGGGAGCTTGGCTGTGTTCTGATTGGGTGGAGGTGTGTTCTGATTGGTTAGGGGCTTGGCTGTGCTCTGATTGGCTGGGGGGTTGGCTGTGCTCTGATTGGCTGGGGGGTTGGCTGTGCTCTGATTGGCTGGGGGAGTGTTCTGTTTGGTTGTGCTCAGGTTAGTCTGAGTTGCAGAGGGGTTTAAGATTTTGGGCTGCCTTGCTATTTTTTGGCTTCGCGTTCGTGGTCGTGCCTCCTCTTCATGGAGGGTGTCAGTTTGCTTCATGTATGGATTGGAGGGGTTTAAAGTGGCTAATGATGCAGCTGTGGTCTGGCTTCTGGTTTGTGGTCGTGCCTCATCATCGGTGTGGCTTTGGGTTTGTTTTTTGCGTGGATGTGTGGTGGTGACATCCTGTGTGGTTTTTGTGAGTGTGGGTCTGGTATCATTTTTTGTGTTAGGGAGTCGTTTGTCAATAAGGGCGGGTTTCCAAATGGCCAACCCAAAATCTTAAATCCCTCTGCAACTCAGACTAACCTGAGCACAACCAAACAGAACACTCCCCCAGCCAATCAGAGCACAGCCAACCCCCCAGCCAATCAGAGCACAGCCAACCCCCCAGCCAATCAGAGCACAGCCAAGCCCCTAACCAATCAGAACACACCTCCACCCAATCAGAACACAGCCAAGCTCCCACCCAATCAGTTCATACCCCCACTGGCAGTTAAAAGGAAGAAACAGCTAAGACCACACATTGCTGCTCGAAGCACGAAGCTGAAAACACCAGCCTGAAGATGACGAATGGGACTTCGTCGAAACGTCGCCAAGACACTTCCAATTTTACGCGGGAGAAAACCCGAACAACCAAAGACCTACATACAAACACCCGCGAAAACCTCAGAAAACATATATATATATATATATATATATATATATATATATATATATATATATATATATATATATATATATATATATGACTGAAACATCTCTCTCCCTAATTAAAATTACTTACTGATGAAGTAGTCTCTGCTGCCAGTCTTGCTGCATACCGGGCAATCAGTCTATGTTCTTCATCAAGACGGTTCGGGCTGTCAAGTAAACTGTTATAGGAGAAGGGAAAGGAAAAACGAATAATCATTAATATAAAAGTTAAAAGGTCAATGCTCCTTAACCTCTACAGAGAAATGATATCTGTGATGATGATGATAGGGGAGACATGATAGAAGTTAATAAAATCATGCAAAAGATGGGGGAAATGGACATACTATGTTCTTCTATAACCCTGTAACTTTAGATCAAGTGAAATAGTTTGACAGCAATTCAAGAAAACTAAGCAACGTTAGGAGTTCCCAGCTGAAGAAGAGGATACAAATTACTGACTTTAGCAACTTTAGAAAGGGATTAGAAAATTTCATAGTGATTAGATTAACCAAAGGCTACAATCATGCCATCAAAAAGTACCTGCCATAGTCAGAAACAGCATGCCTCTAAAAAAGGAGCTTTTTTGTCAACCCCAATAGGGTTGTCAAAAGTTTTTGAGTGGTTACTGTTGGAAATAGGTTGCTGCATCAAAGGATGCCTACAGGATATGGTTTAAAAATGTCAAGATTGTGGCTGCAATGGTGTGATTGAAGATCCACCTATTTTTATGTGCATCATGTTTGTCTGTCTGATTCTCTCTCTCTCTCTCTCTCTCTCTCTCACACACACACACACACACACACACACACACACTCTGCAGATTCAACTGTATTGTCATGGCCCTCATCTTGACTTTTTTGTGTATACTCCTGGATGACTGAACCATATCAGAATCCAAATGTACAAGTAGTCTTCAACTGACGACCACAATTGAGCCCAACATTTATGATGCTAAGTGAGAAATTTGTTAAGTGAGTTTTGCCCCACTTTACGACTTTTCTCGCCACATTTGTTAAGTGAATCACTGCAGTTCTTAAATTAGCAACCCGATTGTTAAGTGAATCTGGTTTCCCCATTGACTATGCTTGTCAGAAGGTCACAAAAGGGGATCACATGACCCTGGGACACTGCAACCACCAGAAATGTGAGTCAGTTGTCAAGCAGCCAAATGTAAATTACGTGACCATGGGGACACTGCAATGCTCATAAGTGTGCAAAATGGTCATAAGTCAATTTTTTTCAGTGCCGTTGAAACTTTGAATGGTCATTAAATGAACTGTTGTAAGTAGAGGACTACCTGCATTAGGACTTCCCTATTTTTTATTGTTAATTAAATTCCTGACATTATTTTACATTTGTGTTGGTTGAAGCAATGTAAAAGCACTTGACATAAATAAATAAGTAAATAAACACTGCATGTATCGTTATGCCATCCAACACACCCAGGGGGAATCTATTTGGAAAGGCAGTTGTAACTTAGCACTTTTGCCACCGTTGCTAATCTTAAAATAATTCTGTCACTTCTATTTCTCAAAGCAAATATTTTCCCCTCCCCTAGTAAATTTTTAAAATCAAAGCATCTTTGTTTTTCTGAAAATAAAAGCCTAACAATGATAATTTGGATTTAAACGAACTAAAAGATTCATTTCACCCTTTTTACCTTTTTTTCATTCTAGTGTGCCACTGTAGTAAGGACTATGAAAGATAATAACACAGATATTTCTTTGTAACAATGGGAAATATCTTTATTACATTTTAGTTATTTTGCATTAGTTTCAGGCTAATGAGCCTATACCTGTGATGAAGCTTTCATGATATACTAGACAGCCCGTACCCGCTGGGTCATCCTTTCAGATATATTTCCCCATCAAAACAGAGAATGGAAGTCCAAACCTCTACTGCATTCCTGTCATCCAGCTGCAATCTTCTGATTCCCATTGACTTTTTCCCTATAAGCTTCCCAGGCTTCCTCATTGACTTGTGGGAAGGTGTCAGGGAATGTACCATAGTAACATATTTAACATGAACATTTCTGCTCTAAACTTAAGACTAGACAAAGTTACTCAAATAACATTTTCTTAATCTTTTCAATAGCAGGTGCAGCAACACTGAAAATTCTGAATGGAGAACACAGGCTGTGGGATACATTTTGCTCTATAATAAGATATTATTTATCACCTCTCCCCCAAAACACATCTGCCTAAATTGTGTGGGCATGCATACTCATACAGATAATTAACAGATAGATAAAAGAATACAAATAAGGGTTGTGCAGAGTAATTTTTTTAATTCAAAAGCTCCCTAAAAAATAAAAAGAATGTAATAGCGCATTAGGCTGAAAAGGAAGTGCAATTATTCAGTGATGTAGTAATTATACTACATTTTAATCTGATCAGGAAGAAGAATCACAACTTCATTACTGCCAGATATTTCAGGGCAAAAAACCAGTAGCAAACCAAAGATTATCCACATAATTCTTAAAGTTAAAGACTGCTTGATGGAATGATAAAGCAGGAAAAGCTAAATACTGCAACTCCAAATAAAAGTAGTCCATTCCTTGTTTAGTGCCATGACACCTAAACATGTGAATTTATCTTGTTGTCTTTGGTTTGGTGGGAAATTATACAATGCTGCTGTGATATGCACACAACAAAAAAGACACGGTTACAAATGAGTTATTTCTCAACTGATACAATGGTGAGATTACAGAATGGGACTAATTTGCTCTAAATCAGTTCAGATGATTTAGGTCTATTAATGTGTCAAGATATGTTGGGAGGTAAATTACATCCACACTTTAATAAATACAAAGCACTGAGCTCTGAAGTACAATGTAAAAACAACAGCTAAAAGCAAGCTGAAGCAAACTATGTTATTTTTGAAATCATCAGGTTCCCAAATAACCACTTTGCTATATATATTAATAGAATAAAATGAGCAAAGGATCTCCACGCGTTGAAAATCTTAAGATTCTGAGTTCTTATCAGCAATTGCTGGTAAGTAAGATGTAACAGTGGACCAGTGTTTCTCCTGGCATCTTAGAATGATCCAAATATCTTAATGCTTCTCAGTTCATTCAAAAAATACCCACATAATATACAAAATTCTGAACTTCTTGTGCTGTTGATTTCTATGAATATGTATTTCTCATTTCACCCAATAGCATTTCTTTAAGGAAGTCAGTGCATTTTGACTTTACATATTGGACCACAATATGACTTGGAAAAGATAAATAGATGGGTAGATAGATAATATATAGAGATATAGATTAGATATAGATAAGGATATTGATATAGATATAAACAGATGTGTCTGCCTATCTCACTGATTGTTTGCTGGGTTCCAATAGTAGTAGACTCCTAGTGATGTACATATTCAATACAACAATCCAATTAAAAATAATAAATAAAAATATTAGCCCAAAGATCTCAGGGATTATTAGCAATAATTCACATGCAGTTAATTCTTCTGCAAGCAGGCACAAGATAACAATATGTCCCAAAGGCCTGCAAAAAGTAGGTCTTTTTGAAAACTCAGGAACACAAGAGCCAATCTAATAACTGGATGAATTGTGTTCCAGATTTGGGAGCAGCAATTGAAGAAACCTTGCGCCATGGGTCCTACAAATGACATTCCCTGAAAAAGGGCCTGGGATAAAGTGCTTTTTTTACTGATCTTAATAGATGGGCAGAATACATGGCTCCAAAGATACACAGGCCCTAATCTACATAGTGCTATGAAAGTGACAACATCAGGAAGCAAACAGGTAAATAGTACAATTCTCAGAGCAGTTTACACTGTGAACTGATTAATAGTCATCTGTCTGAGCCACTTTAAAGGGAGTTCTATGTAAAAGCATTGTGGTAATCCAAACAACAGGTGACCAAAGCAGAAGTAAAAGTGAGCTGGGACAACTTCTTGAGGAAAGATTATACCTGATGCACAAGACAGAGCTGTGTGAAAGATCTCCTCTCATAGCTGCTACTTGCTCCTCATCAAGGAGTAGCTGTGAGAATAGAAGGAGCTTATTTTATGGGCCAATTCTGACTGGCAAAACATGATCCTATTCAGAATTAAAGATCAAATTTATCTGAAATCACAATATTTCTATACTACTTGTTGGGATTAAGTTTAATCATGTTTGTCTTTATCCAAACCCTGGGGCACTTCTATTCAGTTGGTAGCTGAGATGTAAAGGTGAGTATTTTCAGCATATTAATGATTCCTGACTTCAACTTAATAGACTGTCTCCCCTCACCTTCCTGCAGCTTCATATACATACCAATAGAAAGAAAGCTATGATTTTTCTTCACCTTCCTGAAATTATTTGTTTAGGAAAAAAAGAGAGCCATTAAAGAGCAGTGCCTTTTACCCCTAACTCTTGCACACAGTTCTATAAGTGCAACATGGAGGCTTCTGAGGATAACATGGAGGCTTCTGAGAAATCAAACAGTAGCAAGGCAGTCATCCTTCCCCTATCTCAGTCTTGCCACAAATCCTCCATAGAAGCAATCTGTGTGGATTTGTTTCCATATTATGCAGGACAGAATCCAGATATAAAAGCATGCAGACAATCCATTTCCTCCAGAGCTCTTGAGAGATTCATATGCTCTCAATAACCTTTTGTTATTTTATTATAAAATGAACATTACAGCTAAATATCCAAACTTTTTATCATGTTTTCTATGATTTACAGTCATGCATGAAAAACATGCTTCTTACCTGAAAATCTAATCTTCATAAAATGACCATACAGAGTATTGCCCTTCCAAAGATTGCAGCTCTCTGGGAGAAGTAATCAATCTAATGTTCTGGATAAAAGTGGATGGCTGACTCCTGGGAATATAGCTTGGAGGAATGTTGCAAATGTGGCTGCTGCTCATATGCAATGAATATAAATTTGAAGGCACACTGATGTTCAGCTATCTTATAGCAAAGTGCCACCAATCATTTGAACTAATGCTGACGAGAACGATCACATATTTTATATGGCCTTGAAAGACCAAAAATAAATACTGGTCCAGGCAAAATGATGCCAGATGATCCCATTATGTTCCTGGTGGGCTGTACTGCAAACAGACTTTTTGCCCCAGGGTGATTTGATCATGGCCATCGTGACACATTTTATACTATGACTGTTCTGTATGGCTGAGTTGATGAGGTAGGATATTGTTTCTTCCAAGCACATTGACTCCCAGGATGAAGTTGGAGTGACCAAACCCTAATCTATAAAGTACAGTGCAAAAAAGGGGTGGACTTTGTACCACCTTGTTTTTGTGTAAGACCCTGGGCTTGTCAACCGGAAGGAAGGCAACTTAGTTACCAAAGTTAAAAAAGTCAATTTATACCTATCTGAAGGAGATAATTTGCTCTAGCAATACTGGTATGTTTGAAAAAGAATCCTTAGGGATGTAAAACTAAAAGTCAGATGACATGGGAGGATAAGGTATCCTTGCACAATTCTAAAGCATTTTAAAGAAGAGATGAGATAAAATTAAGCAAGCTAAAAAAACATATATGTATCAATTTGATGATCAGTTCAAGGACAAATGTGCTGATGTTGTGACAACTGAAAAACAGAAAAGCTGGGATTATGTCTATTTGTACAGTATATGAAGGGACAGGGATCCCACCAATAAATTCTATAAACTCTAGAAGAGTCTCAGTGTGACTATATACAAACACATAGATCAACAGTGTGAATCACAGAGACCATGATGAAGTACCATTTTGATTGATGTTGATTTTCTTCACTTTTAATAACTGAACATCCCCTTACATATTTTTTTCAAGAGGAAATCCAATACAATCTAATTGATATAATTTTAGGGTTGAGAGAAATAGACAGAAATCTTGGCTAAGCCATGTGCTTATTAGATGCCTGATCAACAATTACATCTTTTTCACAAAGTTAAAATGAAACATAAATAACAAAAAGAGTGAAAAATAATCACTTGCACATTAAAAACACAACTTAAACAATTATCAGAAACATTACTGTTAACAGTTTGATCCACAATTCTCCAAGTACACTTGTATGTTGAATCAGTATTTAACTCAGCTTTTTCAGCAAAGGTTTTAATTTTTTGCTCAGAAGTCACTCCCATATAAAAAAGAGTGTGCTGCACAATATTTTTAGACCAGGAGTTTGAAAATTTTTTGTCCTGACAGCTATAGTTACCCCATGAATGGATACATTCTAGAAAGAAAGTAGGATCGGGGTAAAGTAGTAAGTACTAGGACTAAATAAAAATTTAAATGTATATTAAATTTGTAAAATACAGTTAATATTATGAAATGCTCAAGGAATAATTATAATTATTCCTTATTTAATCATTTATCCTTTGTAAATTTAACATCTTAATTTTTAAAAACTAAAAACTGCAATTTGGCAGCAAGTATTGTAAGGGTTGGGAGCTATAACCAAATATTTTTGGGTACTCAGAACATATAAAATATTCCTAGGCTGTCTCATATGTTTGTACCTCAATTAGTATGTTACTAAGGTAAATGAGTCTCATTGAATATAATATTTATAAATATATGAATGATTGCATCATAAGCACAAATACAAATCAATATTCATGGCAATAATTCTAAGCAAGGCAAGTATTTATGAAATTTAGCAAGTTGTTGTAATAAAAGGAATGAGGAAACCAATTTAATCAATTCAGATCTGCTCCATTCTTGAGGAATCTCCATTCTGCCATAACTTGGATGATCAGGCTTGTGTCCCTCTTCTCTAAAGACCCCACCAAGGCACCCAGCCTGCACTAACCGTGAAGGGTTGTTCTGGAGCATGTTGACATACAACCCAATGAGAACATGTTCATCAGCCAGCCTGTCTGCAACATCGAGGCTATACTGTAACCTGAAACAGGGTTGAGGGGAGGAGGGTGCAGTCCGGACAGACAAAGAGAAATAAAACAGAGAAAGCAGGAGCAAGTAAGAGTGCGAAATGGGACTTTACAAATGCGTAGTCAATTGTTCTTCAGTTGTTACAAACCCAACCATTGCAGGTAGAGCTCAGGACAGAACTTAAGACAGCGGGCCTATAGAGCAAAGGTATCAATTTGCTAGTACAGTAAATACAGACCACCGACAAAGTTTTATAGGGCAGTGATGCTCAAGAACGTGCACAAACTAGCCTGGGATTAGTGCTGCTATGAAGCAGAATGTAAAAAAAAAAAAAAAAAATCTTACAAAAGTTGCTAATTTTATCTGCAAATCCTAAGCAAATATATTCAGAAACAATTTCAATAATAGTATATATTTTACTGTAGTGCTAATCTTTATAAGCAGAGAAGTCATGTTAAATGGTTCCCAGGAATGAAAACTTTCAAACAGCATGCAGATTACATGTGAAGAAGCTTGTGCTCATAAAATATTCTTTACATAAGGCAACCAAGTCTACCAGAGAGAAGGTTAAAGGTGGTTCATCTCGCTGATATGCTAGGTTTTCAGTGGAAAATATTTTTTATGGGAAGGAACAAATATATGATTTCTCCAAATGCAAGTTAAAAGGACAGAGTCCTAGGAACAGTATATTACATTACTGAATTGGAAAAACAGAATAGCTGTTTAAGATAAGCACATAATATGAAATCTGGATAGATACACAGCAAAATGTAGAATTATATTTTAAGAGTATATTCAAAAATCATTAAAATTGTATAATGTGTGCATGTGAACAACCTAATTCCTCTGGTGTGGCAATTAAAACTATGGTTATATTCTTAGTAAAATACATAATATATTGAAAGGAAAAGGCATTTGCTTTAGTTTTGTTAGTATAAGCTACTAATGCCTTTTGAAACTTACGCTTTGCCTTTCAAAAAAACTGGAACAGCCCTAGCCAACAATTTGTCCTGCTCTACTTCATTATTCTTGTAAGGTGAGCTAGTTAATAAGACAATAAATATTGATATCTAACTATTACTGAAACTTATTCACTAACTGAAACCTAAGTAATTTATAATAAAAATTATGAATAGCTATTTAAAACTAAGAACGCTTTTCCCAGTACAATCATCACAGGATTGCAGTCTAAAACTATAATTATAAAAAGTAAATATTGCATAAATGTAAAATAACTTGCAACACTTTCGCTACAGAATATTTTTCACAACTTTAAATGCCCTGCACACTAAATGATAACAACTTTGGAATAACTTGATAATAACGTCTTTAAATCAAAACAAATTCTAAAAAATATTTTTAAGAGTTGCTAACTAGGCATTGTATGGAACAAAAGTGAAAAATACTAACACTTTAAAAATAATTTTTTAATACAGGTTTTCTGCAGGAAGCATGGGAATGCAATAAAACACAGTTGTTTTGTTACCACAGAAAAATAATCTTCCCACATGGATATATTCAAGAAAATCTACATTAAACTGAAGAAGCACTTAATGAAGACTTTAATCTTAGAAAAGTATATTTATTTAGGTATCTCTGCACTGATAGTTCAATACTGTATTTTAAATTAATTAAAAATTAATTTCTTAATGCAGAGAATAAATATAATTTAAAAGGATTTTAAAAACATATTTCAAATGAAATGTATTATAAAAACCTGTCCCTGTTTCATTTTACTCCATTCCTATTTGTCAGTGCGAAACTGACTTTTCGTGACAGCTGCTGGCTATATAATTTGTATTATAGCCAAACTATATATGGCTGTATGTCATTCAAAATTGTGGATTCCTCTGTTTAAAACATAATACCAGAAGATGATATAAAGAGAAAAAACTTTATCTAATCCACAATGCAGTTAGTCCCAAATGAACTTTTTATTTATTTAATCCAACTGACTCTGCAGCTACTACATTAATATAACAGTGTGGACAGTTTTCATCCACTTCATTATATCATTGACATCTAATTCAGGAGATGAAGATGATCCAAAATCCCATGAAGTAAGTTTCAGTATGAACAGAAGTTGTATATGTGCAGGGGACAAAAGTAGGACATCCCTTTTTCATTTATGCTAGGGATATTTAAAGGGAAATTACGATGTACCCAAAGGGCAATTATCTCTCAGAAGAGCATCACTTCACAGGAACATTAGTATTTCCATCTGTGGTAAATGTGTCATGATAAATATAACTAGGAACCGAGAATAAAATGAGGTGTAAATTCTCTCTAATTTCTAAAATACCGTAATATTAATTCAAAATTAAATGCTAGTGTTTAAGGGCTAATTCTTTCTGGTATGAATATATCAATTTCCAATATAGCCAAAATCTGCAAGTGAATTAAGATGATCAAACCAAAGACATGATCGGCGTTATTAAATCCTACTTTAGAAATTTAGCAGAAAATATTTTAAACTTCAATCCTTTTGGAATTTGACATAGAATCTGCTTCTATACTGCTGATGAATATCATAGGTTCCATATATTTCTTCAACATGGTAGATGTCATCTCTTTCATATGTTGCATTCAATCTGGAGGCATTGTACTGGCAACAAGCTAAGACTCCAGAACACTGGAATGCTAAGAGATTCTGACATCTGCCTAGTTCCGTGGTGGCGAACTTATGGCACGTGTACCACAAGTGGCACGCAGAGCTTTCTCTGTGGGCACGCATGCTGTCGCCCCAGTTCTAGACTTTCAGCTGGGTTTTATAAAACCTTTTCGCTTTAGGCCTCTGCCATCGTGTGAAAAAAACCAAAAAAAAAAAGGTTCAATTTCAACTTTTCACGGGAAAAAGAAATGTCACAAAGTTGGAATTAATTGATTGAACTTTTTAGTCCCATCCAGTCTGCTGTTAGCACTGCAGCCATGCCCTCCCAATGGGCCACACCCACCCAATGGGCCACGCCCACCTGGCACCCGACTATACATAAGTGGATTTTGGGTTGCAGTTTGGGCACTCAGTCTCTAAAAGGTTCGCCATCACTGGCCTAGTCCATTCCAGCATCTTACTACCAACATAAAGCAGAATTCAGCAGCATTTTACTCAAGGTGATGGGAATCTTACTGTAAATAATAAATTTAATTATTTTTATAAGATTCCAAATTGTATATATATTGAGATAAACATCTGTGAATAACGCAATGCAGTGATCAACAGTTGCACACTAAAATTAATTTCCTACTAAGCAATGGAGAAGGCATACATACAGTGGTGGGATTCACACCGGTTCAGCAGAACCAATACCTAATTTTTTGTTGAGTTCGGCGAACTGGTTATGATCATCTGTCGATGTCAAAATTAAAAAAGCAGGAAACATCACCTAGGGAAGATACGCTATTCTGGACTCCTTTTAACATTCTGGGAATGTCACAAGGTAAATTACCTTCGCTTTTCAACAGTGATACAAATAAAATTTTACCGGATTTCCTCCAGAGTTTCTGTCGGGATTCGTGGAGTCCTCAGCCATGCAGTGGGACCTAGAGCCACCCGCACTGACCGTTCAGATCCGATTCCCTTTGTTCCTACTTTGTACTGGATTCAATCCTGCGCTGCCCCGTGTAGAGCTTGGAACACTTCTGGCCACTGCCATGCCTCTTTGCACAGGGAAGGCATAACCTAAACACCGTCCCCATGAAAGGACTTCTGGAGCCACCATGGCCTGCCCCCTCCCCTCCTTTCCCTCTGCAGACTGCCCCAGGCTGGCTGGGAGCCATTGTACAATTTCGTGGTGACCATGCATGCTGGAACACATTCAATCTTAGCTCCACAAGAAACAGCTCCACAAGAAACAGCAAAGGACCTGCCCCCGCTGTGTCAGCCCTGCACCCTGTTCACTCAGGCAGCTTTGGCTTCTCACCAGCTTCATGCTGCCCAGCCCAGCCTCTTGACTCTGTGAGGACAGCGCCCCGCTGCCTGCCAAAATTGGGCAGGCTGGGGACTGGGCGGTGTTGCACAGGTAATGACTCTCACGCCGCTTGTGGCATCCCCTCTCCTGGAGCCCACCAAGCCAGATATGTGAAGTAGGCAAGGGCCATTTGCTGGCCCCTTCCAGGAGATGGTGCATTTCTTCATTCCTCACAAAGGGTGACTCCTCCCCAGCTGCGTTTCTTGCCTGTTTTTCTCCCTTCCTCGTCTCAAATATTTTCCTGCCACTCTGCTCTTAAGTAAGTAAGTAGGTAAGTAAGTAAGTAAGTAGATGGGAATGAGAAAGAGGAAGGAAGGAAGGGAAGGAAGGAGATGGGAATGAGAAAGAGGGAGGGAGGAAGGGAAACAGGAAGGAAGAAAGGAGATTGGAATGAGAGGGAGGGAGGGTCTGAGGGAAGTCCTGCCTTAGTCCTGCCCTGCTGCCCTTTCACCATCCCCTTTCACCATCACCCTGCAGTGACCGCCCCCCGACTTGTTTGCACTGCCGGTGGCCGCCACAATGAGCAAAAAAGCCTGAGAGCAGCACCGTGCATGGTGAGGGGGCACAGGACTTAGGAATAAATGCTTCATCTCTCTAGTTTCCCAACTGGTGCATACAGGAGGCCACCAAGTATTAGCTGGGGTTGTGGCAGAGAACCGATTATTAAATTATTTAAATCCCACCACTGCATACATAGTAATAAATATATATGAAGTACAGGAATTAAAATAACATGAAATAAAGGAGAATTTAACTTTCATGAAGGGAAAAATACTATCTAATCTATGTGTTTCAGCTTGTCATTTATCTGATTTCATTTCAAACACTTCTAGTAAACATATTTATTTTCAAATATTATAGTAAGAAACCTACTGTCCCAGAGATCTATTTAAATCTTGAGGAAACAAGTCACTATCTGCTTCAATAAGGGAGCAATATAGACTAACCCAGCATTGCACTAGTTAAAGGCTTTGCGTCATACAAATAAAGCTGATTTTTAAAACGTATTTCAGGACCCAAAATACAGTAAAATATTGCAGAAGATTGAAATGGGATCAGATCAAATTTCTCTTTTCTTAGGCATCAGCTAAAAAAGCTAAATTACAGTTGGGTGTTTGTAGCAGTTGGTTCAAGTAGAAATTGGGGGAAGGTATTTGGTTTTTAATTTTGATATGTCTGTTTGGGAGCTTATACCACGTTTTTCAACAATTTCCCACTTTAAAGGACAGGAAAGTTTTAGCAATAATGCACAAAGAATCTAAAGGCTGCAAAAAGAGAATCCAATGAGTAAGCCTGAAGACTGACTACTCCTGATCTACTTCATAACCTTCAGGTGTAATGGAGGTAGCTAGGGTTTCTAGGAATTGCTTTGAATGCTGCTGAAGAGTATCAGATTGCAAAGACTGAATTGGCTTAATTCTTTAAGTATTATTCAGGTTATGAGTATCTACCAGAAATTGATTAAATGCATTCACCATGTTCTCATTTATTTTTAAGTGCAAACTTGGTAGACTCTTTGCTTTGTCACTTAACAGCAAGATCCACTTTACTGCTTCTGAAATTTTTGTGTTTTAACTTCAGAATACTGTTATTATATATATATATATATATATATATATATATATATATATATATATATATATATATATTAAAATCAATAAATAGTTGAACACCAAGAGAATAAAATTATACAAAAGTTAAAAATGTTAAAACTTTTATTTACTAAACCTAGCTTTCGTCAAGAGCTCTTGACATCATCAGGGTGTAAACGGCAGTCGTTGGGAGGGCTTATATGCAGCCTCCAAGCGCAAATGATTGGAGGCTGCATATAAGCCCTCCCAACGACTGCCGTTTACACCCTGATGATGTCAAGAGCTCTTGACGAAAGCTAGGTTTAGTAAATAAAAGTTTTAACATTTTTAACTTTTGTATAATTTTATTCTCTTGGTGTTCAACTATTTATTGATTTTAATATGAACATACCCAAGAGTCATATTTTTATTTGCATAGCTGATATATATATATATATATATATACACACACACACACACATACACATACACATACAAAACATAGAGTTGTTTGGACACTCAGAACAAATTACATTATACTTTGAATTCTGCCTATAATGTTTTATCAGATGTGAAAGTAGGCTGTTCCTTCATTTGATTTCTTTTTTGTGGGTGGCTGTGGGGTGTGTAGGAATATGTTTAGAATAATTTGATGCAATATGTAATAATATAGTTGGATATACAGTATGTATGAGAATGGAGAAAGGTTCAACAAAATGAATCTACATATATTACATTCCTTTAAAACCATATGTTGTGAAAATGCATACTGTTTTACTGATACTGCAGTCCTATACCAGTTTATTTGGAAGTAAATTTATATAGTTAATGGACATTTTCCCTGTTAAAAATATATAGAATTGTGATCTTAACTTTATGAAACATCTATAAAATCTGATTCAAATTAGGCACATTTCACATATGGAGTATTATATGTTTCTTTGAAAAATGAATAGATTTTACAAGAACTCTTATTGTACAGGTAAGCACATTAGACCAACAGGTCAGTATATTCAAACTTTCATCATGCAAGAATGCCCGGCCAGCTATTTCTAAGAATCTCAAAGGTAGGACATTGAGGATATTTAAACATAATTGCTGCATGCGTGAATAAGACCTGTACCTTGGGAATTCTTCTGAGAAAATAACTATTGGAAGTAAAATGAAAGACATCATTAATAAGATTAGTCAAACTGGATAATTGAAGGGGGAAATATTTATTTACTACATTTCTAGGACACCCAGACAACTCTGGACAGCTATACAAAACACAATAAAATATAAAACAATATAAAATCAAGCATAAAAAAATAACAAGTATATATAGAGAAACCGCCAAGAGGCACAACATATAACCACTGCATTCATTACTAAAAGAGGACTTGCCCAACCTGCATAATCCCAGGCCTAAAAACATAACAAAGTTTTTAGAGATACTTTGAAGGCTGGTAAGGGAGGTGAGCAACACACTTGGCAACCAGTGAAATTCACATAGTAGGAGCTAAGAAAAATCCTTAGGACCAAGAGGACCAAATATTCAGACTTGTTAAGGTTGAGCATAACCCTGTTCATCCTCATCCATGCCTCAACAGCTTCCCATTCACTTGGAGAAGTTTGGATAGCATTGCTTTGTTTGCTAGTGGTTGAGTTGTATAACTGGGTACCATCTATATATTGATGATACCTGACTCCCAACTAATGACCACAGGTAGAAGTTAAACAGGAGGGGCAAGAGTGTTGACCCCTGAGTCACCCCACAAAATGAGGGCTTTGGAAGTCAACCTCCCTACTCCTATCAACACCAACTATAACCATTCACAAAAAAAGGAGGAGTATCACTATAACAGATATCCTCCATTCCATACCCTGCAGCTGGTTCAGAAGGATAATCTGACTGGTATTAGCAAAAGCCCCAGTCGAACTATCGTTCTGAACCAGCTGCAGGATAGAATGGGGGACACAGTGTTATAGTGGAATTCCTCCTTTCTCTGTGAATGGTTACAGTTGGTCAGGTTGCTTGTAGCATCACCATCCCGGCCTTCCCATAACTCATCAAACTCTGTCTCAGTTTCTATATCCTAACTTGAAACCTAACTGAAAAGAGTACAGATAATAAAAGGAGGTTGGAAAATGGGTGGAAATTTTCCAGGGAGGTTGGATTTAGCAATGTCTTCTTAACAAGGAGAAGTACTACCACTCCTTGGCAGGTGGGACCACCCCATCTTGTGGATGTAGATGTCACTGAATTGACTCAACCACCTATCCCCTCTGAAACAGCTTTCAGAAAACATGGGAGGCAAAGTAAGGCAATAAATAGGTAGTTGGGTTCACAAGCCTCAAGAGTTCATCCATTTCTTCAGAAGTCAAAGGATCAAACTTGTTCCACTTAACTGGGCCAGTTCATAGTTCTATTATCTCATTTGTATTTGCCTGGTTAGAGTTCAATTTTGAGCAAATCTGAGTGATTTTACCCACTGGATATCTAGAGTATTCTTCCCAGGGGCCCAAAAGATGTTCTTGTGGTTCATCCCTGCCTATCAAAAAGTGGGATAACCAAAGAAGGTAGTGATCTGTTAACAGCAGATATGACAAGGGAAGAGAAATAACTATATTTCACCAATCTTATTAATATGATGTTATCCTTAATATTACATATGCTTGGTTGTATTTGCTCTCTATTTTCCTCTAATAGCATTCTGTCTCTTCTGAAAACACTTCTCTGGTGTTTCAGCTCCTGGAGTTATTCAAAGAACCAAAGAACCCCATAGGAACAATCTAATCTAAGGCTTCAGTCATCCACCTGTTCCGGTTAATCACCATGATTAACCCATGATGGTTAATCAGACAACCCATCAGATCCTTGGGCAAAACCTCAGATACTATTTGAAACCCTAATGAGTTCATTAGGTGCTTTGGGTGGACTGACTGAAAATGTCCTACCTCCATATGGAGAAGGGGAGCACTAAAAAGCAATCAGAGGGTTATATGACTATGTTACAAGAGTGAAAGTGATGTCTTTAGATCAATTTCCAACTGTCCTGAAATAAAAATTAGAACACGCATGATGTCTGTCAAGGATTAGTCACTCAATAATTTAGGACAGGTCCATGGCTGTATTGATGGAGCAATCATGGGTCTTGAGGATTTAACTGCCAAGCTAGCCATGAAATCCAGTAGCTCAGGCAGGGATGTCACAGTGCAACAGAGAGGCCAATGGAGCAGTAATAAACCTAGCTGCTTCCTGGAATGCAGCAAACCCAAATCCTTTGTGTATGTTGTGCCATTATCAATAATAATAACAACAACTACTGTAAATTACCCATACCTAGCATCAGCTAATAATAGTATTTAATACATTGTGCATTTGAATACTTACTTTATACAAAGTGTAAGTTAAACATTGGAAATTTCAAATTAACATGGAATTAATTTGAAGCCCAATTCAAACTACAAAAATATTCTTTATTTTAAAAAAAGAAAAGCCTACTTCTTTAATTAGTATTCTTAAGGAATGACAAATATGTAACATATTGGTTTTAGTGTACAGGTTACAAAACTACATCAATTAGTAGTTTAGAGCTCTCATACTGACCGTGAATTGTTGTGTAGCTTATTTACATACAGGTTTATAATAGCATGCTCATCAACCACCGGACTGTCTATATTTATACTCTCAAGTAACCTGAATGAGTTAAACAATGAAACCTCATTAACAGGATGTATATGCAGAAATACACATTGGGAACATATATGATGGGGATTTAATGCATCCAATTGAGTTCCACTGCAGAAAGACTACTGCCTTTAAATAATAATGTATAAACATGTTTTTCAAGTTAAGAAGACCTAGGAATAAAAATAATTAGAAGATACTACTAGTTATATCACTGAGTGAGAGGAAATATTCTTAAGTGTAAAAAAAATCCCAACAATTGATTTATCATGTCATAGGGTATCAGTTGACACTCATACAACTTACAAAAGGGGTTTTGCCATTGTAAGAGATTTGTGAAGCCCCAATAATTAAGGAAGTGTAGCTTACATATTCTTCATAGACACTCCAACAAGCAAATTAAACACACAGCACATTGACTATGATTATTTCTTTATATGCCTTTATACAGTATCTTTACTGTGTTTATGATGAGTCACAAAGGAGTGTTGTACAATCAATGTGATTCTGGGCAAAGTAACAAACACGGTTTACAATATTAAACTGCATGGCGCACACATATAGTTTTCCGCAAAACATGCATGGAGTGACTAGATGCCATCTAGACTGATTGTGAGATTGGGATTTTTTTAATGGGATCTGGCTGTCACTTAACTTGAACTAGTTATTCTAACTTTGATGTCTTATATATGTTAATCCTGATTGTGGATATTTATTAACACAAAACTTGTTTAGATTTGGCCAGTGTCATTCCAAGGCAATCTGAGTGCTTCCTTGTCCTCAGTGATGAATGAAAAACCCGAACTATTTTATTTTATTTGTTTATATTTTAAAGCAAATATAGAGAACTTTTTGGTGTCCTGGAGCTTCATTTAACTTTTGGGGAGGTAACAAGAGATGCAGCATGCAAATCAATATTTTAAAGTGATGAATGCATCATTACACATTGTCAAACTGGAATTTTCAGTTGAATCTCCCCCCCCCCGATTTCTCAGAGGGGAAGAAATAGAGGATTTTTCTCTACAAAATCTACATCTTTTTCAGGGTTTACACCATGGTAGTTTCCTTTTTAAAAAATAAGTTCAGTATTTGAATTAGCCTTGGAAGTGCAAATCACCAAAACTTATTTTAAACAAAAAAAGTAAAAGGGTACTTTGCTTACTTTGTACTATCTTTTCATAGTAATATTTAAAATTAAAATAAACAATCCTGCATTTAATTATATGCAATGTGTTTTTTTAAAAAACCCACTCACCTTCTGTTTGTGAAAGGACTTCCTGAGGGAACAGAGTGGGAGAATAGTGTGTCATTCATGCTGGTGACTGGTCTAGGAGGCCTTGGAAGAAAATAGAAAGTCAAAAAATGTCTTGTTTGTAAACAACAGCGCATGAAATAAAAAATTTAAACATATGTGAATACGATCAGTCAATAATACTGCAGGATGTCCTGCAATTATACTTTTCTTCTACATTAAACATACAAAAGTTTTATATTTTATATTTTTTACATAGAAGGCTGAATGTTAGAAATACATTCTTTTCAAGTCACCCAGGCAAATTCTCTGCAGTCTTTTTTTCTTTACTTTGTTCTTCTTTTTGGGGGGTAATTTTCCCAAAAAAGCTCACAGAAATGTTTGATACGTTAGAAATACTGAATTTCTTCAAAAGACATTAAGTTATTTGACAGAACATTTGTCCATTTTTGAATGGCCAAGTAGGTCTACTTTGAACTCCTAATTAGGCATTCAAAAGGACAAGTACTTATCCTGTAAGGCTAAGCCAGTGTTTCAATTTTGACAGCTTGAAGATGTAAATTGGGGAATTCTGGGAGTTGAAGTTCATATATTTTCAAGCTGCCCAGGTTGAGAAATACTGGTATAAGCATTTCCATTAAGTGCCATCTCCCTCCAAATTACATCAAAATTCATAAGACATCCACTCAATAGTTATCTGCAAGGGAAAGATAGTGACTTCTGTGCGAGGAAGGTTCCTGATAATATTTTATTCCTAGCCATGTAGAAATTAATATATTTCTGACAGCATATGTAACATCTTTCATATAGCAGACATCTATTACTATAATTTGAGCAAAGGTGGTGACCTGAAATAGCTTACAAATTCTAAATACATGGAAATAGCCTATACATTCCAATAGCTGGAAATGTATTTTCTTTGTGACTATCAGAAAAAAGGGGCTTCAGAATATACTTGAAATAATCATCTGATCTCTTCTATATTTTAAGACAGTTTATTCATACAGCAAAAAAAGAGAAAATAAAAATATGTACTGTAGGTATTACATATAACTGATTAATATGTGCAGTAGAACCTATTTTTTAGAAAATGTAAATCAGGGGTCTTCAAAACTTGGCCCTTTTATGACTTGTGGACTTCAACTCCCAGAATTCCTCAGCCAGGCATGCTGCCTGAGGAATTCTTGGAGTTGAAGTCCACAAGTCATAAAAGGACCATGTTTGAAGGCCACTGATGTAAATTATACTTGAAAGGCAGACAGTATTCAACAGTTTGTATGAGTTTCCCAGCTGGTTATCTTTTAATTAATAATTTAAAATTTTGTTTCTTCCTCATTAAAATGCTTGAAGAGATAATGCATTACTTACCAGGTGTCTCTTTTGCAGGCAAAATAAAAGTAAGAGAACCTTATTAGTTAAATGCAGTCTTGTCTTTAAAAAACAGTGGAGGAACTTATAGCTAATATTCTGATCTTGCAAACAAAGTATTAGTAAGGACTGTGCTGATTTGCCATGTTGAAGGACAACATGATTGTTCTTACATGTAGAGTATTTCAAATGCTATAAAATCAGAACAATTGCATACTTTTGCCATGGGACTAATTCCTGTTATTTGAGGAGATTTCTAATGGGAGGTTTCTTTCCACTTCCTGTAGTCCTCCATATTTTCTCAGAACCATTTCAAAATATTCCATAGCTTATAATATTTACTTTTGTTTAAATTCTGATGTTACAGAGTGAATTTGTGAGGGAATATGCAAAAATATAGGTAGTTTTACAGAAAGAAGAAGGAGGAAGAAGAGGAGGAGGAGGAGGAGGAGGTTAGTTCTCAATACTAATGGCATCCACTCTTCCCCTTCCTTTCTTATAAATGTCCCCTTTCATTTTAGAACAGATTTTTGAGGCAATTGGAAAGTTAAAGTTAATGTGGGAATGTTGAAAATCTATGTAATGAAACTAGAACAGGTAGAGATACACAAGGGCCGGGAATGAAAAAAACATGGAATTTATTTTAGAAGATTAATGCCTTGGATTTTTTTTTTGAGCAGGACCTCCACCTATGCATTATGTAATACATGAGGGAATATATTATACTATAAACTGCAATTGAAATTAGAGAAATTCCAAAAACAATTTGTGAAATGGTATGGAACTACCTTGAACTTTGATGTGCATAAATTGGTATTTTCAATTCCTTCAGTATATGTTACATAAACAGGATAATAAGACACTCTGATAATTAACAATAGTCACAGAAAAATATGTTAAATGCTATAGATCAGGGGTGTCAAACTACCGGCCTGCAGGCCGGATGCGTCACATGGAAGCCACACCCACCCCATTGCTAGCAATGGCAACACCGGTCTGATACGTTGCGCAACGTCACGTGACATCGTGAGTTTGACATACCTGCTATAGATTATCCTTCCTATTCTACACACTTCTCTACACACAATTCTCAACATTATCAGTAATGATGACCATGTGTCTGGGACATTCTATGAGATCTTGAAGATACACAGACTGTACATATCCCAATTAGTCACAGACAGCTGTTCAAACTGGAAAAGCAGTATAAAAATCTCAGATAGTTATATGTGTAAACAAAATCAATTACTTATATATTGAGAGACGTATTACTTGTTTTTCCAATGAAGGTCCCTCATGAAAATATTAATATCAGCATGTACGGTGTTAAATAAAGAATTAGTCTCTTTATGTGCAGCATTATAAAACAGAAAAATTAAATCAATTTGATTGCTGACAACATTTATTTTCATGTAATTGTTGACAGTGGGGAAAGTGATTTTTCTTTACATGAAGTTTAAAGGGGGTTCTAAATGTGATAAAAAAATCACAGTGTTTCCCTAGAGCTATTTTTCATGACAACATGTATCTAATAACATTTAAGATTAAACTTTACTGACTTTATTTAGTATATCTTTTCTTTACTGCTAATTTATATTGCATTATATATGATACTGTTTTTGCAACTTATTTGGTTTTACATCCATATTATTATTTTAAACAAAGATTTTCAATTTCATCCAGAAAAGTAAAATAAAAAAGCAGTATCACTGTCAATGAAAGACACAAGGAAGGAATCGTGTGAAAGGAGTAATTAGGCCATATTGCTGATTTTAATAAGTATTAAAAGGTACTGTTTTGCTTCTTTGTTCACACCATGGTATACTTTCTTGGATTTAACTATATTGGCCCATATCAGCTATAATCAATTGAGATAAATTATGAAGTATTTATATTATTATAAATTATAAATATTATTTATAATATTATAATTAATCTATATAAAAATACAGCAGCAAACGATCAGGGTCTATGACTTAGAACATTTATCCTAAATCCTAGCTTATTCATTTATTTCTAAAATTTATAGCCTGTCCTATACCCAAGAGCTTCATTTTGTTTTCTCTTTTTCAGATTTATTTTGTAGGCTGAAAAAAAAGCTCTTTTTGAAAGCCAAATCTACTATGCAGCAGAGTATGGTGACTTGCATCCAATGGCATCTTGTTCATGGGAAAAAGAGCTGAAGGCAAGAAGTAACTAAGAAGTTGCACTGCTAGAAGTGTTGGCCTTAGAAATGGGATTTCAGTAGTGATGCCATTATTATTTACAGATTTTTTCATATTACAATTTTACATGTTGACATATATTAATTTCATACTCAGTTTCTAGGAGAGATTGCTAATTGTCTTAGACCTTAAAATATATTCATTTTGATGTTAAATCTACTATGTAGCTGTTAACCAGCTCATGGGTTTGACTAAAATATCATAAAGCTGTATTTCAAAACTTACTACAGATTAAGGATTGCCTGAGTTCAGTTTTTAGACCTTATTAACATGCTTTAATTTGAATCTATAAACTAATGTAGCTATGCAGTTCTTCAGGTTTGTTTTTAAAGAGGTTCATTAGAACCACAGGGGAACATAAACATAGCACATCTAACTCATTAAAACAGACTCTTTTTCAGCATCACAGAGCTGCAACAGAAGCTCCCTCTAAGCAGGTGCGCAAAACAGATGAGGCTGCTTTAATGAACTGTGAATAGACGTTGCATTCATGCTCCCTGTGTTCAGCACTTTGAGTCTAAAGCAGGGTGTCAAACTGCCAGCCCGCGAGCCAGATGCCATGCCCACCCCATTCCCGCCAATGACAAAACCGCCCCGATAGGTTGCGCGATGTCACATGATGTCGCGAGTTTGACATGTCTAGTCTAAAGCATTACACAGCTCAAAAAAACTATAGTATTCTATTAAATTATTCTTATAGCTGTTTGCTTTTCATTTCATTTAAAGGATCTTTTATCAACAAAGCTAAACTATCTAATTTGTTTTATTTCCTAAGAAAGCAAATCAGTTTTGGGGTTGTTCATTTCATTCAGAGCAAATTTCTTAAGGAAGTTGCAAATATGTTTTCCACTGTTTGAAAAACACTGTGCATTTCAGCTCTTTAATACAGCTTCTAAAAATTTCCCAGCAGGCTTTTGTTTTTGGCTGATAACTTCATTGATCAACCTTATAATAGTTCATTTCTAATTATTAATTATTGCATAGTATTTAATATCTATCCAAATGTCTTTGTGTCAAAGCAAGTTAAGTGAACTCCAACCTCCAATCAACCACAGAGAATTACAATATTATATGTAATCTAATATTACTTGCACTTACACATAAGAAACAGGAGCAAGTGTAAATGCCAAAAAGTATTGTATTAAATACAATATCAAAACTAAAAATAAATTTTTATAGTAATATCCAAATTAATTAGGTTATAGATATAATGAAAAAAATGGCTGCTATAATAAAACTATTAATGAACCCCAACTAGTATTATTTGTCTTTTCTCTTAGTCTTCTTCTCAAGACCATTTAGATACATAATTTACCATTTAGGAGCTCCTAGAAGCACAGAGCCGAAAACACCAGCCTGAAGAAGACGAATGGGACTTCGTTGAAATGTCGCCAAGACACTTCCAATTTTACGTGGGAGAAAACCCGAATAACCAAAGACCTACATACAGACACCCGCAAAAACCTCAGAATATATATATACATACATACATACATACATACATACACACACACACACACACACACACACACACACACACATATATATACCCTCAAATATATATATATATATATATATATATATATATATATATATATATATATATATATATATATATATTGGAAAATTTGCATAAAAATACGACTCCTGGGCATGTCTATGGTACAAATAAAATACGAACACCAGGAGAGTATAAATATAAAAATATACTTTACTAAAAGCTGCCAAGCTTTCGTTTGGAAACTCCAAACATCATCAGGGCTAAGGAGCCAGTAAACAATGATGACTTAAATGGGTTTTGCCGGCATCTGCACCCGGCTCATGGATCACGCAGCAAACAAATGGAACGGTGGAGAACTGTTGACACGAAGATTGCCAGGACGGAGGAGGGGGGTATAGACCCCCAAATATGTAACACCCGTATGAAAGTTACTCATGACAATGGAAGAGTGAGAAGAAAGGCTGTGGAGCAGGGATTGAGAAAAACGTGTGTGTGGGGGAGCGTCTGTGAGCCCAGGGAAGCTTGTAACACTGATAGAGGAGAAACAGATGCCCCCAGGGTGGAGAATGAAAACAAAAAGGGGAGGAGGGTCAGTGCTATGGAAGGAAATAAGGATAAAGGGGTGGTGGAGGAGATGAATACCAGTAATGAGATAGTGGAAGGAATGATCCGGAAGAACCATAGAAGGAAGCGTAAGGAGAGTAATAAAGAAACATCTGGAACACTAATTAACCGGCCGGGACCGGTGACGCGGTCCATGAGCCGGGTGCAGATGCCGGCAAAACCCATTTAAGTCATCATTGTTTACTGGCTCCTTAGCCCTGATGATGTTTGGAGTTTCCAAACGAAAGCTTGGCAGCTTTTAGTAAAGTATATTTTTATATTTATACTCTCCTGGTGTTCGTATTTTATTTGTACCATATATATATATATATATATATATATATATATATTCAGCTATGCAAGTAAAAATATGACTCTTGGGTATGTTCATATTAAAATCAATAAATAGTTGAACACCAAGAGAATAAAATTATACAAAAGTTAAAAATGTTAAAACTTTTATTTACTAAACCTAGCTTTCGTCAAGAGCTCTTGACATCATCAGGGTGTAAATGGCAGTCGTTGGGAGGGCTTATATGCAGCCTCCAATCATTTGCGCTCGGCTCTTGGATCGTGTCATAGGTCCCAGCTGTGTGCGTTGTAATCCAAGTGTGTGTCCTGCATTAGGGTGTAGTTGTTTCTCACCCTTTCTACGTGTGCTGTTACATGTGTCTTTCTCGCTAGTTCTAAAATTAGCTGGGGTGTTTCCCCTTTCCTTGCAGTTAGTACATGTTTCACTAGTTTCCCGTTTGTGATTCTGTCTGTCATGGGCAGTAATTGCTGTTTTCTGCTTCCTTCTAGTTCCTCCAACCATCCCCTCCGAGCCACATTCCAATCCTCCTTTTCTCTCAGATCGTAGCCCCCGTGTGCCATCCCGTCCTGCACCGCTCTCCCTCCTAATCCTTTCCATCACTCCCTTAGATCTATCATCACTCTCCTCCCTATATTCTTGGGAGGAGTTGTTCTGAAGTGTGTGCCTGTCAGTAAGGCATTGCCTAGCTCGTAACCGGTCAATCCGTTGCTCACTCCATTTGGGGCTTCTGTCCTCATCCCTCATCGGAGAATCTCCCAGGCACGCTCCGTTCGTAGTCTTCTGTCCTCCCAAGGGATCAATCACCACAGAGCTATTCCCCTCCCTCTCACAAACCAGCCCAACTAGCGTAACGAGGGTGTCTGTTTCACTCCCCGGGGGGTAAATCATTCCCCCCGGCATGTGTGATTGTAGTCCGAGAGCTCTATCGTATGCTGTATTTCCTATTCCTCCCCCCACAGTTGTTATCTCCGTTTGTATTTCTCCTATTGTACCGATTGGGAGGGCCTCGCTCTCTCTTTCCTGCTGCAATTCAGTTGTCAAAGCACCTCCACTCGCTCCATTCATCGGGAAGTTGTTCCATAATTGACAGTCAGGTTTCTGGTGGCTGTTTGTCATTTGTGGGGGATTTTTCAAAGTTCTACCGTCTTGGTCCGAAGCCAAGGGAATGTCCATTTGGTCGTGTTGTGTGTGGGGGGATGTCCTATTCTTCTCCCACACATGTGGTCGATGCCTAGGTCTTCTCCAGCAGTTCAAGCGACGGTTCATGTGCCATGTTTGTAAGGTCCGTTGTGCCGGGCACATGTCTATATGGCGATTAATGGAATTCCCCCCCGAAAACCAGGCCTCCTTTAATAGGCGGCCCCCCTTTGTGGCATCACAGGCCAAGATTTGTGTGTGGTCAAAATCAAAGTTATGGCCACTTTCGGCCATATGTGACCAGATCTGCGAGTATTGCTCGCCCCTCTTGATTGCCAACTTATGTTCATGTAGGCTGGTATATATATATATATATATAGCGGATATATATATATATATCCTCAATATAGAATCTTATTATTGATAAAGAACCAAACTAAATTACTTTATAACTTATGCTAACTTTGCTGCATTAAAATTAAAATTTATTAAATTAAATTATTTTTAAATTTATAGTGACAATTCCCAAATGATAAACTGTAGAGTTTATTTCTCAACAAAATAATGTAATTTTGTGATTTAATTCAAGCATTTAGTTTTTAAAAACTTTTAAAAATTAGCTGCTGCTTTTGTCAGTTAGTTACACATAGGTGAATAAGTTCTAAAATTATTATACTTATTATAGCATTAATGCAATTTTGTAAATCATAATATTAGGTGGTTTCTTTCTATTTAACCTTAAACAAGGACAAACATCATATAGAACAAAGAACATGCAAATACTTACACTATATGTGCCAAGTTTAGAGGTTTTTCAGGCTGATTAGGGAACATTGGATGCAAGGGTTCATGGCTGGAAGCACAGCTTAAAGACTTGCTAAGTGCATTAGTTAACTTCTTAGCAGGTGATTTCTGGGAGAAACAAGAAAGGTAAAGGTAGTTTGGATAGATAAGGACTGTATACTGTTGTTGCCAGCAGTAGAAGGATAAGAAAACAAACAAAACAAATCAATATTCTGCTGGTTACAATCATGCATAAACTCCCAAAGTCCATTTATTCTGTGGTTCTGGATGATTTCATCAGCATACACTTATATATCTATCAATGGACCTTAAAGAGGGTCTGACTTTTACAGAGGACATTTGGCATATAGATACAGTATTTCCCAATTCACCTTTCATCTTTCCTTGTGTGAAAGAATGCAGAGGATACAAGTGAATCCCAAACTTGCCAAGAAACTTCATTATTCTAAAAGCATAAATCTCTAAATAACTGCTAATGAAAAATCAGATCTGGAAGCTAATCGTAAGGATTATAAAACAACTAAGAAGAAAACAGAGATACAGAACCACATTTTTCTACTTTTCTACGGGCCACTCATCATTCAGATATATTTCTGCTTTACAATGTCGGATAATAATGTCTAAGAAGTGAGAGCTCATAAGCCATAGCAGAATCAGATCTTTCATTCACTGCCCACTTAATGACCAATCTAACTGGTATTGCTAATCACCCAATCAGAGATTCTCAGTTTTTAATTTTTATTTGTGATTACAAAATGAGAAGCATCAGCTTCTTATACCACACTTTTTGTACTGCAAACTTTAATTTTTATCTAGTATCTGTAGTACAAGTACCATTTTTAGTGTGGCTATTGCATCCTTTCTAATAATACAGCTGTGATCATCTCAGAATGTGTAGAGACAAAGAGATTTCATTTTCATAATGCTTTCTCTGTCATTGAGTTTAATCTACAACCTAATTATTCCGCAGTTGTTGAATATCTTATTGATCTAACAGAATTACTAGGAATACGTGCATAGATGTCTATCACATGTAAGTTTGAATCTAATGAATTAAATTAATTTAGCTGTGGCTTATATTAGCAGTAGAGTGGATCACAGATATAATTTTAGATACATGTGGAAAATGGAGAAAGCCCATATGAATACGTTCAGTTGAGTATAAAGTAGAGTTCATGCACTAGAACTTATATGAAAAATGCGAACTGCTAAGGAGCAGTTAAACAAGTGGGCTAAATATATAGCATATATATATTTACATCAACATCTAGTGGAGTTTAGTAGTAAATCAGTAGTTTTCATAGTTCTACACACCATCATTTAGGTATGCATGTATTAAGAGCATAGGTATATCTTTATGCATTTGTATATTTGTGTAAATATATATGCATATATATATGCATATGCATATGCACATATATACATATACATATACATACATACATACATACATAATTTCTTATTATATATAGCAAGCAACAAATAGAAAAGCCAACATATTGACTATGTCCTACAAAAATTAGTAACTTACTGTGGAAATAATTTTATATTCCAAGATCCTCCTGCAGCTGTTCTGTTATCCAACTAGTTTAACCTGTTACACTGCTCAGATCCACACTGATGGTAGTAGCCACACTATTCAGTTCTTCCCATCTGACATTTTAAAACTGATTGAGCCAGGAACCCAGACAGGGCTTCTCCATTACAGAAACTTCTAGTATCTTGGCAACAAAATCAGCTTCTTATATGTGATCTTAAGGAAAATAATTCAGTCATTTCTAAATCTCTGACTGCTAAGTTCAAACAGTCTATAGTAATTTATGAAGCTTCCCTTACCCATGACGTGTATTCTTTCATTTGGTGTTGGTTGCTATGGGAACCACTGGCATGTCCCCTCCAGAAGCAATCTTGACAGAGCTGGTAATTGTGACACTGCTGGCATCGGTAGCGAAATCCCATCATGCTCTCACTATGGCAATAGGAACACTCAACAGGGTGGAAGACTGCAGGGGGGATATATATTCAAACCAAATAAAAGAATTAATCAGCATACTGTTAAAACTGAAGCTATTAAGAAGTATTGGAAACATCCTCTTGTGATGTTTTTTCAAAATAAGATTTATTTCTAAATCCTTACAATTTTCTCTCAATGAATCATCTGGTTCTAAGAGGGAAACTACAGCAAAAATATGAAAGAAAATATTAGGGGAAGAAATCTACTAAGTTCACTTTGGAAAGAAAAGAAGATATAGATCAAAGATGCAAGAATAATGGTTCCATTTGGTAGATGACTGATTTTGGGGTATCACACCAGTTTTACAAAGATAAGAGGAGACAAAAATGAAATGCCTATGCTATAGGAATTTAAATACATTCCAAACAATCTTTTTTTTCAGTTCCGTGGGACCATAAATTAAATCCAGACAAGACAATACAACTGTAATTAGTAGAAAAACAGTCATGGTGATCTGAATTCAGTCTTTTTAGATGGGACTCCCTGCCCGTTGAAAGAGTAACTGCAATCTTTTCAATGTTGCTAGAAGTCCAGATGGAATAGTGCCAAGGAATGGCTTTCCATGACTACATCTAGGGCACCAACTAAGCACTCAGAGATAGTTACAGCTATGTTCTTATTTTGTTTGCATAGTGACTAGACTTTCAATATATTCTATATGGGACTAAGCTTACATTTATCTGGAGACTTGAAATGATACAAAGCACAGGAAGTAGGTTGCCAGTCACAGCACAGTATGAGAACCATAACACCTCTGCCTATTGTTATTTTCCAAGTATAACTTACATTAGTTATTTTAAATGTTAATTTTAACATGTAAAACCTAATTACTAAACACATACCTTTTTGCTTATTGTGATTCTGCATGATAAAATCTACATCTCTCTCTCTCTCTCTTAAGATGCTATCACTTTCAGACATACTGTAGAAATCTTTCTCCTGAGTTATGTAATGCATTCCATTTGGAGATACGTCTGGCTCCTCACTCTTCAAATGTTCTGCCTCTTCATTTAAACTGTTGCACTGGTATTTTAATATTTATTTAATTATTGGGTTTTGTTGGAACTAAGCATTGCTAGGTTTCTTGATCAGTCTGTTATGTCAGCAACTAATTAAATTAATTGTTTTTATAAATATGCATTTAGTGTAAATAGAAACTGTCCCCTTTATAATCATATACTCTTGGAAAAGAGCATGTCCACTTTTCCTTTCTTTTCAAGGATTAAAGACTCTTTAAAAAGATGCAGATGGAAAGTAGTAGAGTGAAGAATACCTGACAAAGTTTCTTTTAGTATATTTTTCTTACTTTAAAAAACTTCTACATCATTGTAATTGTGTGTTTAATTCTCTGTCTTCTTCTCTTTCAAAGTTACATTGTTAGACAATTGTTTTTTGAAAGGAAATGAACAAAGGAATGGATCCAACAGGTATGCTTGTAGCAGCATGGTGTTCTGTCCCAGCCTATGGCCATCCTTGTTAAATGCATAAGGACAAAACCCCTTTTGAGAAATAGGCTGGAGACTCAGAAGAAAACAAAACCTCTTTTAATATTGGTAACAAACCTGCCAAAAACAAAAGCAACGAAACACAATCCAAATGGAGGGAATTGTCCACATGAAACACAATGCAAAACAGGGGCTTACCGGAAATACCAACAGAACATGATCCCATGAAGTACTTTGCAACGGTTGCCTTCAGCAACCAGCACGGCCCACACCTTCCCTTTTTAATAAAAAGCCCCAAGGCGTGGCTTCTCAATGCCTTCTCCTCCTCCCTTGGAGTTGCCGTATTGTCTCCCTCTGACCTATTCTAGTTAACTGCCTTCGTTTACGAGCGTCTATAATGACTTCCAGCTGTGAGTCCTCAGAGTCTGACTCATCTTCCCCACACAGCTGAGTCTCATCCGGAGCATGATTGGAGAGGCCAGACTCTTCATCCAATTGTGAGTCCTGTAACTCATTAGTGCCTTCCTCCTACTCTGATGGCTCTCCAAATCCCTCCTCCTCCTCCTCTGATTCCCCGGACTCAGCTGCCAGGTCCACTGGCTGGCACAGACTCACAACACATGGTGGCTTTTTTAAAGTAAGAAAAATATACCCTTTGCTCCAATAAATAAACAACTTTCCTTCCCTAATATTGCGGAAGGAATTTAATTTCTTCTACGAATCATCATGAATGGGATGAATTAAGGATAGCCAGAATTATTACTGCTATTTCAGTTGTTCCTCATGTTTTAACTACATACCATTCTCAACATTTGCCAGTCGGTGTAGAAGTGGCAACCAGACAAGACATTGTGGTGGAGGATCAGACATAAGAGTATCCAAAAAAGCATTCAGTGTAACTTTTTTCTGTTAACATAAACAAAGCAAGAAAAATTTTTTAGCAAATAATGGGATGAGTTTAGTTTTCTCAGCAGAAAAATACACTGTATTTGTAGATGAGAAAAGCAAGCAATTAAATTATAATTCACTTATGATATTGTTTAAGGTAACTTAAAACCCAGGAGTCCCTTTTAAGAAGACATCACTAATGTTGTGGGT
This sequence comes from Crotalus tigris, assembly GCF_016545835.1. Taxonomy (NCBI): domain Eukaryota; kingdom Metazoa; phylum Chordata; class Lepidosauria; order Squamata; family Viperidae; genus Crotalus; species Crotalus tigris. The sequence goes on from NW_024100678.1 coordinate 3,834,149, forward strand.
TCACAGCCAACCTATAAACCACATAATTGATCAAAGAAATAATTCAATAATTACTGTTATGATTTCCCTCATGATACATAATAGCAGCATTCTTTTTCTTTTCAACACCTGAACTGAATACTTCTCAGTGATTGTGTTCCCTTTGTATTCCTGCTCCATCATCCTACTATAAAGGACATCCTACTATTGTTTCCTTCTGAATGTGCCTTCTCTATAGTATTGAGAAGATTTGGTGGGATCAGAGGTGACTGAAAAGGGGAAAAGGATGTATATAAAATAGGTATATTAAGATGTAAGAATTAAAAAACATAGTTTTACTGAGTAGTTTCGAATCTTCTATGATGGCCACAATATTGGCTATCTCTATGGAGATAACACTTTCATATTTCAGAATATGGTATCATATCACCAACAACATTTATCTGAGAACAGTAACAATATTTATCTGAGAATAGTATCGAGATGAAATATCAAATAATTTGGTTGCAAATAAGGCTACAGAATTCTAGATTTGCTTAAGGCAAGAAGAAAAAAGGAAGAAGGGATAGGGAACTCATTTTTCTTATCCAATTATTCATGTACATACGTTTTTTTCTCTCCAGCAGGAGAGAAGATAATCAAACTCATTCTGCGGCTTTCATCAAATTCACAGCATCTCACAGGTCCATTTTAGGATATTTTATTTTAAATAGGGAGGGCATTTATATATATTCCATGCCATACCTATATGAAATTCTAATACATTACCATTCCCGATTGCAAGTGCAGAAGATTGATCCTATTTAAAATTAAGTAAAATATAATTGGGTTTTGACACTGTATGCCAGTATGAGTATGATGAAAAGCAAGAAATCATAAATAACATTTTATTTACCTGTTGAGAAAAACAAGACTTTGCAGATTGTTCTGTATAACCAAAAGAAGGACCTTCAAAGACTGCAGTGGGCAGTTTAAGAACTTCTCGCAAAAACATGTCATACTTTCCATACACCATTATCCCACCAGTGTCTGAAATCATTGAGAATATATCTGATGGAGAAAAAAAGTGAAAACTTTGAAATGAAAAGCTATGAACTACAAACTGTAAACATATTCTAAGTGATGACTTACATTCTCAATATGTAGCACCACACTGCCATCACTATGGTAAATCACACAGAACTATAAATCGCTACCAGAAATGACCTCAATGCAAGTATAGAACTGTCTTTATTAGGAACAATTAAAAGTATTGGGTAAATAGTCTTCAGGTTCAAAGTTAAAATAATAATTAACAAAAATTCATTGTTTAAGCTCTGAGTATAATGAGGTTTCTCAAATATACATTGTTTCTAAAGGACTGAGGCAGCCAATGTTTATTTTTCAAAAATAAAAGTAAAACAATAAAAAATGTTATCAAAAGATATGGGGGGGAGGCATACTTTTAAATAGACATGCATAAAAATGGATTATAAATCCATTTTGCACTTAATGTCTAATGTTTAATTACTTTGTTGTATAATTCAAGATGTATTTGTATGGCGAGCAGTATAGACATATATTCATAAACAAATGGCTAATATAACTAAAACAGAATACCACTTTCAACACTTGTTATCTCTTTTCTTCCTAAGATCTTGCTTGAAGATGTCTTCAGGGAAACTCAGTCTTTTTTTGGGGGGGCGGGGGGTCAGTTATTTTAGTAGTTGTTTAATTTTACTTCTGTTTCTCATAATGTAGCAGCATGTGACTATAGTTTTGGTCTCAATGTTTTCTCAAAATATTATTAAACAACACATTTTTCATTTTAGCCTGTGTGTTCCTTGCGTTGCTGTATGATAATATTTTTTAGTTTGCAGAATGATAGCAATAAACCAGAAGATAGTTGTTTACAGAATGATAAAATAAAATACAGAAAACCGATGGCAAAAAAGTGGTCCATCCAATCTGCCTTTGAGTTTGTTTTTTTTAATGTGTTTATTATTTTAATTATTATTTTTATATATTATTTATTTTTGTTTTATTTTTAAAATTTTATCAGATGATGGACATGTGTTTATCCCAAGGGTGTTTAAACTGACTCACTACATCTGCTGGATATATTCTGAGTTTCTTGATCTGGTCAGAGCAAATAAGGTCCTGTTTAAATATAGAATTAATGAGTAAATAGACAGGTGACTAGTAATATATATTTGATATTAGAGAACTGATTTTAAAATAAAATATGCAATGTTTTATATAGGGTAATTCTATACCAGTCATTATATTATGCTTGTGTACTCTCTATCAGAATGTTTTACTGAATTTGTTATTTAAAAGCAGTATTTTAATTGCAATTGCAACCTGATTAAGCAAATTTGATTAATCTAATAACCAAATTGGCCTATTTTTCAAAGGTGTTGTTGATTGCTTTTCTCTTTGCTTTTGGACTCAAAGAAAAACCAATCCTATAAAACAGCAGTCCCCAATCTTTCCAGCTCCGTGGACTGGCAGCGGCAGAGGGCAGTGGTGTAGGGGGGAGAGAATGGTTTCATGCATGTAACCTAATCCCACACACGCACAAATATAGGTTTGCACAGTTTGCGCAGGCGGTTTCCAACAGGACACAGACTGGTAGTGGTCTGCGGATTGGGAGTTGGGGACCCCTGCTATAAAACATTTAACAAATATTTTATAGGTAATTAATATAGAGTCCTCAATTTTTTATCTTTTTATCAAATATTAATTTGATGGCCAATAAAATGATATGACATTGCATAAGCTGGGGAATTTTGCTCATCTGACTACACTGAGTAACCAAGGAGATATTTTTTACTCCTCAAACACTGGGGTGGGTGTGGGGGGGTGATCCTATTAAGCAAATTTTATAGTATTTTTGCATGTTTTTAACATAAAAACTAGTCAGGAAAATAAATGGCAAATTATGCATTTTACTGGACACATAATTTATTTGATCAATTGCAACATGATTATTTTTAATTCAAAAATTCTAAAAGAAGTCACATACATCTAGCCCAGATGACAGACATTAACAACATTAACAACACTTTTGTTGTTGTTAATTTTTTATGAAGTCCCTACACAAATTAGTTCAAGAATATTTTGCTGATTTTGATTAATGTTATTATATTAAAAACCAAACATATATTGTTCCCTAATTCTTACAAACTATTTTATTAAAATTCATAGAGAGACTTACATCTTAATTTATCCATAATCTTTCCTCCACAAAGTGTTGCCAAGGCCATTTTGACAGCAAACACAGATATTTTTCCATGTCCTTCTCTAAAACATAAAACATAAAATAATCTTTGCATAGTTATTGAATAACATAGCATAAATCTCTTAGGCTTCCATGTTTTTTTTTTCAAATCTGAGGCTTTGATCCATAATCAATTGAGAATTTGGAACAATTTCCCTTCTAAGTAAAAATGGAGATTCTTGACTCTGTCAATTCTTGATTTTCTCCATTTCTCGTTTTTCCAGTTTCATTTTCCCCTCTATATTTCTTCATTAATTTGTGAATATTTCTGCAGTCTATGTAAAATTAATACATATGCAAGTATTTTCCCATAATAGAATGGATTTTTATATTTTTACTCATGTATGCATTTTTGTCTAATATATACACTGTAAACTATTTAAGGTGTACAAATTACAAAATTGCAAAATATTCTGAAAGATCATTATATTTCAGTTCAATTATGAATTTAAGAAATAAACACTGAATTAATTCATCTTTTATCCTTGATTCTTTTTTTAATGTATATGATTTGCTAGGAAGTATTTTGCTGATGGCAAGGGCCATTTTCAAGTTAAACTTGGGCTTTATGATTTCAGAACTGAGAAATTAGCCACTGCTAATTTGCATAGCATAACATGACATCAACAAACAGTTAAATTAATTCAGTCAGGAAATTGGCGTCTTCAGTTTGAATCTAAACCACAGATGTCAAAAGTGCTTTTATGCAAAACACTTTGGCGGATGAAGTAAAGACCTTGAGACACTTCTATACAATATGAAAGGCTTTGTTGATGTTACCTTTGATTACATTTTTTAGGACTCAGTATGTTGTACTGATCTGTTTGGTTGATTTGTGCTTCAGTGTATTGTGCAGCCCCCAAGAGTTTAATTCAATAATCAGATTATGTGTAATGGAAATATGGAGACAAGAACATTAGCTAAATTGTGAGAACGTTTCTCCCTTGTTGTAATTGCTGCTTGTTGTACCATACTGCCCAATGAAAACTTCTTGAGAACCTCAAAATTTATGCATTTTTTGTAGCAGTTAGGTTAGTTCTATTCAAAGCATTTCCCATTGTGGACTTCAGATATTTTTTAAATTCATATATAAGAAATAAGTCTTCATTTAGTATCATTTGGTCCGTTGATGACTCCATGGACATATTCATGTAGTTTTCCTGGCAACATACAGAATTAGTTGGCCGTTGCCTTTTTCCAGGAGTTTTTTTTTCAACTTTCAATTCTAGCCTGAGATCTTTCAGCCAGCTCCTAACTAAGTCTGAACTGCTTATCTTTGTCAGCCTAGGACAGTAGATACTTAATAATAGTAGTACAGCACTTTTCTTCATGAAAATGTACTTGGATATTTTTGAGATGAGGTGTTTGTTTTGTAAAGAAAAGATTTATAGAAGGACAGGACTCTGCTTTAGCAGCAAATTCATCTATAAATTTTCCAAGGTGGACATAAATATCCCCAATTCTAGCATACATTGATCATTGTTTTATGGCAGAGATTAGATACTAAAGAGAAGCGTAAGTGTTTTGGGGACAGATGAATTATGAAAAAGTGTAAATCCTCTATAACGCTCTAGATCTTTGATTTCCAGGGATGAAATATTTTATTTTACAACATTTACTTGAGATTAAATACAATTTGGTATCAGGAAAGAATGAGTTGTGCAGTTATTCAAAGCCCCTCCTCTCAAATTTACTGTCTGCTTTCTGCTTGAAAGTGTTTATGTGTGCATGGTTGTAGATATGCTTATGTATGCTTGGACCACATGCTGCTATAAACATTGTTAGATGAAAATGTTAGGACATTTTACATTGTTACAATTGATTTGCTACTTTTGCCTTATCTTTAATCCCTTAATGAAAGCTTTTACAAATTCCAAGTCTTCTGTCTGGACACTTCAGTACTGCAATTTGCACAATTAAATGAATTGCTATACTTGAGCAAACTGGAAACACGCTTACATTCTAGTTCAATTATTCAGCTAAGAAAAACCTACGTAGCATTCACTGAGCATATTCTACAGACTTAATTTCAATGTTCTTCTTTATTTAAAAAAACACTGTTTCACATCTTTCTTGGTTTATTGAACAATAGAAAAATGTACATCATAATGATCTCATTTTCACAGCTATGATTTTGTGAGAGTGACTTGGCAGTGAGCAACAGTGTACGTGTCCAAGCATTTGCAATTAGTTTCCTTCCTGTTTTTGACTCCTGTTAGAGTCAAAAATTCAGGGTCTGCATATATTAAAAAGACCTTGCCTCTTACTGTACAGCCTTTTAAAAATCCTGAAGGCCATATTCCTGCAGCCTACTGACAATTTCTCCTTGGGGAGGGGAAGGGAGATATTTGGATGCAAACATACAGCGCCTCTGCTGCTTCTTCATGTGGAATAGTTGCTCAGCTGTTTCCATGGTGACTAAGCTATACTAGTTGATCTGGCTCAGGAAAGTACACAAGTACCAAGTGAAAGGTCCATCAAATGCATATTGGAGAGGACACAAGAGGGTGATAGGCAAATGGGAAGATAAATAAACTCATCAGAATGTTCTTTAATTGTGTTGATTTCCAACCAGTACAGTTCCAAAATAAAATGCAGTTAAAGCAGTAATGCAGTAATAGATAATTTGCAACTCGCACAGAACAGAAGTCAGTCAGTCCAGTTTGTAATTCCAGGCTATTCAAAAGCTTTTAAGAATGACTCCTGAACGTGTATTTTCCAATTCTTTGAAGAAAATGAGATTGAGGGTAATATAGAAATGCGTAATTTTCAGTTTTGTATAAGTTCAACTTTTTTCTGAAATAGTATTTTGCTCAAGAGCTAATGTTTTCCTACAACATACAGAAAAACAGCATTCATTATTATTAAAGGGACTTACGGATCAAAAGCTGCCAGCAAAAAGTTGAGCAATAAACCGATAGATTGTTCGACGATAATCTGGTGGGTTGTTGGCATACGTTTGTTGAGTTGGTAAAAAATAGTGGAAAGCACAGCTTCTAGTCGAGCCACATTCAGCTCTATAGTTGGGTCTAGGTTGTTCAAAGAGTTTTCCCGCAATGCTTCTATAACATTCCAAATGTCCACCAGATGCACTATGTATAAATTAAAAAACAATAGTTATGTATATTTGGAAAAAAATATATCATGATACAGTATTTTTAAGTAATACTCATATATTCACAGAAAACCATAAGAAATGCTAGACTTTACATAGCTCATTCATCCAAAAGTTTAATTAATGGCTCAAGAACTTTAAGATTTATTTTGTTATAATATGTAAACTTCAGAATTCTAAGTTATAGAGTTATAGAACTACACTAAGATGGGAATCTTTTGGTTCTTGTGCTTCTGTCTTGTTCCTCTGTGGCTGGAAACTCAGATTATGCAGATTCTTTTGCTCCTGGCTAGGTCTTGACTGTTCCTTCTTCCTGAATTCTTCTGATCTAATGAAGTTCTCTTGGGCTTACTATTTTATGATGGATTGATTACCATGTCCTTGTTTTGGATTTTCTGATTTCCCTCCTAGGTACCTTTAGTTCAAGACTGATTTTGCATTGTTTATTATCTGTATAATATTTAATTCAGTTCTTAGATATATCCTACTGAGTGATATCCAGATTTAGTGTAAATAAATACCAGCTTTATAAACATTAGCCTGAAGTCAGTAATAACTGTAAAGTGTAGAGCTCTTATAAATTTATGATTAGGAAGCAATTATATTATTTTTACTTTTAATTAAAATAATAGAATAAAATAGAACAGAACAGAATAGAACAACAGAGTTGGAAAGGACTTTGGAGGTCTTCTAGTCCAACCTCCTGCTCAGGCAGGAAACCCTATGCCATTTAAAACAAATGGTTGTCCAATCTCTTCTTAAAAACTTCCAGTATAGGAGCATTCACAACTTCTGGAGGCAAATTGTTCCACTGATTAATTGTTCTGTCAGGAAATTTCTTCTTAGTTCTAGGTTGCTTCTCTCCTTGATCAGTTTCCATCCATTGCTTCTTGTCCTGCCCTCAGGTGCTTTGGGCACCTGATAATTAAATGTAAATGAAATGAAATTTCAGTTTTATCTTGGCTCCTCCTAATATTTTTTGCTTCCAGGACATCATATTGTGACTTAGCATCATGTGTGAAATTCTTCCATTAATTACAATTAAGATAAGAATGGAGATAGTTCAGCTACGAAGCACCTGATCTTGGACAACTAAGACAGAGCCATTTTTTCATATCAAATGTCAGAGGAACCTTCATTATGAGATCTTGCTACTAGGAAAAAACAGCCCCAACATAAACTAGCTTTCCTTTGACCTTAGTAAACCACTGCCTGATAGGATACTAGACTATACTAACATGGTAAACAGAGGTGGGCCATTTCTGCTCCCACCAGGTAGTCAGTCAGCTGATATGGAGTGAGAACCCAGTTATTTTAATTGTTTATCAAATACATATTCCACATTTTAATTGCTAAAAACTATTCCAAAGAAGATTAAAATTCTGGTCACTTTGTATGCTCTGAGTTAGGAATCCTGGCACCGATAGAAAAAATTCTTTTGTCCTCCGCCCTTTTGTCCTAGGCATATGGCCATCAGTTGCAAAAAAATATTGTATCTCATAAAATGTAGCAGATGACAAGGCTGAGCCCGAGGATGGGATCACACGCATCGTAAGTCTGGAATCCCTGTGCCTCCAAAAGAAGCCTCAGTCCAGACTCCCTTGAAGTCCGTTGCCAGTTTGCCTGGACCATTAATAGATCAGATTCTTGTGTATAGATTGCAGTACAGTACACCTGACATAAAATTATGATTAAGATTTTTTTTACAAAAATATTTTTAAAAGTATCCAAATATTTTTTCAGGTATAATTTGATTTTAGATTATAATTTCTTTCACTTAAAACCACATGAACTTTTTGCACAGGCTTATTGGGGACAAGCTGATGGTAGCAAAGTTTGGAAAACAGAAATGGAAAAGCTAGTTGAAATTAGAACTGAGCCATAATGCTTTCCTCTTTGTACACATTTTAAAGGGCTTAAGATTTTATGAGAAGCAGTATGGATATCTCGAGGGAATGATTTCCAGCAATGTTATTGTCTATGAAGCTTGATACTATTAAATTTCTTTCTCCACTTTGCACTCATAGGGTACATATAGGGACAGGAAGGACTGGTTTCACCTCAGTTTGGTTTTGTGATGCCACATAACCAATGAGATTTGGCTTTGTGATAGTGGCTGAATCCAAAATAAAGCCATTCTTCTTGTCCTTTTTTCGACTAATAAAAAATAGAGGAAAAAATAATTTAACTGCCAACCGTCTTCATTATGCTCTATAAAAAAGTGAAAGGATATGCATGTGATACATCTTGGCTCTCTGTTATTTTGTTTTAAGTTTGTTAAAGTGGTTTTAGGAAAAATAATATAGTTTAAAGCTAGTACTGTGATGCTGACAGTAGTTTTGATAGAGTTTGAAATATGCCATTTGGAATTAATCATTTTATGAAGAACCATAGATTTATTAAGCATTAGCCGTAGCAAAGGAATATTATTTATGATGGAAAGACAGTGTCATGCCAGATTTATGATCTTGGACTGGTGATATATGTTTACTCTCTGCTTGTGAATGGACTTTTTTTAATGCAATGGAAAAACTGATCAATATTATTCTGTGTGGTCAGTGTTTAATGTTCAGTCAATCAAATCTTTATTGCAATCATGTTTAATGTTGTGTTTAAAAACTGAGCTGTTTTGTACGAGGGCATATTTTTTTTTTAAAAAAATTAAATTTTATTTTCTCTTTTCACCATACACCATACACCAAAACAAACTTAAAATACATAAACATAAATCTTTCTTTTAACACAACAGTGCTATACATTTTAACTATTCTTTACATCTTATTTACATTTTTTTCATCAATATTTATATCTTTTTCTTTCTCTGTTCTAGCCAATTATAATATTTATTCCAAATTTCATAAAATTCTGTCGCCTCCTTGTCTTTTAATTCTAACATAAGTTTATTCATTTCTGTGCATTCCAAGATTTTGTACATAATCATGTCTGCTGTGGTAAATATATGCAATGCAGAATAAAATAAGATTGTTCATATCACATTGTCTTTTTTAATGACCTTTTAATGACCTTTCTGCCTTATCTGTTTTTGGTTTTATTTTTTTGAAATCTTTTTTTCTTTGTTTATATAATAAAGCAAAAAAATATATAGGAAGGTGAGATAACAATACCAGATTATTGGCTGTGTGCTAAATAAAAGTTGCACATGCATCTACAAATGATATATAGTTGTAATCATATTTTATATATCTATTATAGTTCTCTCAACTGCAAGAAAATCTTCAAGGACAAAACAATAAAGCACTACACAGAAAAGTATTAGAAGAAGCAATTGATGGCTGTTTAAAATATCTCCAAAACTGTCTGTCTATCAGAAGCTGTAGAAGTATTACAAAGATAAAACTATTAAAAGAGTATTTCAGCATGACAGGGAAAAGCAGAGAAGCTAAATTATTATTATTATTGCATCAGTCATTGGAAATTATTAATGTGCCAATTTATTAATTAATAAGATAACAACTTGCTATGTTTTTTCTTCAAATAGCTAATGGAATTTTCCCTCTGTTATCCACAGCTTAACCCAACTAAGATTTTTTTAACTTTAGTAATATAGCAACCTAATGTATCCCTATACTTCAGGCCAAGGGACTACTTCTTTTCAGGGAATGTAACTGAAAAGTATCTTTCACTGGTGTCTGTCTGATTTGTCTATCCGTCCATCTGTTTATGTAGCATCTATCATTGTTTCCTACGCTGAAGATACCCTGATTAAAAGTGGTTTCCTTATTACAGAAAGAAATATCAACATGGAATTTTGGCTATCCAAAGGGTAGCCAAAAGGAATAGTAGAACTAGGAGAGACCAGGAAGTTGCAAACCAGTTTTACATCAAAGCTAAACAGATATAAAGAATGCAGTATAAAGAAACTGAACACACTGTCTCTGTCAAAATGAATAGAATAGCTAGGCTTGCTAAGGAAATAGTAAGTAGAAATAGCTTCAAATTTCATATGAAAAGAGGAGCCCGGAATCGTAGATAATAAATTTTATTTCATTTCCTGAAGATGAGGTAATACAGATTCTATTTCTAATGGGAAAAGACCAATTACTAACCACTAGATGGCAGTGGGCATATTTTAGAAAACAGCATATATTTGTATTCTTATACATTAACCACATTAGCTTTCTAACAAATTAGCAGAAATAAAGATTTCTGCTGTTTCCTTAAAATAATTTATATCCATGTATCTGAATGAACATTGCAAAGGTTTGATTACCTAGCTAGTGATACCATTTTTCACTGCCCTGACTTACAAATTATGAGCTAAAAGAAGAAACAAAAAACATTTCATTGAGAAGTATGCTAAGGCATACATTACATTACCAGGAATCATTTGTAACATTAAACTGGCCTACTCTACAAGATTATAAAGATTACCAGGATCATGTATACAAAAGATGTCCAAGGGCATATGCAGAGGAGGCTAATTTAAGATGATATCAGTGACGATGGTTCAATGGGTAAATGGCTTTTCCAGCTGTATGATTCTATGTCTCTCTTAATACAAATACATTGACAACTTTTTCAGAAGTGGTTTGTTATTGCCTTATTACTAGATTAAAAGAAAGTGAGAGTGGCCCAAACTCATTAATCTGATTTTTGTGCCCAAGGTAAAACTAGAATTCATGTTTCTCTGCTCCTAATCCAGCACCTTAATCAATAGACCAAATTGGCTCTCTTTGTAAATCTAGCCAATCTATGTTAACAACTATACTAGTTTAAAAGACACAATTGAATTATATGATGGAAATAATCTTCCTTACCAAGAATCTTTTATTCCTACTTTTGTAATAATCTGTAATAAGGCCTGTTTCCATAGTGCCAGTTCAATACTTGGAAAAGTTATATCTGTTACCTGTTTATTTACATCTTTGTAATGTTTCTATAGGTAATTAGAAATGAAATTATAACATAGCCATAAGGCTTGACTCTACTATTTTGTATTGGGTTATCCTTATTATATGTCCATTTTGCTCTATGAGTTCATTATGACCTAACCCTAACCCTAAGTGGAATTTTACTCCAATGGGATTTTCATATGTATTTTAGCAGGAAACATAGATAGGGCAGCCTAGAAAAGTAAATGGCCTTCTAACAATACCGAAACACTACGGGTTTCTTGGCGATGTCCATTTAGCTCTATACATTCATGGTAACCTAACCCTAACACTAAGTGCAAATTTCCTCCAATGGGATTTTCCCATGTATTTTAGCAGGAAACATAAATAGGGCAGCCTAGAAAAATAGGTTCCCTCTTAAACATACCCAAGCACTCCGAGTTTGGTGGCAATGTCCATTTTGCTCTATGAGTTCATTATGTCTAACCCTAACCCTAAGTGGAATTCTATTCCAATTGGATTTTCATATGTATTTTAGCAGGAAACATAGATAGGGCAGCCTAGAAAAGTAAATGCCCTTCTAACAATACCTAAGTACTCCGAATTTATTGGCGATGTCCATTTTGCTGTATGAGTTCATTATGACCTAACCCTAACCCTCAGTAGAATTTTCCTCCAATGGGATTTTCCCATGTGTTTTAGCAGGAAACATAGATAGCGCAGCCTAGAAAAGTAAATGCCCTCCTAACAATACCCAAGCACTCCGAGCTTGTTGGCAATGTTCATTTTGCTGTATGAGTTCATGGTGACCTAACCCTGAATTTTCCTCCAATGAGATTTTCCCATGTATTTTACCAGGAAACTAGATAGGGGAGCCTAGAAAAGTAAGTGCCTTCCTAACTATACCCAAGAACTCCAAATTTGTTGGTGATGTCCACTTTGCTCTATGACCTCATGCTGACCTAACCCTAACCCTAAGCGGAATTTTCTTCCAATGTTATTTTCCCATACATTATACCAGGAAACCATACCCTAACCATACCCAAGCACTCCGGGTTTCTTGTCGATGTTCATTTTCCTCTATAGGTTCATAGTAACCTAACCCTAACCTTAGTGGAATTTTACTCCAATGGGATTTTCATATGTATTTTAGCAGGAAACATAGATAGGGCAGCCTAGAAAAGTAAATGCCCTCCTAACAATACCCAAGCACTCCGAGTTTGTTGGCGATGTCCATTTTGCGGTATGAGTTCATTATGACCTAACCCTAACCCTAAGTAGAATTTTCCTCCAATGGGATTTTCCCATTTGTTTTAGCAGGAAACATAGATAGCGCAGGCTAGAAAAGTAAATGCCCACCTAACCATATCCAAGCACTCCGAGTTTCTTGGCCATGTCCATTTTGCTCTATACATTCATGGTAACCTAACCCTAACCCTAAGTAGAATTTTCCTCCAATGGGATTTTCCCATATGTTTTACCAGGAAACATAGATAGGGCAGCCTAGAAATGTAAATGCCCTCCTAACCATACCCAAGCACTCCGAATTTGTTGGTGATGTGCATTTTGTTGTATGAGTTCATGGTGACCTAACCCTAACCCTAAGTGGAATTTTCTTCAAATGGGATTTTCCCATGTATTTTACCAGAAAACATAGATAGGGTAGTCTAGAAATGTAAATGCCCTCCTAACCATACCCAAAAACTACGGGTTTGTTGGCGATGTCCATTTAGCTCTATACATTCATAGTAAAATAAGGCTAACACTAAGTGCAATTTTCCTCAAATGGGATTTCCCATGTATTTTAGCAGGAAACATAAATAGGGAAGCCTAGAAAAATAAGTTCCCTCTTAATCATACCCAAGCACTCCGAGTTTGGTGGCAATGTCCATTTTGCTCTATGAGTTCATGATGACCTAACCCTAACCCTAAGTGGAATTTTACTCCAAAGGGATTTTCATATATATTTTAGCAGGAAACATAGATAGGGCAGCCTAGAAAAGTAAATGCCCTCCTAACAATACCTAAGAACTCCGAGTTTGTTGGCAATGTCCATTTTGCTGTATGAGTTCATTATGACCTAACCCTAACCCTAACTGGAATTTTCCCCTAATGAGATTTTCCCATGTATTTTAGAAGGAAACATAGATAGGGCAGCCTAGAAATGTAAATACCCTCCTAACCGTACCCAAGCACTCCGAGTGTGTTGGCGATGTCCATTTTGCTGTATGAGTTCATGATGACCTAACCCTAAGTGGAATTTTCCTCCAATGGGATTTTCCCATGTATTTTAGCAGGAAACATAGATAGGGCAGCCTAGAAATGTAAGTGCCCTCCTAACCATACCCAAGAACTCCGTGTTTGTTGGCGATGTCCATTTTGCTCTATGAGTTCATGGTGACCTAACCCTAACCTGAAGTGGAATTTTCCTCCAATGGGATTTTCCCGTATATTTTACCAGGAAACATAGATAGGGCAGCCTAGAAATGTAAATGCCCTTTTAACCATACCCAAGCACTCCAATTTTGTTGGTGATCTCCATTTTGCTATGGAGGTTCATGATAACCTAACCCTAACCCAAAGTGGAATTTTCCACCAATGTGATTTTCCCAAGTATTTTAGCAGGAAACATAGATAGGGAAGCCTAGAAAAGTAAATGCCCTCCTAACCATACCCAAGCAATCCGGGTTTGTTGGCGATATCCATTTAGCTCTATACATTCATGTTAACCTAACCCTGAATTTTCCTCCAATGAGATCTTCCCATATATTTTACCAGGAAACTAGATAGGGCAGCCTAGAAAAGTAAGTGCCTTCCTAACTATACCTAAGCATTCCAAATTTGTTGGTGATGTCCATTTTGCTCTATGACCTCATGCTGACCTAACCCTAATCCAAAGTGGAATTTTCTTCCAATGATATTTTCCCATACATTATACCAGGAAACATAGATAGGGCAGCCTAGAAAAATAAGTTCCCTCATAAACATACCCAAGCACTCCGAGTTTGTTGGCAATGTCCATTTTGCTCTATGAGTTCATTATGACCTAACCCTAACCCTAAGAGGAATTTTACTCCAATGGGATTTTCATATGTATTTTAGCAGGAAAAAAAGATAGGGCAGCCTAGAAAAGTAAATGCCCTCCTAACAATACCCAAGCACTCCGAGTTTGTTGGCGATGTCCATTTTGCTCTATGAGTTCATGGTGACTTTACCCTAACCCTAACTGGAATTTTCCTCCAATGGGATTTTCCCATGTGTTTTACCAGAAAACATACATAGGGCAGCCTAGAAAATTAAGTGCCCACCTAACCATACCCAAGAACTCAAGGTTTGTTGGCAATGTCCATTTTGCTTTATAGGTTCATGATAACCTAACCCTAACCCTAAGTGGAATTTTCCTCCAATGGGATTTTCCCATGTATTTTACCAGGAAACAAAGATAGGGCAGCCTAGAAAAGTAAATGCCCTCCTAACAATACCCAAGCACTCCGAGTTTGTTGGCGATGTCCATTTTGCTGTATGATTTCATTATGACCTAACCCTAAGTGGAATTTTACTCCAATGGGATTTTCCCATATATCTTACCAGTCAAGATAGATAGGGCAGCCTAGAAACGTAAATACCGTCCTAACCATAACCAAGTCCTACGAGTTTGTTGGCGATGTCCATTTTGCTCTATGAGTTCATTATGACCTAACCCTAACCCTAAGAGGAATTTTACTCCAATGGGATTTTCATATGTATTTTAGCAGGAAAAAAAGATAGGGCAGCCTAGAAAAGTAAATGCCCTCCTAACAATACCTAAGTACTCCGAGTTTGTTGGTGATGTCCATTTTGCTGTATGAGTTCATTATGACCTACCCATAACCCAAAGTAGAATTTTCCTCCAATGGGATTTTCCCATGTGTTTTAGCAGGAAACATAGATAGGGAAGCCTAGAAAAGTAAATGCCCTCCTAACCATACCCAAGCAATCCGGGTTTGTTGGCGATATCCATTTAGTTCTATACATTCATGTTAAACTAACCCTGAATTTTCCTCCAATGAGATCTTCCCATATATTTTACCAGGAAACTAGATAGGGCAGCCTAGAAAAGTAAGTGGCTTCCTAACTATACCTAAGCATTCCAAATTTGTTGGTGATGTCCATTTTGCTCTATGACCTCATGCTGACCTAACCCTAATCCAAAGTGGAATTTTCTTCCAATGATATTTTCCCATACATTATACCAGGAAACATAGATAGGGCAGCCTAGAAAAATAAGTTCCCTCATAAACATACCCAAGAACTCCGAGTTTGTTGGCAATGTCCATTTTGCTCTATGAGTTCATTATGACCTAACCCTAACCCTAAGAGGAATTTTACTCCAATGGGATTTTCATATGTATTTTAGCAGGAAAAAAAGATAGGGCAGCCTAGAAAAGTAAATGCCCTCCTAACCATACCCAAGCACTCCGAGTTTGTTGGCGATGTCCATTTTGCTCTATGAGTTCATGGTGACTTTACCCTAACCCTAACTGGAATTTTCCTCCAATGGGATTTTCCCATGTGTTTTACCAGGAAACATACATAGGGCAGCCTAGAAAATTAAGTGCCCATCTAACCATACCCAAGAACTCCGGGTTTGTTGGCAATGTCCATTTTGCTTTATAGGTTCATGGTAACCTAACCCTAACCCTAAGTGGAATTTTCCTCCAATGGGATTTTCCCATGTATTTTACCAGGAAACAAAGATAGGGCAGCCTAGAAAAGTAAATGCCCTCCTAACAATACCCAAGCACTCCGAGTTTGTTGGCGATGTCCATTTTGCTGTATGATTTCATTTTGACCTAACCCTAAGTGGAATTTTACTCCAATGGGATTTTCCCATATATCTTACCAGTCAAGATAGATAGGGCAGCCTAGAAACGTAAATACCGTCCTAACCATACCCAAGCCCTACGAGTTTGTTGGCGATGTCCATTTTGCTCTATGAGTTCATTATGACCTAACCCTAACACTAAGAGTAATTTTACTCCAATGGGATTTTCATATGTATTTTAGCAGGAAAAAAAGATAGGGCAGCCTAGAAAAGTAAATGCCCTCCTAACAATACCTAAGTACTCCGAGTTTGTTGGCGATGTCCATTTTGCTGTATGAGTTCATTATGACCTACCCATAACCCGAAGTAGAATTTTCCTCCAAAGGGATTTTCCCATGTGTTTTAGCAGGAAACATAGATAGCGCAGCCTAGAAAAGTAAATGCCCTCCTAACCATACCCAAGCACTCCGAGTTTGTTGGCGATGTCCATTTTGCTGTATCAGTTCATGGTGACCTAACCCTAACCCTAAGTGGAATTTTACTCCAATGGGATTTTCCCATGTATTCTACCAGTCTACATAGATAGGGCAGCCTAGAAATGTAAATGCCCTCCTAACCATACCCAAGCAATCCGAGTTTGTTGGCCATGTCCATTTTGCTGTATGTATAACCCTAACCCTAAGTGAAATTTTCCTCCAATGGGATTTTCCCATGTATTTTAGCAGGAAACATAGATAAGGCAGGCTGGAAATGTAAATGCCCTACTAACCATACCCAACCACTCTGAGTTTATTGGCGATGTCCATTCAGCTCTATACATTCATGGTAACCTAACCCTAACCCTAAGTGGAATTTTCCTCAAATGGGATTTTCCCATGTATTTTACCAGTAAACCTAGATAGGGAAGCCTAGAAAATTAAGTTCCCTCCTAACCATACCCAAGCACTCCGAGTTTGTTGGCGATGTCCATTTTGCTCTATGAGTTCATGGTGATTTTACCCTAACCCTAAGTGGAATTTTCCTCCAATGGGATTTTCCCATGTGTTTTACCAGGAAACATACATAGGGCAGCCTAGAAAATTAAGTGCCCACCTAACCATACCCAAGAACTCCGGGTTTGTTGGCAATGTCCATTTTGCTTTATAGGTTCATGGTAACCTAACCCTAACCCTAAGTGGAATTTTCCTCCAATGGGATTTTCCCATGTATTTTACCAGGAAACAAAGATAGGGCAGCCTAGAAAAGTAAATGCCCTCCTAACAATACCCAAGCACTCCGAGTTTTTTGGCGATGTCCATTTAGCTGTATGATTTCATTATGACCTAACCCTAAGTGGAATTTTACTCCAATGGGATTTTCCCATATATCTTACCAGTCAAGATAGATAGGGCAGCCTAGAAACGTAAATACCATCCTAACCATACCCAAGCCCTACGAGTTTGTTGGCGATGTCCATTTTGCTCTATGAGTTCAAGGTGACCTAACCCTAATCCTAAATGGAATTTTCCTCCAATGGGATTTTCCCATATATTTTACCAGGAAACATAGATAGGGCAGCCTAGAAATGTAAATGCCCTCCTAACAATACCCAAGCACTCCGAGTTTGTTGGCGATGTCAATTTTGCTGTATGAGTTCATGATGACCTAACCCTAACCCTAAGTAGAATTTTCCTCCAATGGGATTTTCCCATGTATTTTAGCAGGAAACAGATAGGGGAACCTGGAAATATAAATGGCCTCCTAACCATACCCAAGAACTCCGGTTTGTTGGCAATGTCCATTTTGCTCTATCAATTTGTGGTTGACCTAACCCTAACCCTAAGTGGAATTTTCCTCCAATGGGATTTTCCAATGTATTTTACCATTCTACAAAGATAGGGCAGCCTAAAAATGTAAATGCCCTCCTAACCATACCCAGAATCCCGGGTTTGTTGGCAATGCCCATTTAGCTCTATACATTCATTGTAACCTAACCCTAACCCTAAGTAAAATTTTCCTCCAAAGGGATTTTCCCATGTATTTTAGCAGGAAACATAGATAGGGCAGCCTAGAAATGTAAATGCACTCCTAACCATTCAAAAGCACTCCAGGTGTTTTGGTGATGTCCATTTTGCTCTATGAGTTAATGGTGACATAACCCTAACCCTAAGTGGAATTTTCCCCCAATGGGATTTTCCCATGTATTTTACCAGGAAAAATAGATAGGGCAGCCTAGAAAAGTAAATGCCCTCCTAACCATACCCAAGCACTCCGAGTTTGTTGGTAATGTCCATTTTGCTGTATGAGTTCATTATGATCTAACCCTAACCCTAAGTGGAATTTTACTCCAATGGGATTTTCCTATGTAGTTTACCAGTCAACAAAGATAGGGCAGCCTAGAAATGTAAATGCCCTCCTAACCATAACCAAGCACTCCGAGTTTATTGGTGATGTCCATTTCGCTGTATGAGTTCATGATGACCTAACCCTAAACCTAAGTGGAATTTTCCTCCAATGGGATTTTCCCATTTATATTACCAGGAAACATAGATAGGGCAGCCTAGAAATGTAAATGCCCTCCTAACCATACCCAAGCAATCCGAGTTTGTTGGCGATGCCCATTTAGCTCTATACATTCATGGTAACTTAACCCTAACCCTAAGTGGAATTTTCCTGCAATGGGATTTTCCCATGTATTTTAGCAGGAAACATAGATAGGGCAGCCTTGAAAAGTAAATGCCCTCCTAAAAATACCCAAGCAGTCTGAGTTTGTTGGCGATGTCCATTTTGGTCTATGAGTTTATGGTGACCTAAACCTAACCCTAAGTGAAATTTTCCTCCAATAGGATTTTCCCATGTATTTTAGCAGGAAACATAGATAAGGTATCCTAGAAATGTAAATGCCCTCCTAACGATACCCAAGCACTCCGGGTGTGTTGGCGATGTCCATTTTGCTCTATGAGTTTACATTTCTAGTCTGCCCTACTTATGTTGACTGGTAAAATACATGGGAAAATCCCATTGGAGGAAAATTCCACTTAGGGTTAGGGTAAAGTCATATGAACTCATACAGCAAAATGGAAATCGCCAACAAACTCGTAGTGCTTGGGTATGGTTAGGATGGCATTTACTTTTCTAGGCTTCCCTATCTATGTTTCCTGCTAAAATACATGGGAAAATCACATTGGTAGAAAATTCCACTTTGGGTTAGGGTTAGGTTATCATGAGCCTCCAGAGCAAAATGGAGATCACCAACAAAATTGGAGTGCTTGGGTATGGTTAAAAGGGCATTTACATTTCTAGGCTGCCCTATCTATGTTTACTGGTAAAATATACGGGAAAATCCCATTGCAGGAAAATTCCACTTAGGGTTATGGTTAGGTTACCATGAACCTATAAAGCAAAATGGACATTGCCAACAAACCCGGAGTGCTTGGGTATGGTTAGGAAGGCATTTACATTTCTAGGCTGCCTTATCTATGTTTCCTGATAAAATACATGGGAAAACCCCATTGGAGGAAAATTCCACTTAGGGTTAGGGTTAGGTCACCATGAACTCATAGAGCAAAAAGTACATTGCCAACAAACTCGGAGTGCTTGGGTATGGTTAGGAGGGAACTTAATTCTCTAGGCTGCCCTATCTAAGTTTACTGGTAAAACACATGGCAAAATCCCATTGGAGGAAAATTCCACTTAGGGTTAGGGTTAGGTTACAATGAATGTATAGAGCTAAATGGACATCGCCAAGAAACCCGGAATGCTTGGGTAAGGTTAGGCGGGCATTTACATTTCTAGGCTGCCTTATCTATGTTTCCTGATAAAATACATGGGAAAATCCCATTGGAGGAAAATACCACTTAGGGTTAGGGTTAGGTCACCATGAACTCATAGAGCAAAAAGTACATTGCCAACAAACTCGGAGTGCTTGGGTATGGTTAGGAGGGAACTTAATTTACTAGGCTGCCGTATCTAAGTTTACTGGCAAAACACATGGCAAAATCCCATTGAAGGAAAATTCCACTTAGGGTTAGAGTTAGGTTACCATGAATGTATAGAGCTAAATGGACATCGCCAACAAATCCGGAGTGCTTGGGTAAGGTTAGGCGGGCATTTACATTTCTAGGCTGCCCTATCTATGTTTCCTGGTAAAATACATGGGAAAATCCTATTGGAGGAAATTCCTCTCTGGGTTAGGGTTAGGTCACCATGAACTCATAGAGCAAAATGGACATCACCAACATGTGAGAGACTTGAGTCAGCCCATGTCCTTTTTACTCTATGAGTTCATCGTGACCTAACCCTAACCCTATGTGGAATTTTCCTCCAATGGGATTTTCCCATATATTTTACCAGGAAACATAGTTAAGGCAGCTGAGAAATGTAAATGCCGTACTAAACATACCCAAGCACTCCGAGTTTGTTGGCGATGTCCATTTTGCTCTATGAGTTCATTGTGACTTAACCCTAACCCTAAGTGGAATTTTCCTCCAAAGGGATTTTCCCATGTATTTTAGTAAGAAACATAGATAGGGTAGCCTAGAAATGTAAATGCCCTCCTAACCATACCCAAGCACTCCGAGTTTGTTGGCAATGTCCATTTAGCTCTATAAGTTCATGGTAACCTAACCCTAACGCTAAGTAGAATATTTCTCCAAAGGGATTTTCCCATCCATTTTACCAGTCAAGATAAGTAGGGCATACTAGAAATCTAAATGCCCTCCTAACCATACCCAAGCACTCCGAGTTTGTTGGCAATGTCCATTTTGCTTTATAGGTTCATGGTAACCTAACCGTAATCCTAAGTGGAATTTTCCTCCAAAGGGATTTTCCCATGTATTTTAGTAAGAAACATAGATAGGGTAGCCTAGAAATGTAAATGCCCTCCTAACCATACCCAAGCACTCCGAGTTTGTTGGCAATGTCCATTTAGCTCTATAAGTTCATGGTAACCTAACCCTAACGCTAAGTAGAATATTTCTCCAAAGGGATTTTCCCATGTATTTTAGCAGGAAACATAGATAAGGAAGCCTAGAAATGTAAATGCCCTCCTAACCATACCCAAGCACTCCGGGTTTGTTGGCGATGTCCATTTTGCTGTATGAGTTCATGATGACCTAACCCTAATCCTAAGTGGAATATTTCTCAAATGGGATTTTCCCATGTATTTTACTAGTAAACTTAGATAGGGCAGCCTAGAAAATTAAGTTCCCTCCTAACCATACCCAAGCACTCCGAGTTTGTTGGCAATGTCCTTTTTGGTCTATGCGTTCATGGTGACCTAACTCTAACGCTAAGAAGAATTTTCTCCCAATGGGATTGTCCGATGTATTTTACCAGGAAACATAGATAGGGCAGCCTAGAAATGTAAATGCCTTCCTAACCATACCCAAGTACTCCGAATTTGTTGGTGATGTGCACTTTGCTGTAGGATTTCATGGTGACCTAACCTTAACCCGAAGTGGAATTTTCTTCCAAAGGGATTTTCCCATGTATTTTACCAGTCAACATAGATAGTGCAGCCTAGAAATGTAAATGCCCTCCTAAGAATACCCAAGCACTCCGAGTTTGTTGGCTATGTCCATTTTGCTGTATGAGTTCGTTATGACCTAACCCTAAGTAGAATTTTCCTCCAATGGGATTTTTCCATGTATTTTACCAGGAAACATAGATAGGGTAGCCTAGAAATGTAAATGCCCTCCTAACCATACCCAAACACTACGGGTTTGTTGGCGATGTCCATTAAGCTCTATACATTCATCGTAACCTAACCCTAACACTAAGTGCACTTTTCCTCAAAAGGGATTTCCCATGTATTTTAGCAGGAAAAATAAATAGGGAAGCCTAGAAAAATAAGTTCCCTCTTGAACATACCCAAGCACTCTAAGTTTGGTGGCAATGTCCATTTTGCTCTATGAGTTCATTATGACCTAACCCTAACCCTAAGTGGAATTTTACTCCAATGGGATTTTCATATGTATTTTAGCAGGAAGCATAGATAGTGCAGCCTAGAAAAGTAAATGCCTTCCTAACAATACCTAAGTACTCCGAGTTTGTTGGCCATGTCCATTTTGCTCTATGAGTTCATGGTGACCTAACCCTAACCCTAAGTAGAATTTTCCTCCAATGGGATTTTCCCATGTATTTTACCAGTCAACATAATAGGGCAGCCTAGAAATGTAAATGCCCTCCTAACCATACCCAAGCACTCCGGGTGTGTTGGAGATGTCCATTTTGTTCTATGAGTTTACTTATGTAAACTTTCTAGTCTGCCCTACTTATGTTGACTGGTAAAATACATGGGAAAATCCCATTGGAGAAAAATTCCACTTAGGGTTAGGGTTAAGTTACAATGAACTCATACAGCAAAATGGACATCACCAACAAACTCGTAGTGCTTGGGTATGGTTAGGAGGGCATTTACTTTTCTAGGCTGCCTTATCTATGTTTCCTGATAAAATACATGGGAAAATCCCATTGGAGGAAAATTCCACTTAGGGTTAGGGTTAAGTCACAATGAACTCATACAGCAAAATGGACATCGCCAACAAACTCGTAGTGCTTGGGTATGGTTAGGAGGGCATTTACTTTTCTAGGCTGCCCTATCTATGTTTCCTGGTAAAATACATGGGAAAATCCCATTGGGGGAAAATTCCACTTAGGGTTAGGTTTAGGTCACCATTAACTCATAGAGCAAAATGGACATCGCCAACAAACTCGTAGTGCTTGGGTATGGTTAGTAGGGCATTTTCTTTTCTAGGCTGCCTTATCTATGTTTCCTGATAAAATACATGGGAAAATCCCATTGGAGGAAAATTCCACTTAGGGTTAGGGTTAAGTCACAATGAACTCATACAGCAAAATGGACATCGCCAACAAACTCGTAGTGCTTGGGTATGGTTAGGAGGGCATTTACTTTTCTAGGCTGCCCTATCTATATTTCCTGCTAAAATATATGGGAAAATCCCATTGGAGGAAATTCCTCTCCGGGTTAGGGTTAGGTCACCATGAACTCATAGAGCAAAATGGACATCGCCAACATGTGAGAGACTTGAGACAGCTCATGTCCTTTTTACTCTATGAGTTCATTGTGACTTAACCCTAACCCTAAGTGGAATTTTCCTCCAATGGGATTTTCCCATGTATTTTATCAGGAAACATAGATAAGGCAGCCTAGAAAAGAAAATGCCCTACTAACCATACCCAAGCACTACGAGTTTGTTGGTGATGTCCATTTTGCTCTATGAGTTAATGGTGACCTAAACCTAACCCTAAGTGGAATTTTCCCCCAATGGGATTTTCCCATGTATTTTACCAGGAAACATAGATAGGGCAGCCTAGAAAAGTAAATGCCCTCCTAACCATACCCAAGCACTACGAGTTTGTTGGCGATGTCCATTTTGCTGTATGAGTTCATTGTGACTTAACCCTAACCCTAAGTGGAATTTTCCTCCAATGGGATTTTCCCATGTATTTTATCAGGAAACATAGATAAGGCAGCCTAGAAATGTAAATGCCCGCCTAACCTTACCCAAGCATTCCGGGTTTGTTGGCGATGTCCATTTAGCTCTATACATTCATTGTAACCTAACCCTAACCCTAAGTGGAATTTTCCTCCAATGGGATTTTGCCATGTGTTTTACTAGTAAACTTAGATAGGGCAGCCTAGAGAATTAAGTTCCCTCCTAACCATACCCAAGCACTCCGAGTTTGTTGGCAATGTACTTTTTGCTCTATGAGTTCATGGAGACCTAACCCTAACCCTAAGTGGAATTTTCCTCCAATGGGTTTTTCCCATGTATTTTATCAGGAAACATAGATAAGGCAGCCTAGAAATCTAAATGCCCTCCTAACCATACCCAAGCACTCCGGGTTTGTTGGCAATGTCCATTTTGCTTTATAGGTTCATGGTAACTTAACCATAACCCTAAGTGGAATTTTCCTCCAATGGAAT
Source organism: Crotalus tigris (assembly GCF_016545835.1). Lineage (NCBI taxonomy): Eukaryota > Metazoa > Chordata > Lepidosauria > Squamata > Viperidae > Crotalus > Crotalus tigris. Next base: position 3,858,092 of record NW_024100678.1, read on the forward strand.
TTTCCCATGTATTTTATCAGGAGACATAGATAAGGCAGCCTAGAAAAGTAAATGCCCTCCTAACCATACCCAAGCACTACGAGTTTGTTGGCGATGTCCATTTTGCTGTATGAGTTCATTGTATCTTAACCCTAACCCTAAGTGGAATTTTTATCCAATGGGATTTTCCCATGTATTTTACCAGTCAACATAATTAGGGTAGACTAGAAAGTTTACATAAGTAAACTCATAGAACAAAATGGACATCTCCAACACACCCGGAGTGCTTGGGTCTGGTTAGGAGGGCATTTACTTTTCTAGGCTGCCCTATCTATGTTTCCTGGTAAAATACATGGGAAAATCCCATTGGGGGAAAATTCCACTTAGGGTTAGGTTTAGGTCAGCATTAACTCATAGAGCAAAATGGACATCGCCAACAAACGCGTAGTGCTTGGGTATGGTTAGTAGGGCATTTTCTTTTCTAGGCTGCCCTATCTATGTTTCCTGCTAAAACACATGGCAAAATCCCATTGGAGGAAAATTCCACTTAGGGTTAGGGTTAGGTTACCATGAATGTATAGAGCTAAATGGACATGGCCAACAAACCCGGAGTGCTTGGGTAAGGTTAAGCGGGCAATTACATTTCGAGGCTGTCCTATGTATGTTTCCTGGTAAAATACATGGGAAAATCCTACTGGAGGAAATTCCTCTCCGGGTTAGGGTTAGGTCACCATGAACTCATAGAGCAAAATGGACATCGCCAACATGTGAGAGACTTGAGACAGCTCATGTCCTTTTTACTCTATGAGTTCATCGTGACCTAACCCTAAACCTATGTGGAATTTTCCTCCAATGGGATTTTCCCATATATTTTACCAGGAAACATAGATAAGGCAGCCGAGAAATGTAAATGCCGTCCTAACTATACCAAAGGACTCCGAATTTGTTGGCGATGTCCATTTTGCTCTATGAGTTCATTGTGACTTAACCCTAACCCTAAGTGGAATTTTCCTCCAATGGGATTTTCCCATGTATTTTACCAGTCAACATAAGTAGTGAAGACTAGAAATGTAAATGCCCTCCTAACCATACTCCGAGTTTGTTGGCAATGTCCATTTTGTTTTATAGGTTCATGGTAACCTAACCCATCCTAAGTGGAATTTTCCCATATATTTTCCCATGTATTTTAGCAGGAAACATAGATAGGGCAGCCTGGAAATGTAAATGCACTCCTAACCATACCCAACCACTCCGAGTTTGTTGGCGATGTCCATTCAGCTCTATACATTCATGGTAACCTAACCCTAACCCTAAGTGGAATTTTCCTCCAATGGGATTTTCCCATGTGTTTTACCAGTCAACATAGATAGGGCAGCCTAGAAATGTAAATGCACTCCTAACCATTCAAAAGCACTCCAGGTGTTTTGGTGATGTCCATTTTGCTCTATGAGTTGATGGTGACCTAACCCTAACCCTAAGTGGAATTTTCCCCAAATGGGATTTTCCCATGTATTTTACCAGGAAAAATAGATAGGGCAGCCTAGAAATGTAAATGCCCTCCTAACCATACCCAAGCACTCCGAGTTTGTTGGTAATGTCCATTTTGCTGTATGAGTTCATTATGATCTAACCCTAACCCTAAGTGGAATTTTACTCTAATGGGATTTTCCTATGTAGTTTACCAGTCAACATAGATAGGGCAGCCTAGAAATGTAAATGCCCTCCTAACCATAACCAAGCACTCCGAGTTTGTTGGCGATGTCCATTTCGCTGTATGAGTTCATGATGACCTAACGCTAAACCTAAGTGGAATTTTACTCTAATGGGATTTTCCTATGTAGTTTACCAGTCAACATAGATAGGGCAGCCTAGAAATGTAAATGCCCTCCTAACCATAACCAAGCACTCCGAGTTTGTTGGCGATGTCCATTTTGCTCTATTCGTTCATGGTGACCTAATCCTAACCCTAAGTGAAATTTTCCTCCAATGGGATTTTCCCATGTATATTACCAGGAAACATAGAAAGGGCAGCCTAGAAATGTAAATGCCCTCCTAACGATACCCAAGCACTCCGACTTTGTTGGCGATGTCCATTTTGCTCTATGAGTTCATGGTGACCTAACCCTAACCCTACGTGGAATTTTCCTCCAATGGGATTTCCCCATGTATTTTACCAGTCAACATAGATAGGGCAGCCTAGAAATGTAAATGCCCTCCTAACCATACCCAAGCACGCCGGGTGTGTTGCCGATGTCCATTTTGCTCTATGAGTTAATGGTGACCTAACCCTAAGTGGAATTTTCCCCCAATGGGATTTTTCCATGTATTTTACCAGGAAACATAGATAGGGCAGCCTAGAAATGTAAATGCCCTCCTAACCATACCCACACACTCCGGGTTTGTTGGCGATGTCCATTTTGCTGTATGAGTTCATAATGACCTAACCCTAATCCTAAGTGGAATTCTCCTCCAATGGGATTTTCCCATATATTTTGGCAGGAAACATACATAGGGCAGCCTAGAAATGTAATTGCCCTCCTAACTATACCCAAGGACTCCGGGTTTGTTGGCGATGTCCATTTTGCTCTATGAGTTCATGGTGACCTAACCCTAACCCTAAGTGGAATTTTCCTCCAATGGGAATTTCCCATGTATTTTACTAGTCAACATAGATAGGGCAGCCTAGAAATGTAAATGCACTCCTAATCATTCAAAAGCACTCCAGGTGTTTTGGTGATGTCCATTTTGCTCTATGAGTTAATGGTGACCTAACCCTAACCCTAAGTGGAATTTTCCCCAAATGGGATTTTCCCATGTATTTTACCAGGAAAAATAGATAGGGCAGCCTAGAAAAGTAAATGCCCTCCTAACCATACCCAAGCACTCCGAGTTTGTTGGTAATGTCGATTTTGCTGTATGAGTTCATTATGATCTAACCCTAACCCTAAGTGGAATTTTACTCCAATGGGATTTTCCCATGTATTTTACTAGTAAACTTAGATAGGGCAGCCTAGAAAATTAAGTTCCCTCCTAACCATACCCAAGCACTCCGAGTTTGTTGGCGATGTCCATTTCGCTGTATGAGTTCATGATGACCTAACGCTAAACCTAAGTGGAAGTTTCCTCTAATGGGATTTTCCCATGTATATTACCAGGAAACATAGATAGGGCAGTCTAGAAATGTAAATGCCCTCCTAACCACACCCAAGCACTCCGAGTTTGTTGGCCATGTCCATTTTGCTCTATTCGTTCATGGTGACCTAATCCTAACCCTAAGTGGAATTTTCCTCCAATGGGATTTTCCCATATATTTTAGCAGGAAACATAGATGAGGCATCCTAGATAGGGCAGCCTAGAAATGTAAATACCCTCCTAACCATAACCAAGCACTCCGAGTTTGTTGGCGATGTCCATTTCGCTGTATGAGTTCATGATGACCTAACGCTAAACCTAAGTGGAATTTTCCTCCAATGGGATTTTCCCATGTATTTTACCAGGAAACATAGATAGGGCAGCCTAGAAATGTAAATGCCCTCCTAACTATACCCAAAGACTCCGGGTTTGTTGGCGATGTCCATTTTGCTCTATGAGTTAATGGTGACCTAACCCTAACCCTAAGTGGAATTTTCCCCCAATGGGATTTTCCCATGTATTTTACCAGGAAACATAGATAGGGCAGCCTAGAAATGTAAATGCCCTCCTAACCATACCCAAACACTCCGGGTTTGTTGGCGATGTCCATTTTGCTGTATGAGTTCATGATGACCTAATCCTAATCCTACGTGGAATATTTCCCAAATGGGATTTTCCCATGTATTTTACTAGTAAACTTAGATAGGGCAGCCTAGAAAATTAAGTTCCCTCCTAACCATACCCAAGCACTCCGAGTTTGTTGTCAATGTCCTTTTTGGTCTATGAGTTCATGGTGACCAAACTCTAACCCTAAGAGGAATTTTCTCCCAATGGGATTTTCCGATGTATTTTACCAGGAAACATAGATAGGGTAGCCTAGAAATGTAAATGCCTTCCTAACCATACCCAAGTACTCCGAATTTGTTGGTGATGTGCACTTTGCTGTAGGATTTCATGGTGACCTAACCTTAACCCGAAGTGGAATTTTCTTCCAAAGGGATTTTCCCATGTATTTTACTAGTCAACATAGATAGGGCAGCCTAGAAATGTAAATGCCCTCCTAACCATACCCAAGCACTCCGGGTTTGTTGGCAATGTCCATTTTGCTTTATAGGTTCATGGTAACCTAACCCTAACCCTAAGTGGAATTTTCCACCAATGGGATTTTCCCATGTATTTTAGCAGGAAAAATAGATAAGGCAGTCTATAAATGTAAATACCCTCCTAACCATACTCAATAACTCCGAGTTTGTTGGCGATGTCCATTTTGCTGTATGAGTTCATGATGACCTAACCCTAACCCTAAGTGTAATTTTCCTCCAATGGGATTTTCCCATGTATTTTAGCAGGAAAAATAAATAGGGAAGCCTAGAAAAATAAGTTCCCTCTTGAACAAACCCAAGCAATCTGAGTTTGGTGGCAATGTCCATTTTGCTCTATGAGTTCATTATGACCTAACCCTAACCCTAAGTGGAATTTTACTCCAATGGGATTTTCATATGTATTTTAGCAGGAAGCATAGATAGTGCAGCCTAGAAAACTAAATGCCTTCCTAACAATACCTAAATGCTCCGAGTTTGTTGGCCATGTCCAGTTTGCTCTATGAGTTCATGGTGACCTAACCCTAAGTAGAATTTTCCTCCAATGGGATTTTCCCATGTATTTTACCAGTCAACATAATAGGGCAGCCTAGAAATGTAAATGCCCTCCTAACCATACCCAAGCACTCCGGGTGTGTTGGAGATGTCCATTTTGTTCTATAAGTTTACTTATGTAAACTTTCTACTGCCCTACTTATGTGGACTGGTAAAATACATGGGAAAATCCCATTGGAGAAAAATTCCACTTAGGGTTAGGGTTAAGTTACAATGAACTCATACAGCAAAATGGACATCGCCAACAAACTCGTAGTGCTTGGGTATGGTTAGGAGGGCATTTACTTTTCTAGGCTGCCCTATCTATGTTTCCTGGTAAAATACATGGGAAAATCCCATTGGGGGAAAATTCCACTTAGGGTTAGGTTTAGGTCACCATTAACTCATAGAGCAAAATGGACATAGCCAACACACCCGGAGTGCTTGGGTATGGTTAGGAGGGCATTTACATTTCTAGGCTGCCCTATCTATGTTGACTGGTAAAATACATGGGAAAATCCCATTGGAGGAAAATTACACTTAGGGTTAGGGTTAGGTCACCATGAACTCATAGAGCAAAATGGACATCGCCAACAAACTCGGAGTGCTTGGGTATCGTTAGGAGGGCATTTACATTTCTAGGATGCCTTATCTATGTTTCCTGCTAAAATACATGGGAAAATCCCATTGGAGGAAAATTCCACTTAGGGTTAGGGTTAGGTCACCATGAACTCATAGAGCAAAAAGTACATTGCCAACAAACTCGGAGTGCTTGGGTATGGTTAGGAGGGAACTTAATTTTCTAGGCTGCCCTATCTAAGTTTACTGGCAAAACACATGGCAAAATCCCATTGGAGGAAAATTCCAGTTAGGGTTAGGGTTAGGTTACCATGAATGTATAGAGCTAAATGGACATCGCCAACAAACCCGGAGTGCTTGGGTAAGGTTAGGCGGGCATTTACATTTCTAGGCTGCCCTATCTATGTTTCCTGGTAAAATACATGGGAAAATCCTATTGGAGGAAATTCCTCTCTGGGTTAGGGTTAGGTCACCATGAACTCATAGAGCAAAATGGACATCACCAACATGTGAGAGACTTGAGTCAGCCCATGTCCTTTTTACTCTATGAGTTCATCGTGACCTAACCCTAACCCTATGTGGAATTTTCCTCCAATGGGATTTTCCCATATATTTTACCAGGAAACTTAGATAAGGCAGCCGAGAAATGTAAATGCCGTCCTAACCATACCCAAGCACTCCGAGTTTGTTTGCGATGTTCATTTTGCTCTATGAGTTCATTGTGACTTAACCCTAACCCTAAGTGGAATTTTCCTCCAATGGAATTTTCCCATGCATTTTACCAGTCAAGATAAGTAGGGCAGACTAGAAATCTAAATGCCCTCCTAACCATACCCAAGCACTCCGAGTTTGTTGGCAATGTCCATTTTGCTTTATAGGTTCATGGTAACCTAACCGTAATCCTAAGAGGAATTTTACTCCAATGGGATTTTCCTATGTAGTTTACCAGTCAACATAGATAGGGCAGTCTAGAAATGTAAATGCCCTCCTAACCATAACCAAGCACTCCGGGTTTGTTGGCGATGTCCATTTAGTTCTATACATTCATGGTAACCTAACCCTAACCCTAAATGGAATTTTCCTCCAATGGGATTTTCATATGTATTTTACCAGTAAACTTAGATAGGGAAGCCTAGAAAATTAAGTTCCCTCCTAACCATACCCAACCATTCCGAGTTTGATGGCAATGTACTTTTTGCTCTATGAGTTCATGGAGACCTAACCCTAACACTAAGTGGAATTTTCCTCCAATGGGATTTTCCCATGTATTTTATCAGGAAACATAGATAAGGCAGCCTAGAAATGTAAATGCCCTCCTAACCATACCCAAGCACTCCGGGTTTGTTGGCAATGTCCATTTTGCTTTATAGGTTCATGGTAACCTAATCCTAACCCTAAGTGGAATTTTCCACCAATGGGATTTTCCCATGTATTTTAGCAGGAAACATAGATAAGGCATCCTAGAAATGTAAATACCCTCCTAACGATACCCAAGCACTCCGACTTTGTTGGCGATGTCCATTTTGCTGTATGAGTTCATGATGACCTAACCCTAACCCTAAGTGGAATTTTCCTCCAATGGGATTTCCCCATGTATTTTACCAGTCAACATAGATAGGGCAGCCTAGAAATGTAAATGCCCTCCTAACCATACCCAAGCACTCCGGGTGTGTTGCCGATGTCCATTTTGCTCTATGAGTTAATGGTGACCTAACCCTAACCCTCAGTGGAATTTTCCCCCAATGGGATTTTCCCATGTATTTTACCAGGAAACATAGATAGGGCAGCCTAGAAATGTAAATGCCCTCCTAACCATACCCAAACACTCCGGGTTTGTTGGCGATGTCCATTTTGCTGTATGAGTTCATGATGACCTAACCCTAATCCTAAGTGGAATTTTCCTCCAATGGGATTTTCCCATGTATTTTAGCAGGAAACATAGATAGGGCAGCCTAGAAATGTAAATGCCCACCTAACCATATCCAAGCACTACGAGTTTGTTGGCCATGTCCATGTTGCAATATTAGTTCATGGTGACCTAACACAAACCCTAAGTGGAATTTTGCTCCAACAGGATTTTCCCATGTATTTTAGCAGGAAACATAGATGGGGAAGCCTACAAAAGTAAGTGCCCTCCTAACCATACCCAGAATCCCGGGTTTGTTGGCGATGCCCATTTAGCTCTATACATTCATAGTAACCTAACCCTAACCCTAAGTGAAATTTTCCTCCAATGGCATTTTCCCATGTGTTTTAGCAGGAAACATACATAGGGCAGCCTAGAAAATTAAGTGCCCACCTAACCATACCCAAGTACTCCGAGTTTGTTGGCGATGTCCATTCAGCTCTATACATTCATGGTAACCTAACCCTAACCCTAAGTGGAATTTTCCTCCAATGGGATTTTCCCATGTATTTTAGCAGGAAACATAGATAAGGCAACCTAGAAAAGTAAATGCCCTCCTAACTATACCCAACGACTCCGAGTTTGTTGGCGATGTCCATTTTGCTCTATGAGTTCATGGTGACCTAACCCTAACCCTAAGTGGAATTTTCCTCCAACGGGAATTTCCCATGTATTTTACCAGTCAACATAGATAGGGCAGCCTAGAAATGTAAATGCACTCCTAACCATTCAAAAGCACTCCAGGTGTTTTGGTGATGTCCATTTTGCTCTATGAGTTAATGGTGACCTAACCCTAACCCTAAGTGGAATTTTCCCCAAATGGGATTTTCCCGTGTATTTTACCAGGAAAAATAGATAGGGCAGCCTAGAAAAGTAAATGCCCTCCTAACCATACCCAAGCACTCCGAGTTTGTTGGTAATGTCCATTTTGCTGTATGAGTTCATTATGATCTAACCCTAACCCTAAGTGGAATTTTACTCCAATGGGATTTTCCTATGAAGTTTACCAGTCAACATAGATAGGGCAGCCTAGAAATGTAAATGCCCTCCTAACCATAACCAAGCACTCCGAGTTTGTTGCGATGTCCATTTCGCTGTATGAGTTCATGATGACCTAACGCTAAACCTAAGTGGAATTTTCCTCCAATGGGATTTTCTCATGTATATTACCAGGAAACATAGATAGGGCAGCCTAGAAATGTAAATGCCCTCCTAACCACACCCAAGCACTCCGAGTTTGTTGGCAATGTCCATTTTGCTCTATTCGTTCATGGTGACCTAATCCTAACCCTAAGTGGAATTTTCCTCCAATGGGATTTTCCCATATATTTTAGCAGGAAACATAGATAGGGCAGCCTAGAAATGTAAATGCCCACCTAACCATATCCAAGCACTACGAGTTTGTTTGCCATGTCCATTTTGCTCTATGAATTTGTGGTTGACCTAACCCTAACCCTAAGTGAAATTTTCCTCCAATGGGATTTTCCCATGTATTTTAGCAGGAAACATAGATAAGGCATCCTAGATAGGGCAGCCTAGAAATGTAAATGCCCTCCTAACCATAACCAAGCACTCCGAGTTTGTTGGCGATGTCCATTTCGCTGTATGAGTTCATGATGACCTAACGCTAAACATAAGTGGAATTTTCCTCCAATGGGATTTTCCCATGTATTTTACCAGGAAACATAGATAGGGCAGCCTAGAAATGTAAATGCCCTCCTAACCATACCCAAACACTCCGGGTTTGTTGGCGATGTCCATTTTGCTGTATGGGTTCATGATGACCTAACCCTAATCCTAAGTGGAATATTTCTCAAATGGGATTTTCCCATGTATTTTACTAGTAAACTTAGATAAGGCAGCCTAGAAAATTAAGTTCCCTCCTAACCATACCCAAGCACTCCGAGTTTGTTGGCAATGTCCTGTTTGGTCTATGAGTTCATGGTGACCTAACTCTAACCCTAAGAGGAATTTTCTCCCAATGGGATTTTCCCATGTATTTTAGCAGGAAACATAGATAAGGCATCCTAGAAATGTAAATGCCCTCCTAACGATACCCAAGCACTCCGACTTTGTTGGCGATGTCCATTTTGCTCTATGAGTTCATGGTGACCTAACCCTAACCCTAAGTGGAATTTTCCTCCAATGGGATTTCCCCATGTATTTTACCAGTCAACATAGATAGGGCAGCCTAGAAATGTAAATGCCCTCCTAACCATACCCAAGCACTCCGGTTGTGTTGCCGATGTCCATTTTGCTCTATGAGTTAATGGTGACCTAAACCTAACCCTAAGTGGAATTTTCCTCCAATGGGATTTTCCCATGTATATTACCAGGAAACATAGATAGGGAAGCCTAGAAATGTAAATGCCCTCCTAACCACACCCAAGCACTCCGAGTTTGTTGGCCATGTCCATTTTGCTCTATTCGTTCATGGTGACCTAATCCTAACCCTAAGTGGAATTTTCCTCCAATGGGATTTTCCCATATATTTTAGCAGGAAACATAGATAGGGCAGCCTTGAAAAGTAAATGCCCTCCTAACAATACCCAAGCAGTCTGAGTTTGTTGGCGATGTCCATTTTGGTCTATGAGTTTATGGTGACCTAAACCTAACCCTAAGTGAAATTTTCCTCCAATAGGATTTTCCCATGTATTTTAGCAGGAAACATAGATAAGGTATCCTAGAAATGTAAATGCCCTCCTAACGATACCCAAGCACTCCGGGTGTGTTGGCGATGTCCATTTTGCTCTATGAGTTTACATTTCTAGTCTGCCCTACTTATGTTGACTGGTAAAATACATGGGAAAATCCCATTGGAGGAAAATTCCACTTAGGGTTAGGGTAAAGTCATATGAACTCATACAGCAAAATGGAAATCGCCAACAAACTCGTAGTGCTTGGGTATGGTTAGGATGGCATTTACTTTTCTAGGCTTCCCTATCTATGTTTCCTGCTAAAATACATGGGAAAATCACATTGGTAGAAAATTCCACTTTGGGTTAGGGTTAGGTTATCATGAGCCTCCAGAGCAAAATGGAGATCACCAACAAAATTGGAGTGCTTGGGTATGGTTAAAAGGGCATTTACATTTCTAGGCTGCCCTATCTATGTTTACTGGTAAAATATACGGGAAAATCCCATTGCAGGAAAATTCCACTTAGGGTTATGGTTAGGTTACCATGAACCTATAAAGCAAAATGGACATTGCCAACAAACCCGGAGTGCTTGGGTATGGTTAGGAAGGCATTTACATTTCTAGGCTGCCTTATCTATGTTTCCTGATAAAATACATGGGAAAACCCCATTGGAGGAAAATTCCACTTAGGGTTAGGGTTAGGTCACCATATACTCATAGAGCAAAAAGTACATTGCCAACAAACTCGGAGTGCTTGGGTATGGTTAGGAGGGAACTTAATTCTCTAGGCTGCCCTATCTAAGTTTACTGGTAAAACACATGGCAAAATCCCATTGGAGGAAAATTCCACTTAGGGTTAGGGTTAGGTTACAATGAATGTATAGAGCTAAATGGACATCGCCAAGAAACCCGGAATGCTTGGGTAAGGTTAGGCGGGCATTTACATTTCTAGGCTGCCTTATCTATGTTTCCTGATAAAATACATGGGAAAATCCCATTGGAGGAAAATACCACTTAGGGTTAGGGTTAGGTCACCATGAACTCATAGAGCAAAAAGTACATTTCCAACAAACTCGGAGTGCTTGGGTATGGTTAGGAGGGAACTTAATTTACTAGGCTGCCGTATCTAAGTTTACTGGCAAAACACATGGCAAAATCCCATTGAAGGAAAATTCCACTTAGGGTTAGAGTTAGATTACCATGAATGTATAGAGCTAAATGGACATCGCCAACAAATCCGGAGTGCTTGGGTAAGGTTAGGCGGGCATTTACATTTCTAGGCTGCCCTATCTATGTTTCCTGGTAAAATACATGGGAAAATCCTATTGGAGGAAATTCCTCTCTGGGTTAGGGTTAGGTCACCATGAACTCATAGAGCAAAATGGACATCACCAACATGTGAGAGACTTGAGTCAGCCCATGTCCTTTTTACTCTATGAGTTCATCGTGACCTAACCCTAACCCTATGTGGAATTTTCCTCCAATGGGATTTTCCCATATATTTTACCAGGAAACATAGTTAAGGCAGCCGAGAAATGTAAATGCCGTACTAAACATACCCAAGCACTCCGAGTTTGTTGGCGATGTCCATTTTGCTCTATGAGTTCATTGTGACTTAACCCTAACCCTAAGTGGAATTTTCCTCCAATGGAATTTTCCCATCCATTTTACCAGTCAAGATAAGTAGGGCATACTAGTAATCTAAATGCCCTCCTAACCATACCCAAGCACTCCGAGTTTGTTGGCAATGTCCATTTTGCTTTATAGGTTCATGGTAACCTAACCGTAATCCTAAGTGGAATTTTCCTCCAAAGGGATTTTCCCATGTATTTTAGTAAGAAACATAGATAGGGTAGCCTAGAAATGTAAATGCCCTCCTAACCATACCCAAGCACTCCGAGTTTGTTGGCAATGTCCATTTAGCTCTATAAGTTCATGGTAACCTAACCCTAACGCTAAGTAGAATATTTCTCCAAAGGGATTTTCCCATGTATTTTAGCAGGAAACATAGATAAGGAAGCCTAGAAATGTAAATGCCCTCCTAACCATACCCAAACACTCCGGGTTTGTTGGCGATGTCCATTTTGCTGTATGGGTTCATGATGACCTAACCCTAATCCTAAGTGGAATATTTCTCAAATGGGATTTTCCCATGTATTTTACTAGTAAACTTAGATAGGGCAGCCTAGAAAATTAAGTTCCCTCCTAACCATACCCAAGCACTCCGAGTTTGTTGGCAATGTCCTGTTTGGTCTATGAGTTCATGGTGACCTAACTCTAACCCTAAGAGGAATTTTCTCCCAATGGGATTTTCCCATGTATTTTAGCAGGAAACATAGATAAGGCATCCTAGAAATGTAAATGCCCTCCTAACGATACCCAAGTACTCCGAATTTGTTGGCGATGTCCATTTTGCTCTATGAGTTCATGGTGACCTAACCCTAACCCTAAGTGGAATTTTCCTCCAATGGGATTTCCCCATGTATTTTACCAGTCAACATAGATAGGGCAGCCTAGAAATGTAAATGCCCTCCTAACCATACCCAAGCACTCCGGTTGTGTTGCCGATGTCCATTTTGCTCTATGAGTTAATGGTGACCTAACCCTAACCCTAAGTGGAATTTTCCTCCAATGGGATTTTCCCATGTATATTACCAGGAAACATAGATAGGGCAGCCTAGAAATGTAAATGCCCTCCTAACCACACCCAAGCACTCCGAGTTTGTTGGCCATGTCCATTTTGCTCTATTCGTTCATGGTGACCTAATCCTAACCCTAAGTGGAATTTTCCTCCAATGGGATTTTCCCATATATTTTAGCAGGAAACATAGATAGGGCAGCCTTGAAAAGTAAATGCCCTCCTAACAATACCCAAGCAGTCTGAGTTTGTTGGCGATGTCCATTTTGGTCTATGAGTTTATGGTGACCTAAACCTAACCCTAAGTGAAATTTTCCTCCAATAGGATTTTCCCATGTATTTTAGCAGGAAACATAGATAAGGTATCCTAGAAATGTAAATGCCCTCCTAACGATACCCAAGCACTCCGGGTGTGTTGGCGATGTCCATTTTGCTCTATGAGTTTACATTTCTAGTCTGCCCTACTTATGTTGACTGGTAAAATACATGGGAAAATCCCATTGGAGGAAAATTCCACTGAGGGTTAGGGTAAAGTCATATGAACTCATACAGCAAAATGGAAATCGCCAACAAACTCGTAGTGCTTGGGTATGGTTAGGAGGGCATTTACTTTTCTAGGCTTCCCTATCTATGTTTCCTGCTAAAATACATGGGAAAATCACATTGGTAGAAAATTCCACTTTGGGTTAGGGTTAGGTTATCATGAGCCTCCAGAGCAAAATGGAGATCACCAACAAAATTGGAGTGCTTGGGTATGGTTAAAAGGGCATTTACATTTCTAGGCTGCCCTATCTATGTTTACTGGTAAAATATACGGGAAAATCCCATTGCAGGAAAATTCCACTTAGGGTTATGGTTAGGTTACCATGAACCTATAAAGCAAAATGGACATTGCCAACAAACCCGGAGTGCTTGGGTATGGTTAGGAAGGCATTTACATTTCTAGGCTGCCTTATCTATGTTTCCTGATAAAATACATGGGAAAACCCCATTGGAGGAAAATTCCACTTAGGGTTAGGGTTAGGTCACCATATACTCATAGAGCAAAAAGTACATTGCCAACAAACTCGGAGTGCTTGGGTATGGTTAGGAGGGAACTTAATTCTCTAGGCTGCCCTATCTAAGTTTACTGGTAAAACACATGGCAAAATCCCATTGGAGGAAAATTCCACTTAGGGTTAGGGTTAGGTTACAATGAATGTATAGAGCTAAGTGGACATCGCCAAGAAACCCGGAATGCTTGGGTAAGGTTAGGCGGGCATTTACATTTCTAGGCTGCCTTATCTATGTTTCCTGATAAAATACATGGGAAAATCCCATTGGAGGAAAATACCACTTAGGGTTAGGGTTAGGTCACCATGAACTCATAGAGCAAAAAGTACATTGCCAACAAACTCGGAGTGCTTGGGTATGGTTAGGAGGGAACTTAATTTACTAGGCTGCCGTATCTAAGTTTACTGGCAAAACACATGGCAAAATCCCATTGAAGGAAAATTCCACTTAGGGTTAGAGTTAGATTACCATGAATGTATAGAGCTAAATGGACATCGCCAACAAATCCGGAGTGCTTGGGTAAGGTTAGGCGGGCATTTACATTTCTAGGCTGCCCTATCTATGTTTCCTGGTAAAATACATGGGAAAATCCTATTGGAGGAAATTCCTCTCTGGGTTAGGGTTAGGTCACCATGAACTCATAGAGCAAAATGGACATCACCAACATGTGAGAGACTTGAGTCAGCCCATGTCCTTTTTACTCTATGAGTTCATCGTGACCTAACCCTAACCCTATGTGGAATTTTCCTCCAATGGGATTTTCCCATATATTTTACCAGGAAACATAGTTAAGGCAGCCGAGAAATGTAAATGCCGTACTAAACATACCCAAGCACTCCGAGTTTGTTGGCGATGTCCATTTTGCTCTATGAGTTCATTGTGACTTAACCCTAACCCTAAGTGGAATTTTCCTCCAATGGAATTTTCCCATCCATTTTACCAGTCAAGATAAGTAGGGCATACTAGTAATCTAAATGCCCTCCTAACCATACCCAAGCACTCCGAGTTTGTTGGCAATGTCCATTTTGCTTTATAGGTTCATGGTAACCTAACCGTAATCCTAAGTGGAATTTTCCTCCAAAGGGATTTTCCCATGTATTTTAGTAAGAAACATAGATAGGGTAGCCTAGAAATGTAAATGCCCTCCTAACCATACCCAAGCACTCCGAGTTTGTTGGCAATGTCCATTTAGCTCTATAAGTTCATGGTAACCTAACCCTAACGCTAAGTAGAATATTTCTCCAAAGGGATTTTCCCATGTATTTTAGCAGGAAACATAGATAAGGAAGCCTAGAAATGTAAATGCCCTCCTAACCATACCCAAGCACTCCGGGTTTGTTGGCGATGTCCATTTTGCTGTATGAGTTCATGATGACCTAACCCTAATCCTAAGTGGAATATTTCTCAAATGGGATTTTCCCATGTATTTTACTAGTAAACTTAGATAGGGCAGCCTAGAAAATTAAGTTCCCTCCTAACCATACCCAAGCACTCCGAGTTTGTTGGCAATGTCCTTTTTGGTCTATGCGTTCATGGTGACCTAACTCTAACGCTAAGAAGAATTTTCTCCCAATGGGATTGTCCGATGTATTTTACCAGGAAACATAGATAGGGCAGCCTAGAAATGTAAATGCCTTCCTAACCATACCCAAGTACTCCGAATTTGTTGGTGATGTGCACTTTGCTGTAGGATTTCATGGTGACCTAACCTTAACCCGAAGTGGAATTTTCTTCCAAAGGGATTTTCCCATGTATTTTACCAGTCAACATAGATAGTGCAGCCTAGAAATGTAAATGCCCTCCTAAGAATACCCAAGCACTCCGAGTTTGTTGGCTATGTCCATTTTGCTGTATGAGTTCGTTATGACCTAACCCTAAGTAGAATTTTCCTCCAATGGGATTTTTCCATGTATTTTACCAGGAAACATAGATAGGGTAGCCTAGAAATGTAAATGCCCTCCTAACCATACCCAAACACTACGGGTTTGTTGGCGATGTCCATTAAGCTCTATACATTCATCGTAACCTAACCCTAACACTAAGTGCACTTTTCCTCAAAAGGGATTTCCCATGTATTTTAGCAGGAAAAATAAATAGGGAAGCCTAGAAAAATAAGTTCCCTCTTGAACATACCCAAGCACTCTAAGTTTGGTGGCAATGTCCATTTTGCTCTATGAGTTCATTATGACCTAACCCTAACCCTAAGTGGAATTTTACTCCAATGGGATTTTCATATGTATTTTAGCAGGAAGCATAGATAGTGCAGCCTAGAAAAGTAAATGCCTTCCTAACAATACCTAAGTACTCCGAGTTTGTTGGCCATGTCCATTTTGCTCTATGAGTTCATGGTGATCTAACCCTAACCCTAAGTAAAATTTTCCTCCAATGGGATTTTCCCATGTATTTTACCAGTAAAAATAATAGGGCAGCCTAGAAATGTAAATGCCCTCCTAACCATACCCAAGCACTCCGGGTGTGTTGGAGATGTCCATTTTGCTCTATGAGTTTACTTTCTAGTAAACTTTCTAGTCTGCCCTACTTATGTTGACTGGTAAAATACATGGGAAAATCCCATTGGAGAAAAATTCCACTTAGGGTTAGGGTTAAGTTACAATGAACTCATACAGCAAAATGGACATCGCCAACAAACTTGTAGTGCTTGGGTATGGTTAGGAGGGCATTTACTTTTCTAGGCTGCCTTACCTATGTTTCCTGATAAAATACATGGGAAAATCCCATTGGAGGAAAATTCCACTTAGGGTTAGGGTTAAGTCACAATGAACTCATACAGCAAAATGGACATCGCCAACAAACTCGTAGTGCTTGGGTATGGTTAGGAGGGCATTTACTTTTCTAGGCTGCCCTATCTATGTTTCCTGGTAAAATACATGGGAAAATCCCATTGGGGGAAAATTCCACTTAGGGTTAGGTTTAGGTCACCATTAACTCATAGAGCAAAATGGACATCGCCAACAAACTCGTAGTGCTTGGGTATGGTTAGTAGGGCATTTTCTTTTCTAGGCTGCCTTATCTATGTTTCCTGATAAAATACATGGGAAAATCCCATTGGAGGAAAATTCCACTTAGGGTTAGGGTTAAGTCACAATGAACTCATACAGCAAAATGGACATCGCCAACAAACTCGTAGTGCTTGGGTATGGTTAGGAGGGCATTTACTTTTCTAGGCTGCCCTATCTATATTTCCTGCTAAAATATATGGGAAAATCCCATTGGAGGAAATTCCTCTCCGGGTTAGGGTTAGGTCACCATGAACTCATAGAGCAAAATGGACATCGCCAACATGTGAGAGACTTGAGACAGCTCATGTCCTTTTTACTCTATGAGTTCATTGTGACTTAACCCTAACCCTAAGTGGAATTTTCCTCCAATGGGATTTTCCCATGTATTTTATCAGGAAACATAGATAAGGCAGCCTAGAAAAGAAAATGCCCTACTAACCATACCCAAGCACTACGAGTTTGTTGGCGATGTCCATTTTGCTCTATGAGTTAATGGTGACCTAAACCTAACCCTAAGTGGAATTTTCCCCCAATGGGATTTTCCCATGTATTTTACCAGGAAACATAGATAGGGCAGCCTAGAAAAGTAAATGCCCTCCTAACCATACCCAAGCACTACGAGTTTGTTGGCGATGTCCATTTTGCTGTATGAGTTCATTGTGACTTAACCCTAACCATAAGTGGAATTTTCCTCCAATGGGATTTTCCCATGTATTTTATCAGGAAACATAGATAAGGCAGCCTAGAAATGTAAATGCCCGCCTAACCTTACCCAAGCATTCCGGGTTTGTTGGCGATGTCCATTTAGCTCTATACATTCATTGTAACCTAACCCTAACCCTAAGTGGAATTTTCCTCCAATGGGATTTTGCCATGTGTTTTACTAGTAAACTTAGATAGGGCAGCCTAGAGAATTAAGTTCCCTCCTAACCATACCCAAGCACTCCGAGTTTGTTGGCAATGTACTTTTTGCTCTATGAGTTCATGGAGACCTAACCCTAACCCTAAGTGGAATTTTCCTCCAATGGGTTTTTCCCATGTATTTTATCAGGAAACATAGATAAGGCAGCCTAGAAATCTAAATGCCCTCCTAACCATACCCAAGCACTCCGGGTTTGTTGGCCATGTCCATTTTGCTTTATAGGTTCATGGTAACTTAACCATAACCCTAAGTGGAATTTTCCTCCAATGGAATTTTCCCATGTATTTTATCAGGAGACATAGATAAGGCAGCCTAGAAAAGTAAATGCCCTCCTAACCATACCCAAGCACTACGAGTTTGTTGGCGATGTCCATTTTGCTGTATGAGTTCATTGTATCTTAACCCTAACCCTAAGTGGAATTTTTATCCAATGGGATTTTCCCATGTATTTTACCAGTCAACATAATTAGGGTAGACTAGAAAGTTTACATAAGTAAACTCATAGAACAAAATGGACATCTCCAACACACCCGGAGTGCTTGGGTCTGGTTAGGAGGGCATTTACTTTTCTAGGCTGCCCTATCTATGTTTCCTGGTAAAATACATGGGAAAATCCCATTGGGGGAAAATTCCACTTAGGGTTAGGTTTAGGTCAGCATTAACTCATAGAGCAAAATGGACATCGCCAACAAACGCGTAGTGCTTGGGTATGGTTAGTAGGGCATTTTCTTTTCTAGGCTGCCCTATCTATGTTTCCTGCTAAAACACATGGCAAAATCCCATTGGAGGAAAATTCCACTTAGGGTTAGGGTTAGGTTACCATGAATGTATAGAGCTAAATGGACATGGCCAACAAACCCGGAGTGCTTGGGTAAGGTTAAGCGGGCAATTACATTTCGAGGCTGTCCTATGTATGTTTCCTGGTAAAATACATGGGAAAATCCTACTGGAGGAAATTCCTCTCCGGGTTAGGGTTAGGTCACCATGAACTCATAGAGCAAAATGGACATCGCCAACATGTGAGAGACTTGAGACAGCTCATGTCCTTTTTACTCTATGAGTTCATCGTGACCTAACCCTAACCCTATGTGGAATTTTCCTCCAATGGGATTTTCCCATATATTTTACCAGGAAACATAGATAAGGCAGCCAAGAAATGTAAATGCCGTCCTAACTATACCAAAGGACTCCGAATTTGTTGGCGATGTCCATTTTGCTCTATGAGTTCATTGTGACTTAACCCTAACCCTAAGTGGAATTTTCCTCCAATGGGATTTTCCCATGTATTTTACCAGTCAACATAAGTAGTGAAGACTAGAAATGTAAATGCCCTCCTAACCATACTCCGAGTTTGTTGGCAATGTCCATTTTGTTTTATAGGTTCATGGTAACCTAACCCATCCTAAGTGGAATTTTCCCATATATTTTCCCATGTATTTTAGCAGGAAACATAGATAGGGCAGCCTGGAAATGTAAATGCACTCCTAACCATACCCAACCACTCCGAGTTTGTTGGCGATGTCCATTCAGCTCTATACATTCATGGTAACCTAACCCTAACCCTAAGTGGAATTTTCCTCCAATGGGATTTTCCCATGTGTTTTACCAGTCAACATAGATAGGGCAGCCTAGAAATGTAAATGCACTCCTAACCATTCAAAAGCACTCCAGGTGTTTTGGTGATGTCCATTTTGCTCTATGAGTTGATGGTGACCTAACCCTAACCCTAAGTGGAATTTTCCCCAAATGGGATTTTCCCATGTATTTTACCAGGAAAAATAGATAGGGCAGCCTAGAAATGTAAATGCCCTCCTAACCATACCCAAGCACTCCGAGTTTGTTGGTAATGTCCATTTTGCTGTATGAGTTCATTATGATCTAACCCTAACCCTAAGTGGAATTTTACTCTAATGGGATTTTCCTATGTAGTTTACCAGTCAACATAGATAGGGCAGCCTAGAAATGTAAATGCCCTCCTAACCATAACCAAGCACTCCGAGTTTGTTGGCGATGTCCATTTTGCTCTATTCGTTCATGGTGACCTAATCCTAACCCTAAGTGAAATTTTCCTCCAATGGGATTTTCCCATGTATATTACCAGGAAACATAGAAAGGGCAGCCTAGAAATGTAAATGCCCTCCTAACGATACCCAAGCACTCCGACTTTGTTGGCGATGTCCATTTTGCTCTATGAGTTCATGGTGACCTAACCCTAACCCTACGTGGAATTTTCCTCCAATGGGATTTCCCCATGTATTTTACCAGTCAACATAGATAGGGCAGCCTAGAAATGTAAATGCCCTCCTAACCATACCCAAGCACGCCGGGTGTGTTGCCGATGTCCATTTTGCTCTATGAGTTAATGGTGACCTAACCCTAAGTGGAATTTTCCCCCAATGGGATTTTTCCATGTATTTTACCAGGAAACATAGATAGGGCAGCCTAGAAATGTAAATGCCCTCCTAACCATACCCACACACTCCGGGTTTGTTGGCGATGTCCATTTTGCTGTATGAGTTCATAATGACCTAACCCTAATCCTAAGTGGAATTTTCCTCCAATGGGATTTTCCCATATATTTTGGCAGGAAACATACATAGGGCAGCCTAGAAATATAATTGCCCTCCTAACTATACCCAAGGACTCCGGGTTTGTTGGCGATGTCCATTTTGCTCTATGAGTTCATGGTGACCTAACCCTAACCCTAAGTGGAATTTTCCTCCAATGGGAATTTCCCATGTCTTTTACTAGTCAACATAGATAGGGCAGCCTAGAAATGTAAATGCACTCCTAATCATTCAAAAGCACTCCAGGTGTTTTGGTGATGTCCATTTTGCTCTATGAGTTAATGGTGACCTAACCCTAACCCTAAGTGGAATTTTCCCCAAATGGGATTTTCCCATGTATTTTACCAGGAAAAATAGATAGGGCAGCCTAGAAAAGTAAATGCCCTCCTAACCATACCCAAGCACTCCGAGTTTGTTGGTAATGTCGATTTTGCTGTATGAGTTCATTATGATCTAACCCTAACCCTAAGTGGAATTTTACTCCAATGGGATTTTCCCATGTATTTTACTAGTAAACTTAGATAGGGCAGCCTAGAAAATTAAGTTCCCTCCTAACCATACCCAAGCACTCCGAGTTTGTTGGCGATGTCCATTTCGCTGTATGAGTTCATGATGACCTAACGCTAAACCTAAGTGGAAGTTTCCTCTAATGGGATTTTCCCATGTATATTACCAGGAAACATAGATAGGGCAGTCTAGAAATGTAAATGCCCTCCTAACCACACCCAAGCACTCCGAGTTTGTTGGCCATGTCCATTTTGCTCTATTCGTTCATGGTGACCTAATCCTAACCCTAAGTGGAATTTTCCTCCAATGGGATTTTCCCATATATTTTAGCAGGAAACATAGATGAGGCATCCTAGATAGGGCAGCCTAGAAATGTAAATACCCTCCTAACCATAACCAAGCACTCCGAGTTTGTTGGCGATGTCCATTTCGCTGTATGAGTTCATGATGACCTAACGCTAAACCTAAGTGGAATTTTCCTCCAATGGGATTTTCCCATGTATTTTACCAGGAAACATAGATAGGGCAGCCTAGAAATGTAAATGCCCTCCTAACTATACCCAAAGACTCCGGGTTTGTTGGCGATGTCCATTTTGCTCTATGAGTTAATGGTGACCTAACCCTAACCCTAAGTGGAATTTTCCCCCAATGGGATTTTCCCATGTATTTTACCAGGAAACATAGATAGGGCAGCCTAGAAATGTAAATGCCCTCCTAACCATACCCAAACACTCCGGGTTTGTTGGCGATGTCCATTTTGCTGTATGAGTTCATGATGACCTAATCCTAATCCTACGTGGAATATTTCCCAAATGGGATTTTCCCATGTATTTTACTAGTAAACTTAGATAGGGCAGCCTAGAAAATTAAGTTCCCTCCTAACCATACCCAAGCACTCCGAGTTTGTTGTCAATGTCCTTTTTGGTCTATGAGTTCATGGTGACCTAACTCTAACCCTAAGAGGAATTTTCTCCCAATGGGATTTTCCGATGTATTTTACCAGGAAACATAGATAGGGTAGCCTAGAAATGTAAATGCCGTCCTAACCATACCCAAGTACTCCGAATTTGTTGGTGATGTGCACTTTGCTGTAGGATTTCATGGTGACCTAACCTTAACCCGAAGTGGAATTTTCTTCCAAAGGGATTTTCCCATGTATTTTACTAGTCAACATAGATAGGGCAGCCTAGAAATGTAAATGCCCTCCTAACCATACCCAAGCACTCCGGGTTTGTTGGCAATGTCCATTTTGCTTTATAGGTTCATGGTAACCTAACCCTAACCCTAAGTGGAATTTTCCACCAATGGGATTTTCCCATGTATTTTAGCAGGAAAAATAGATAAGGCAGTCTATAAATGTAAATACCCTCCTAACCATACTCAATAACTCCGAGTTTGTTGGCGATGTCCATTTTGCTGTATGAGTTCATGATGACCTAACCCTAACCCTAAGTGTAATTTTCCTCCAATGGGATTTTCCCATGTATTTTAGCAGGAAAAATAAATAGGGAAGCCTAGAAAAATAAGTTCCCTCTTGAACAAACCCAAGCAATCTGAGTTTGGTGGCAATGTCCATTTTGCTCTATGAGTTCATTATGACCTAACCCTAACCCTAAGTGGAATTTTACTCCAATGGGATTTTCATATGTATTTTAGCAGGAAGCATAGATAGTGCAGCCTAGAAAACTAAATGCCTTCCTAACAATACCTAAATGCTCCGAGTTTGTTGGCCATGTCCAGTTTGCTCTATGAGTTCATGGTGACCTAACCCTAAGTAGAATTTTCCTCCAATGGGATTTTCCCATGTATTTTACCAGTCAACATAATAGGGCAGCCTAGAAATGTAAATGCCCTCCTAACCATACCCAAGCACTCCGGGTGTGTTGGAGATGTCCATTTTGTTCTATAAGTTTACTTATGTAAACTTTCTACTGCCCTACTTATGTGGACTGGTAAAATACATGGGAAAATCCCATTGGAGAAAAATTCCACTTAGGGTTAGGGTTAAGTTACAATGAACTCATACAGCAAAATGGACATCGCCAACAAACTCGTAGTGCTTGGGTATGGTTAGGAGGGCATTTACTTTTCTAGGCTGCCCTATCTATGTTTCCTGGTAAAATACATGGGAAAATCCCATTGGGGGAAAATTCCACTTAGGGTTAGGTTTAGGTCACCATTAACTCATAGAGCAAAATGGACATAGCCAACACACCCGGAGTGCTTGGGTATGGTTAGGAGGGCATTTACATTTCTAGGCT
Organism: Crotalus tigris; assembly: GCF_016545835.1. Classification (NCBI taxonomy): domain Eukaryota; kingdom Metazoa; phylum Chordata; class Lepidosauria; order Squamata; family Viperidae; genus Crotalus; species Crotalus tigris. The sequence continues at coordinate 3,880,928 of NW_024100678.1, forward strand.
GCCCTATCTATGTTGACTGGTAAAATACATGGGAAAATCCCATTGGAGGAAAATTACACTTAGGGTTAGGGTTAGGTCACCATGAACTCATAGAGCAAAATGGACATCGCCAACAAACTCGGAGTGCTTGGGTATCGTTAGGAGGGCATTTACATTTCTAGGATGCCTTATCTATGTTTCCTGCTAAAATACATGGGAAAATCCCATTGGAGAGAAAATTCCACTTAGGGTTAGGAACTCCTAGAGCAAAATGGACATCGCCAACATTGCCAACAAACTCGGAGTGCTTGGGTATGGTTAGGAGGGAACTTAATTTTCTAGGCTGCCCTATCTAAGTTTACTGGCAAAACACATGGCAAAATCCCATTGGAGGAAAATTCCAGTTAGGGTTAGGGTTAGGTTACCATGAATGTATAGAGCTAAATGGACATCGCCAACAAACCCGGAGTGCTTGGGTAAGGTTAGGCGGGCATTTACATTTCTAGGCTGCCCTATCTATGTTTCCTGGTAAAATACATGGGAAAATCCTATTGGAGGAAATTCCTCTCTGGGTTAGGGTTAGGTCACCATGAACTCATAGAGCAAAATGGACATCACCAACATGTGAGAGACTTGAGTCAGCCCATGTCCTTTTTACTCTATGAGTTCATCGTGACCTAACCCTAACCCTATGTGGAATTTTCCTCCAATGGGATTTTCCCATATATTTTACCAGGAAACTTAGATAAGGCAGCCGAGAAATGTAAATGCCGTCCTAACCATACCCAAGCACTCCGAGTTTGTTTGCGATGTTCATTTTGCTCTATGAGTTCATTGTGACTTAACCCTAACCCTAAGTGGAATTTTCCTCCAATGGAATTTTCCCATGCATTTTACCAGTCAAGATAAGTAGGGCAGACTAGAAATCTAAATGCCCTCCTAACCATACCCAAGCACTCCGAGTTTGTTGGCAATGTCCATTTTGCTTTATAGGTTCATGGTAACCTAACCGTAATCCTAAGAGGAATTTTACTCCAATGGGATTTTCCTATGTAGTTTACCAGTCAACATAGATAGGGCAGTCTAGAAATGTAAATGCCCTCCTAACCATAACCAAGCACTCCGGGTTTGTTGGCGATGTCCATTTAGTTCTATACATTCATGGTAACCTAACCCTAACCCTAAATGGAATTTTCCTCCAATGGGATTTTCATATGTATTTTACCAGTAAACTTAGATAGGGAAGCCTAGAAAATTAAGTTCCCTCCTAACCATACCCAACCATTCCGAGTTTGATGGCAATGTACTTTTTGCTCTATGAGTTCATGGAGACCTAACCCTAACACTAAGTGGAATTTTCCTCCAATGGGATTTTCCCATGTATTTTATCAGGAAACATAGATAAGGCAGCCTAGAAATGTAAATGCCCTCCTAACCATACCCAAGCACTCCGGGTTTGTTGGCAATGTCCATTTTGCTTTATAGGTTCATGGTAACCTAATCCTAACCCTAAGTGGAATTTTCCACCAATGGGATTTTCCCATGTATTTTAGCAGGAAACATAGATAAGGCATCCTAGAAATGTAAATACCCTCCTAACGATACCCAAGCACTCCGACTTTGTTGGCGATGTCCATTTTGCTGTATGAGTTCATGATGACCTAACCCTAACCCTAAGTGGAATTTTCCTCCAATGGGATTTCCCCATGTATTTTACCAGTCAACATAGATAGGGCAGCCTAGAAATGTAAATGCCCTCCTAACCATACCCAAGCACTCCGGGTGTGTTGCCGATGTCCATTTTGCTCTATGAGTTAATGGTGACCTAACCCTAACCCTCAGTGGAATTTTCCCCCAATGGGATTTTCCCATGTATTTTACCAGGAAACATAGATAGGGCAGCCTAGAAATGTAAATGCCCTCCTAACCATACCCAAACACTCCGGGTTTGTTGGCGATGTCCATTTTGCTGTATGAGTTCATGATGACCTAACCCTAATCCTAAGTGGAATTTTCCTCCAATGGGATTTTCCCATGTATTTTAGCAGGAAACATAGATAGGGCAGCCTAGAAATGTAAATGCCCACCTAACCATATCCAAGCACTACGAGTTTGTTGGCCATGTCCATGTTGCAATATTAGTTCATGGTGACCTAACACAAACCCTAAGTGGAATTTTGCTCCAACAGGATTTTCCCATGTATTTTAGCAGGAAACATAGATGGGGAAGCCTACAAAAGTAAGTGCCCTCCTAACCATACCCAGAATCCCGGGTTTGTTGGCGATGCCCATTTAGCTCTATACATTCATAGTAACCTAACCCTAACCCTAAGTGAAATTTTCCTCCAATGGCATTTTCCCATGTGTTTTAGCAGGAAACATACATAGGGCAGCCTAGAAAATTAAGTGCCCACCTAACCATACCCAAGTACTCCGAGTTTGTTGGCGATGTCCATTCAGCTCTATACATTCATGGTAACCTAACCCTAACCCTAAGTGGAATTTTCCTCCAATGGGATTTTCCCATGTATTTTAGCAGGAAACATAGATAAGGCAACCTAGAAAAGTAAATGCCCTCCTAACTATACCCAACGACTCCGAGTTTGTTGGCGATGTCCATTTTGCTCTATGAGTTCATGGTGACCTAACCCTAACCCTAAGTGGAATTTTCCTCCAATGGGAATTTCCCATGTATTTTACCAGTCAACATAGATAGGGCAGCCTAGAAATGTAAATGCACTCCTAACCATTCAAAAGCACTCCAGGTGTTTTGGTGATGTCCATTTTGCTCTATGAGTTAATGGTGACCTAACCCTAACCCTAAGTGGAATTTTCCCCAAATGGGATTTTCCCGTGTATTTTACCAGGAAAAATAGATAGGGCAGCCTAGAAAAGTAAATGCCCTCCTAACCATACCCAAGCACTCCGAGTTTGTTGGTCATGTCCATTTTGCTGTATGAGTTCATTATGATCTAACCCTAACCCTAAGTGGAATTTTACTCCAATGGGATTTTCCTATGAAGTTTACCAGTCAACATAGATAGGGCAGCCTAGAAATGTAAATGCCCTCCTAACCATAACCAAGCACTCCGAGTTTGTTGCGATGTCCATTTCGCTGTATGAGTTCATGATGACCTAACGCTAAACCTAAGTGGAATTTTCCTCCAATGGGATTTTCCCATGTATATTACCAGGAAACATAGATAGGGCAGCCTAGAAATGTAAATGCCCTCCTAACCACACCCAAGCACTCCGAGTTTGTTGGCAATGTCCATTTTGCTCTATTCGTTCATGGTGACCTAATCCTAACCCTAAGTGGAATTTTCCTCCAATGGGATTTTCCCATATATTTTAGCAGGAAACATAGATAGGGCAGCCTAGAAATGTAAATGCCCACCTAACCATATCCAAGCACTACGAGTTTGTTTGCCATGTCCATTTTGCTCTATGAATTTGTGGTTGACCTAACCCTAACCCTAAGTGAAATTTTCCTCCAATGGGATTTTCCCATGTATTTTAGCAGGAAACATAGATAAGGCATCCTAGATAGGGCAGCCTAGAAATGTATATGCCCTCCTAACCATAACCAAGCACTCCGAGTTTGTTGGCGATGTCCATTTCGCTGTATGAGTTCATGATGACCTAACGCTAAACATAAGTGGAATTTTCCTCCAATGGGATTTTCCCATGTATTTTACCAGGAAACATAGATAGGGCAGCCTAGAAATGTAAATGCCCTCCTAACCATACCCAAACACTCCGGGTTTGTTGGCGATGTCCATTTTGCTGTATGGGTTCATGATGACCTAACCCTAATCCTAAGTGGAATATTTCTCAAATGGGATTTTCCCATGTATTTTACTAGTAAACTTAGATAAGGCAGCCTAGAAAATTAAGTTCCCTCCTAACCATACCCAAGCACTCCGAGTTTGTTGGCAATGTCCTGTTTGGTCTATGAGTTCATGGTGACCTAACTCTAACCCTAAGAGGAATTTTCTCCCAATGGGATTTTCCCATGTATTTTAGCAGGAAACATAGATAAGGCATCCTAGAAATGTAAATGCCCTCCTAACGATACCCAAGCACTCCGACTTTGATTGGCGATGTCCATTTTGTTATGAGTTATGGTCGACCTAACCCTACCCTAAGTGGTTGGAATTTTCCGCCAAGGGATTCCATGGTATATTTTACCAGTCAACCATAGATAGGGCAGCTAGAAATGTAAACTGCCATCCTAAAATACCCACGCACTCGGTTGTCGTGTCGATGCTCACATTTGCTCTATGAGTTAATGGTGAAATAAAATAAAACCCTATAAGTGGAAATTTTCCTCTAATGGGATTTTCCATGTTATTACAGGAAACATAGAGAGGGAAGCTAGAAATGTAAATGCCTCCTAACCATACCAAGCACTCGAGTTGTTGCCATGTCCATTTGCTCTATTCGTTCCTGGTGTATGACTAATCCTAACCCTAAGTGGAATTTTCCTCCAATGGGATTTTCCCATATATTTTAGCAGGAAACATAGATAGGGCAGCCTAGAAATGTAAATGCCCACCTAACCATATCCAAGCACTACGAGTTTGTTTGCCATGTCCATTTTGCTATATGAATTTGTGGTTGACCTAACCCTAACCCTAAGTGAAATTTTCCTCCAATGGGATTTTCCCATGTATTTTAGCAGGAAACATAGATAAGGCATCCTAGAAATGTAAATGCCCTCCTAACGATACCCAAGCACTCCGACTTTGTTGGCGATGTCCATTTTCCTCTATGAGTTCATGGTGACCTAACCCTAACCCTAAGTGGAATTTTCCTCCAATGGGATTTCCCCATGTATTTTACCAGTCAACATAGATAGGGCAGCCTAGAAATGTAAATGCCCACCTAACCATACCCAAGCACTCCGGGTGTGTTGCCGATGTCCATTTTGCTCTATGAGTTAATGGTGACCTAACCCTAACCCTAAGTGGAATTTTCCCCCAATGGGATTTTCCCATGTATTTTACCAGGAAACATAGATAGGGCAGCCTAGATATGTAAATGCCCTCCTAACCATACCCAAACACTCTGGGTTTGTTGGCGATGTCCATTTTGCTGTATGAGTTCATGATGACCTAACCCTAATCCTAAATGGAATATTTCTCAAATGGGATTTTCCCATGTATTTTACTAGTAAACTTAGATAGGGCAGCCTAGAAAATTAAGTTCCCTCCTAACCATACCCAAGCACTCCGAGTTTGTTGGCAATGTCCTTTTTGGTCTATGAGTTCATGGTGACCTAACTCTAACCCTAAGAGGAATTTTCACCCAAGGGGATTTTCCGATGTATTTTACCAGGAAACATAGATAGGGCAGCCTAGAAATGTAAATGCCTTCCTAACCATACCCAAATACTCCGAATTTGTTGGTGATGTGCACTTTGCTGTAGGATTTCATGGTGACCTAACCTTAACCCGAAGTGGAATTTTCTTCCAAAGGGATTTTCCCATGTATTTTACCAGTCAACATAGATAGTGCAGCCTAGAAATGTAAATGCCCTCCTAAGAATACCCAAGCACTCCGAGTTTGTTGGCTATGTCCATTTTGCTGTATGAGTTCGTTATGACCTAACCCTAAGTAGAATTTTCCTCCAATGGGATTTTCCCATGTATTTTATCAGGAAACATAGAAAAGGCAGCCTAGAAATGTAAATGCCCTCCTAACCATACCCAAGCACTCCGGGTTTGTTGGCAATGTCCATTTTGCTTTATAGGTTCATGGTAACCTAATCCTAACCCTAAGTGGAATTTTCCACCAATGGGATTTTCCCATGTATTTTAGCAGGAAACATAGATAAGGCATCCTAGAAATGTAAATACCCTCCTAACGATACCCAAGCACTCCGACTTTGTTGGCGATGTCCATTTTGCTGTATGAGTTCATGATGACCTAACCCTAACCCTAAGTGGAATTTTCCTCCAATGGGATTTCCCCATGTATTTTACCAGTCAACATAGATAGGGCAGCCTAGAAATGTAAATGCCCTCCTAACCATACCCAAGCACTCCGGTTGTGTTGCCGATGTCCATTTTGCTCTATGAGTTAATGGTGACCTAACCCTAGCCCTAAGTGGAATTTTCCTCCAATGGGATTTTCCCATGTATATTACCAGGAAACATAGATAGGGCAGCCTAGAAATGTAAATGCCCTCCTAACCACACCCAAGCACTCCGAGTTTGTTGGCAATGTCCATTTTGCTCTATTCGTTCATGGTGACCTAATCCTAACCCTAAGTGGAATTTTCCTCCAATGGGATTTTCCCATATATTTTAGCAGGAAACATAGATAGGGCAGCCTAGAAATGTAAATGCCCACCTAACCATATCCAAGCACTACGAGTTTGTTGGCCATGTCCATGTTGCAATATTAGTTCATGGTGACCTAACACAAACCCTAAGTGGAATTTTGCTCCAACAGGATTTTCCCATGTATTTTAGCAGGAAACATAGATGGGGAAGCCTACAAAAGTAAGTGCCCTCCTAACCATACCCAGAATCCCGGGTTTGTTGGCGATGCCCATTTAGCTCTATACATTCATAGTAACCTAACCCTAACCCTAAGTGAAATTTTCCTCCAATGGCATTTTCCCATGTGTTTTAGCAGGAAACATACATAGGGCAGCCTAGAAAATTAAGTGCCCACCTAACCATACCCAAGTACTCCGAGTTTGTTGGCGATGTCCATTCAGCTCTATACATTCATGGTAACCTAACCCTAACCCTAAGTGGAATTTTCCTCCAATGGGATTTTCCCATGTATTTTAGCAGGAAAAATAGATAAGGCAACCTAGAAAAGTAAATGCCCTCCTAACTATACCCAACGACTCCGAGTTTGTTGGCGATGTCCATTTTGCTCTATGAGTTCATGGTGACCTAACCCTAACCCTAAGTGGAATTTTCCTCCAACGGGAATTTCCCATGTATTTTACCAGTCAACATAGATAGGGCAGCCTAGAAATGTAAATGCACTCCTAACCATTCAAAAGCACTCCAGGTGTTTTGGTGATGTCCATTTTGCTCTATGAGTTAATGGTGACCTAACCCTAACCCTAAGTGGAATTTTCCCCAAATGGGATTTTCCCGTGTATTTTACCAGGAAAAATAGATAGGGCAGCCTAGAAAAGTAAATGCCCTCCTAACCATACCCAAGCACTCCGAGTTTGTTGGTAATGTCCATTTTGCTGTATGAGTTCATTATGATCTAACCCTAACCCTAAGTGGAATTTTACTCCAATGGGATTTTCCTATGAAGTTTACCAGTCAACATAGATAGGGCAGCCTAGAAATGTAAATGCCCTCCTAACCATACCCAAGCACTCCGAGTTTGTTGCGATGTCCATTTCGCTGTATGAGTTCATGATGACCTAACGCTAAACCTAAGTGGAATTTTCCTCCAATGGGATTTTCTCATGTATATTACCAGGAAACATAGATAGGGCAGCCTAGAAATGTAAATGCCCTCCTAACCACACCCAAGCACTCCGAGTTTGTTGGCAATGTCCATTTTGCTCTATTCGTTCATGGTGACCTAATCCTAACCCTAAGTGGAATTTTCCTCCAATGGGATTTTCCCATATATTTTAGCAGGAAACATAGATAGGGCAGCCTAGAAATGTAAATGCCCACCTAACCATATCCAAGCACTACGAGTTTGTTTGCCATGTCCATTTTGCTCTATGAATTTGTGGTTGACCTAACCCTAACCCTAAGTGAAATTTTCCTCCAATGGGATTTTCCCATGTATTTTAGCAGGAAACATAGATAAGGCATCCTAGATAGGGCAGCCTAGAAATGTAAATGCCCTCCTAACCATACCCAAACACTCCGGGTTTGTTGGCGATGTCCATTTTGCTGTATGAGTTCATGATGACCTAACCCTAATCCTAAGTGGAATATTTCTCAAATGCGATTTTCCCATGTATTTTACTAGTAAACTTAGATAGGGTAGCCTAGAAAATTAAGTTCCCTCTTAACCATACCCAAGCACTCCGAGTTTGTTGGCAATGTCCTGTTTGGTCTATGAGTTCATGGTGACCTAACTCTAACCCTAAGAGGAATTTTCTCCCAATGGGATTTTCCCATGTATTTTAGCAGGAAACTTAGATAGGGCAGCCTAGAAAATTAAGTTCCCTCCTAACCATACCCAAGCACTCCGAGTTTGTTGGCGATGTCGATTTCGCTGTATGAGTTCATGATGACCTAACGCTAAACCTAAGTGGAAGTTTCCCATATATTTTCCCATGTATATTACCAGGAAATATAGATAGGGCAGCCTAGAAATGTAAATGCCCTCCTAACAACACCCAAGCACTCCGAGTTTGTTGGCCATGTCCATTTTGCTCTATTCGTTCATGGTGACCTAATCCTAACCCTAAGTGGAATTTTCCTCCAATGGGATTTTCCCATATATTTTAGCAGGAAACATAGATGAGGCATCCTAGATAGGGCAGCCTAGAAATGTAAATACCATCCTAACCATAACCAAGCACTCCGAGTTTGTTGGCGATGTCCATTTCGCTGTATGAGTTCATGATGACCTAACGCTAAACCTAAGTGGAATTTTCCTCCAATGGGATTTTCCCATGTATTTTACCAGGAAACATAGATAGGGCAGCCTAGAAATGTAAATGCCCTCCTAACTATACCCAAAGACTCCGGGTTTGTTGGCGATGTCCATTTTGCTCTATGAGTTAATGGTGACCTAACCCTAACCCTAAGTGGAATTTTCCCCCAATGGGATTTTCCCATGTATTTTACCAGGAAACATAGATAGGGCAGCCTAGAAATGTAAATGCCCTCCTAACCATACCCAAACACTCCGGGTTTGTTGGCGATGTACATTTTGCTGTATGAGTTCATGATGACCTAACCCTAATCCTACGTGGAATATTTCTCAAATGGGATTTTCCCATGTATTTTACTAGTAAACTTAGATAGGGCAGCCTAGAAAATTAAGTTCCCTCCTAACCATACCCAAGCACTCCGAGTTTGTTGGCAATGTCCTTTTTGGTCTATGAGTTCATGGTGACCTAACTCTAACCCTAAGAGGAATTTTCTCCCAATGGGATTTTCCGATGTATTTTACCAGGAAACATAGATAGGGCAGCCTAGAAATGTAAATGCCTTCCTAACCATACCCAAGTACTCCGAATTTGTTGGTGATGTGCACATTGCTGTAGGATTTCATGGTGACCTAACCTTAACCCGAAGTGGAATTTTCTTCCAAAGGGATTTTCCCATGTATTTTACTAGTCAACATAGATAGGGCAGCCTAGAAATGTAAATGCACTCCTAACCATTCAAAAGCACTCCAGGTATTTTGGTGATGTCCATTTTGCTCTATGAGTTCATGGTGACCTAACCCTAACCCTAAGTGGAATTTTCCCCAAATGGGATTTTCCCATGTATTTTACCAGGAAAAATAGATAGGGCATCCTAGAAAAGTAAATGCCCTCCTAACCATACCCAAGCACTCCGAGTTTGTTGGTAATGTCCATTTTGCTGTATGAGTTCATTATGATCTAACCCTAACCCTAAGTGGAATTTTATTCCAATGGGATTTTCCTATGTAGTTTACCAGTCAACATAGATAGGGCAGCCTAGAAATGTAAATGCCCTCCTAACCATAACCAAGCACTCCGGGTTTGTTGGCGATGTCCTTTTACCTCTATACATTCATGGTAACTAACCCTAACCCTAAGTGAAATTTTCCTCCAATGGGATTTTCCCATGTATTTAGCAGGAAACATAGATAAGGCAGCCTAGAAATGTAAATGCCCTCCTAAGAATACCCAAGCACTCCGAGTTTGTTGGCTATGTCCATTTTGCTGTATGAGTTCGTTATGACCTAACCCTAAGTAGAATTATCCTCCAATGGGATTTTTCCATGTATTTTACCAGGAAACATAGATAGGGTAGCCTAGAAATGTAAATGCCCTCCTAACCATACCCAAACACTACGGGTTTGTTGGCGATGTCCATTTAGCTCTATACATTCATCGTAACCTAACCCTAACACTAAGCGCACTTTTCCTCAAAAGGGATTTCCCATGTATTTTAGCAGGAAAAATAAATAGGGAAGCCTAGAAAAATAAGTTCCCTCTTGAAAATACCCAAGCACTCTGAGTTTGGTGGCAATGTTCATTTTGCTCTATGAGTTCATTATGACCTAAATGCCCTCCTAACCATACCCAAGCACTCCGAGTTTGTTGGTAATGTCCATTTTGCTGTATGAGTTCATTATGATCTAACCCTAACCCTAAGTGGAATTTTACTCCAATGGGATTTTCCTATGTAGTTTACCAGTCAACATAGATAGGGCAGCCTAGAAATGTAAATGCCCTCCTAACCATAACCAAGCACTCCGGGTTTGTTGGCGATGTTAGGTTACATTCATGGTAACCTAACCCTAACCCTAAGTGAAATTTTCCTCCAATGGGATTTTCCCATGTATTTTAGCAGGAAGCATAGATAGTGCAGCCTAGAAAAGTAAATGCCTTCCTAACAATACCTAAGTACTCCGAGTTTGTTGGCCATGTCCATTTTGCTCTATGAGTTCATGGTGACCTAAACCTAACCCTAAATAGAATTTTCCTCCAATGGGATTTTCCCATGTATTTTACCAGTCAACATAATAGGGCAGCCTAGAAATGTAAATGCCCTCCTAACCATACCCAAGCACTCCGGGTGTATTGGAGATGTCCATTTTGTTCTATGAGTTTACTTATGTAAACTTTCTAGTCTGCCCTACTTATGTTGACTGGTAAAATACATGGGAAAATCCCATTGGAGAAAAATTCCACTTAGGGTTAGGGTTAAGTTACAATGAACTCATACAGCAAAATGGACATCACCAACAAACTCGTAGTGCTTGGGTATGGTTAGGAGGGCATTTACTTTTCTAGGCTGCCTTATCTATGTTTCCTGATAAAATACATGGGAAAATCCCATTGGAGGAAAATTCCACTTAGGGTTAGGGTTAGGTTACCATGAACTCATAGAGCAAAATGGACATCGCCAACAAACTCGGAGTGCTTGGGTATCGTTAGGAGGGCATTTACATTTCTAGGATGCCTTATTTATGTTTCCTGCTAAAATACATGGGAAAATCCGATTGGAGAAATATTCCACTTAGTGTTAGGGTTAGGTGACCATGAACTCATAGAGGAAAATGGACATCGCCAACAAACTCGGACTGCTTGGGTATAGTTAGGAGGGCATTTACATTTCTAGGATGCCTTATCTATGTTTCCTGCTAAAATACATGGGAAAATCCTATTGGAGGAAAATTTCACTTAGGGTTAGGGTTAGGTCACTATAAACTCATAGACCAAAATGGACATCGCCAACAAACTCAGAGTGCTTGGGTATTGTTAGGAGGGCATTTACTTTTCAAGGCTGCCCTATCTGTGTTTCCTGCTAAAATACATTGGAAAATCACATTGGAGGAAAATTCCACTTAGGGTTATGGTTAGGTTACCATGAACGTATAAAGCAAAATGGACATTGCCAACAAACCCGGAGTGCTTGGGTATGGTTAGGAGGGCATTTACATTTCTAGGCTGCCCTATCTAGGTTTACTGGTAAAACACATGGCAAAATCCCATTGGAGGAAAATTCCACTTAGGGTTAGAGTTAGGTTACCATGAATGTATAGAGCTAAATAGACATCAACAACAAACCCGGAGTGCTTGGGTAAGGTTAGGCGGGCATTTATATTTCAAGGCTGCCCTATCTACGTTTCCTGGTAAAATACATGGGAAAATCCTATTGGAGGAAATTCCTCTCCGGGTTAGGGTTAGGTCACCATGAACTCATAGAGCAAAATGGACATCACCAACATGTGAAAGACTTGAGTCAGCTCATGTCCTTTTTACTCTATGAGTTCATCGTGACCTAACCCTAACCCTATGTGGAATTTTTCTCTAGTGGGATTTTCCCATATATTTTACCAGGAAACATAGATAAGGCAGCCGAGAAATGTAAATGCCGTCCTAACCATATCAAAGTACTATGAGTTTGTTGGCCATGTCCATTTTGCAATATTAGTTCATGGTGACCTAACACAAACCCTAAGTGGAATTTTGCTCCAATAGGATTTTCCCATGTATTTTACCAGGAAAAATAGATAGGGCAGCCTAGAAAGGTAAATGCCCTCCAAACCATACCCAAGCACTCCGAGTTTGTTGGTAATGTCCATTTTGCTGTATGAGTTCATTATGATCTAACCCTAACTCTAAGTGGAATTTTACTCCAACGGGATTTTCCTATGTAGTTTACCAGTCAACATAGATAGGGCAGCCTAGAAATGTAAATGCCCTCCTAACCACACCCAAGCACTCCGAGTTTGTTGGCCATGTCCATTTTGCTCTATTAGTTCATGGTGAACTAATCCTAACCCTAAGTGAAATTTTCCTCCAGTGGGATTCTCCCATGTATTTTAGCAGGAAACATAGATAGGGCAGCCTGGAAAAGTAAATGCCCTCCTAACAATACCCAAGCACTCCGAGTTTGTTGGCGATGTCCATTCAGCTCTATACATTCATGGTAACGTAACCCTAAGCCTAAGTGGAATTTTCCTAAAATGGGATTTTCCCATGTATTTTACCAGTAAACTTAGATAGGGAAGCCTAGAAAATTAAGTTCCCTCCTAACCATACCCAAGAACTCCGAGTTTGTTGGCGATGTCCATTTTGCTCTATGAGTTCATGGTGACTTTACCCTAACCCTAACTGGAATTTTCCTCCAATGGGATTTTCCCATGTGTTTTACCAGGAAACATACATAGGGTAGCCTAGAAAATTAAATGACCACCTAACCATACCCAAGCACTCCGGTTTGTTGGCAATGTCCATTTTGCTTTATAGTTTCATAGTAACCTAACCTTAACCCTAAGTGGAATTTTCCTCCAATGGGATTTTCCCATGTATTTTACCAGGAAACATAGATAGGGCAGCCGAGAAAAGTAAATGCCCTCCTAACAATACCCAAGCACTCCGAGTTTGTTGGCGATGTCCATTTTGCTGTATGAATTCATTATGACCTAACCCTAAGTGGAATTTTACTCCAATGGGATTTTCCCATATATTTTACCAGTCAAGATAGATAGGGCAGCCTAGAAACGTAAATACCCTCCTAACAATACTCAAGCCCTACGAGTTTGTTTGCTATGTCCATTTTGCTGTATGAGTTCTTGGTGACCTAACCCTACCTCTAAGTGGAATTTTCCTCCAATGGGATTTTCCCATGTATTTTAGCAGGAAACATAGATAGAGCAGCCTTGAAAAGTAAATGCCCTCCTAACAATACCCAAGCACTCTGAGTTTGTTGGCGATGTCCATTTTGCTCTATGAGTTTATGGTGAACTAACCGTAACCCCAAGTAGAATTTTCCCCCAATGGGATTTTCCCATGTATTTTAGCAGGAAACATAGATAAGGCAGCCTTGAAATGTAAATGCCCTCCTAACTATACCCAAGGACTCCGAGTTTGTTGGCGATGTCCATTTTGTTTTATGAATTCATGGTGACGTAACCCTAACCCTAAGTGGAATTTTCCTCCAATGGGATTTTCCCATGTATTTTACCAGTAAACATTGATTGGGCAGCCTAGAAACGTAAATGCATTCCTAACCATTAAAAAGCACTCCAGGTGTTTTGGTGATGTCCATTTTGCTCTATGAGTTAATAGTGACCTAACCCTAACCCTAAGTGGAATTTTCCCCCAATGGGATTTTCCCATGTATTTTACCAGGAAAAATAGATAGGGCAGCCTAGAAAGGTAAATGCCCTCCCAACCATACCCAAGCACTCCGAGTTTGTTGGTAATGTCCATTTTGCTGTATGAGTTCATTATGATCTAACCCTAACTCTAAGTGGAATTTTACTCCAACGGGATTTTCCTATGTAGTTTACCAGTCAACATAGATAGGGCAGCCTAGAAATGTAAATGCCCTCCTAACCACACCCAAGCACTCCGAGTTTGTTGGCCATGTCCATATTGCTCTATTAGTTCATGGTGAACTAATCCTAACCCTAAGTGGAATTTTCCTCCAATGGGATTTTCCCATATATTTTAGCAGGAAAAATAGATAAGGCATCCTAGAAATGTAAATGCCCTCCTAACCATACCCAAGCACTCCGGGTGTGTTGGCCATGTCCATTTTGCTCTATGAATTTGTGGTTGACCTAACCCTAACCCTAAGTGAAATTTTCCTCCAATGGGATTTTCCCATGTATTTTAGCAGGAAAAATAGATAAGGCATCCTAGAAATGTAAATGCCCTCCTAACCATACCCAAGCACTCGGGGTGTGTTGGCCATGTCCATTTTGCTCTATGAGTTAATGGTGACCTAACCCGAACCCAAAGTGGAATTTTCCCCCAATGGGATTTTCCCATTTATTTAACCAGGAAACATAGATAGGGCAGCCTGGAAATGTAAATGCCCTCCTAACCATACCCAAGCACTCCGGGTGTGTTCCCGATGTCCATTTTGCTCTATGAGTTCATGGTGACCTAACCCTAACCCTAAGTGGAATTTTCCCCCAATGGGATTTTCCCATGTATTTTACCAGTCAACATAGACAGGGCAGCCTAGAAATGTAAATGCCCTCCTAACGATACCCAAGCACTCCGACTTTATTGGCGATGTCCATTTTGCTGTATGAGTTCATGATGACCTAACACTAATCCTAAGTGGAATATTTCTCAAATGGGATTTTCCCATGTATTTTACTAGTAAACTTAGATAGGGCAGCCAAGGAAATTAAGTTCCCTCCTAACCATACCCAAGCACTCCGAGTTTGTTGGCAATGTCCTTTTTGGTCTATGAGTTCATGGTGACCTAACTCTAACCCTAAGAGGAATTTTCTCCCAATGAGATTTTCCGATGTATTTTACCAGGAAACAGAGATAGGGCAGCCTAGAAATGTAAATGCCATCCTAACCATACCCAAGTACTCCGAATTTGTTGGTGATGTGCACTTTGCTGTAGGATTTCATGGTGACCTAACCTTAACCCGAAGTTGAATTTTCTTCCAAAGGGATTTTTCCATGTATTTTACCAGTCAACATAGATAGTGCAGCCTTTAAATGTAAATGCCCTCCTAAGAATACCCAAGCACGCCGAGTTTGTTGGCTATGTCCATTTTGCTGTATGAGTTCGTTATGACCTAACCCTAAGTAGAATTTTCCTCCAATGGGATTTTCCCATGTATTTTACCAGGAAACATAGATAGGGTAGGCTAGAAATGTAAATGCCCTCCTAACCATACCCAAACACTACGGGTTTGTTGGCGATGTCCATTTAGCTCTATACATTCATCGTAACCTAACCCTAACATTAAGTGCACTTTTCCTCAAAAGGGATTTCCCATGTATTTTAGCAGGAAAAATAAATAGGGAAGCCTAGAAAAATAAGTTCCCTCTTGAACATACCGAAGCACTCTGAGTTTGGTGGCAATGTCCATTTTGCTCTATGAGTTCATTATGACCTAACCCTAACCCTAAGTGGAATTTTACTCCAATGGGATTTTCATATGTATTTTAGCAGGAAGCATAGATAGTGCAGCCTAGAAAAGTAAATGCCTTCCTAACAATACCTAAGTACTCCGAGTTTGTTGGCCATGTCCATTTTGCTCTATGAGTTCATGGTGATCTAACCCTAACCCTAAGTAAAATTTTCCTCCAATGGGATTTTCCCATGTATTTTACCAGTAAAAATAATAGGGCAGCCTAGAAATGTAAATGCCCTCCTAACCATACCCAAGCACTCCGGGTGTGTTGGAGATGTCCATTTTGCTCTATGAGTTTACTTTCTAGTAAACTTTCTAGTCTGCCCTACTTATGTTGACTGGTAAAATACATGGGAAAATCCCATTGGAGAAAAATTCCACTTAGGGTTAGGGTTAAGTTACAATGAACTCATACAGCAAAATGGACATCGCCAACAAACTTGTAGTGCTTGGGTATGGTTAGGAGGGCATTTACTTTTCTAGGCTGCCTTACCTATGTTTCCTGATAAAATACATGGGAAAATCCCATTGGAGGAAAATTCCACTTAGGGTTAGGGTTAAGTCACAATGAACTCATACAGCAAAATGGACATCGCCAACAAACTCGTAGTGCTTGGGTATGGTTAGGAGGGCATTTATTTTTCTAGGCTGCCCTATCTATGTTTCCTGGTAAAATACATGGGAAAATCCCATTGGGGGAAAATTCCACTTAGGGTTAGGTTTAGGTCACCATAAACTCATAGTCCAAAATGGACATCGCCAACAAACTCAGAGTGCTTGGGTATTGTTAGGAGGGCATTTACTTTTCAAGGCTGCCCTATCTATGTTTCCTGCTAAAATACATGGGAAAATCACATTGGAGAAATATTCCACTTAGGGTTAGGGTTAGGTGACCATGAACTCATAGAGGAAAATGGACATCGCCAACAAACCCGGAGTGCTTGGGTATTGTTAGGAGGGCATTTACTTTTCAAGGCTGCCCTATCTATGTTTCCTGGTAAAATACATGGGAAAATCCTATTGGAGGAAATTCCTCTCCGGGTTAGGGTTAGGTCACCATGAACTCATAGAGCAAAATGGACATCACCAACATGTGAAAGACTTGAGTCAGCTCATGTCCTTTTTACTCTATGAGTTCATTGTGACTTAACCCTAACCCTAAGTGGAATTTTCCTCCAATGGGATTTTCCCATGTATTTTACCAGTCAACATAAGTAGGGCAGACTAGAAATGTAAATGCCCTCCTAACCATACCCAAGCACTCTGAGTTTGTTGGCAATGTCCATTTTGCTTTATAGGTTCATGGTAACCTAACCCTAATCCTAGGTGGAATTTTCCTCCAAAGGGATTTTCCCATGTATTTTAGTAGGAAACATAGATAGGGTAGCCTAGAAATGTAAAAGCCCTCCCAACCATACCAAAGCACTCCGAGTGTGTTGGCGATGTCCATTTTGCTCTATGAGTTCATGGTGACCTAACCCTAACCCAGAGAGGAACTTTCCTCCAATAGGATTTTCCCATGTATTTTACCAGGAAACATAGATAGGGCAGGCTAGAAATGTAAATGCCCTCCTAACCATACCCAAGCAGTCCGAGTTAGTTGGCAATGTCCATTTTGCTGTATGAGTTCGTTATGACCTAACCCTAAGTAGAATTTTCCTCCAATGGGATTTTCCCATGTATTTTACCAGGAAACATAGATAGGATAGCCTAGAAATGTAAATGCCCTCCTAACCATACCCAAACACTACGGGTTTGTTGGCGATGTCCATTTAGCTCTATACATTCATCGTAACCTAACCCTAACACTAAGTGCACTTTTCCTCAAAAGGGATTTCCCATGTATTTTAGCAGGAAAAATAAATAGGGAAGCCTAGAAAAATAAGTTCCCTCTTGAACATACCCAAGCACTCTGAGTTTGGTGGCAATGTCTATTTTGCTCTATGAGTTCATTAAGACCTAACCCTAACCCTAAGTGGAATTTTACTCCAATGGGATTTTCATATGTATTTTAGCAGGAAGCATAGATAGTGCAGCCTAGAAAAGTAAATGCCTTCCTAACAATACCTAAGCACTCCGAGTTTGTTGGCCATGTCCATTTATGCCTTCCTACATGGGAAAAGCCCATTGGAAGAAAATTCCACTTAGGGTTAGGTCACCATGAACTCATAGAGCAAAATGGACATCGCCAACAAACTCGGAGTGCTTGGGTATCGTTAGGAGGGCATTTACATTTCTAGGATGCCTTAATTATGTTTCCTGCTAAAATACATGGGAAAATCCCATTGGAGAAATATTCCACTTAGGGTTAGGGTTAGGTCATCATGAACTCATACAGCAAAATGGACATCGCCAACAAACTCGGAGTGTTTGGGTATGGTTAGGAGGGCATTTACATTTCTAGGCTGCCCTGTCTATGTTGACTGGTAAAAATACATGGGAAAATCCCATTGGAGGAAAATTCCACTTAGGGTTAGGGTTAGGTCACCATAAACTCATAGAGGAAAATGGACATCGCCAACAAACTCGGAGTGCTTGGGTATCGTTAGGAGGGCATTTACATTTCTAGGATGCCTTATCTATGTTTCCTGCTAATACATGGGAAAATCCCATTGGAGGAAAATTAAACTGAGGGTTAGGGTTACGTCACCATAAACTCATAGACCAAAATGGACATCGCCAACAAACTCAGAGTGCTTGGGTATTGTTAGGAGGGCATTTACTTTTCAAGGCTGCCCTATCTATGTTTCCTGCTAAAATACATGGGAAAATCCCATTGGAGGAAAATTCCACTTAGGGTTATGGTTAGGTTACCATGAACCTATAAAGCAAAATGGACATTGCCAACAAACCCGGAATGCTTGGGTATGGTTAGAAGGGCATTTACATTTCTACATAGACAACATAGACAGGGCAGCCTAGAAATGTAAATGCCCTCCTAACGATACCCAAGCACTCCGACTTTGCTGGCGATGTCCATTTTGCTGTATGAGTTCATGATGACCTAACCCTAATCCTAAGTGGAATATTTCTCAAATGGGATTTTACCATGTATTTTACTAGTAAACTTAGATAGGGCAGCCTAGAAAATTAAGTTCCCTCCTTACCATACCCAAGCATTCCGAGTTTGTTGGCAATGTCCTTTTTGGTCTATGACTTCATGGTGACCTAACTCTAACCCTAAGAGGAATTTTCTGCCAATGGGATTTTCCGATGTATTTTACCAGTCAACATAGATAGGGTAGCCTAGAAATGTAAATGCCCTCCTAACCATACCCAAACACTATGGGTTTGTTGGCGATGTCCATTTAGCTCTATACATTCATCCTAACCTAACCCTAAAACTAAGTGCACTTTTCCTCCAAAGGGATTTCCAATGTATTTTAGCAGGAAAAATAAATAGGGAAGCCTAGAAAAATAAGTTCCATCTTGAACATAACCAAGCACTCTGAGTTTGGTGGCAATGTCCATTTTGCTCTATGACTTCATTATGACCTAACCCTAACCTTAAGTGGAATTTTACTCCAATGGGATTTTCATATGTATTTTAGCAGGAAGCATAGATAGTGCAGCCTAGAAAAGTAAATGCCTTCCTAACAATACCTAAGTACTCCGAGTTTGTTGGCCATGTCATTTTGCTCTATGAGTTCATGGTGACCTAACCCTAACCCTAACTGGAATTTTCCTCCAATGGGATTTTCCCATGTATTTTACCAGGAAACATAGATAGGGCAGCCTAGAAATGTAAATGCCCTCCTAACCATACACAAGGACTCCGAGTTTGTTGGCGATGTCCATTTTGCTCTATGAGTTCATGGTGACTTAACCCTAACCCTAAGTGGAATTTTCCTCCAATGGCATTTTCCCATTTATTTTACCAGTAAACTTATACAGGGCAGCCTAGAAAATTAAGTTCCCTCCAAACCATACCAAAGCACTCCGAGTTTGTTGGCAATGTCCTGTTTGCTCTATGAGTTCATGGTGACCTAACCCTAAGTGGAATATTTCTCCAATGGGATTTTCCCATGTATTTTACCAGTAAAGTTAGATAGGGCAGTCTAGAAAATTAAGTTCCCTCCTAACCATACCCAAGCACTCCGAGTTTGTTGGCAATGTCCATTTTGCTCTATGAGTTCATGGTGACTTTACCCTAACCCTAAATGGAATTTTCCTCCAATGGGATTTTCCCATGTGTTTTACCAGGAAACATACATAGGGCAGCCTAGAAAATTAAGTGCCGACCTAACCATACCCAAGCACTCCGGGTTTGTTGGCAATGTCCATTTTCCTTTATAGGTTCATGGTAACCTAACCCTAACCCCAAGTGGAATTTTCCTCCAATGGGATTTTCCCATGTATTTTACCAGGAAACATAGATAGGGCAGCCTAGAAATGTAAATGCCCTCCTAACCATATCCAAACACTACGGGTTTGTTGGCGATGTCCATTTAGCTCAATACATTCATGGTAACCTAACGATAACCCTAAGTGGAATTTTCCTCCAATGGGATTTTCCCATGTATTTTAGCAGGAAACATAAATAAGGAAGCCTAGAAAAATAAGTTCCCTCTTAGACATACCCAAGCACTCCGAGTTTGTTGGCGATGTCCATTTTTCTCTTTGAGTTCATGGTGACCTAACCCTAACCCTAAGTGGAATTTTCCTCCAATGGGATTTTCCCATGTATTTTCCCAGGAAACATGGATAGGGTAGCCTAGAAATGTAAATGCCCTCCTAACCATACCCAAGCACTACGGGTTTGTTGGCGATGTCCATTTAGCTCTATATATTCATGGTAACCTAACCATAACCCTAAGTGGAATTTTCTTCCAAAGGGATTTTCTCCTGTATTTTGCAGGAAAAATAGCGCAGCTTTGAAATGTAAATGCCCTCCTAACCATACCCAAGCACTCTGAGTTTGTTGGCAATGTCCATTTAGCTCTATACATTCATGGTAAGCTAACCCTAACCCTAAGTGGAATTTTCCGCCAATGGCATTTTCGTATGTATTTTAGCAGGAAACATAAATAGGGAAGCCTAGAAAAATAAGTTCCCTCTTAAACATACGCAAGCACTCTGAGTTTGGTGGCAATGTCCATTTTGCTCTATGAGTTCATTATGACCTAACGCTAACCCTAAGTAGAATTTTCCTCCAATGGGATTTTCCCATGTAGTTTGCAGGAAACATAGATAGAGCAGCCTACAAATTTAAATGCCCTCCTAACCATACCCAAGCACTCCGAGTTTGTTGGTGATGTCCATTTTGCTCTATAAGTTCATGGTGACCTAAGCCTAACCCCAAGTGTTATTTTCCTCCAATGGGATTTTCCCATGTATTTTACCAGGAAACATAGATAGAGCAGCCTAGAAATGTAAATGCCCTCCTAACCACACCCAAGCACTCCGAGTTTGTTGGCCATGTCCATATTGCTCTATTAGTTCATGGTGAACTAATCCTAACCCTAAGTGGAATTTTCCTCCAATGGGATTTTCCCATATATTTTAGCAGGAAAAATAGATAAGGCATCCTAGAAATGTAAATGCCCTCCTAACCATACCCAAGCACTCCGGGTGTGTTGGCCATGTCCATTTTGCTCTATGAATTTGTGGTTGACCTAACCCTAACCCTAAGTGAAATTTTCCTCCAATGGGATTTTCCCATGTATTTTAGCAGGAAAAATAGATAAGGCATCCTAGAAATGTAAATGCCCTCCTAACCATACCCAAGCACTCCGGGTGTGTTGGCCATGTCCATTTTGCTCTATGAGTTAATGGTGACCTAACCCGAACCCAAAGTGGAATTTTCCCCCAATGGGATTTTCCCATTTATTTAACCAGGAAACATAGATAGGGCAGCCTGGAAATGTAAATGCCCTCCTAACCATACCCAAACACTCCGAGTTTGTTGGCGATGTCCATTTTGCTGTATGAGTTCATTATGACCTAACCCTAACCCTAAGTGGAATATTTCTCAAATGGGATTTCCCCATGTATTTTACTAGTAAACTTAGATAGGGCAGCCTAGAAAATTAAGTTCCCTCCTAACCATACCCAAGGATTCCGAGTTTGTTGGCAATGTCCTTTTTGGTCTATGACTTCATGGTGACCTAACTCTAACCCTAAGAGGAATTTTCTCCCAATGGGATTTTCCGATGTATTTTACCAGGAAACATAGATAGGGCAGCCTAGAAATTTAAATGCCTTCCTAACCATACCCAAGTACTCCGAATTTGTTGGTGATGTGCACTTTGCTGTATGAGTTCATGGTGACCTAACCTTAACCCGACGTGGAATTTTCTTCCAATGGGATTTTCCCAAGTATTTTACCAGTCAACATAGATAGGGTAGCCTAGAAATATAAATGCCCTCGTAACCATACCCAAACACTACGGGTTTGTTGGCGATGTCCATTTAGCTCTATACATTCATCGTAACCTAACCCTAACACTAAGTGCACTTTTCCTCCAAAGGGATTTCCAATGTATTTTAGCAGGAAAAATAAAGAGGGAAGCCTAGAAAAATAATTTCCCTCTTGAACATACCCAAGCACTCCGAGTTTGTTGGCCATGTCCATTTTTCTCTATTAGCTCATGGTGAACTAACCCTAACCCTAAGTGGTATTTTCCTCCAATGGGATTTTCCCATATATTTTAGCAGGAAACATAGATAGGGCAGCCTAGAAATGTAAATGCCCACCTAACGATATCCAAGCACTACGAGTTTGTTGGCCATGTCCATTTTGCTCTATGAATTTGTGGTTGACCTAAACCTAACCCTAAGTGAAATTTTCCTCCAATGGGATTTTCCCATGTATTTTAGCAGGAAACATCGATAAGGCGTCCTAGAAATGTAAATGCCCTCCTAACGATACCCAAGCATTCCGGGTTTGTTGGCCATGTCCATTTTGCTCTATTAGCTCATGGTGAACTAACCGTAACCCTAAGTGGAATTTTCCTCCAATGGGATTTTCCCATATATTTTAGCAGGAAACATAGATAGGGCAGCCTAGAAATGTAAATGCCCACATAACCATATCCAAGTACTACGACTTTGTTGGCCATGTCCTTTTTGCAATATTAGTTCATGGTGACCTAACAAAAACACTAAGTGGAATTTTGCTCCAATAGGATTTTCCCATGTATTTTAGCAGGAAACATAGATAGGGAAGCCTAGAAAAGTAAGTGCCCTCCTAACCATACCCAGAATCCCGGGTTTGTTGGCGATGCCTATTTAGCTCTATACATTCATAGTAACCTAACCCTAACCCTAAGTGAAATTTTCCTCCAATGGGATTTTCCCATTTATTTTAGCAGGAAACATAGATAGGGGAGCCTGGAAATATAAATGCCCTCCTAACCATACCCAATAATCCGGTTTGTTGGCAATGGCCATTTTGCTCTATGAATTTGTGGTTGACCTAAACTTAACCCTAAGTGGAATTTTCCTCCAATGGGATTTTCCCATGTATTTTCGCAGGAATTATAGATAAGGCATTCTAGAAATGTAAGTGGCCTCCTAACCATTCCCAAACACTCCGAGTTTGTTGGCGATGTCCATTTTGCTGTATGAGTTCATGATGACCTAACCCTAAACCTAAATGGAATTTTACTCCAATGGGATTTTCCTATGTAGTTTACCAGTCAACATAGATAGGGCAGCCTAGAAATGTAAATGCCCTCCTAACCATAACCAAGCACTCCGAGTTTGTTGGCGATGTCCATTTCGCTGTATGAGTTCATGATGACCTAACGCTAAACGTAAGTGGAATTTTCCTCCAATGGGATTTTCCCATGTATATTACCAGGAAACATAGATAGGGCAGCCTAGAAATGTAAATGCCCTCCTAACCACACCCAAGCACTCCGAGTTTGTTGGCCATGTCCATTTTGCTCTATTCGTTCATGGTGACCTAATCCTAACCCTAAGTGGAATTTTCCTCCAATGGGATTTTCCCATATATTTCAGCAAGAAACATAGATAGGGCAGCCTAGAAATTTAAATGCCCACCTAACCATATCCAAGCACTACGAGTTTGTTGGCCATGTCCATTTTGCTCTAAGAATTTGTGGTTGACCTAACCATAACCCTAAGTGAAATTTTCCTCCAATGGGATTTTCCCATATATTTTAGCAGGAAACATAGATAAGGCATCCTAGAAATGTAAATGCCCTCCTAACGATACCCAAGCACTCCGACTTTGTTGGCGATGTCCATTTTGCTCTATGAGTTCATGGTGACCTAAACCTAACTCTAAGTGGAATTTTCTTCCAATGGGATTTCCCCATGTATTTTACCAGTCAACATAGATAGGGCAGCCTAGAAATGTAAATGCCCTCCTAACCATACCCAAGCACTCCGGGTGTGTTCCCGATGTCCATTTTGCTCTATGAGTTCATGGTGACCTAACACTAATCCTAAGTGGAATATTTCTCAAATGGGATTTTCCCATGTATTTTACTAGTAAACTTAGATAGGGCAGCCAAGGAAATTAAGTTCCCTCCTAACCATACCCAAGCACTCCGAGTTTGTTGGCAATGTCCTTTTTGGTCTATGAGTTCATGGTGACCTAACTCTAACCCTAAGAGGAATTTTCTCCCAATGAGATTTTCCGATGTATTTTACCAGGAAACAGAGATAGGGCAGCCTAGAAATGTAAATGCCATCCTAACCATACCCAAGTACTCCGAATTTGTTGGTGATGTGCACTTTGCCGTAGGATTTCATGGTGACCTAACCTTAACCCGAAGTTGAATTTTCTTCCAAAGGGATTTTTCCATGTATTTTACCAGTCAACATAGATAGTGCAGCCTTTAAATGTAAATGCCCTCCTAAGAATACCCAAGCACGCCGAGTTTGTTGGCTATGTCCATTTTGCTGTATGAGTTCGTTATGACCTAACCCTAAGTAGAATTTTCCTCCAATGGGATTTTCCCATGTATTTTACCAGGAAACATAGATAGGGTAGGCTAGAAATGTAAATGCCCTCCTAACCATACCCAAACACTACGGGTTTGTTGGCGATGTCCATTTAGCTCTATACATTCATCGTAACCTAACCCTAACATTAAGTGCACTTTTCCTCAAAAGGGATTTCCCATGTATTTTAGCAGGAAAAATAAATAGGGAAGCCTAGAAAAATAAGTTCCCTCTTGAACATACCCAAGCACTCTGAGTTTGGTGGCAATGTCCATTTTGCTCTATGAGTTCATTATGACCTAACCCTAACCCTAAGTGGAATTTTACTCCAATGGGATTTTCATATGTATTTTAGCAGGAAGCATAGATAGTGCAGCCTAGAAAAGTAAATGCCTTCCTAACAATACCTAAGTACTCCGAGTTTGTTGGCCATGTCCATTTTGCTCTATGAGTTCATGGTGATCTAACCCTAACCCTAAGTAAAATTTTCCTCCAATGGGATTTTCCCATGTATTTTACCAGTAAAAATAATAGGGCAGCCTAGAAATGTAAATGCCCTCCTAACCATACCCAAGCACTCCGGGTTTGTTGGAGATGTCCATTTTGCTCTATGAGTTTACTTTCTAGTAAACTTTCTAGTCTGCCCTACTTATGTTGACTGGTAAAATACATGGGAAAATCCCATTGGAGAAAAATTCCACTTAGGGTTAGGGTTAAGTTACAATGAACTCATACAGCAAAATGGAGATCGCCAACAAACTCGTAGTGCTTGGGTATGGTTAGGAGGGCATTTACTTTTCTAGGCTGCCTTACCTATGTTTCCTGATAAAATACATGGGAAAATCCCATTGGAGGAAAATTCCACTTAGGGTTAGGGTTAAGTCACAATGAACTCATACAGCAAAATGGACATCGCCAACAAACTCGTAGTGCTTGGGTATGGTTAGGAGGGCATTTATTTTTCTAGGCTGCCCTATCTATGTTTCCTGGTAAAATACATGGGAAAATCCCATTGGGGGAAAATTCCACTTAGGGTTAGGTTTAGGTCACCATAAACTCATAGTCCAAAATGGACATCGCCAACAAACTCAGAGTGCTTGGGTATTGTTAGGAGGGCATTTACTTTTCAAGGCTGCCCTATCTATGTTTCCTGCTAAAATACATGGGAAATCACATTGGAGAAATATTCCACTTAGGGTTAGGGTTAGGTGACCATGAACTCATAGAGGAAAATGGACATCGCCAACAAACCCGGAGTGCTTGGGTATTGTTAGGAGGGCATTTACTTTTCAAGGCTGCCCTATCTATGTTTCCTGGTAAAATACATGGGAAAATCCTATTGGAGGAAATTCCTCTCCGGGTTAGGGTTAGGTCACCATGAACTCATAGAGCAAAATGGACATCACCAACATGTGAAAGACTTGAGTCAGCTCATGTCCTTTTTACTCTATGAGTTCATTGTGACTTAACCCTAACCCTAAGTGGAATTTTCCTCCAATGGGATTTTCCCATGTATTTTACCAGTCAACATAAGTAGGGCAGACTAGAAATGTAAATGCCCTCCTAACCATACCCAAGCACTCTGAGTTTGTTGGCAATGTCCATTTTGCTTTATAGGTTCATGGTAACCTAACCCTAATCCTAGGTGGAATTTTCCTCCAAAGGGATTTTCCCATGTATTTTAGTAGGAAACATAGATAGGGTAGCCTAGAAATGTAAATGCCCTCCCAACCATACCAAAGCACTCCGAGTGTGTTGGCGATGTCCATTTTGCTCTATGAGTTCATGGTGACCTAACCCTAACCCAGAGAGGAACTTTCCTCCAATAGGATTTTCCCATGTATTTTACCAGGAAACATAGATAGGGCAGGCTAGAAATGTAAATGCCCTCCTAACCATACCCAAGCAGTCCGAGTTAGTTGGCAATGTCCATTTTGCTGTATGAGTTCGTTATGACCTAACCCTAAGTAGAATTTTCCTCCAATGGGATTTTCCCATGTATTTTACCAGGAAACATAGATAGGATAGCCTAGAAATGTAAATGCCCTCCTAACCATACCCAAACACTACGGGTTTGTTGGCGATGTCCATTTAGCTCTATACATTCATCGTAACCTAACCCTAACACTAAGTGCACTTTTCCTCAAAAGGGATTTCCCATGTATTTTAGCAGGAAAAATAAATAGGGAAGCCTTGAAAAATAAGTTCCCTCTTGAACATACCCAAGCACTCTGAGTTTGGTGGCAATGTCTATTTTGCTCTATGAGTTCATTAAGACCTAACCCTAACCCTAAGTGGAATTTTACTCCAATGGGATTTTCATATGTATTTTAGCAGGAAGCATAGATAGTGCAGCCTAGAAAAGTAAATGCCTTCCTAACAATACCTAAGCACTCCGAGTTTGTTGGCCATGTCCATTTATGCCTTCCTACATGGGAAAAGCCCATTGGAAGAAAATTCCACTTAGGGTTAGGTCACCATGAACTCATAGAGCAAAATGGACATCGCCAACAAACTCGGAGTGCTTGGGTATCGTTAGGAGGGCATTTACATTTCTAGGATGCCTTAATTATGTTTCCTGCTAAAATACATGGGAAAATCCCATTGGAGAAATATTCCACTTAGGGTTAGGGTTAGGTCATCATGAACTCATACAGCAAAATGGACATCGCCAACAAACTCGGAGTGTTTGGGTATGGTTAGGAGGGCATTTACATTTCTAGGCTGCCCTGTCTATGTTGACTGGTAAAAATACATGGGAAAATCCCATTGGAGGAAAATTCCACTTAGGGTTAGGGTTAGGTCACCATAAACTCATAGAGGAAAATGGACATCGCCAACAAACTCGGAGTGCTTGGGTATCGTTAGGAGGGCATTTACATTTCTAGGATGCCTTATCTATGTTTCCTGCTAATACATGGGAAAATCCCATTGGAGGAAAATTAAACTGAGGGTTAGGGTTACGTCACCATAAACTCATAGACCAAAATGGACATCGCCAACAAACTCAGAGTGCTTGGGTATTGTTAGGAGGGCATTTACTTTTCAAGGCTGCCCTATCTATGTTTCCTGCTAAAATACATGGGAAAATCCCATTGGAGGAAAATTCCACTTAGGGTTATGGTTAGGTTACCATGAACCTATAAAGCAAAATGGACATTGCCAACAAACCCGGAATGCTTGGGTATGGTTAGAAGGGCATTTACATTTCTACATAGACAACATAGACAGGGCAGCCTAGAAATGTAAATGCCCTCCTAACGATACCCAAGCACTCCGACTTTGCTGGCGATGTCCATTTTGCTGTATGAGTTCATGATGACCTAACCCTAATCCTAAGTGGAATATTTCTCAAATGGGATTTTACCATGTATTTTACTAGTAAACTTAGATAGGGCAGCCTAGAAAATTAAGTTCCCTCCTTACCATACCCAAGCATTCCGAGTTTGTTGGCAATGTCCTTTTTGGTCTATGACTTCATGGTGACCTAACTCTAACCCTAAGAGGAATTTTCTCCCAATGGGATTTTCCGATGTATTTTACCAGTCAACATAGATAGGGTAGCCTAGAAATGTAAATGCCCTCCTAACCATACCCAAACACTACGGGTTTGTTGGCGATGTCCATTTAGCTCTATACATTCATCCTAACCTAACCCTAACACTAAGTGCACTTTTCCTCCAAAGGGATTTCCCATGTATTTTAGCAGGAAAAATAAATAGGGAAGGCTAGAAAAATAAGTTCCATCTTGAACATAACCAAGCACTCTGAGTTTGGTGGCAATGTCCATTTTGCTCTATGAGTTCATTATGACCTAACCCTAACTCTAAGTGGAATTTTACTCCAATGGGATTTTCATATGTATTTTAGCAGGAAGCATAGATAGTGCAGCCTAGAAAAGTAAATGCCTTCCTAACAATACCTAAGTACTCCGAGTTTGTTGGCCATGTCCATTTTGCTCTATGAGTTCATGGTGACCTAACCCTAACCCTAACTGGAATTTTCCTCCAGTGGGATTTTCCCATGTATTTTACCAGGAAACATAGATAGGGCAGCCTAGAAATGTAAATGCCCTCCTAACCATACACAAGGACTCCGAGTTTGTTGGCGATGTCCATTTTGCTCTATGAGTTCATGGTGACTTAACCCTAACCCTAAGTGGAATTTTCCTCCAATGGCATTTTCCCATTTATTTTACCAGTAAACTTATACAGGGCAGCCTAGAAAATTAAGTTCCCTCCAAACCATACCAAAGCACTCCGAGTTTGTTGGCAATGTCCTGTTTGCTCTATGAGTTCATGGTGACCTAACCCTAAGTGGAATATTTCTCCAATGGGATTTTCCCATGTATTTTACCAGTAAAGTTAGATAGGGCAGTCTAGAAAATTAAGTTCCCTCCTAACCATACCCAAGCACTCCGAGTTTGTTGGCAATGTCCATTTTGCTCTATGAGTTCATGGTGACTTTACCCTAACCCTAAATGGAATTTTCCTCCAATGGGATTTTCCCATGTGTTTTACCAGGAAACATACATAGGGCAGCCTAGAAAATTAAGTGCCGACCTAACCATACCCAAGCACTCCGGGTTTGTTGGCAATGTCCATTTTGCTTTATAGGTTCATGGTAACCTAACCCTAACCCCAAGTGGAATTTTCCTCCAATGGGATTTTCCCATGTATTTTACCAGGAAACATAGATAGGGCAGCCTAGAAATGTAAACGCCCTCCTAACCATATCCAAACACTACGGGTTTGTTGGCGATGTCCATTTAGCTCAATACATTCATGGTAACCTAACGATAACCCTAAGTGGAATTTTCCTCCAATGGGATTTTCCCATGTATTTTAGCAGGAAACATAAATAAGGAAGCCTAGAAAAATAAGTTCCCTCTTAGACATACCCAAGCACTCCGAGTTTGTTGGCGATGTCCATTTTTCTCTTTGAGTTCATGGTGACCTAACCCTAACCCTAAGTGGAATTTTCCTCCAATGGGATTTTCCCATGTATTTTCCCAGGAAACATGGATAGGGTAGCCTAGAAATGTAAATGCCCTCCTAACGATACCCAAGCACTACGGGTTTGTTGGCGATGTCCATTTAGCTCTATATATTCATGGTAACCTAACCATAACCCTAAGTGGAATTTTCCTCCAAAGGGATTTTCTCCTGTATTTTGCAGGAAACATAGCGCAGCCTTGAAATGTAAATGCCCTCCTAACCATACCCAAGCACTCTGAGTTTGTTGGCAATGTCCATTTAGCTCTATACATTCATGGTAAGCTAACCCTAACCCTAAGTGGAATTTTCCGCCAATGGCATTTTCGTATGTATTTTAGCAGGAAACATAAATAGGGAAGCCTAGAAAAATAAGTTCCCTCTTAAACATACGCAAGCACTCTGAGTTTGGTGGCAATGTCCATTTTGCTCTATGAGTTCATTATGACCTAACGCTAACCCTAAGTAGAATTTTCCTCCAATGGGATTTTCCCATGTAGTTTGCAGGAAACATAGATAGAGCAGCCTAGAAATTTAAATGCCCTCCTAACCATACCCAAGCACTCCGAGTTTGTTGGTGATGTCCATTTTGCTCTATGAGTTCATGGTGACCTAACCTAACCCCAAGTGGAATTTTCCTCCAATGGGATTTTCCCATGTATTTTACCAGGAAACATAGATAGGGCAGCCTAGAAATGTAAATGCCCTCCTAACCATACACAAGGACTCCGAGTTTGTTGGCGATGTCAATTTTGCTCTATGAGTTCATGGTGACTTAACCCTAACCCTAAGTGGAATTTTCCTCCAATGGGATTTTCCCATGTATTTTACCAGTAAACTTATACAGGGCAGCCTAGAAAATTAAGTTCCCTCCCAACCATACCAAAGCACTCCGAGTTTGTTGGCAATGTCCTTTTTGCTCTATGAGTTCATGGTGACCTAACACTAAGTGGAATATTTCTCCAATGGGATTTTCCCATGTATTTTACCAGTAAAGTTAGATAGGGCACCCTAGAAAATTAAGTTCCCTCCTAACCATACCCAAGCACTCCGAGTTTGTTGGCGATGTCCATTTTGCTCTATGAGTTCATGGTGACTTTACCCTAACCCTAAGTGGAATTTTCCTCCAATGGGATTTTCCCATGTGTTTTACCAGGAAACATACATAGGGCAGCCTAGAAAATTAAGTGCCGACCTAACGATACCCAAGCACTCCGGGTTTGTTGGCAATGTCCATTTTGCTTTATAGGTTCATGGTAACCTAACCCTAACCCCAAGTGGAATTTTCCTCCAATGGGATTTTCCCATGTATTTTACCAGGAAACATAGATAGGGCAGCCTAGAAATATAAATGCCCTCCTAACCATACCCAAGCACTCCGAATTTGTTGGTGATGTGCATTTTGCTGTAGGAGTTCATGGTGACCTAACCCTAACCCTAAGTGGAATTTTCCTACAATGTGATTTTCCCATGTATTTTACCAGGAAACATAGATAGGGTAGCCTAGAAATGTAAATGCCCTCCTAACCATACCCAAACACTACGGGTTTGTTGGCGATGTTCATTTAGCTCAATACATTCATGGTAACCTAACCATAACCCTAAGTGGAATTTTCCTCCAATGGGATTTTCCCATGTATTTTAGCAGGAAACATAAATAAGGAAGCCTAGAAAAATAAGTTCCCTCTTAGACATACCCAAGCACTCCGAGTTTGTTGGCGATGTCCATTTTGCTCTTTGAGTACATGGTGACCTAACCCTAACCCTAAGTGGAATTTTCCTCCAATGGGATTTTCCCATGTATTTTCCCAGGAAACATGGATAGGGTAGCCTAGAAATGTAAATGCCCTCCTAACCATACCCAAGCACTACGGGTTTGTTGGCGATGTCCATTTAGCTCTATACATTCATGGTAACCTAACCCTAACCCTAAGTAGAATTTTCCTCCAATGGGATTTTCCCATGTAGTTTGCAGGAAACATAGATAGAGCAGCCTAGAAATGTAAATGCCCTCCTAACCATACCCAAGCACTCCGAGTTTGTTGGCGATGTCCATTTTGCTCTATGAGTTCATGGTGACCTAACCCTAACCCCAAGTGGAATTTTCCTCCAATGGGATTTTCCCATGTATTTTACCAGGAAACATAGATAGGGCAGCCTAGAAAATGTAAATGCCCTCCTAACCATACCAAGGACTCCGAGTTTGTTGGCGATGTCCATTTTGCTCTATGAGTTCATGGTGACCTAACCCTAACTAAGTGGAATTTCCTCCAATGGGATTTTCCCATGTATTTTACCAGTAAAGTTAGATAGGGCAGCCTAGAAAATTAAGTTCCCTCCTAACCATACCCAAGCACTCCGAGTTTGTTGGCGATGTCCATTTTGCTCTATGAGTTCATGGTGACTTTACCCTAACCCTAAGTGGAATTTTCCTCCAATGGGATTTTCCCATGTGTTTTACCAGGAAACATACATAGGGCAGCCTAGAAAATTAAGTGCCGACCTAACCATACCCAAGCACTCCGGGTTTGTTGTCAATGTCCATTTTGCTTTATAGGTTCATGGTAACCTAACCCTAACCCCAAGTGGAATTTTCCTCCAATGGGATTTTCCCATGTATTTTACCAGGAAACATAGATAGGGCAGCCTAGAAATGTAAATGCCCTCCTAACCATACACAAGCACTCTGAGTTTGTTGGCGATATCCATTTTGCTCTATGAGTTGATGGTGACTTAACCCTAACCCTAAGTGGAATTTTCCTCCAATGGGATTTT
The DNA here is from genome assembly GCF_016545835.1 of Crotalus tigris. NCBI lineage: Eukaryota > Metazoa > Chordata > Lepidosauria > Squamata > Viperidae > Crotalus > Crotalus tigris. The sequence continues at coordinate 3,913,144 of NW_024100678.1, forward strand.
CCCATGTATTTTACCAGCAAACATGCATAGGGTAGCCTAGAAATGTAAATGCCCTGCTAACCATACCCAAACACTACGGGTTTGTTGGCGACGTCCATTTAGCTCTATACATTCATGGTAACCTAACCATAATCCTAAGTGGAATTTTCCTCCAATGGGATTTTCCCATGTATTTTAGCAGGAAACATAAATAGGGAAGCCTAGAAAAATAAGTTCCCTCTTAAACATACCCAGGCACTCCGAGTTTGGTGGCAATTTCCATTTTGCTCTATGTGTTCATTATGACCTAACCCTAACCCTAAGTGGAATTTTACTCTAATGGGATTTTCGTATGTATTTTAGCAGGAAGCATAGATAGTGCAGCCTAGAAATGTAAATACCCTCCTAACCATACCCAAGCACTCCGAGTTTATTGGCAATGTCCATTTAGCTCTATACTTTCCTGGTAACCTAACGCTAACCCCAAGTGGAATTTTCCTCCAAAGGATTTTCCCGTGTATTTTACCAGGAAAAATAGATAGGGCAGCCTAGAAAAGTAAATGCCCTCCCAACCATACCCAAGCACTCCGAGTTTGTTGGCAATGTCCATTTTGCTCTATGAGTTCATGGTGACCTAACCCTAACCCTAAGTGGAATTTTCCTCCAATGGGACATTCCCATGTATTTTTTCCAATAAACTTAGATAGGGCAACCTAAAAAAGTCATTGCCCTCCTAACCATACCCAAGCACTCCGAGTTTGTTGGTGATGTGCATTTTGCTGTATGAGCTCATGATGACCTAACCCTAACGCTAAGTGGAATATTTCTCCAATGGGATTTTCCCATGTATTTTACCAGTAAACTTAGATAGGGCAGCCTAGAAATTTAATTTCACTCCTAACCATACCCAAGCACTCCGAGGTTGTTGGCAATGTCCTTTTTGCTCTTTGAGTTCATGGTGACCTAACCCTAACCCTAAGTGGAATTTTCCTCGAATGGGATTTTCCCATGTATTTTACCAGGAAACATAGATAGGGCAGCCTAGAAATGTAAATGCCCCCCAACCATACCCAAGCACTCCGAGTTTGTTGGCAATGTGCATTTTGCTGTATGAGCTCATGATGACGTAACCCTAAGTGGAATATTTCTCCAATGGGATTTTCCCATGTATTTTACCAGTAAACTTAGATAGGGCAGCCTAGAAAATTAAGTTCCTTCCTAACCATACCCAAGCACTCCGGGTTTGTTGGCACTGTCCTTTTTGCTCTATGAGTTCATGGTGACCTAACCCTAAACTCTAAGTGGAATTTTCCTCCAATGGGATTTTCCCATGTATTTTACCAGGAAACATAGATAGGGTAGCCTAGAAATGTAAATGCCCTCCCAACCATACCCAAGCACTCCGAGTTTCTTGGCGATGTCCATTTAGCTCTATACATTCATGGTAACCTAACCCTAACCCTAAGAGGAATTTTCCTCCAATGGGATTTTCCCATGTATTTTACCAGGAAACATAGATAGGGTAGCCTAGAAATGTAAATGCCCTCCTAACTATACCCAAGCACTCCGAGTTTCTTGGCGATGTCCATTTAGCTCTATACATTCATGGTAACCTAACCCTAACCCTAAGTGGAATATTTCTCCAATGGGATATTCCCATGTATTTTTGCAGGAAACATAGATAGGGCAGCCTAGAAAAGTAAATGCCCCCCTAACAATACCCCAGCACTCCGAGTTTGTTGGCGATGTCCATTTTGCTGTATGAGTTCATGATGACCTAACAGTAACCCTAAGTGGAATTTTCCTGCAATGGGATTTTCCCATGTATTTTAGGAGGAAACATAGATAGAGCAGCCTAGAAAAGTAAATGCCCTCCTAACAATACCCAAGCACTCCGAGTTTGTTGGCCATGTCCATTTTGCTCTATGAGTTCATGGTGACCTAACACTAAGCCTAAGTGGAATTTTGCACCAATGGGATTTTCCCATGTATTTTAGCAGGATATATAGATAGGGCAGCCTAGAAAAGTAAGTGCCCTCCTAACCATACCCAAGCACTCCGAATTTGTTGGTGATGTGCACTTTGATGTAGGAGTTCATGGTGACCTAACCCTAACCCTAAGTGGAATTTTCCTACAATGTGATTTTCCCATGTATTTTACCAGGAAACATAGATAGGGTAGCCTAGAAATGTAAATGCCCTCCTAACCATACCCAAACACTACGGGTTTGTTGGCGATGTCCATTTAGCTCAATACATTCATGGTAACCTAACCATAACCCTAAGTGGAATTTTCCTCCAATGGGATTTTCCCATGTATTTTAGCAGGAAACATAAATAAGGAAGCCTAGAAAAATAAGTTCCCTCTTAGACATACCCAAGCACTCCGAGTTTGTTGGCGATGTCCATTTTGCTCTTTGAGTTCATGGTGACCTAACCCTAACCCTAAGTGGAATTTTCCTCCAATGGGATTTTCCCATGTATTTTCCCAGGAAACATGGATAGGGTAGCCTAGAAATGTAAATGCCTTCCTAACCATACCCAAGCACTACGGGTTTGTTGGCGATGTCCATTTAGCTCTATACATTCATGGTAACCTAACCCTAACCCTAAGTAGAATTTTCCTCCAATGGGATTTTTCCATGTAGTTTGCAGGAAACATAGATAGAGCAGCCTAGAAATGTAAATGCCCTCCTAACCATACCCAAGCACTCCGAGTTTGTTGGCGATGTCCATTTTGCTCTATGAGTTCATGGTGACCTAACCCTAACCCCAAGTGGAATTTTCCTCCAATGGGATTTTCCCATGTATTTTACCAGGAAACATAGATAGGGCAGCCTAGAAATGTAAATGCCCTCCTAACCATACACAAGGACTCCGAGTTTGTTGGCGATGTCAATTTTGCTCTATGAGTTCATGGTGACTTAACCCTAACCCTAAGTGGAATTTTCCTCCAATGGGATTTTCCCATGTATTTTACCAGTAAACTTATACAGGGCAGCCTAGAAAATTAAGTTCCCTCCCAACCATACCAAAGCACTCTGAGTTTGTTGGCAATGTCCTTTTTGCTCTATGAGTTCATGGTGACCTAACCCTAAGTGGAATATTCCTCCAATGGGATTTTCCCATGTATTTTACCAGTAAAGTTAGATAGGGCAGCCTAGAAAATTAAGTTCCCTCCTAACCATACCCAAGCACTCCGAGTTTGTTGGCGATGTCCATTTTGCTCTATGAGTTCATGGTGACTTTACCCTAACCCTAAGTGGAATTTTCCTCCAATGGGATTTTCCCATGTGTTTTACCAGGAAACATACATAGGGCAGCCTAGAAAATTAAGTGCCGACCTAACCATACCCAAGCACTCCGGGTTTGTTGTCAATGTCCATTTTGCTTTATAGGTTCATGGTAACCTAACCCTAACCCCAAGTGGAATTTTCCTCCAATGGGATTTTCCCATGTATTTTACCAGGAAACATAGATAGGGCAGCCTAGAAATGTAAATGCCCTCCTAACCATACACAAGCACTCTGAGTTTGTTGGCGATATCCATTTTGCTCTATGAGTTGATGGTGACTTAACCCTAACCCTAAGTGGAATTTTCCTCCAATGGGATTTTCCCATGTATTTTACCAGCAAACATGCATAGGGTAGCCTAGAAATGTAAATGCCCTGCTAACCATACCCAAACACTACGGGTTTGTTGGCGACGTCCATTTAGCTCTATACATTCATGGTAACCTAACCATAATCCTAAGTGGAATTTTCCTCCAATGGGATTTTCCCATGTATTTTAGCAGGAAACATAAATAGGGAAGCCTAGAAAAATAAGTTCCCTCTTAAACATACCCAGGCACTCCGAGTTTGGTGGCAATTTCCATTTTGCTCTATGTGTTCATTATGACCTAACCCTAACCCTAAGTGGAATTTTACTCTAATGGGATTTTCGTATGTATTTTAGCAGGAAGCATAGATAGTGCAGCCTAGAAATGTAAATACCCTCCTAACCATACCCAAGCACTCCGAGTTTATTGGCAATGTCCATTTAGCTCTATACTTTCCTGGTAACCTAACGCTAACCCCAAGTGGAATTTTCCTCCAAAGGATTTTCCCGTGTATTTTACCAGGAAAAATAGATAGGGCAGCCTAGAAAAGTAAATGCCCTCCCAACCATACCCAAGCACTCCGAGTTTGTTGGCAATGTCCATTTTGCTCTATGAGTTCATGGTGACCTAACCCTAACCCTAAGTGGAATTTTCCTCCAATGGGACATTCCCATGTATTTTTTCCAATAAACTTAGATAGGGCAACCTAAAAAAGTCATTGCCCTCCTAACCATACCCAAGCACTCCGAGTTTGTTGGTGATGTGCATTTTGCTGTATGAGCTCATGATGACCTAACCCTAACGCTAAGTGGAATATTTCTCCAATGGGATTTTCCCATGTATTTTACCAGTAAACTTAGATAGGGCAGCCTAGAAATTTAAGTTCACTCCTAACCATACCCAAGCACTCCGAGGTTGTTGGCAATGTCCTTTTTGCTCTTTGAGTTCATGGTGACCTAACCCTAACCCTAAGTGGAATTTTCCTCGAATGGGATTTTCCCATGTATTTTACCAGGAAACATAGATAGGGCAGCCTAGAAATGTAAATGCCCCCCAACCATACCCAAGCACTCCGAGTTTGTTGGCGATGTGCATTTTGCTGTATGAGCTCATGATGACGTAACCCTAAGTGGAATATTTCTCCAATGGGATTTTCCCATGTATTTTACCAGTAAACTTAGATAGGGCAACCTAGAAAATTAAGTTCCTTCCTAACCATACCCAAGCACTCCGGGTTTGTTGGCACTGTCCTTTTTGCTCTATGAGTTCATGGTGACCTAACCCTAAACTCTAAGTGGAATTTTCCTCCAATGGGATTTTCCCATGTATTTTACCAGGAAACATAGATAGGGTAGCCTAGAAATGTAAATGCCCTCCCAACCATACCCAAGCACTCCGAGTTTCTTGGCGATGTCCATTTAGCTCTATACATTCATGGTAACCTAACCCTAACCCTAAGAGGAATTTTCCTCCAATGGGATTTTCCCATGTATTTTACCAGTAAACTTAGATAGGGCAGCCTAGAAATTTAAGTTCACTCCTAACCATACCCAAGCACTCCGAGGTTGTTGGCAATGTCCTTTTTGCTCTTTGAGTTCATGGTGACCTAACCCTAACCCTAAGTGGAATTTTCCTTGAATGGGATTTTCCCATGTATTTTACCAGGAAACATAGATAGGGCAGCCTAGAAATGTAAATGCCCGCCAACCATACCCAAGCACTCCGAGTTTGTTGGCGATGTGCATTTTGCTGTATGAGCTCATGATGACGTAAGCCTAAGTGGAATATTTCTCCAATGGGATTTTCCCATGTATTTTACCAGTAAACTTAGATAGGGCAGCCTAGAAAATTAAGTTCCTTCCTAACCATACCCAAGCACTCCGGGTTTGTTGGCACTGTCCTTTTTGCTCTATGAGTTCATGGTGACCTAACCCTAAACTCTAAGTGGAATTTTCCTCCAATGGGATTTTCCCATGTATTTTACCAGGAAACATAGATAGGGTAGCCTAGAAATGTAAATGCCCTCCTAACTATACCCAAGCACTCCGAGTTTCTTGGCGATGTCCATTTAGCTCTATACATTCATGGTAACCTAACCCTAACCCTAAGTGGAATATTTCTCCAATGGGATATTCCCATGTATTTTTGCAGGAAACATAGATAGGGCAGCCTAGAAAAGTAAATGCCCCCCTAACAATACCCCAGCACTCCGAGTTTGTTGGCGATGTCCATTTTGCTGTATGAGTTCATGATGACCCAACAGTAACCCTAAGTGGAATTTTCCTGCAATGGGATTTTCCCATGTATTTTAGGAGGAAACATAGATAGAGCAGCCTAGAAAAGTAAATGCCCTCCTAACAATACCGAAGCACTCCGAGTTTGTTGGCCATGTCCATTTTGCTCTATGAGTTCATGGTGACCTAACACTAACCCTAAGTGGAATTTTGCACCAATGGGATTTTCCCATGTATTTTAGCAGGATATATAGATAGGGCAGCCTAGAAAAGTAAGTGCCCTCCTAACCATACCCAAGCACTCCGAGTTTGTTGGCAATGTCCATTTTGCTCTATGAGTTCATGGTGACATAACCCTAAGTGTAATTTTCCTCCAATGGGATTTTCCCATGTGTTTTATCAATCAACATAGATAGGGCAGCCTAGAAATTTAAATGCCCTCCTAACCATACCCAAGTACTTCTAATCTGTTGGCAATGTCCATTGTGCTCTATAGGTTCATGGTAAGCTAACCCTAAGTGGAATTTTCCTCCAATGGGATTTTCCCATGTATTTTACCAGGAAACATAGATAGGGCAGCCTAGAAATGTAAATGCTCTCCTAACCATACCCAAGTACTCCTAGTTTGTTGGCAATGTCCATTGTGCTCTATAGGTTCATGGTAAGCTAACCCTAAGTGGAATTTTGCTCCAATGGGATTTTCCCATGTATTTTACCAGGAAACATAGATAGGGCAGCCTAGAAATGTAAATGCTCTCCTAACCATACCCAAGCACCCCGAGTTTGTTGGCGACGTCCATTTTGCTCTACTAGTTCATGATGACCTAACCCTAACCCTAAGTGGAATTTTCCTCCAATGGGATTTTCCCATGTATTTTACCAGGAAAAATACATAGGGCAGCCTAGAAAATTAAGTGCCCACCTAACAATATCCAAGCACTCCGAGTTTGTTGGCGATGTCCATTTTGCTCTATGAGTTCATGGTGACCTAACCCTAACCCCAAGTGGAATTTTCCTCCAATGGGATTTTCCCATGTATTTTACCAGGAAACTTATACAGGGCAGCCTAGAAAATTAAGTTCCCTCCCAACCATACCAAAGCACTCTGAGTTTGTTGGCAATGTCCTTTTTGCTCTATGAGTTCATGGTGACCTAACCCTAAGTGGAATATTCCTCCAATGGGATTTTCCCATGTATTTTACCAGTAAAGTTAGATAGGGCAGCCTAGAAAATTAAGTTCCCTCCTAACCATACCCAAGCACTCCGAGTTTGTTGGCGATGTCCATTTTGCTCTATGAGTTCATGGTGACTTTACCCTAACCCTAAGTGGAATTTTCCTCCAATGGGATTTTCCCATGTGTTTTACCAGGAAACATACATAGGGCAGCCTAGAAAATTAAGTGCCGACCTAACCATACCCAAGCACTCCGGGTTTGTTGTCAATGTCCATTTTGCTTTATAGGTTCATGGTAACCTAACCCTAAGTGGAATTTTACTCCAATGGGATTTCTCCATGTATTTTAGCAAGAAACATAGATAGGGCAGCCTAGAAAATTAAGTTCTCTCCTAACCATACCCAAGCACTCCGGGTTTCTTGGCGATGTCCATTTTGCTCTGTGAGTTCATGGTGACTTAACCTAACCCTACGTTGAATTTTGCTCCAATGGGATTTTCCCATACGTTATAGTAGGAAATATAGATAGGGCAGCCTAGAAAAGTAAATGCCCTCCGAACAATACCCAAGCACTCCAAGTTTGTTGGCGATGTCCATTTTGCTCTATGAGTTCATGGTGACGTAACCCTAACCCTAAGTGGAATTTTCCTCCAATGGGATTTTCCTATGTATTTTACCAGGAAACATAGATAGGGCAGCCTAGAAATGTAAATGCCCCCCAACCATACCCAAGCACTCCGAGTTTGTTGGCGATGTGCATTTTGCTGTATGAGCTCATGATGACGTAACCCTAAGTGGAATTTTGCTACAATGGGATTTTCCCATGTATTTTACCAGGAAACATTGATAGGGCAGCCTAAAAAAATAAGTGCGCTCCTAGCCATAGCCAAGCACTCCGAATTTGTTGGTGATGTCCTTTTTGGTGTATGAGTTCATGGTGACCTAACCCTAAGTGGAATTTTGCTCCAATGGGATTTTCCCATGTATTTTACAAGGAAACATTGCCTTTCTATCCATACTCAAGCACTCCAAATTTATTGACAATATCCATTTTGTTCTCCAAGTCCATGGTTGCGAACCTGTGCCTCTTTGGTGATGTTCATGTCCCATAGTCGCAAAGATATGGCACGAATGCGACTGGTGTGACACAGAACCCTTTTTGTGGGCATGTGCATAGTTGCCCCAGTCAGAGGCCTTCATCTGGGTTTTATAAAACGTTTTTGCTTTCGGCCTCCACCGCCGTGTGCAAAAAAAAGAGGTTCAATGAAGTAATCAATTTCTACTTCTCGCGGGGGAAAAAAAGATCTCGCAAAGTTGGAATTGATTGAACTTTTTAGTCCCACCCAGTCTGCCATTACCACCGCAGCCACACCCACCCACTTGGCCACAACCACCCAATGGGCCACGCCCACCTGGCACCCAACGATACATAAGTGGGTTTTGGGTTGCAGTTTGGGCACTCAGTCTCTAAAAGGTTTGCCATCACTAAGATAAGGTGATTCAAACAGTGATGCAACCAAAAGGTGAACTTTCACAAGTAGTGATAGAAATTTTTGAATCATACAAGAAAGCAAAAAATGGATATTCAGGCAAAGAAATACAGCTGTACAGCAGATATTCCTGGCTGTGTGTCTGTAAGGTAAAGAGGAGGGAAATCTGCTCCGAAAGGGAAACCAGTTTAACTAAAACCCCTACTTGTTTCAATGAGACCAAAGAATCAGCTGTATTTCTACGGATATAGAGGACTTGTTATGATAGCAGTGGTTAGAGATTTTACAGCCAATGCACCATTCTACAACTGGGATATCAGAGGTATTCTTGCGTCTTCTTTAAATCCAACTACCAATGCTTTTAAAAAGAAGGATATGAAGAATAGCTATAATATTTCTTTCTTCATTTTAACGTGTACTCAGGACTTTTTAAAATCAGTTAAGTGTTAAAGTAAACATGGTTAGGTCTGAGTTACCAGAGCTTTTAAAATTTAAATAGTACCACATCTTTTAAGCCTGGAGATAAATTCCTTTAAATCAGATATGTTTTCTCTGCTTCTATTTTATGCACTGAATAATACCAAAACCCGGTCTTAAGGCTACATTAACACTTCAGCAAAATTAAATACTGCATTTTCAAATATTCAGGATGAATGATAATAGCCAGAAACATGAACCACTTAAATTAACATAAAAATATCTTATCAATAAATACAGTATTAACAGTGAAATTAAAAGGAATTTCAAGCATCATATGCATGCTGGCATTTTTGTATTTACAATCCACAGGAGCATCGCAGGAACTAGATTGAGTAGGAATGCACATAGATGGGTTTGTATGTGCAATCTAGTTTGCTCTTAGAGGTTCTGAAAATGAATGGCAAATTCAAGCCAAAAATGTTTTTCAGGAATCAAACAAAACATTAGATCAATGTATTTTTTAGTCTTGGCAACTTTAAGGTGTGGAATTTGATTCCCATGCCTGTCAATGTGACTGACCACAAATATAATGAGGAAAGAAAAAAAGAACTAAAAGTAAGACTGGCATGGAAGTGAACAGGTTTTCTTCATTGTCAGCACAGCACTATTCTATTTTCCATAAATGTCATGATATTGTTCTAGAAAAATGAAGAGTAAACGAACATAGTTAACTCCAAAATTCCAAATTAAACAGCATCAAGGATATGAACTCTCAATTTGGCTGCTTTAATGAAAGAATAATCAGCCTGACTTTATATTTAAAGCTTCTGACCATCAACTGTTTGTTCTCATCTCAACAAATCAGCTATCTTTGCTCTTTCTATAGTTGTCACTATAGAATAATCACATAGCATATTGAGTAAAATTCAGCAAGTCTAGTGATACTGTAGCTCTCCAGCTGTATAATAATGCTTTCTTTTATAATTTTAATTATGGTATGTGGCTACACTCTGACTCAGTAGTTATAGACCAGTGTAAAAAAATGGCAGATTTTGGCTTACTAAATGATTTTAAGAATAAATGATTAAAAATAAAAGCAAAAAACCTTCACTATGAGCATATAAAGCATTTTAGACTAAGGAAAACTGAACAGTAGTTTTGGAATTCCAATTTTTAAAGACATACTGTGAATTAATTATCACAGTGGCCCACTATTCTGAAATCAGACCCAAAATTCATGTTGGTATTATCTGTACTTTTAGCTTGGGACCCCTCATAATTTTCATCATGTACTCTATTTCTATAAAATACGCACAGTCCATTTTTAATTTTGCAGAAAATATCCTTAATTTATCAAGACTTTATAGGTAGTCCTTGACTTATGACCACAATTGAGCTCAAAATTTCTGTTGCTAAGTGAAACATTTGTTAAGTTAGTTTTGCCCCATTTTACAACCTTTCTTGCCACAGTTGTTAAGCAAATCACTGCAGTTTTTAAGTTAATAACACAGTTGTTAAGTGAATCTGGCTTCCCTATTGACTTTGTTTATCAGAAGGTCGTAAAAAGTGATTACATGACCCCGTCATAAATATAAGTCAGTTGCCAAGCTCCTGAATTTTGATCACATGACCATGGAGATGCTGCAACAGTTGTAAGTGTAAAAAAATGGTCATGTCACTTTTATCAATGACATTGTGACTTTGAACGGTCACTAAATGAACTATTGTAAATCGAGGACTACCTATACTCATAGATCCTGTTTAAATTTATATAAAAATCTTTGTTGTTGTCAATTGGGTGATTTGTTCATGGCTATAGATCTGTAACTTATATATTGTTTCTTTTAGAACATTTCATAGTCTAAAGATGAGCCAGTTCAGAATATAAAGTGGAGAAAGTAATAGAGAAAGGGGAGAGGAATGATGGGAGAAAAAGGTAAAGTTAAAAGCCTAAAGATAAGTGCTCTTCAAAAATATTGACGTTTGATTTATTAAGGAGTTGGTCTAATAACTTCATGAAAACTATGAGTTTTGAAGAAGATACATCTATGAGAATGAAAAAATGAGATAGCACAATGCCCATGATTAAGGAGAGAAGAGCAGCAGTGAAAGCTGAGAATGAGTCATGCTGGTAAGTAAAAGGTTTTTAAGTGGTTGAGAGTGGTAAAGCGAAGGCTACAGTCAAGGATATCATGCAAATTGAAAGTCAAAACTTTTTTGTAAGTCAAGGCTACAGAAAACTGAACATAAGGAATGAAATTTTCATTATTAATGACATATCTACTATTAATTTCCTTGGAACTGTTCATTCAGGTATGTACTCTTACACCATGATGTAGGTAATACTTATGCTTCCATCTTTACAAGACTCTGTCTGAACCAAGTTATGCATAGAAGGATTAGGCAAGATTAGTACAGTAGAAGAGAAGAAGGAAAGGAATGGTAAAGATCAAGAAGGAAATTAAAAGCAAAGTTGGAGGAGGATAGGGATGTATTAAAGCAACTTTAATATTGCCACTGAAAGAAACGTCCTTAGGTAGACATTTAGAACAAAGGAGAAGGGTTAGCACATAGGAATATCATAGCATTAGCATTACTTACTCTTTTACTGTTTATTTAATTAAGAAAGTAGATCTTTAAAGGTGTGGGTTCTTCAAGGGCCACATACAAATTTAATTCTATTTTTGTCATCCCATCAATTTTAAACAATATGATTCTTCCTTATATTATACTCTGGTTTCCAAATTTATAGAAAATCAACAACCAGCCATTCAATAGGAAATGCAAATGGAATTTATTGCTGTCCTAAAGGCCATATTATTTTTGCAACCAAGGATTGCATGCAACACAGATTGCCCATGCTTGGTATAAACCAATGTACAGTATGACATTCCACCAACACAAATGGAGAGATGAATAGCAGGAGAGACACTGAGCAGATGCTACATGTATTAGTTCTTGTGAACAGAAAAGGCTTCATTTCTTCTGTTTTTAAATACCCCCTAAACTATGAAAGCTGCGTTTCTCTTAATTAGTGACTCAGGCAAAAAAAATAATCATTGCATTCAAGTTTCTACAAATAATAGTAAATAATGAGAGATGAGGTCTGCATTGCAAAGAACTGTACTGTCTGAAGAAGTACTCATGATCCACCTTGGAAACAGAGCCAAAGAAAGAATCCTTCCTATATAAACTCCCATAGACATCTTTTAAATGATGTTGAATGCTACAGTGTTTGATTCCTGTAGCATGGAAAATGCTAATAGATATTGCCAAATAATTGTATAGTGCTGATCATTTGAAAAGCATGTCACATTCCCAGGGATAGCCTATATAATTAATTCTTTGTAAGTAAAAACATGCTAATTTATTTACCATTCTAACAGTGAAATTTTTAAAAGCAAAAATTATTATGTTGTTACTGCAGGCATTTAAAAGTTAAGTTACACCAAGGTGCAAAAGATAATACCCAAAAAAATAAATAAACACAATAGTATTAAACAGCAAAATTGTGAGAGGAAAGCTGTTTGCTATAGTTTACTTAGAATTTTACCTCAGTAGTTTATAAGCTCTATCCTCTTTATATCTGCATGTAAGTTTAGAAGTTTTGATGCAGATATAAAGAGTTGTGGATTACCTTGCTCTTCTGAAGAGTCAGGTGATGTTATTTGCATTTTCTGAAAGTTTATTAACATTAATTTCTAACAGACGTAGAACATGCACAATTTTACAGTAGTAAGACTAATGAAGGTAATACAAATTAATCAGTGATATACTTACAGTTGCATTTTTTCTGCACAAATCTAAGCTTACATGCTGTTCGGTAAGTGGACAAACGGATACGATCCAGATCTTGAGCCCCTAATGGTAGAGAAATATATGTGCTAAGATATATGTGTTCTGTACCTAAACCTCACCCAACAGTACTCAAATAAGCTTTCTCTAGGATATTTTGGGGCTTTTTATTACCTACACAGAATAAGTTAATTTTAGGTAAAAGATTTTACCAAAGGGGAAGTTCAAACTTTCAATTTATTACATTGAAAGCCAATATAGTTTAATAATAATGATGATGATGATGATGATGATAATAATAAAAAACTTGGAAGGGATCTTGGAGGTCATCTAGTCCAACCCCCTGCTCAGGCAGGAAACCCTATACCAGGGGTATCAAACTGCTAGCCCACAGAGTGGATGTGTCATGCCGTTGCTTCATATCCTGCCTTCAGGTGCTTTGGAGAATAGTTTGACTCCCTCTTCTATGTGGCAGCCCACGAGATATTGGAACACTGCTATCATGTCCCCCCTCGGTCTTCTCTTCATTAAACTAGACATACCCAATTCCAGCAACTGTTCCTTATATGTTTTAGCCTCCAGTCCCCTAATCATCTTTGTTGCTCTTCTCTGTACATCGTTGCGATCAAAACTGGCTGCAGTATTCCAAGTGTGGCCTTACCAAGGCATTGTAAAATGATATTAACACTTCATGTGATCTTGATTCTATCCCTCTGTTAATGCAGCCTAGCACTGTGTTGGCTTTTTTGGCAGCTGCAGCACACTGCTGGCTCATATTTAAGTGATTGTCCACTAGGACTCCGAGGTCCCTCTCACAGTTACTACTATTGAGCAAGGTACCACCTATACTATATCTGTGCATTAAATAAATATGTTGCCTGACTCCCAATATGATCAAACTACAAGCAAACAATGTAAAGCAAATACCAAAAGCCAATAGAAGAAAAGTTCTTAAAATTAACAGTTTGGTTTATATAAAAAGCTCTTTTGAACTGGACTCTTGATGACTTCATGGACATTTCCTACAGGGTTTTATTTATTTATTTATTGCCAGAGGTCCTTCTGAAGGCGGACAAAGCATGGTAAGCTGAGTAATAAACTCGCACAATTATTTCAGTGGAAGTTTAATCTATTGATTATGACAGGGAAAGAAAATCTTTCTGCAACCAAGGGCAAAAGTTGTTATTTTTTAGCAGCCATGAGCTAAGGCAGGGATCTGACACCGTTACTGAAGTGCCAGGCTGGGTTTAAAGACTTTTTTGTTACTTGGAAAATTAAATTTTATCAGTAATGGACATGGAGAATTAACATGCCTGTTCCTTTAATTCTCTTCCTAGTATTTGCAGGAAATCATACTAACATAATTTTGTGGTTTACTCTCCCAAAGAATTTGGTAAATAATTTGGGATGCACCAGACTTGCATAAAAAAGGCTTCTGCTGTTAATAGTGAATTACCCTTTTCCGATTTATGTAACCAAGCTAGAAAAGCAGTCAGATACAACTGTTAGCATCAACTGTGAGTCAGTATCTTTGCTTGACTGAAGCTGATATGTTATCTTTAAACCAGATATGACCTACTTACGGTCCTTGGATAAATTTGTTTATAACATTCATTGGAGAACACAGATTGCAAGAGGACTCCTTTGCCTGAGCACTTACTATGTTCTAATACATCCAGTCTATTTGTAATGTTGGAGCAAAGGTTATCCTAATCTGGGGATCTGTGAGAAAAAGGCAGGAAAAAGAAAAAAAATAGTGCTCTACTCCGAAAACACAAATCTGTTTTTTTTATTACAACTAGGCTAAGATAATTCTCCAAGGTAAAATCAAACAACTTCAGCCTTATGATTCAAAGATACTGTTTATTGTTTTCAGAATATAATGAAATATGCTTTGGTTATGATAAAATAATGAAATTTAATTAGCAAAATGGAAGCATCTCATTGGTTAGCCCACTAGCAAGAAGGTTTTATTTAAAAGATGTTAAGAAAGGGTTGGTTTAAGACGGAGATCTCCAACTTTCCATTGCTACTAACAAAACTTTTATTTATTTTTTCCTTTTCACCCACCAAATACTCTAGACAAGTTCCTTTTACCAACAAACTGTTTCAGTGCCATTTGTTGCTGGCAAAGATTGTCCTGAACCATTCAGTGTTTCATCCTGAAAATTTACTTTAATCACTGGTCATGTTGTCAAACACATAAGAAACCATTCAAGTGATCCCCAGTTTTTTTCTTTTTTTATTGTCATATGTTAACTATTGAATATTACTAAGTTTGCTTTTTTCTTTTTTAAATATTTCTGGGATTTTTTAAAAATTTTGTTTTAACACAGCTCTGTTTCGTTCCCTGTCAAAGAAATACATTTTTTTTAAAGAATTGAGTCTTTTGAGGAACTTCCATAATAATAATTCCTCAAGTATTAACTGGGTCATTAACAATGAGAATAAATATTAGTAATACAGATCTACAAGATCTATTTGAAGGACCAATCCATCACATTAATAAGTCAAGATGCAGTTGAAATGCATCTACAAAACACTGATATAGCTTTGGATCTTTATTTATATATAGGTATGCTTTAGATGGCTTTAGATCAGGGATCTTCAAACTTGGCCCTTTTATGACTTGTGGACTTCAACTGCCAGAATTCCTCAGTTAGCATGCCTGGCTGAGGAATTCTGGGAGTTGAAGTCTACAAATCATAAAAGGGTCAAGTTGGAAGACCCTTGCTTTAGTTGTTTAGATGACTTTAGTTTGTTGACCAGGTGCATTGTGAAAGATTCAGTTCAACTGTAAGTTAAAGTATCTTAATTAGAGTGCACAGCACACTGAATTTGAAGGAAAAGAGGTCCTTCGGAGTGTGTGGCATTTGTCTGCATATCTCTTCCTGCTATTGCATAGATGTCCCTCACTGGCACCACACGATTTTGGGAAAAGACATATTCAGGTTAAGAACTGCAGACAGCTGCTACATGTATGACTCCTTATAGTTCAAAAATCTTTTGTTGCTTTTCAGCCTGAAGCATTGCACGCTTCTAATATTAATGTCAACGTCATACTGTTTCAATTCTACCCACAAATTAAAATGTCAAACATTTGTATTCTGGCAAACTTTTAAACATATTTAAAATTAAGAAACCAAAAGTATGATTTTAAGAAACCCAGAAAAACGTCAACGCATTGCTTGGGATTGAACAATCCAAAACAAACTACATAGATTACATAGAACAAGACACACCTGAGATTATATAGAATTAGAACAGACTTTGCCTTTGTTTTCTAAGCACTGGGGAAAATTCAGTCCCAGCAAATATGGTCAGCATCCAGTGAAGAAAATTGAATTACAGTGAGAAAATATATTTGAGTTTCAGTATGGTTATTGGTGAGAAACAATGGCTTTGACTTTCACATTCCTTTTCTCCCAAAGAGAGAATACTAGAGATATTTAGCTCTATGTCTGCATTGAAATAATAAAAAAGTAGCATTTTGTCAATTAAATGTAATTTCTTGCTCCTGCTTTGTGTTGAAAAGTCTTGTTTTGTAGAACACACTGCCTATAGCCCAGGGCAAAAATCCATGTAATATTTTCCACGGGTATATTCTATCTTGTTGGCCTTTCCCAAGAAATCTTACATCTGTTGGAAAAACAACAAAACAAAATATAAAATGCTATAGCACTTACGCATTTCTGCAAACAGCTGCCTCCTTTCTGCCATGGTAGCGCCTCTTTTCCCACAATCTTCAATCATTCTAATAAAAACAAATAAACATATCTTCAGGACCATTTGCAAACTCTACATTCATTTATTTATTTGATTTCTAAAGCCTCCCATCTCAACAAAGGACTCTAGGCATAAAACATAAAAACCATTAAAATTATTAAAAGAGTACAAAATAAATATATATGGCACCAAGTAAAAGTGTTATTATGGATATCAATATAGTCTGGAAATGGGCCAAATCCAGTCTAAATATCTGGCCGACTGTGCAACCAATCATAATGCTTAAAGCCCTTTGAAACTTTTACAAAATAATTATACTGAAATGTGTTCACCTTTGCGAAAAAAAAGGAAGAACATATAGGTCAGCTTCAGTTTAATTTCAGTTCACTTTAGTTTAGAGTGTCTTATGGAGAAATAATCCATACGTTCCCATAATGGATTTTAAACTTCAGATTATAAATTTCAGTCTGATTCCCTTCCTGCATTTAACAACAAACATTTATCTACCAGCAGTTTTTTCAGTTATACATTTAACACCAATTCTTGGATAATATCAGAAAATAGTTCTATGTTCTTTCATAAAACTTTTTATAATTGAAAAGTGTTAGTAGCATCGGTCTGTTCTACACATAGATGAAGTATGTACAGCGTGGAAGGAAAAAAAGAGCTGCTAGTTTACGTCAAGTGTGGTAATTCAATTAAGTATGTGTTCAACTTTTGCCTTACAAGAAGGAGAAGGAGACGGGGAAAGGATTTTTAAAAATACTTCTTTGATTAAACTCTATTGATGATGGCAACCATTGTTTCTATTGATAAAAACAGGTTTTTCTTGTCATTTCACTATAAATAATGAAACAAATTAAATGTTATAATTTGATCCATAATTAAATTATGTTTATTTTACTTTAGAGCTCCTGTCGGGGGCTTCTTGTGTGAGAAATACTTTAACTGTTGGCCCATATTATTTTTCTGATATAAACTTCTCCCAGAGTCTATTAATATTTTTTTCATAATATACAAATTCCTGTATATTAACAATTTTTCCTCCAATAGGGTTAAAAGCAATTTTAAAAATGAACAGCAAGAGCATAGAAAAGTTAGCCCATTTTTCAAAGCTAACACTGATTTTAACATCAGATAAAATAGTATTATACAGGAGATCCAGAAATCATGTATTTTTCTTTGTTTGTACAATATAATATGAGTCTACAATAATGTGTCTATTTATACATCCATCCCCCTTCATCCATGCATCCAAGAGTGATTAATACAACAGAAACTAGAAACAGAAAAATATTTATTTTGGCTTCTGCCTTCTTCAGCTGTTATATTCAGTGAATATGGTACACAAATTTCTCTATAATATCCCAAGTATCTACATCAGACAAAAGGAAATGTATAATAGTTCACATACTAAGTCAATTTTTATTTATTAAATTAATAAGTTCTGGCATCTGTAAGTGTAAAATTATGGTCAAGATAATTAACCAAGTTAACCAACATTACAACGGTAATATTGTAGCAATAATGATATTGGACATCAATTATATTCCTTCAAAATAGTTGGATTTCCTAGATCAGTCTTCCAAAATAGCAAGTACTTATTTTATGTCAACATGCTTTAAACTAACTTTATGTCAACATGCTTTAAACTAACTATGTAGTATGGCAATCTGAGAGGATAAATTCTTTATGACTACTACTATAACAGCCCATGAAATGGGAATAGGATTTGAATCATCCACTATAAAAAGAAAAAATCTTATGTTAGGTTGTATTTAGGAAGAACCAGTTGTTCTTTCATTTATAATACATCAAAATCATGAAAGGACATCATAATCAAGAAGGTCATCACTGGAAAGAGAATCTCCACAAAAGGACCTCACACAAGAAGGCAGGTTATACTGGTTCCATCCTTAAAGTTGAGCTAAGCATGTTTCCAATTTGATACAGATGCAATACAAATTAACCTTATTTTAAAGCAGCAAAGCAGTTGTATCAGTATTTTCAGAATTGCTCTAGAAGAAGCTGATGGGTACCTTGTGAAGTGAAACAGTTTGTTGAGTTACTGTTACCTTCCCTTATAGGTATTTAATGGTTTCTTCTGAGAACTGAAATTACTTAAATTATCTGAAGAAGAAAATGCCATGCATCACTCTCAAGCAACAAACTCAGGTAGTTAGACTGAAACAAAATGGGGGCTTCTGAAAACAATGAGAGAGATAATAGCACTTATAGATAAGCCCAATTGTTAAAAACAAACAAACAAAAAATGACTGGCTTAAAGTTATTCAGTAAGCTTCCATGACTGAGGCTGAATTTGAACATGTTCTCCTGGTCCTGCCTAGAGCACGAATAACTACACCATATTACCTTAGATAGTATGGACCCCTTATAGCTTGCTGAATTCTTGGGAAAGGAGTGGTACAGCTACAAAGAGATGTACTAACAGAAGCAGTCATTTTAATATGCAAAAATATATTGCTTTTTTATTACAGAGGCAAGCTGTGTTCTCATTTCTGAATATTTTAAAAAGCAAGCATGGAAAACATGAAAAACCATGAAAACCTTTCTGAGAAGGTTTAATATGCCATTATTCATTATTTTGAAATTGTTAATACTGTGCAATTCAGCTTTTTCTGATGTTTTATGTGATACTGCTTAAAGTGTCAACATCAATCTTCCTTCATTTGAGTAAGAAATGCCAAGGATAATGTTTACTGAGATGCATTTAGAGATACAGGTCCTTGTGAGACTTGTGGAAATGTATTTTTAAAACTTTCTAGTTGCAGCAAAGATTGAACATTCTTGAAGATAATTCATATAGCTGGGCAACGTTACCAAGATGGACATAGCACTTCTACTTAGCAAAAAGGATTTCAAGATTTCCACTTTGCATTTTAATGGCTTAATCCAAAGATCGATTTTTTCCCCCAACCAATGATGGGACAAGTTCTTGACACGTCAGAGATTATTCACAGCATATACATGATCAGGCAAGGGTTGTATGGGGATCAAAAAATAAATCTTTCCTTATAAGATACTGTTAGCTTAAAAGATGGCCATTTTGTGTAGATTTTAAAAAGTTTTCTTCTGAAAAAGCAGAACCCAAATCCTTCAGTACCATCATTGCCTCTTTGGCTACACCAGGATGCTACTAGCTAATTCAAATATAAAGGGTGAAATCCTGCTGAGCTCCATAAATCTACATATCCATGATGATGACTGCTGGGGTATTTCATCAAAAGAAAATTTCTTGGGGAAAAAATTAAGCTTTTTTGAAAATAACTCCCTATTTCTAAACAGTTCTTCTGATTATCTAATTTATCCCTGAAAAATTAGATTCTGGCACTAAGTATAAACTCTGGAAGCAGGATCATAAAGGTTTTCAGTTAACTGAAGACCAATGCTATAGCAACATTCAATTACATTTTTTTCTTGCTGCTGTCTCATTCTTTATAATAGGATTTTCATGAACTTAACTGTCTGGATGTGCTAACCAGTGCAACATGGCACCCGTTGAGTACAGTCTGCTCCGTATCTGATTGTCTGTGCCTCCTGAATCTTGCTTTGTAGTTTAATTTATAACAATTATCATTTGTTTATACTATGGAACAGAATTAAAATATCTGTTCTAATGGTGCCACCATTCTTAATTTCCTTGGACTGCCTAAAATGAATTAACATTTTGTTTGCATGTTGTTTTGCTTCCAATTTTCAGTTCATTAAGTGTAACCTACCACTCCAGATCCTCGAGTAAACAGTATTCTGCTAACTTCACCTCATCTAGATGTGCTAGACTTCAACTTTCATAATTCCCAGAAAATAAGGCCAATAGTTATGCTGCTCAGACTATGATTCATAGAGTATACGCTGGGCCCTGCATTAGGACCAAAAGCTATTAAATAGGATATCCATTTCCTGAAATATTTTTCTTATTCTTAGCAATCAGGCACAAACGGATGATGGAATGGGATAACCCTTTCATGACTGTACTGCTATTGGGTGCATTAAGAAAAAGGTGTAGAAGAATTTAGTTTTGGCCTTGAGAGGAATGAGGGAGAGCAAAACGGTTGCTTAGTTGTGGGAAAATGATTTGATATTGACTCAGAATAGCCCTACCTTTACCTTATTGTAAATGTAAAGGAGGCAGGAAAAAGTTAGAACAGACTTTAAAGATTCCGTTAAACAATAAATAACATTCCTGGAATCCTTGTTTTTTTTTCTTGTTTGTCTTGAAGGACCTTGAAGGAAGCATGAGCAAGCTGAGTCTATTTAGCATCTTCAACCACAAATTCAGAAACCAGTTCAAGAGAGTTGTTATGTAAGGGCTGAAAGAGCTTTAGTGGCTTCCTAAGCTGCATGGTTCTTTTGAATTAATTATAGTTTCTTTTCTGACCATGTTCAGTGAGAACAGCACAGTTCGCACTATTAATACCTCTTGCTCAGGTTGTGGTCCACAGTGGAAGAGGCTCAGGGACCAGGGTTCTGCTACTGACTCTGCATGCCCAAGAATACTGTATGCTGTGCCTATTTCACCTCCAAATTAATAACAGCATAGGGAAAGGATTTGCACTGAAGGACTGATATAAGAAGTAAAGCCATTGCTGGTTATAGAAGAGAAATAAATTAGGACTTTGGGTTATGCTTCCAGATTGGATTGCTATTTGGTGCTTGGCATAAGGAAAATTAAGAATGTATCTCTGCTGAGTTGGCCTTGAGCAACAACTGTTCCATCAAAACAATAACAAAGCAATAACCAACCTAGAACAACTATATGCTTGTATGCACATGCATGCATGTGTGCATAAGATAAATCTGGGAAAAAGAAAACTTTGCATATTAAAGTGCTGTGCTAATTATAACAAAGAAAAAACAATTAAAATGATAGAAGGCACAATGAAACATATTGGAGTTTTTTGTTCCTGCATTTAAAAAGAAAAAAAAAAAGAATTTTGTATATTAATTTTAATCTAATTAAGATTCGACAGATTTATTATTCAACATTATTTTTACAATAGTACAAAGGGCAGAATGATAACAGCATTATTAAGCAGAACATTTATTTTATACAGAGACACCATATGGGATGAGGTGCTAGCATAGACACAAAAAAAGAATGCATTAATAGACAATAATCTTGCCTGCTAAAGTCATTTTGATGAACTTTTATTACTATAAGCAGTACAAAGTGCAGTAGAAGGAGAACATTTATAACAAAGCAACGCTTACTTTTGCACACAAAATTTGTTTTTTTTTTCCTCCTTGCTTCCTAGGGCATTATATATTTGCTTGCCAACCTTCTGAAATTAAGGGATATCCTTTAAAATGTGTCCTAGAATTGCTTTTCAGATGGTGGGGAAGCAAACAAACAGAAGAAATGGGAAAAGTCTATGAGTTCATAAGAAAAGTAGCCATGGTTGCCTTGTTTTGGAAAAATGTGTTTGCATGAAATTGCATTAGATAGCAGGACTTTTCTCAAATTACCAAATGTAGCACTGGGTTAGAGGGTGTGCAGAATATCAAGGTGTATTTTTTTTTCCCCCTTCCTTTCTTTTGCTTTCTGATCAAGTAAAGTTGTTTTGGTTACAAACCTGTTTTGGTTTTTTTTTTTTACGAAGAAGAGATTGGACAACCATCTATCTGAAATGGTATAGGTTTCCTGCCAAAGTAGGGGGTTAGACTAGAATACCTCCAAGGTCCCTTTCAACCCTATTATTCTGTTCTGTTATTCTGTAGCAACTTTGGGTGAGGAGTGATTTTCCTCCTCTTTTTCTTCATGTCAAATCACAGATCACTTTCCAACTGCTTCTGTAGGGTTGTTGAACGAAAATGATAGCAGTACAGAAATGCCCTAATTATGCTATGCAAACCAGATCACACTCAGACTTCTAACTTCAGTCAATTGGTTTTATAAATAAAACAAACTGAGTTTAATGGAGGATTCAGCTGGATTTTAGATCTTGTCTCCTGACCAGCTGCTTTTACTGTTGACCTATCCTGTAAGCTGTAAGCTAAAACTGACCAAGAAGGTGCTGAATGCTACTTGCGAGGGCTGCAAACAAAATCTAGCAACAATATAAATGAAAATGTCAGCAATAGAAAACACTACTACAAAGAAGCCTGAAAGATGCTGCTATTTGACTGATCATCAGACAGTTAGTTTCCAGGTCAAAAATTGTATTTATTTATAACCTTTGTTATTTTTCCCAGAAGGAATTCCAAGAAGGAATGCAACATGAAGCATATAACAAAGATAAGCAGTAGAAATGTAAGGCAACATGTGACACCACCACAGCAGCAATATAACCTAATTGTAAGAGACAGATCATAGCCAAAAGAGATTTATGGAATGCAGTAAATAGATAATGTTGTTCACAACAAAAGGGCAGCATCCTTTGAGAAGGGATCTTATTTTGTCTCTTTTTAAAAGAAATCAAAAATCCAGCTGACTCCTCCAAGTAATATTGTGTACAGAATTATCACTAAATGGACAAATTAAGTGATATACATAGTATGCCTTCTTCCACCAATGGAGGATGTTGTCAAAATATGCCACAGCTCTCAAAATCTTCAGATTCAGGCAACTTGTTATCTCAAAATCCTAAAGCAAATTAATTCTGCAGTTGTAAGCTGCAGCTGAGCTCACTGAGCAGAGGGCCCCTTCTGCCTTTTCCCTTCACCTTCTGTAGCATCCACTTAATATTGTCAGAAAAAAAGAAAGAAAAAACAGCTGCAGGACAATGTTTCTTCTGCCATTGAACATACATTGCCAGAACTCCACTTCAACGGGAGACAGAGGAAATCTGAAAGGGAAGCAGCTTAGGAATGGAAGATCCTGACACCCAGATCTGGCTAATTGCAAGCAAGAAGCAATTATTCATGCTTTCAGTTTTTAAGAACACAGAAACGAAAATCATCAAACTGCCACACAATCAATTATTTCCTATGGGACAGATTATTTCTTCCCCATCACCAACATGAAATGGGAGTGTTTAGTTCTCTGCTACATTGTAATCCCTTATGTAAAATACCAAGACAATGAATGGCTTGCTGATAATATAGAAGTGAATTGCTATACTCCCACTACTACATTTTTCCTTTGAGCTTGGTATTACTGTGGCAGATAGGTAGTTCTCAATTCCTGGAGAAAAAATGAATTTCAATGATCAATCACTGAAATATTGGTGATGATGTTACAAGTAGTCCTTGGCTTACAACAGTTCATTTAGTGACCATTTAAAGTTACAAAGTGACATGACCATTTTTCAGTTACAAACTTTGAAGCAGCCCCATGATCATGCGATCAAAATTCAGATGCTTGGCAACTGGTTCATACTTATGACAGTTGCTGTGTCCCAAGGTCATGTGATCACCTTTTGCCACCTTCTGACAAGCAATGGAGAAGCCAGATTCATTTAACAACCAGGTTACTAACTTATCAACTACAATGATT
Organism: Crotalus tigris; assembly: GCF_016545835.1. NCBI lineage: Eukaryota > Metazoa > Chordata > Lepidosauria > Squamata > Viperidae > Crotalus > Crotalus tigris. The sequence goes on from NW_024100678.1 coordinate 3,937,020, forward strand.
CACTTAACATCTGTGGCAAGAAAGTCTGAAAATGGGGCAAGACTCACTTAACAAATGTCTCATTTAACAACAGAAATTTTGCTCTCAATTTGTGGTCATACATCGAGGATTATCTCTATATTGTTGTTTATACTCGGTTTGTATGATCTTCTTGTATGAGCTGAATATATGATCAGCACTCTGAATCATTTGATAATTTTTCAGTTCTGGCCTTGATTAAATTATTTCAAATAGTTTGCTATTGAGCAGCTAAAATCAAACCTTCAGTTCCTTTTTTTAATGTTCCAGTTGTAAGTCATTGCCAGGTTTTATCTTTCTTTACTTTCCCCAATCTTTTGTAAAAACTGATCATGTAATGCAGACATGTCAAACTCGCATCGTCACGTGACGTATTGGGACAGTTTGGCCATTGCTGGCAATGGGGTGGGCATGGCTTCCACGTGACATGTCCAGCCCGCAGGCCAGCAGTTTGAAACCCCTGATGTAATGCTTTTTCTTGCCAGTATTTGGTTTGTGTTTTTATTTCATTATTTCAAAATTAACGTTTTGTTTCCTGTACCATTCAATAAGTCCCACTTTTTAACTTGCATTAATGCTTCTTGGCCATCTTTTACGTACTTAGCCAATGATTGTTTTTCTTCTTCTGCCTCCATTTCTGGGGGGCAGGTATAATCTATCAATATTACTACAGAGATATAATGCATAGTGAATAGTTATAAGTTTTCTTGTTTTTGATAACAAATTGTCCAGTTCATGTTATAATGTATAATGAATTATTAACTGTTAATAATTCCAGCCGTATTTTGTATAATATTTTGTATAATAGGTATGGTCCAGATATTAATGACTTTAATGTTTCCACTGTTCAATTTTGTCTTTAGACATTTTAGACTTTAGGCATTTTCTCATTCTTTGTCTATATTCTTTACTAATCACATTTTTAACTTGTTTATGCTTAATGCTTATTTTTATTTATTTTTATTAAACACATTTATATGGCTGCCCAACTCACAAATTCCAGGCAGCTTACAACATTAAAAATGACAACATAAAAATTCACACACAAACTGGTTGTCCAACTATAAAATGCCCAGATATTTCTAGACTTCATCCTGATGGGTCCAAATGATTGGCCATTCAGCATTTTAATTCCATTAGTGTTCATGACTTTTTTTCTGGTTTGTTGCTACTATAGCACATTTCTTTAGGCCAAATTCCATTATTCTATCCTGTGCCAAGACAGTATCTGTCAGTGAATTAAAATAAATTAAAGAAATAAATCATGAAAGCTCACAAGACATAATAGTTTTCCTTTGAAGCATGCAATACAAACATATGTTCAGAGAGAGATGTTGACTTCGCTAAATATAGCAAACTTATATTATCCTTGCGATAATGATATCTAAAATTTGAGGTATTTTTCATGGCTCACCTAGTATTTGATGTTTAAAATCTTTAAAATACTTAAAAATAGGCTATCCTACATTATTTCCCATAAGTAAAGGATATTAAAATGTTATAGCTTAGTTGTGTGTATATAAATTATAGCTTAGTAGTGAACATATTTTACAATAAGGTTGTGCAAAACATATGAATGACGTACAAGAAGCACCTCTCTTTAAATTGCTAAAGCAACAGCATCTTTTTTAAAGCTTTTGTGGTAGCTTCCAAATCTGCCCCCCCCCAGCTGTCTGTGCATCTACTCTACTAATGTGAAAAGAAATGCTTTATTTACGTTCAGGTTCCTTGCAAAAATGTTCTTTCAAATGCTATGTGAAGCAAACAGGGCTATGAGAAAACAAACATGATACTGCAACAATTATTTGCTACATGGTGTCAACTTGCACCTTTCAACATTTAAAAGCCAGGTTTATCCACTATTGGAGGAATCAGAGCCTTCACAAGACATTAAAAAGGGCAATGGTGTTTTTTTTTTGTGAACAGTGCAGAAATTAAATAAATAAATGTGTTGCAGACTTCTGTTTGCCCTCCCACAACAGCTGTGGTAAAATCACTCCAGGGAAAGTTCATGCATTGTTATGTCAGCTTACTTTTCTGTATCTTTATGTCACATTATTCAGGATTGGAAATGATAGGCTGTTTTAAAAAGAGAGGAAATTAACTGAATTGCCATCATGTAGTCAGTCATTTGGGTTACCCATTTCAATAAATGCTATGTCTGTTAGCTGTGCTGGAATCTAAAGGCAAACAGTATTAATAAATTTACAAAATGAAAAAAGGTACCACTGTTGAAAATCATTCTCTCTTTAAACAGAAAATTAGGAATGTCAAGCACTGTATTATCAGCACAGCAATTTATGTGTAGATTTATATGAAAATGAGAATGGGGAAAATACTGTGTAGTATCTACAGAAAACTGTGGGTTTTTAAAAATATTTGATGACTTTTTTTCAGAACCTTCCCCTGCCAAAGCCTGTGCTAAAATTTTTCGGATGTTTTACTGCTGGTAATATAAGAATTCACAATTCCTCATGTTGGTGATTATTGACCTAAATATAGAAATGTGTTTTACAGAAATGTACATTTACTGTAAAACTAGCATAAAATTAAAATACCCACTTTTGGGTGGCTTGAAGGGGCAGCAGAGAAAGGACCTCAGGCATGACTTGAGAGTTGTGCTGTCACATTCACTCAAGCTAAATTACGGCAACCAAAGACCCATTCAGTCCCAAGTGCTTAAGGCTTACTTAGAGTTGCCAGCAACTGCCTGTAGCCATTGCCACATACCTACGGTGCGAAGGGGTTGATGGGTAAGCGTAGGTTGCAGATGGCTGCAGGTGGGCTGATGCAAATACCTTTCAAATTCCAACTACACATTGTGAGGAGGTGCACGTCTTACATACTGATTGGTTGAGCTGACTTCCTGTTCTGTGCTTTGCTGTTTGTGTGCTCCCTAGCCACAACATTACATTTGCAGAAATATAAATGGAACACCTATGCAACTGTCTCAAATACCAGACGCATACTGTACATTCCCTCACATGCAGTGCCAGAGAAGTCTGCTCGACCCTTTAGCAGTTGCACAGCAAGCTGAACTATATCTCTACTCTTTATCCTTTGAGCCTATTAGCAAACTTCTCCCATTTTTCCTTCTAATGTGAGCATGCCCCCTTTTAACATTGGCCCAATGTACTTTGTTCTTTCCTTTTGAGTGGCTGGGACATAGTCATAAAAAGACAATTCCTAACCATCAGAGTAGAAAATGTAATTATGTCATACAGATCCAAAAAAGCAGACACAAAGGAAGTGCAAAGGAGAAAGCACCAATACACAAGGTATTGTTTCTCTCTTTGCCTTTTGCAATGTGGAAAACATAGCCCCCATTTCCTCCTTCAGGAGAAAACAGCAAATGCCCTTGAAAACTCTAAACATTTGTTTTCAATTATAAACAGACAGCAGTTTGATACCCTGAATTAAAATAAACACAATTAAAAATTAATACTGTGTAATTGAAAGAAATAAATTATCCCCATGTAGTAATTCAGTTTCTGCTAAACTTTATATCTTAGTGTTTATTTGAAGCTTTTCCTTTTCACTATTCATAATAACCTTGCAATATTCCATTCTAAACTGGAAAGTGTTGTTTTAATGTGGTTCTTAAGAAACAGAACTGTTAAGATGAATGATTACAAGTAAATACATTTTTAAAAATCCATGCCATTTTTTGGTCTTGAGGAGAATTATAACTAAAATAATTTTTGCTGATGGAAGATATTTTTTTTAAAAAAATATGGTTATTCTATTTATTTACCTGATTTTTAGTACTGACCAACTCCAAGGAACGAATCCTCCACTTTCAATTCTGAGTCAAAATCCTATTAAAAAATTACTTAGTATTTTCAGATTTCACCACATTAATACCAGTATATTGAAACAGTGTCTCTAAAAACAACTCAAAAATAAAAGGACCATGCTGTAGCACTTGCTTTTAATCACTCTGTTAAATCTAACATTTATAAAAATGCAAATTTATAACAAGAGCCACTTTCTACTCAAAAAATGATCCTGATGATTTCATAAAATGGAATTAATGATTGGTTTTCTATAATTTGCTTGTTTTAAAACTTCCTTACATTTCTGCCAACTGATCTGTATTATAAAAGGCATGTGATATATGGCAAGTGACAAGTGAGTGTTGTGTGAATATGTGTGTGTGTATTCCATCATTAAAGTTCAAGATAATAGTTCAAGTTCATTTTTATATATATCTGCTTTTGCTTTTTTCATGGATGCTAGCTATAGATATAAAAACAATTGTAATTGATATTGCTACCTAGTGCAGGAGTAGGCAACCTTGGCTCTTTTATGACTCGTGGACTTCAATTCCCAGAATTCCTGAGCCAGCTGTCCACGAGTCATAAAAGAGCCAAGGTTGCCTACCCCTGACCTAGTGGAACATCTGAAAATATTAAATTTAAAAGATAAGCAGATAAATGCTAATTACATGTAGTCCTCAACTTACAACAGTTCATTTAGTGACTGTTTAAAGTTACAACAGCAGTAAAAAAAATGACTTATGACCATTTTTCACACATGACAAATCATCCCCATGGTCCCGTGACTTACATTCGGATGCTTACAACTGGTTCATATTTATGATGGTTGCTGTGTCATGCAATCATCTTTTGTGACCCTCTGACAAGCAAAGTGTATGGGGAAGTCAGATTCACTTAACAACTGTATTACTAATTTAACAACTGGAGTGATTCGCTTAACAGTTGTGGCAAGAAAAGTCGTAAAATGGGGCAAAACTCACTTAACAAATTTCTCACTTAGCAACATAAATTCTGGGCTCAATAGTAGTTGTAAGTCGAGGATTACCTGTATTTCTGAAGTTTAACTGAATATAAAAGTTCTCCCATGAAATTTAAATTCATACTAATACAAATATTTTTCATTTGCCAGATTCCCTCCCTCTTTCTTTTCAATAAACTAAGGTCTTGGACAGATGATTATTAAATCTTTCACCTGCTTTGCTCTAATTCAGTGCTTCTCAACATTTGTGTGACGGCGACCCCCGTCACACAAACGTTCTGCGCATGTGCGGCGCCGCGCGCATGGGGGGCATGCACGATGCGCATGTGCGCCGCCCCATGCGCGGCACCCATGCACGATGGCCCCCATGCACGGCGCACGCGTACGACGCCCCCCATGCGCGATGCGCATGCGCAACGCCGCCCCCATGCGTGACGCGCGTGCACGGCGCTGCCCCATGTGCAGCGCGCATGCACGGCGCTGCCCCATGCGCGGCGCACGTGCATGCCGCCCCCATGTGCGGCGCACGTGCACGGCGCCGCAAAAAATGGTGGATCGCCACCTTTGGCGACCCCTGAAAAATGGTCGATCGACCCCAAATGGGGTCGCGACCCATAGGTTGAGAACCGCTGCTCTAATTGAATAATATTTAAAAGATAAGATTATGCTATGGAATGTAGTTCCACATTTTCCTACACAGAAAATTTAAGGACACAGAATATTTATATCTTATTATTAAAAATATATACACTGTGGCATACAGAACCAATATTGAATACATCCAATGAAGGGGACGAATAATATGTAAACTATGAGTAACCTTTGACTTATTTTGTGAAATTTATTTTCCATTTTTACAATCTTTATACGTGCATTCTACTATATAGAAATAGCGTACACTGTTATCAATTTTTTTAAAAAAACTATAATTTGCTTTCAAAGGTTATTCCCCACATAATTGTTCATAAACAAATTTAAATTTGGGTTACTGCTATATCTGTTCCTAAAGGACGGTCTGTTTTAATCATGCTTTGCTAGGATGCCATTGCTTGTTAAAAGTACTAAGATATAAACAAGGTTTATAAAACAGTAGAAACATTCACACACTTTTAATATCCAACTTATGTTGTTATATAACACATGAAACCCAGCTTACTTTCATTTAACCATTTTTATTATAAATTGTCTTTAATTTTATTCTAGATAACTTAGATTTTGCATTTATGTGTCAACTAATTTCAGTTATCAGGAGTATTCTGCAAGCTTATATATGTATTCATCTATGGATTCACTCTTAATTCATCCTTTCTTTCATGGGTTAAAATAACTATTAGAATCAGGCAAATTATAATTATGGCAAAAGATAAGCCCTTTTCTAAACATCACTGAACCTTAGTCAGAAGCTGCTTTTGAAGTCCCAAATTAGAGACAAGCCTGATTAGCTCTGATATGATTCATGCCCCATAGCAAACTATGGTTTGTACAAACTAGAAATGAGATGGCACAGGGAAAAAAAGGTGTAAGCATTTTTATGTCCAGAAATCCTAATACCTGCTTAGAACCTTTTTCAAAGGGACAACACTGAAAAGTTGTTGAATTTAATTATTTATGTCCAATGAAATGAACTTTCATTTATGGTATTTTACAGAAGAAAGGGCAAATTATTTTCTAATATTACTATTTCCCATATTAAAATTTAATAAATACTATTTAATTAGAAAAAAAGAATTCATGCAAGGCTATATGAAGAATGGCAGTAAGGAAGCATACTTATTCTCAACTGTCACATATACATTAAGTATAAAAATATTACTAGCAAATATTTTCACCATACCAATTAATATTATGCTTCTCTATGAAAGGCATTTTATTTTCCCATATCTGCAGTTGTATCTTACAAACTACCTTAAAACATGAAACAATTTATGCAATGACCAACTGACTGCATATGTATAAATATGTATTAATAAAGTTGTCATATATGATAAAAGCATAATTTATTATAAAAGAATCATTTCCATTATATTAGAAATTTTCACATTCATAGAGTCTGAAAAGATTATTACATTCAATAAGCTGTTTTATTTGGTAGATCAAGTTAGGCTATTATCTAAAGTCACGAGAAGTACATCTTAAACACTGAAACTAATTTTCCTTCCTCATACAAACACACATGGAATGACATAGAATAGAATCATAGAATCATATGGCTGGAAGGAACCTTGAAGGTCTTCTAATCCAACTCTCTGCCCAGGGCAGTTGTTATTCCATCTTCGATAAATAGTTGTCCAATCTTTTCTTGAAAACATCCAGAGATAGAGCACTCATAACCACAGAAGACAAACTCTATCAGGAAATTTCTTCTTAGTTCCAGGTTGGACCTTTCTCTGATGAGCTTCCATCCATTGCTTCTTGTCCTACACTTAGGTGCTTTGGAGAATAACTTGACCCTCTCTTCGCTATGACAGATGTATGACAGTATTGGAAGATAGCTATCGTATCACCACTATGTCTTCTTTTTGTTAGGGTAAACACACTTAATTCCCTTAGCCATTCATTATATGGTTTAGCCTACAGACCTCTTATCATCACTGTTGCTCTTCTGGGGACTCTTTCTAGGGCCATAGGATTTTTTTCTGTATCATGGTGATCAGAACTGGATGCAATATTCCAAGTATGGTCTTACTAGAGCAATACTGAATGGTATTATCACTTGTTGTGATTGTGATGCTATCCCTCTATTGATAGTTGGCTTTTCTGGCAGCTGCAGCACAATGATAGTTCATATTTAAGCAGTGTCCTACTAGGACACCTAGATCTCTGAGCCAGTTATTGTCTATTCTGTATCTGTGCAATTGCTTCTTTCTGCCTAAGTGCAGGACTTTACTTTTCTCACCACTAAACTGCCTATTATTGGGCCCAATACTCAGGTCTGTCAAGATCCTTCTGAAACTTGAGTCTATCTTCCAAAGTGTTAGCAATTCCCCCCGGCTTGATGATCTTACCTTTAATTCCCTCATCTAGATCATTTATAAAGATATTGAAGAACAGTGGGCCAAAGACTGATTTGTTTGATTTGTTCCTTCACTTATTTTAAACCAAATGTTCTTTATAACATTTCAAACATTTGGATTTTCCAGCAGAAATGAATATTTTAAGGTACAATGCAACTCCTCCTCTCTTTTTCTTTCTTGTATTCCTTTTGAACCAATTTTAGCTTTCAATTATTTATATTCCAGTAATAGGAGACATTCTTACCAAGTATGAATTATGTTTATTCAATCATATTTGCTCTTTTGCATCAAGACCATCTTGTTTATTTCCCATATGTTGAGTATACATCCCATGAATTTTATCTTTACTCTGGGGAGTTTGTTTTCATCCTGCAAACTCTTTAATTTAAAGTCTTCCTAATGATTGTTCACTTAAACATAATGCCTTTTTAAAGCAAAATAACTTTGCAAAGTCTGTTGGTGGACAGTTCAACTGTGAAATATTTCACAAGAATACATCTTATTAAATTGCTTAGCCCAATATCATTAACATTCTACATTTGCCTGGCTTGAGGTGGATTTTTATCAGTATATATCTTTTTCATACTGTAATATATTACATATTGCTTTATAAAATTCAATATCAATACTCTGTGAAGTTAGATTAGAGTACTTCAAAAAGTCGCTAAGTGAACTGTCGTAACTTGAGGACTACCTGTACTAGAGAAGGTGTTATGTTACTGAGTTTATACTTGTCTGGAGGGACGGGGAACTCATTTCTTTATATATCTTTTTTTTCTTATTCTTTCCCCCCCTTTTTTCTCTTTTTTACTTTTATATATATATTTTTTTCTTGGTTTGCATTAGTCTTTTATCTTTGTATTTGTAACCTTTAATAAAATTATTACCAAAAAAGAAAGCATTGTAATAATGTAGTATAAAATGTATTCAAAAGTACATTCCATAACTTCCTCTTAGATGAATAGATAAAAGGGTACAACTTAAATATATTGCATGATTTTAATTACTGGTATCAGAGCAAAAACACTAAACCATAATGGTGCTTAAACATGGCAGGCATGTTAAAGGGAAATCTTGGTATTTGTCTTTTACATCCGCATTTTTTTAAAGCAACTTTTTTTTTAATTCAAATGTTAATAAGGCTACTGTGCATTTGAAAAAATAATATTGGGAATTATACAACAGGACTATCAGTCTGTATGTTTGGATTTCCATTGCACAAAATACCTAAAATAATTATTTGTCTTGGAAATATATTTTTTGGCTTTTCTTGATGTAACAAAATAACAGTAGTTGTAATTTTATAAGCAATAAATACTAACAGTACTAGTGCAGGCATGGACGTAGGAAACCTAAGAATGAATTACAAAATATTATTGTGAACTAGATCATGATTTACAATTTAAAAAATTCCAAATATTGAAACAAAAATACGCAGGTGCAATTTTAATTAAATGTGTTTAAAATGGAGAGCAGAAAATGTTTTCCTACAACATACAGTAATGCTTCATTTTTTTATTTTATGAGTGAAAGATGAGACATATACATGTATCTTATCATTTACGAATTGATAATTTTAATAGAAAATATTCTCTGTAGATAATTCATGAATAGTGAATTAATTATAGACATTACAAATCAAGCTCTAATGACTCAACAATCAAAGAAGCCCAACATGCAAAAGGACTGTTATCAGCATAGGAAAGATGATTTCCTATTGTTTGCTGTGAATGGAAAACTAATTCTTAATTCTAAAAAGCCTATATTTTTAATTAAAAGGTAGAAAAAAGAAAAGAGATGAAATAAATTTTATCAGCTCCTGGTTTTTATCAAAAAGTCAAAGGGGATAATTTAACTTAATTTGGTAGTATTTTGTCCCCTCAAGGGTATTTTGCAATCACCAGTATAAAAGCCAACACACAAAAATCTGTAAAAGCAAAATGCAACCAATGTTGTCATATGGCAGGCTGATAATTAGAAAGGCTAATTAAAAGGCTAGTTGTATCTGATCTGGAAGCCTGCCAGTTTTATTTTGTTTTTATTTTGTTTTCAAGTACCCCTCTGGTGTTCTATTTGGTCACTAAAACCACATTCATAATGAACTGTTTGAGAATTTTGTCACTGTTCTTGAACATATGGAAATATTCAAGCACTAGTGATGATAATAGACCCAGTTACGCTGATACAAAAGTTTTAGAAATGGGAATCATCTACTTGTCTAGATTCCTGAAGGATGTCATCTTAGTCTCAAGTTTTGTTATCCAAGAAGCTTCTTCAGTTCTGACTGAAGTCTAGGTGCCTTTTGAAAGGGCATCTTTGGGGCAACCATGACTTGGATAACTGAGAATCTCCAAAGACATTATTGACCATATGTAACAAGCTATGGATCATCAAATGACATTAACTACAGGTAGTCCTCATTTACTGACTGCCTCATTTAGCAAGAAATTACTTTTTTAATGGTGATAAAAAATAACTTTTCAATGAATCCTCATATTGATGATCTTCACAGGTCTGTAAAACAAAGGAGAGCTGACATAAGATCATAAGCACAGTGATCTTAACAACTGCTTTGCATAATGACCAAGTTGCTAGTCCCAATTGAGGTCACTAAATGAGGACTTTTGTTTGGCTCATTATCTGTAAAACAGAAAACATTACAATAGACAATGATGTCATGTTGTGATTTGAAGACCATAGCAAAACTAGAGTATTAACCAATTTGTGAGGATTACAGTCTTGATAAAACCAATACATGCAAACAGAAAAACAAGATATAAAAGATCTATTTTTCCATTTTGAGGAAGAAAGGGTAAAATTAAAAAATGAAAACAAGTTTTAACTTACCTGAATCTGCTGTTTAAAACAGCATCACAGCACTAACTTTTCTAGACCATTGACCATAAACATTTCTACACAAGAAACTCCAAAGTAACATTTAACTTTTTGCTGTTCATTCCTGACTTTGCTCATGCAGAGCAACCTAATATACCTTATCATGTGGCAGGTTGCTATAGTGACAGTAGAGCCAGCTGCTGCAATACAAAAAACTAACAAAAACTTGTTTTCCTTCTCCTCTTACTTAGTTAAGGGACAAGGTGCTTTTCTTGTGATATGCAGCATATCTGATGCCAAATAGACATCCAGTACCCAATGCTTTGCCTTAAAATATGCACTGGACTGTTTTAAAAAACACCTGTGAAATTCAGTTGTTTCTAGTTTACATATATTAATGAAAACAAATCAGATACAATTGTTCTTGCTGTTTAAAATTACTATAAAGGAGCCAGAGAGATTCTTTTAATTAAATAGAACAGATATTTTTAGCAAACAGGTAGGTTACATATTTTTTTAAAAGGATGCAAATGCATTCATAAATAAACTCACAACACATATATAGAAACAGATTTGGCAGGCATTCTGTTTCACCCTTAATTAATATAGAATCTGATGTAAAGCTTCATACAGTGTTTTCATGCTAACCTGCTAATACAGGACAGTATTCAAAATATTAAGGATCCTATGTCACACAGGCCTTTATTCAGTTACAAAAATTCAAGGGAAAAAAGGAGATCTCTATAAGGAAATGGTAAAGATTCTGAGTTCAATGCTAAATTTCTGAAAATGGATATGGTTTGAAATTGATTCCTCTACTCAAAGACAGAGGAAGATAGAGGAACACTCAACTGGAAATGACAACTGGTCTGGGCAGTGGTGAAGGTGCCAGACTAAAAACCAGTAGAGTAGACAATGAGTTTTAGCCCAGTTTTAGGCTAAAGTCTGGTAAATAACTTTGGGCCTAGGAAGAAGGCAAAAGCAGCCCATTTTTGAAAATCTTGCCAAGAAAATTGCAGGGATTTGACCAGACATTTGCAAGGAGTCAATGCAGTCAAAGGTACAAACACACACACACACACACACACACACACACACACACACACACACACAATGGGAAATAGGGATTGTCCCTCCAGAAGATAGGTTTAAGATACAGAAGGATCTTGACAGACCTGAACATTGAGAACTATGTAATAAAATGAAATTCAGTGGTGAAAAAGGTAAGGTTCTACATTTAGGCAAGAAAAACCAAATGCACAGGTATAATAGAGGTGGTACCTGACTCAATGGTAGCAATTGTGAAAGGGACCTCGGAGTCCTAGTGGACATCACTTAAATATGACCCAGCAGTGTACTGCAGCTGCCAAAAAAGCCAACAGTGTTAGGTTGCATTAACAAAGGGATACAATCAAGATCACGTGAAGAGTTAATACCACTTTACAATGCCTTGGTAAGGCCACACTTGGAATACTGCATCCAGTTTTAGTCACCACGATATAAAAAAGATGTTGAGACTCTAGAAAGAGTACAGAGAAGAGCAACAAAGATGATCAAGAGACTGGAGGCTAAAACATATAAAGAACGGTTGCTGGAATTGGGAATGTCTAGTCTAATGAAGAGAAGGACGAGGGGTGACATGATAGCAGTGTTCGAACATCTCAGGGGCTGCCACAAAGAAGAGGGAGTCAAACTATTCCCGAAAGCACCTGAAGGCAGGACAAGAAGCAACAGATGGAAATTAATCAAAGAGAGAAGCAACCTAGAACTAAGGAGAACTTTTCTGACAGTTAGAACAATTAATCGGTGGAACAACCTGCCTCCGGAAGCGGTGAATGCTCCCCCTTTACTAGTGAATTAAAATTAACTAAAGTCAGTGCAGCAAGAAGGCTTGCTAACATTACTAGCATTAATAAGGTAGTCACATTTCTTAAAAGGAATCAGTCTCCAACATGTGACAGTAGAACACCACCACCACCACCAGGTATCTTTTGCATAGTAGTTTTCTAGTATATTGAAAGCAAAGTGTTGGGGGGGGGGAATCTTTTGTATATTTTGTTACATTTAAAAATCTACAAGACAAAAAATTCTGTCTTTGGCAAATTAGGATTCAATATGCTCTAGTATTGTGGTTGAAAGGAGCAGCAAAGCTGAAAATGTAGCACCTCCTAGTTCTTTATAGATGCTCTGATAAGAAAGTTGAATAAAGCTAGTCACTGAATTATTTATATCTGTTCTGGCATGCAGGAAAAAAAGGAAGACTTCAATGTCATTCACAGGTAGAGTTTGGTAAGTGCTTCTCTTGTCAAGGCCTTATTTTAATAAAACAAACGGGCTATATAGATTTAAATACTTCATTTTGTTTCAAAACTGGCCATAAGTTCTACATTTCTCTTTCAAAAAGAATTCCGTCTATAACCTTCAATGTTATTTATACAGTAAAGTTATTAAGAAGAAGTTTGCCTTTTACGCAGTATGATATGGTTAGTGGTGCAAATACCATAAAGTTAAGAAAATGGTGCTTTATCTTCTGGTTGTCAGAAGGGAATTCAGATTCTTGTATAACTGGGCACATTTTCTTTTACCCAAAGATGTTGATCTAACCAATTTTCTTCTCGACAACACCACTTTGTATTACTGTGCACAAGCACAATGAATATCTGATCATTAAATTATGCTATAACTGAATTCATAATTATCAGTCCTAACTTGAAAAGGAAATTAAATAATATAGTGGTTTAGTGAAAACATCTTGAGATGAATTGAATAGTTATCTATTTAGAATCCTTTGGCACATGGGGAATATTTCTTCTTCTTCCTCCTCAATTGTTGTGCTCCCATACCACTCAGTACTACTAATGCCACATTTCTATAGATAGAAATCTTAATAGTTAATTATGCGACATAACTTGGCTGGACCTAAATTCTCAAGAAAGGGATGATACCAGCCTGGCAATCCTACTTATTGTTGAAATAAATAATATGAACATGTTTCATGATGATATGGCTATACATCCTATGATGATAAAGTCTTAGGAATCAATCGTCTATGGAGACTCTCGGTCATTCAGGTCATGGTTGTTCCAAAGGTGCTTTTTCAAAAGGCAACTGGAGTTTCACTTCTCATCCAAGAAGCTTCTTCAGTTCTTCTTCAGTCAGAAATCAATTGTTTTTATATAAAAGCAAATATCCATCCATTTTTTATTTACCAAAAATTGTGTTAAAGAAACCAGCTTCTTAATAAATATAAATGGTATCTGACAATAAACAGATCCAATAATAATTATTTCAGATTAATACTTAGGGTAATTTCTGGATTTTATTGATTATTTGAAATTTATATAGCCACCCATCTCAATAAATGTTATATGCAATATAAAACAAAATAAAAAAGCATATAAAAGCCATGCAGAAATTCTTTCAAAAACTAATACAAATCAAAATCCAGGATGTAATTGTGCTGACTAAAGATTAGCGGCATATTTTATAGTACCAAATGCAAATGTGTCAAAAATGATATTAGATACCTTTCTTTATGCAATAATTATCTACTTCTTATTGGCATACTGTGGTATTTTATTAAACTTCTATGTTGCCCAACTTCGCCATTTACAGTGCCAAAGTAGATTAATCTATTGTGAGAAGACATGTAGTATTTCCTATTAATTCTATAATATTTAGTTCCTTTTCATTTTTTTTTTAAATCTACAGACGAAAGAACTCCTTGTCCTAAAATAAAATGCTGGAATGTAATCAACATTTCGGCAAGGGATTTTAACATTAATCTTATGAATCTGCTTTGTTCTTTTATTAACACCACTCAAAATAGAATTATTAATGTACAGTGTTAGAAGCCAAAGTTGACTCTACATATCCAGCTCAAGTGCACTTGCCAGTGGAGCCTCTTTTCTAGACTCTATGAAGCAGCAGGCTGTCTTCATATATAGTGATTTGCAATCTGAAATGAATCAGTCTGGTCTTCACATGTACTCACTCAAACTGTCACCTGATTAAAAAAAAAAAACAACTAGTGAAAGATAGACATTTTCTACCTTCCCAACCTGATGTTCTCCAGATGTACTGAATCTCAGTCTTCTCAACCAGTAAATGTATGCAACACTTTTAAGAGGCTAGATGACTTTTTAAAAAGGTATTTTTGTTTGTAGGTTATATCCCTTGCTAGAGAGAAAAAAGCCTTCCCCCATCTTTTTCATAAAGTAAATATAAACAGTAAAACATGCAAGCTAATAACTAGCATGTCAGATATTTCTGGCTTTAAAAATATAGGTTAGAGTATTGTAATGCAACAGTTTATCTCAACTAGTTTTTTAGATTATTGAATAAATGTAAAGTCTATTTCTGTTCAATATCAAAGGAGAGGTGTAATGAGATATATGAACCACTCCTTGTCAGTTATTAAAATGTGCTCTGACCCCTCATTATCAACCTGAGAAATTAGCACAAAATGATGAAGGAGTATTTCCATGAATATAATTATCTCCTAGTAAAAAAGGAAGTTGGGAAGTCTAGCTACCAAATTTGGGATAATTATAAAGGAGACAATCCAGCCAAAGCTAAGAAGATCTATCTTTGCAACTGGAAAATAAACCATGTCTGTAATAATATTTTCTATTCACTGTGGCTTCATATACGCTTATATGCTCTGTATAAGCATGAAATACAAATTCATCTGGAATATATTTTTTTAAATGAGCTGCATTTTTAGGAGCCAAAAATTGAATTAAAAATAATGGTTTTAATTGTTTCATCAAAGATGATAAAAGGGTACATCTACAGAAGCATTTCAAGATGCTTTAATTAAGTAGTTTTTTTCCATATGCAACTGTACAAATTTGCCCATGCTCATGCTAGAAAATTTATTTTAATTCTAGCCCACTAGCAAAAAATGTAGGCTAGATTTGTCATGACTTTCTTTCTTTCTTTCTTTCTTTCTTTCTTTCTTTCTTTCTTTCTTTCTTTCTTTCTTTCTTTCTTTCTTTCTTTCTTTCTCCTACCCCCTCTCATTAGTTTTCATATTGCTAAACTACCCATCTCCCTGAAGGACTCTGGGCAGCATATAATAAAACATTGCAATATAAAACAGTACATAAAAATTAAAATACTAAAGTTAAAAATAGAGTTACAATTTTAAAACCATATAATTATTTTAAAGGAAGAAAGAGCATGTTAACTTTGATAAAAGTTGTTTAACAAAGGTAAAGGGACAACTCTCAGCACTAACCAACCCCAGGAGTGTGCACTTCTTTGGGTTTCCCATGCAAGGTGGCAGAGCTGTGTTTTAACCCTTTATTTGGAAGGCCCGGGGGGAGTTAGGGTGGGGGGACTGCCTCTTCATTCTCTTTAAAAAAGTTTTCTGAAATTCTGAAGAACCATTTTAAGTAAGAGTAAAAAGGATTACGTTAGGTGACCTAAATGCTTTGATTTCTGATAAAGAGATTTCTGATGGTCCTGTTGAGGATGTTGAATAAGAAGTGAAAAAATGAAAACAGTAAACCGGCAATTATTTGGTGTGTACATGAAGACAGTCTCAGGACAGTCTCAGGAGATGGCAACATTTGGAAGCTAAGCAAGATAAGCCAGGGTTACTACAGAGATGATACAGAGTGGGAATTTGGGACTACTGATTAGCTGGGAAAATGAAAAAAAAACCCACTGTGAAAGAAAGCAAAGCAAACTTCTTCTATAATACTGTCAAGAAAGCTGTATGGTTGCAGTTACTTGGCTCAAGGACTTTTTTACTCTTTACCAAGCATGAAAATTGATTTACTCTGTAGAAAAAACTATTCTGCTTGCTAGGCTTAGAGTCGCCATAGGGTGACTTTTTGCACTCAAAATAAAATAGATTAATTGGTTTTGCACTGGCACCATACCAGAGCCTTTTTAAAGGGGGACAATAGAGGCAATGTTCAAGCAGGGGATCCCATTTGAAGTATAATTCAGTATTTGAAATGATCAGTGCAGGATGTAGTGACAAGAATTGGGATGGGCAGAGTAAGTGTTCAAACATTTTGCCTCTCGGCCTTCTGGTGTCTTAAAGAGGTCCTGACTGGTCCATGAGTAAAGCTGCCAATTTTCTTTTGAAAAGTATTACCAACTGGATTTCCAGAAGATTTCATGAGAAGTAAATGAACTGGCATTGATAGAGCTTTATACACTTCTAAATTAGTTTAGAGCTTAATTCAGGCACTTAGATAATTGCACAGAAGCTTCAAACTGGGTAGAAAATGAAACTAAATGCACAGCCACATCCTCTATTTCCCACAATTTCCATGCATTCATCTAGAAGTCTGAAGTGAAGTTGGACTCCACTTAGCTGGAATATGAGTACACCTCTTAATAGTATGCAGGATTTTAAAAAAATTTAAGTCCCAGTGAAGACCTCATCTCCATATTCATGCCAATCTTCTCTAATTAGTATGTGTTATTAAATGTCGCGATGGGTCGGACATAACTTCGCAACTAACAACAATAAATTAAATGTTTAAATTTTTAAAGACTGCTTCGTGATTTTTTTAAAAAAATGTGGGTTCAACTATTTACCCTGGCAGTAAAAACCAGTTTAGTGTAATGCCTATCACACCCAGATACTTTATGAAATCTTTGCTAAGGGAACATTCCATGATTACAAAAAATCAACCACGTCTTCCCATTACAGGTTTATGACAGAAACTGGAAGAGGGATTTCCACTGCTAAGTGATGCAATCATAATATGCAATGTTAAGGACTGCATTGCTTAGTGATGGCAATCCTGGCAGTCCTTGTTACTGTCATAATCCCTGGACTCTGTCAGTTGTTAAATGGAAAAAGGCAGTAATCTCAAGCAAGAAGGCTGGTGGGTGCATACATGCTTCATGGAGCAAAAGAGTATTGTTGATAGGCACAGAAGAAGCAAGCAAAGAATGAGCAGTGCGACTTCTGACCAGGTTCCCCATTGACTTACTTGTGGGAAGCTGGCAGGGAACATCAGAAATTGTAATGACCATGGGTTGCTGCTTTGTGGTAATTGCAAGCTGGGCATCAAGCATCTAGATCACAATAAAATGCCATGGAGAACTGTGATGGCTGAAAGTCTGAGGACAGGTTGAAAGTTCCCTTTGTTCAGCTCTGTTATCACTTTGAATGGTCACTGAATGAATGTTGTAACCTGAGGACCACCTGTACAATTATAGCAAATGGGCAAGAGTATCTTCATTTGATCCCAATACTTAGCTGCTATTTAGGATCACATTTTTACAAAGCAAGATTCAGTGAATGAAACAATGATGCATGATACAATTTAGAGTAGAATTTAGAGTATGAATTTAGAGTAGAATAATGCATGAAGAACAAAAATAGAGTAAGAGATTAGTAAACAGTAAAGTAAATCTTATTTCCATAGTTAATCACTAGATAATTTTTCAGTTTTTAACACAGTGTTAAAAGTAGATGTTGATTATTTTTCAATAGCTTACCTTAGATCTATTGGCAATTAATTTTTTATAATATTGATATTTTTCCCCTCATAAAGCCAGAAAAGTCAAAAGACCATAGGTGAAATTTATAGACAGAAACTGAAGCAGTCCAGGAGGACTTTTTGGATTTGATTTTAGACGTTAAGGAAGTAAAGAAATTCTGCAATGTCGATTCCCATAGGAGCAAAACATAGTTTCTTGATCTTGGTTAAGATATGAAGGTAAAGACTTTTATACTGTTAAATTATTTCTTATAAAAAAAGAAAGACCTCCCTCCCTCCCCCCCTCCCTCCCTTCCTTCCCATTCCTGCTGGCTGGCTTCCCTATTTATTTTGCTTGTGGAAAGGTTGTAGGGGGAACTTTCAGTGGGAAAGCCAGTAGGAAGTTACAAGTCCAAGGCCAGCAGATAGGAAAAGGGATGCTGGCAAGAGGGGGGAGGGAGTAAGGGGTGCACAGGCAT
This sequence comes from Crotalus tigris, assembly GCF_016545835.1. Lineage (NCBI taxonomy): Eukaryota > Metazoa > Chordata > Lepidosauria > Squamata > Viperidae > Crotalus > Crotalus tigris. Next base: position 3,955,578 of record NW_024100678.1, read on the forward strand.
GTGGGACAGGAATGGTACTTGAGTATGCATTCCATGTGTGTTGGGAAAGGTATGTGCTATCTTTTTTCCTCAGTCCCTTCTATTTAAAATGGAAACAAGCAACGACATCATACAAAAACTAAGCAAGGTAAGGTCAGATTGGGAAGTGAGAGAGTATTTACTTTCTATACACAGCAGGTACAGGTTTTGCAGTCTAACATACTATATTTTCATCTAATTATTAGCATGCTGTGTCTTTTCAAAAGTCAGCAGACATTTAACTGGAGAAAGATTATAAAGCAGTTCATATTAAATTGCTGCATACATTTATTCAGACAAATTAACTTTACTCATGACTTCTAGTTGTCTTTATAAACTTCTAACAATCTGAACAAGGGGAGAAACATATCTATGGTGAGACTCTAATGTTCTGAAATAAGGAAGAAGTCTTTCACCTTTAAAGGGCATGTAGCAATCTTACACAAAAGTCAAAGTTAATAATTGTAGCAGTTTTGAACAAATGATTTCTTTATGACAGCATCTGGAAAGCTTGAAAGAAATTATTTTTTTTTACAATGGCTTTGTTTTTAAAAAAACAAAGGCATCAGGAAGGCATGATGTCCGGAAGTGTATCCCAGCCAGTAAACGCTCAGCTCCATCCAGTTGCACCAACTCTACTCCAAATTAAGGGATTACGGGGGGGGGGGGAAGGGAGTTTTATTTCAGAAAAATATCTGTCATTCTATGTTATTTCTCTTGCTCATTGTATCCAATTAAATCAAAGAGTCAGAAGTGTTGATTTTTTTAAATGATAAAGGAGATGTTTTGTTGCTCCTCGGCCTTGCCTCCTTTTTATACTGTTTACATAGCAATGTGCACCAACACTTCATTGGACATGACCTTTTATATACAATACTCTGATTCAACATGTTTAACAACTACAAAAGTTGAACTGAGAATAGACATCTTGTTATCCAGTGCTGATCTCACTGGCTTTTTTTTTTTTTTTTGTTACGGCCTGTGCAAAGAAAAAGCTTAGGGAGATTTCGCAAAAAGGGACTGTCCTCCAGATTGACTTCTCTGCTTTGCCCTTTCTGAAACATCACACTGTAAAGGAATATGGCAAACTGAAATATAGTTGCTCTCATAATTGCAATGCTTTATAATATATGTTGCTTTACAGAGTTTCAACGGTGTATCAGCAAATGCAGAGGAGAAAGAATATTAATGCCAAGGACCGGATAGTGTTATCAAGTCAGTTTTCCAGAGCTTGGGAAGCATTCACTGATATTTTGCCCACAATCCCCAAAGCAAATGTGGTTGCTTATAAGTGGTTGTTTAGCTGCCTTGAAGGCCAAGTTTCCAGCAATGCCTACAGAAGGAATTACTGTCTCAGTTCCAGTAGTTATGTGCTATCTTATAGTCCAAGTTAAAACTGAGAATTTTACAGGCAAATAGGCAGAGCCACATATAATATTAACCTTCTTTCTGACTGTATGGCACCAGGAAGAGTATCCGGCCAGTAAACATTCAGCTCTATCCAGTCACCCTGACTCCTCCCAAATTAAGGGATAAGAGGGTCATAAAAAGGGAAGGTTTTTTGACAGAACTGTATCATGATATGCTTAGCAATTTTTATTGGATAAACCACAAGTTCACACATCATGCTTAGCTATTAATGAGAATTATACTAAGCTGAAACCAAATAAACCACACTATGTTTTCATGCAATCTCTAGTTAAACTGACAGCATATGTACTTAGGAATGATATACCTGCAAACTCAAAGGGAATGCTATAATCTGCAGAAATATCAAAGAGCTTTACAGGCTAAGGGGGACTAGCCTCGCCTAACCTAGATTATTTGAAAGAATCCCCTTCCACTATCAGTGCAGTGAAGTGTCAACTGGGGAAGAAAGAATGATTTTCTTTCTTCTTGCTCCAATTATCAACTCCTGCATAGAGGAATTTATATTAAAATAAAACGCAATAGTACAGTGATGGCAAACTTTTTAGAGACTGTCTAAAAACTGGCCCTGCCCCCACCCCGCCCGCCTGCAGGGCCACTTACTGCCTCCAGGGCCCGTTGCAGATTGCCCAGGCAGCCCAGCAGTGCCATGGCGGCCACACCCTCTCCCCGCGCCCTGCAGCATCAACTGTGCACAATGGGGCGTGAGGGCAGAGTCTTGTCTACGCTGCCTGGCTGCCATGTCCTTGGCTGTACTGCTCCGTGTGGGCTTGGGGGCTTGGGGGTGACTCTTTTCCGTGTGGGCTTGGGGGTGACTCTTCTCCAGGCGGGCTACTGGTGAGGGGGTCATGGGGGGAGGCAAGGCTGGGGCAATGGCACGTGTGCCCATAGAGAGGGCTCTGAGTGCTGCCTCTGGCACCAGTGCCATAGGTTTGCCACCACTGTCATAGTACATAGATGCAAAGATGGCATAGACTACCACAGATACTTTACTTCCCTAAGTACATGCCTAATTTGAAGACAACATGGAAGTAGCCTTTGAAATATGTAAAAATAGGAGGAAAACCTGTCCCCATTTTATAATATTTTTTTTCCAGTATAACAGATGCAACCCATATTTCAATAATGTTGAGCTATGACAAAGTCAGGGAATATGACAGACTATTCCATGATATACTTTTTTATTTACTGCTTAGAGTGAATTCATCATGGAACAGACCGCTGTAAAAATTTGGCAGACAAGTACCATGAAGGGCTGAAGCCAAATACATTTCATATCCATATTAGGTTATGGAACAAGTTTAGAAATAGTTTTAGCAACAATTCTCTTTATAACTTTGAAGAAGTTATGTATCTTACCAGTACATGCAAAAGCCTATGTCTCTGAAAAGTCTTTATGCTCAGTAGCAATGCCCACTAACTTAATAAATAAGCAATACAGTATATCTAGACTGAATTTGGAATGAAAACCAAGAAATCATAGAAGTAAGCATAGCACACAACATTCTATTACATACAAAAATATGAATTGTATGCTATAGTAAGGACGCTAAAAAAAGAATGCTAGCCCATATTAATCTGATATTAAAGTATCTGAATGGCTCAAATAGAGCTACTTCACTCAGAAAACCTTCTAAAGGGTTACAATATAGTGGAGAGACCCCACCATCATTGGGGAAAGCCGCACCTACATAGAAGATTCACCTATGCAAAATTTTAAAAAGAGGAGAGGGGAAACATACAAATACAACTTTCAAACAGGAAATTATAATTAGTTTTACATATATTCAAAGCATATTTATATAAGAGAATTGTTGACATTTAAATCAGTTTTGGAAACATGAAAAATAAACATAAAGATTAGTTCTGGTGCATGCAATCTAATTTCTCCCTAGTCTCCCAATTTCAAATCATTTTTCATATTATTGCAGAGGTAACAGGTAACTTCTCAAACTTGTGCTATAATTTGGAGGGGGATGATTATAAAAGCATCCAACATCCATTTCTACTATCCTCCTTTTATTTTTCTTTTAATTCAGAAGTATCAAAAGCAACTAGTCTTCAAGAACACTAATATTCAAAATAACTTCTGTCCAATTATTTCCAAAAGGATAAATATATAGGAAATTTGCAATCCAAGTCAGGAACCCATGTTTGAAAACATGAAAGTATTTAAAATCTACAACCAATATCAGCTAAATCTTTAAAGTTTTATGTATTTATAAATATCTAAAATATCTTAATTGGATTGTGAAGCAATTTATACATTTATTTCTTAAAGGACTAACAAGCAGGAACAGTTTGTATATACTGTACCGGACTCTATATTTTATGACTACATGAGAATGGACAAGAAGTATTCTTTCAGAATTGCTGTTCTGTAGCTATTTATTTACACAGTCCTTGCCATTGCAAAATTCAAGTGTGCTTTCATTATTCCAAAGCCTGGGATGTCCTATTTATGTAGCAGCAAGTCAGCAAATTCTCAGATCAAAGCATACCATGAATAAATGGGATGCTGACTCAGGAAAGGACCACAGATTATATTTTATTTTAATCCATACTTTCACTGATTGCCATATATGCCGAGGTCCTATCAGAATGAGAATTCTTCTTGCACTGTCCTAGTAAGCTATTTGCCATTCTCATGTTCATGGTTTTGGTTACATTGTTTCAGAAATAATATGCCACATTTTAACATGCATTGCATTATTGTAAACTGAATTTCATACTAAGTTATTATTTCAGCAAAATATTTATTATTGAAGCTACAGATTATTTTACATAACCATATACAAGTACATTATGCCTCATTCGGGAAATATTGGTTGCTGTAATATTTTATTTAATGTTTTAAATTAAATATCATTAAGTAAAGAACAACTAAATGAACAAATACAAATGATAGCTTCTGAACTGGGAAAATGTCTATGAAACACAAGAGATGGTTTATTAGTACCAGCTACTGTCGTAGTAAAAATAATTTTCCAATTTTCTCAGGAGCATTTATCAATATATTATACAGCATTTAATTTGCTATATAAATGCAATATATAAATATATATGAATTAGTCTTTGACTTATGACCACAATTGGGACTGGGTATTCCATTTTAAACTGCTGTGGTTGAAAGTCACATTAGACTTGATTTTATGACACTTTTTACAGCAAATCACACATTTGTTAGGTAAATCCAGCTTCATCTAAGTTGGCAAAAAAAAAAGAGATAAATCACAATCATGTGACTGGAGGATGCTGCAACCAGATGTAAGCGTGAACAGGTTGTCAAGCATCTGAACTGGGATCATGTGACTACGGGGATGGTACAATGTTTCTAAGTGCAGTTATGGGTTGTAAGTCACTTTTTTCCAAAGTCATCATAACTTTGAACCACTGTTAAATAAATAGTAATAAGTTGAGGACTACCTGTACACAATTATCCATGTATGAAATATCTGAAGTCAAGGACTGGAATTGAAACAAAAAGCCACAGAAGCACCAACCATATTAGAACATTAAAGAACAGAAAGGTTAAAAACTTCATGAAAACTAGCTAGCCAATATATTGAATACCTAATTCTGAGAAAGCTGCATCTCTTCTCACCACCTATTAAGCAACTGACAAAAAACTATATTTGGGAGAAAAACTTGATTATTGTGAAGTTTAGGCAGATTATTCCTATAACAGGCACAGACAATGACCACAGCTACCCAACCTATCAAAGACTGATTAAATTATACCTGTAAATGTTCTGATATAAATTATCACATGTTCTGAGGAAACATATTCCCAAAGTTAGTTCCCAAAAATAATAACTGAGTTTCATTTCATTCTAATTAAAAAACTTTGATATGTTTTCAAAACTACTTCCACATGCAATACTATACATTGCAATAGTTAACTTTTCTCCTTCCTTCCCTCTGCTTTGCTTGGTGCACTACATATGTGGAAAGAGTGCAAATATATGTGAGTGAATAGCTACTTCTTTGGTGTTGGTTACCAGTATCACTATGGCTTAGACATCTGCTTGGGAAGGCTATGCAAATAACCTAAAAAAACAAATGATAAAGAGTACCAAACACTGCTGGAAATCAATCTGTCTTAGTGGCAGCTGCTTTCAGCAGCCTTAGGAATTTACTCATCCATTTGATTTTCTTCAAATAAGTGAGTAGGTTTGTAATTGGCAGCATGAGGACAAGCAGCCACAGGAATTCAAAAGAAAAGTTAATACTAATTTCTTTTATTTGGATGAAAAAAGGGGGGATTCTACCTGTACAAAGGATGCATTTAGTGAAATAATATATCTGAGATGTCCAAAGCTTCCAGGTGAACAGCCAAATATTTATTAACATGAAAAAGTGGGAGGAAAACCCTGAAAATACAAAGATTTTGACTTCTATGTGCTGCAGAGGGCAAATCATCTCTGTGTATATGGCTTCATTCTTGCCTACAATAAATCATCTAACTTGGCCATGTTATGCCTGATAGCCTTCTACCAAACATGCCTAACTTTGAGTAAAGATTTCAGTATTAGGAGAAACAATATTTATTAACAAGCTCTGATCTAAAGCCTGAAAACTATCATTATTCACACCCCAGTTAGACTAGTCCCAGGAAAATCCAGTTTTCAGTTTATTTTGAACCATGAAGTTGACTAGATGTAGTGGTATGAGGGAATGACTTTGGGAGACAGGAGGAAGAACTGTAGCCAGGGGATTGGTCAGATAAGAGGCACCTTAACCCATAGCAGGAATATGAGCGTGGCAAACATCTCAGAAGGGATCCTTCCTGGTTTCTTGGGCTGTGAAGGCAACAGGGGAGAAATGACTTCTAGACTTGCAAGATTTATGTCAACCTTATGAAGTAGTCCAGATAGGGAGCACATCTAGATGAATTAATTCTACTTTAAAGAAAGTAGATTTACAGATGTACATTATCAAATCCATTCCTGAACTCAAGAAATGGTAAGTAACCACTTGGTCAACAACTGGCCAAGCAAAAAAATCTGCCCTATGTATAGCATTATGACTATTCATTTAACAGTAGGGTAAAAGAAATAGAGGCATGTTTATGATGTCACTGTGGAGGAGCTGATCAAAATGCAGCACTAGCTAACTAAGCTGCATTTCAGCCTACCAATAACACTTTCAGATCAGGTTGATCTGGAAAAAACAGCTAAACATATCTGAAAATGGTCTGTAAAACTCCATCATCCCCCAGGCACTAAATATATAGCTTGAAGGCTCAGTCATTTCAGTCCAGTTTTGCTTTAAGCATCAACTGTTCCTAAAAGCTTGAAGGACTTACTAATTGGTTAAACAACTCAGTGTTTGAAAGAAGAGAATAAGCTTCAAGACCTTTTAATATAAGAATCAAGAATGAAGGACTGTCAGAATATTAACACTAAGTCAGGACGTTTGTAATTACTCATTCTATAAAAAGACCCAACCAAAGCCTGATTAAGCATGTTTATGACAAAAATATGCATTAGACAGGTCCTGTGATCACAATTTGCAACCTTCCCAGCTGGCTTTTGACATGCAAAGTCAATGGAGAAAGCCAGATTCACTCAATGATGGCATGATTCACTTAACAACTGCAGTGATTTGTTTAACAAATGTGACAAAAAGGTTGTAAAATGGGGCAAAACTCACTTAACAGCTGCCTTGCTTGGCAACAGAAATTCTGGGCTCAGATGTGGTCCCAAGTTGAGGACTATCTGTAAACACTAGAAAGAGTAACTTTAATTTACTTGAGGAACAGAAATTGAAGAATCTGTAGCCTTCTCTGAAAAGGCCAGAATAATATAAATAACAATACAAATATAAAGATATAGTGATCTCTTCTTGTGATTAACCAATTTGAGTTTATTTGCTTGTTTTTTTTCATCTACCAAATAGAATGGGCTACATAGAATAAGAATAGCATAAATTTAAATGTTTTCTACCTTCATTATACAGAACTGTAGAATAATTTGCTCTGTAACTATCTAATTTTCTGCTTAAAGTTGCTTCCGACATGGATTTCAGTAGATTCATAGATTCTGGAAGTAATATTGTCAACACTCTGGCTAATGTTTTGCAAGTTAGTTAAATATTGGTTGATGCTGGTTGAACTTCACTTTTGTTGGCACTGATTCTTTTACTCTAAAGCAGGGGTCTTCAAACTTGGCGCTTTTATGACTTGTGGACTTCAACTCCCAGAAATCCTCAGCCAGGCACGCTGGTTGAGGAATTCTGGGAGTTGAAGTTCACAAGTCATAAAAGGGCCAAGTTTGAAGACCCCTGCTCTAAAGAAAAATGGAATGACTGTAAAGAAGTTCAAGTAGATGACACCTGATAGGGCAACATCACCAAAAAAGGAGCAACAGAATAGATAAACTAGTTCAATTATTTCCTGGAATGGCTACTAAACCATTTTTTTAAAAAATAAATCTCTAGAAGATTCTATAAAATTTAAGTTGTTTCCATCCCTTATACTATGAAATTTAAAAAGTTCTATACTATTTAAATCAAGCACACACAGACCAGAGAGGTTGATCAGTTTCATTATTAACTCAATTAGAAGTTTTTCTTTGTAGATTGTTGATAATGATAAAAGCTAGGACTGATTTATATAAACACTGCCTTTAGTAAAGAAACATAATCCTGAATTAGAATTTTTTTTTTAACGGAGAAATTCTATTCACGAAAGACCTATTGTGGTCAAACACTTTTCTGAAGACTATCAACAATTTACATCCTAATAGTGACATCCTAGTTATATGTATGCAGTGGAACATATTCCCAAGTATGCTCCCCAAAAATTGCAAGCTCATCTTGAAAAATAAAGTAGGAGAAATATACAAAAAACTAATCCCTACGTTCTCACTGGAATAAATGTACATGGCTAAATGTTATTCTCATAAAAGAGAAATGCATTATATAAAGGGAGTTAAAACTAAAAACGTACAGCTTGGTTATGGTTTGTTTCTTTTAGGTCTCTAAGCTGAAGGATAGTTTTTGCTCCGCTGTTTAACATTCATAGTAAGGACAAAGACAAAGCAATCCATTTTGTTCACTTGCAGCTTTGAACTCAAGAAAAATGGAATGTTGTTCTCATATTATTTCCCACTCCCCCCCCCCCAAAAAAAACTTTAAGTGCTGATTGTGTGGGATTTGGAGATTATGTGCAATTGCATTACTGGGGGCTGGAACAAGTAATTTCTGATTTACTACAGCAGAGTCTAATCATAGTGATTCTTTTACTAACTTTGGCTACACCTATTTCACCAAGAATTCTGGATTCTGCTAGACAAGAAGAAAGGAAGAATTTTCATGCTGTAGTTAAGTCTCTTCAAGCAACTTAGTCTTTCTGAGAATTGATCCATGTCTCTATCATTCTGTAGCATAACTTTCTGAAGCTTTGATCCTGATTGCAGGCTTTTGCTATGATTCCTGGTTTTCATCTCTGCCAAAGTCACAATTCTCACAACTCAGTTCTAATATCCAAGCTTGGAGGTGAAGAAAGGAACAAGGAATTGCCCCTGATTTAATGCTTAAATGGTACAATGTTAGACATAATCCTGGAAAATTGTAATATTAAACTGTCATCAAAGCCAGCCAAAATGTATAAACTTTTGAGGTTCATATATGCATACATAAATCACAATAATTTTTTAAAAGCACTTCCATTGGGGAAAATGTTGCATAACCTTCATTTATATTATATTATAAAATAATATAATTTCTTTAATTATCCTTATATATTGATGATTACTCAGTGTCTACAAAATAACTTGAATTCCATAATTGACCATCCCCATTACACATATTCACATATACTTACAAATATACTTTTCAGAGGCAAAGCAAAATGGTTTGTTAACTGCAGGATGTTTTTCAGGGCAGAAAATGCAAAACTAAATAATTAAATAAGGGATATATATAGACAATGCCAAGAGCATATGTCTACTGGCTTGAGAACCAGGGTAAAGATCATTTTCTATTGCATATTTCTTCCATTCCAGAAATATATACACATTTTGCAAAACCTATCATTCACTTCCATAGGAAAAGCAACAATAATATCTTGACTTTTTTGGGAAATCTGGAAATGTTTGCATACAAGGTGCACTACAAATGAGAATCTGTAAGTAGCTACATATCCCCAACTACCAGTCTGAGTAGTCAATAAAGCACTTTGAAATCCTTAGATGAACTCTGCTTTGGATGAAAGGCATCATTGCTGCATTAAATCATCTGTCTTTCTGGTATGAGAGAATGTGAAGAATGACAGATGTAGACATTCACGTATCAATGTTCTGTTCTAAATTAAGCGTGTTGCTATCTTTCTCTGATCTCTAAAGCTGATGGTATCCAAGGATGATAGGCTATCAGTTGAATCTGAGCAAAACCAGAGGCATGATTTTGGATAGACAGAATATTAAGGAAAAATACAACAAGTACCCTGGTGTGCCTCAGTTTACTACAATATAAAATATTCAGGTTTGTTAAATAAGCATAGAATAGTAATGACATAAGAATCAGGTAAGTATAGTGGATGAGGTATCAAGCTAGACACTGGGAATCTGTGGATTCTAGCTCTGCCTTAGGCACAAAGCCAATTGGGTGATCTTAGGCCAGTCATTCTCTTTCAGCCCTAAGAAGTAGGCAATGTCAGACCACTTCCTTGCCAAGAAAACTGCAAGGACTTGTCTAGGTAGTTGTCAGGAGTCAACACTGACTCAAAGGCACCCCCCCCCCCAAGCCATAATCTCTTCTGTCAACAGGAAAGCTTTTCAATTTAATTCTTTGGCACTACTAAGAAGGTAATTTTAGTGGGACAACACAGGAACAGTGGGGGAGAGGCAGCCTGAAAGTGAGGGTTATATTAAGCTCATGAAAGAAGATAAATAATCATATATGCCTTTATTTTTGAGCAGGATTACTTATCAATAAACATCAACACTTGGAGCAGGAGAAAGCAATGCTTGTCAATCTGGAGAGAGAACATGCATTTAAAGACCTGAGTAGACTGCTACCTTTTGTGGTTAGACACTCATATTTCATGTTATTTCACATATCTCAAAGAGATTTGCCAGTTTATTTATATTCAAATCACAGTTCCTTACCAGTAGAACATTTAGATAATAGCATTATATACTGTACATTTCCTCCATGCTGAAATGTAAAATAGGCTGTGACAGTCATAAAACATGACATGACTTTCTTTGCTTGGAGAGGGAAAGTTTAGAGGATGTTGAGTATTGATTAAAAGATATAAGTAGCTCTAAGGATTGTTTTGGTAAGAGGTGTGAACAAAGATAAAGGTGCATTCACTGGTTTCAGCTCTGGTGAAGAGGTTTTTTTTTTTAAATCCCTAGGGTCCAAATAAAGGAAAGGATTACAAGAATGCTTTCTGCTGGGAAAGGACAGTGATGAAAGAGTTAAATTAAGAATATCAAGTAAAATGGAAACTAATCAAGGAGAGAACCAACAAAGAACTAAAGAGAAATTTTCTGATGGAACAATTAATCAGAAGAACAACCTACCTCCAGAAATTGTGGATGCTCCATCACTGGAGGTTTTTAAGAAGAGATTGGACAACCATTTATCTGCTTAAGCAGAGGATTGGACTAGAAGACCTCTAAGTTCCCTTCCAACTTTGTTATTCTGTTATGTATATAATAGCAACCATAAACTCATGAATAAATATACACAGGAGCTTTCATTGCTTATTAAAACACTTTGTACACCAGAAAAGACTTGCCTTAGGTCTTTTTGTTTAATATCTATTGATATATGGTGGTGTGAACTAGACAGATAGAAGATAGCTCAATTATAGTATGTCATCAATTACTACTTCCCAAATCAATTTCATAAATATAAATAACGCCAGTAATTCCTCATTCCATAGGTGTTTATTTGAATTCTTTTTTCTAAGTAAGATGCCTTACTAGAAGCATTTGAAATGTGGATTTACAGGCGGCTGTTACATATAAGCTGGGTTGATAAGATCAGAAATTAGGTGATAAGCCGCCTAAAATGAAAATTAGAATATTTTGGACATGTGATGCGACACCCAGAAAAATACGGCATATTCCATTTAATCCTCCAGGGAAAGATTAAAGGCAAACGAGGTCCAGGCAGAAGAAGAACATCTTGGCTTCAAAATCTAAGTGACTGGTTTGGACAAAACTCAGCAGCACTTTTTCGTGCGGCTGCTGATAAAAATAGGATCACCAATATGATTGCCAACGTCCAATAATGGACATGGCACAAGAAGAAGAAGAAGAAAGATGCCTTATGTTCATAGCATTATCACAATCTATTCTGGAAGTTACATGATGCAGGGAAAAAAAACCTCAGCCTAATTTGTACTGTAAACCACACTTCGTAGAATAAAATTCCTGATTACACTTTCTACTAAGCCATAAATTTTAGTAATATATAAAAATTACAGTGGCTGAGCATGCCTGGCAACTAAGTCAAAACCAAACAAATCACAATATAAATAAGTGTAACATATAGTTTAATCCTAGTGTCTATATTGATTGTATCACATGGGAAATATTCCATGGAAAGTATCTAACATAGAATAAAACATAGCACATTTAATGCTCTTCAACCAGTTCCTTAAATGGCTGTAGATATGAAGGGTGCCTAGATAGACAGGATCTACTTCCACTATATTTATAAATCTGAAAAATCGTATCAACTTCAAAAGTCCATGCAGCCCAATGTTGGTCTGTATTGAATGACTATGAGTCCCTAGGGATTGGGCGGCATATAAATTTTATTAATAAATAAATAAATAAATAAATAAATAAATTTACCAAGAAAGGACTTTTAGGTGATCATCCTAGGCCACAGCAGCTATGTTTTATTATTTCTTATGACACCATATTCCTATCTACTTATTGTATCTTGTGTGTTCATTTGTTTATACTTAGAGGTTTCAGCGGAATCTGGTAATTGCTGATTCTGGTCATACAGAAAGAAGGTATGTTAATAAATTTATAACTGAATGTTTATCCTAGTGAGGAAACAGTACAAAAACAACAGAACGTGGGGAGCAAAGAGAGAAACAAAGGAAGAAAAATTCTACAGCACAAAGCCCTTGATAAAATCAGACTTTGTGATGCTGAATTCAATTTTAATAAAAAATCAACTAAAGTTTTAAGTAACAAAGCTACTGTGATATATTTTTTTCTAAATGTGATAAAATGTAATAAAATGAAAAGAAAATCCTTCCAGGAAGGTAACAATGCCCTTCAGTTCTCCTGAATGCAGCTGCAGGCACAGGAGCTGTACAACAGCCAAACAATGCCTGTGGCAATTTCTATTAAATGACTGTCTTATGCATCAAAGCATGTCTGATTTATGTTTCAGAATCCCAAATATTAATTAGTACTGTACAGTTGCTGAATCAGCCTATGCCAAGCTTCTTCTTTCTCCCACTCAAAGCTTTTGCAATACCTACAAGTGTTGTTTCTCTGATCTGTGAGTATTTAACAGCTCTGCCAATCTGAGTTAGTTGCTGTGTGATAAGCATCATAGGAAGTTCAAAATGGCAACTGCAGAGATCCAGTTTGTAAAAAGATTAATTAATATCACTCCATCTGGATATTTTATAGATTAAAAGAGGCACTGGACAAGTCCTACCAACTGCTTTGTACCACAGGGCTTCTCAGTGACTGTGAGGAGAGCAGAACCCCCAGTACATTAACACAGAGCTTTTCTTTTTGTTAAAATATTTTCAATTTGTCCCATCCCCACTGCAGCTTAGCCTTGCAGGAACAGTAATCTACAGGATGCTGCTGCTGCCATCTTAGTGCCAGCTGCCTTTGAGTTACTTGCTTCTATTTGTAAAATGACCCAGCAGCACATGCTACTTAACATTATTAAATTGTGCCAACATTCTCCCCTATCTACAGAGCATCTTGGATGAAGATTACTAGAACATAAAGAAAAGAACGTTCAGCAAATACTCACCAACTAGTTTTAGCTCACTAAGATTTTTTTTTCCTGGTATGGAGAGTTGCTCCAAAGTCCTCTATTGCATGTTGTATCAGCCTGACTCACACCTGTTATTCAGTATAGTTGGATCCTATAATCTAACTTAACCCTTGCTTGAATGCTAAGCAAAGAGAAGATAGTAACTAATGCTCCAATGATACAATTGACTGAAGAAAACACTACTTTCCAAGAGCAATGAAAGACTGAGATAGTTGCATTTTTCCCCTACCCATTGACTGTTTATCTGTTGAAGGACAAAAATGCCCCACCTTTTTAGGCTAAGGCAACAATTGGCCTCTGCATGGCAAACCAGGGGCTACCAACAAAAGGAAAGCATGGCTAGAACATAAATAGAAACAAGATGTAATTTTAATTTACTTTAATTTAATTAGATAGGGCTAATATTACTTTCCAGGGGCCATGATGGCCCAGTGGTTAAAGATGCTGAGCTTGTCAGTTGGAGAGCTGACAGTGCAGGTTTAAGTCCTGAGCTCTGTGCAATGGAGTGAACTCCCATTACTTGCCCCAGTTCCTGACCACCTAGCAGTTCTAAAGCATGCAAATACAAGTAGATTAATAGATACCACTTTGGTGGGAAGGTAACAACGTTCCATGAGCCTTTGGTGTATAGCCATGCTAGCCATGGAAATTATCTTCAGACAATCCTGGCTTCTTCAGCCAAGAAACCAAGATAAGCACCATGCCCTTGATATGACTGACAGGGAAACCTTTACCTTTAATATTATTTTCCATGTGTTTCATAATTCTTTGAGGAGACTGATGAAGGGTACCTCCAAACAAAATATATGTGTTCCATTTCTAAACCCAATTCAAGGTGCTAATACCTTTAAAACTCTACATTACCTGGGAGCTACATAGCCTCCAACTCCCTATTTCTGAATTTTGAGATAATCATTCAAATTATTTGGAAGGAAGAGCAGCATAAAATTAACTAATAATTAATTCTGCCTCTGCCTCCAGCTACAGCTTTTTTTCCAGAGAGATCCCTATAGTCACTTAGATCTTCTAATCTTCTGCAAATTTCTTATGATTTTATGTAGTTTTATCTTCATGGTAAAAAATGGATGTAGAGATAAACAACAAATGAGAGAGAGAGAAAGAGAGAGAGAGAGAGAGAGAGAGAGAGAGAGAGAGAGAGAGAGAGAGAGAGAGAGAGAGAGAGTTTTTAGAAGCACCAATTTGGAAATATGGAAAACAACAACTGAAGTTGTAATAATAAAACTAATAATTGCACAATGTATGCAGTAATATCAACTCTACTCTAAAAGAGCATTTTTAGTGTAATAGCTTTTATAATCAAAACTGAATACTACTCTTTCATGCATGATGGACAAGCATACTACTCTTTCATACATGATGGACATCTACATTGGTCAAAGAATTGACTGAAAGACTGGACTATTTTCACAAAACATTATTATATTCAGGAACGTACAAAATAGTTTTTTCTTACACAGAATTTTTGATCTGGAGTTTAAATCATTAAAATGAGAGACAGTTTCTGAATACAACTCATAACATACCCAAATATGATTTTACAGCCAGTATTTACAAAGTTTTTGCACACTGAGTCATACTGGATGTCATAACTTTTCCAGCATTAGTAAAAGAAAATGTAAACTATGATAAAATGGGACAGGACTGTGCCTGTCTGATTTATTTCTATCCATTCCTCTTTGGTAAATAATTTTATCAGTTTTTCCTTTCTAGGGAATTTCCCCCGCTGCTATGTAGTTTCCCATTAACCTATAAACAGACCATAGAGAAAAAGAAACAGGATTAATGATCTGTGAAATAGGTACACTACAGTGAGTACTGGCTAATCTTTGCTAACTTAGTCCAAACCCACTTAAACCCTGGCCAGCTTTTGAACATGATGAACAAAAGTGGATTTAGAATATGTTTTCTGGAGCTAATACAAAATGATTATGGATGCAAACAATTTGCCAAAGAACAAATCCTGAAATTACTGCTAAATATTTTTTCACATTATTTTAGTGGAAGAGTGATTACTGATTTCAATAAGTAATAAAATCATTTGACCTCATACTATAAAAAGTTAACTATCTAAGCATCATAGGAAGCAGTTAATATATTAAAAGCAACAGTTAAGTTTGTTTCCACCACAAGTTGCATTCATAATAATTGTAATCAGGGGCAGCCTTGAGCATAAGGATTATCTAATCTAGTGATTTTTAAACTTTTTCACTTTCAAACAACTATGCTTCAGTTTCTCTAAGGAGAGATCCTTCTATATTGCAATGTGTTCCAACCTACTCGCACTCAGTACAGAAAATGTTGATCAGATTGGTTGGATCTTGCTGCCTCCATTATCCACTCAGGAGAAATTCAGTCTAGTGGCTGAACTATCTTCATAGAAATGAAGGAATCCTTGATAAATTACAAAACTCATGGGTTCTTCAGAATACAACAGTAATTTACTCTTTTGACCTGTTTTAATAGCAAAGGAAAAGTGACATCATTTTGTAAATGTATTCTTCAGCATATTATGTTTCATATCAAATGTTCAGCTGAATTAGGAACAAACTAACTAGCTGTTGAACGGTTTACTTATAATTTTACATTTAACATTTACCTTATATTTATAGTTCATTTATACTTTGTTTTGTTGACAAGCACTATGAGAATTAGTGAAAAATTGTGAGGTTGCCTCAAATACACATTTAAAAAGTTAAATATGGAAACATTTACTGTAGTCTTATGATGCAGAATATTTATTTTCTAGATCATAAAAGCTACACAAAAATGTCACATTTGAGATGTTGCTCAAGGCAAGATTTATTGTAGCCAGAAACAGCTCTTGTTTGATTATATTTTTGAATTTTTCTTTGGCCTTAGAATCAAATCTCACTGGAACACAGTTTGACACATCTGGTAGGTAACAGGTCGTATACCATGGTCTAGTCTAGGATGTGGTATAATTACACACACACCCCCAAACATATCCTAAGGCATACAAACTGCATTTGAGTAACTGGGTCTTCAGAGCATCCCTCTCCTTATATATAAAAAAACATGTAAAGAAGGATTCCCTCCCCATCCCCAGTTTCTAGCAAAAATTATCCTTCTGGGCATTTCTTACTATTCCAAACATAGATGGTATCACAAATTGCAGCTATTATAACCAGTTATAATCTCCATTTTATTTTCTCTGAATTTTAATTAGTTCTTAGACATTTTTCTATTTCCTCTCAATCATAATAACTGAAAATAAGAAAAAAATAACTAAACTTCAAACATTTAACTTTCTCACTATAGGTCTCCTCCCAAAATTTGCCGGAGCATGGTAAGTTGGAATTAGACAACTATCAAAAGGAACAAAATGTCAAATACATAAACTTTTCCATCAAATAAGAACTGTTGTAGCTAGGTATGGCATTTTATATTTTAGAGAAATATTCTCTGATTACTATAAATAACTCTTGAAATATTAGAGGATTAGGAATTCCACACTGGCTATAAAAATCAAAAACCCACACCAAAGCAAACCTGAAAAACTTTATTCTCCTTCAGCTACTTACTTTTTTACACATAATTTCAAACGTGGGAAGCATAGAATATATATATATATATTACAGTATCATTTTTTATAAATTACAATAACTAAATAAAAGTCTGACCATTTAAAAACTATAATATGGAAATACACAATAAACTATATACTTATTTGGGGAACACAGAAACAAGTATGCCAGAGGTCCTTTTCTAGTTAGAATTTTTTAAAATTCTATTTTAAAATTTAAATTCAATGTTTTCATAAAATTCATCTTCCGAAGGCCAATGCATTTTACAAATAGTTGTGTACAAATTTCTATTGTTAAGTATATTATCTGATGTTTTTACAAATTCTAATTTGTCAAATATATATTTTTGATGCCACATAAAATACATAATACAAAGATACAAAAGATGAAGAATGCCAAGTAAGGGAATTAGGGGGAAAACATGTTTTTTCAGAGTACTAAAATATATTTGTGTTCCCAAATTGCAATTTGCAAGTGATACTGAAAAAGAGCCAAGACAGAATTAGAACCACCAGGCTGATGTACAATGGCCCGCTATTGAGCCATGTTTTAAAAAATAAGAGAGAGGGGTAGTAAAATCAATTGGAAAAAATAGATTTTTTCAATGCAATATGTGAAATAGAACTTGCATTTCTCTAGGAAAATTAAAAGAGGCTGGAATGAAATGCCGTTTTTAAACTACAATGTTCGGAACAGGGAAGAAAAAGGGATTTTTAAACAGAGTACTATTATAATGTCAGCCTACCAAAGCACCCATTTTGAGCCTCATAAAGGGCAACTATGAAAACATTATCTCTAACTATGACTTTATGAAATGCTTAGAGCAAGGGAAGCCAAGCATGGTAAAGTACCAAATTTAAATAAAGCACTTGCTACTTACCCTGTTGTTTGCACCATGATCAGCTCACCCTCCCTAATAATTCCAGTGCATTGTCTGAAAAAAATGGGAACTAAATCCTGGGGAAGCAAGCAGAAAGTTCCAGAAATCCAGAGATTTTAAATCCCTGCCCAAGATGCTGGGTAGTCTGTGTGTGTCTATCTTTAACTTGTAACTGATTTGGTTTCACATTCCATTGAAGTCCTGCTGGCAAATGCATTTGCACAGCTTACCAATCACAAACAGTCAGATCCACTCCCTTTCGCCTCCTCTCTCCCACCCCGTTACACCACTCTCCTGATTCCTCACTTTTGGAAAGCCCACGAAACTCCCTTGCCCCTGTGCTTTAACCTATCTCTGATGAAAGGAAAGAGTTTACTAATCTTTGCTATCCAAGCATAAATAGACATCATCAGGGCTTTGCAGTCAACAGTAAACTAACTTCCAAACGTGGCTGTCCAGGAAAGACATGTTCTGCTAGTAACATTCCTGAGAGCCTGCAGCAACAGAGTACAGGAACTATCTTGCCTTTCACTGTGTGCCTAATTCTGTAGGTTTACATCATAGTGTGTACATCACTTCTTAACCCCCAAATGAAAAGTTTAACATCCACTGAATTTAGGGTTAATAAGCCCTGAAATAATATTTACACATGGATGCCCAGCTGCTTAGGAAGGTCAATATGTAAATAAATCTATCTGAGATGAATAAAGTAACACTGGAGAAAGGGTATGCAGGAAGGAATGCAGGCTGACATAAAGTATAAAATGTTGCTGCTCCTGATGAAGGCAACCTGAGATTATCTAACTTTGTGGGGTTGTTGTTATGCTCAATTTTTAGTTGCAGACATAAAGTACATTTTTTTTGTTCTTGGCTGGGTTGTTTTTGTGGTTCCATTCGGTGTTAGTGTTGAAATTGTCTGATTATGTCATCCCAATGTAAAGCTCAACTTTTGATGACTCTGTGGACAAATCCCTTTATTTTTCTACTGTTTCTTCTTTTCCAGAGAGCAGTATGGAAACATGCTTGCCATTGTTTTCTTTTGAGATTTTTTCTGGGATTTCCTATAGTTTTTCATCTAACACTAGAACAGTTCAACTCAGCTTAGCTTTCTGAGGTCAAAGCTGCCTTGGTATGTTCATATTAAATTAATGAATTGTCTTCTGCTATGTCATAATGGAAGGTCAATACAACATAACCCTCAAAAGAAGCAATCCATGTGAGTATGAGTGTGTGAGAGTGAATGAGTGTGCAAAGAAAGGAAAATAGCTATCCTAAGATGACATCTGCCATTTGTTATAATTATTTAGTTAAAAATAGAAGAATACTAGGTTAATTGATCCAATATTTTATTGACAAAAATCTCCTAAATAAATCACTTTATGTTTCAGTATATTCCTACAAAAGCAATCCTGTGAGGTAGCCCAAAACCAAGATGGAAGGAATTATGCCAAATCACCTATTGAGCTTCCTGCCTTGAGAATGAACATGGGCTTGAATTTCTATCATTCAGTATCTTAACTACAAACTATTTAAACTGGCCATTTATTATAATATTTAAGTTTTTTTCTAAAAACCATCTAAGCCATTTATGAAAGACCATAATTCATCTTTGGGTATCTAACTCAGCTGCACAAACTTAAACTTTACAGTTATTTACTCTTATACATACATATTTTGTTGGCACAGAGACACGAGAAAAGAATTGCCAGCTAAATTCCAGGAAAAAGATAGATGAAATGTGATACTCCTGCCAGATCTATTATTAACAGTTCCTTGCTGACCTGCCTTGTATTAAAGCAATGATTGGCTGAAATCCTGCACACATTTTCCGAGGAGTAATTCCTACTGAATTCAATAAGGATAGTTTCTGAATAGCTTATGAAGCATGAGAGGAGACCATTGGATTTCCAGATATTGCTGAGTTAAAATTTCCAACATCCTTTCTATTTGCTAAGGAGCTACCAGCATTGATCTAATTTTTCCTAAGCAACTGGAAAGCCATTTTGGACAGAATAACAGAATAACAGAGTTGGAAACTTGGAAGTCTTCCAGTCCAACCCCCTGCTCAGGCAGGAAAGCCTATACTAGGGGTAGGCAACCTTGGCTCTTTTATGACTCGTGGACTTCAACTCCCAGAATTCCTCAGCCAGCCATGCTGGCTCAGGAATTCTGGGAGTTGAAGTCCACGAGTCATAAAAGAGCCAAGGTTGCCTACCCTGGCCTATACCATTTCAGACAAAAGGTTGTCCAAACTTTTCTTAAGAACTTCCAATGTTGAACACCCCGCAACTTCAGGATGCTAGTCATTCCACTCAATAATTTCTCCTTAGTTCTAGGTTGGTTCTCTCCTTGATTAATTTTTAACCATTGCTTCGTGTAGTGCCTTCAGATGCTTTGGAGAATAGGTTGACCCCCTCTTCTTTATGGCAACGTTAAGATATTGGAACACTGCTATCATGTCACACACAGTCCTTCTAATTCTTGCAATCATTCTTCATCTAGTCCTCTAATCATCTTTGTTGCTCTTCTCTGCACTCTTTCTAGTCTCAACATCTTTTTTTTATATCATGCTGACCAAAACTGAATGCAATTTGTGGTCTTACCAAGGCATTATAAAGTGGTACTAACACTTCACATGATTTTGACTCTATCCCTCTGTTAATACAGCCTATCAACTCTTTTTCAATCACCTGATACTTCCCCGGTATTCCAGGATTTTGAAAGATATGGTTCAGAAGTTTTGAGATCGTGTCTACCAGTTCCTTCAGAAGCTTGGGATGTAATCCATTCCTGGTGATTTGATTTTAACCTGGTTACAGTAGTTGTCTCTTCTTTTTCATATTGCTGGAGACTTACACAGGGTTCAAAGAACATTTTTCATTTTTATATCCCTGTTTCATCTTTTTCATTCAGCTATCTTTGAGACTACCCACTTGATGTCTTTTTAGGGCAGCTGATAGAGTCACAGCTCGCTTGTTGTCAATTGGTAACTCTAGAAAAAGTATGACTCTGCAAATATATATTGCATTAGAACTAGAAAATGTTAGAATCACAATAGTTATAAGGCTGATATAACTCTCTAATTGATGTAATAAATATCCATCTATCAAGTTTTAATTCATTAAGATCAAATGCATGCTCAAATATGAATTTTCTTAATGAACACTTTTCAGTAAGTTGGGAAACAAGAATCAAGACAGAAAGTAAATCATATGAATTATTAAGCTCCTGGAGATGAAATCTAGAAAAATATAAATTCATAATTGAAGCAGTTTCAATAAAAGAGTAACCTGGCAGCACATTGTATTTTTATTGAGTTCAAACCTTGCAACTTTTGCAATTTAGTTGCTAAACTTAAAAACTGTTTTATTAATATTTACAATTGAACTAAACTCAACATGTTGAACTTATGACAGAGGATTAATTAATTTCATGTTAGATTCTCCAATGCACACACAATACTTAATACTAACAAGAAAAATATTCAGTATATTGCTGCTCAATTCGTATGGAGAGGCCTCTATGCTTGGTAAGTAACTAATAAATACCACCGTTGCTAATTCTACTTTTTCACAGAGAATGATATTTGCGAAGCAGAACTCTTCCAGCAAAAACTCTTTTTTCCCTATTAAGTCTGAGGAAAAATTATTTTAACAATTTAAAGCTTTATATATAGTATTGGTAGAGAAGGAAATGATTTTTTTTCCTGAGCTAGTAACTTACTCCTTTCCATGTCACTTCTCATTTCTACAGAGTGTATAAAACTTGCTCTCCTCCATAAGTGACTATGTGAGGGAAGGTTTACTAACAACAACAAGACACAATTCATCTGGAGTCTCATATATACAATGCTTGTAATTTAGAGACTGCCACAGTTTATTTGTGCTTCATTCCCTGGAAGGATTTATAAGGATAAATTAAAGGCCTTGATTAGAAAGTGAGAACTTTCTTTTTTCTATATTTCTGTTTCCATTTTTTTTCTTCATAGATAAAATGGGGATCATTCTTTATACTGCTATTACTAATATCAATTATTTCTGGACACCATCCACAATTGCTTGCATTAATTACTGCATGAATAACTGAATTTAAAAATGATATTTCCTCTGAATTAAAATTTAAAAGCAAAAATGGCATTTTTCAAGAATAAATGTTATACGCTGTATAAAGAATATATTGAGGCATTTATTTCTCAGTGTATTGCTTGCTTTTCTAGTTTTTCCTAATTGCAAGAGATGGGTGGCAAATAAAACTAATGAATGAATGAATGAATGAATGAATGAATGAATAAAAGTCCCCAAGACTAGCAAACAGCATTAGCTTTTATATATCAGTGGCACACACACAAAAGTATTTTTAGTCCAAAGTGCTTGTATTCAACTATTGCTTCTATTTTTTAAGAGACATATACTGAAATCCATTTACTAATGACATTTATCCTCTTTGCTACATTTTGCAATAGGAGGTATAAATAGTGTGGACTGATCCTAAGAGTTCATCTCCTCCTAGCACTATAAAGTCCAGAAGAGTGAAAACATCTAGTTCCTTCAGACAATCTGCTGAATCATTTCCTTCTCCGATGATCTAACTGTAATCTGATAAAAAAGAAAATCACCAGAGAACAATAAGGGACAATTTTGATTACTTCAGTATCCTAAAGTGGCCCTAAGATTGTGACTGTTTTTTGCAAATGTGAAGTAAAATCTTCTTCCAAAAAATAGAGCCAGCCCCCTCAAATACAAAATATTAAAGACTACTTACAGAGGTGTCCAGAGTGGTAGTCAAAAAAGTCAAGATGACAGCCACAACCATATAGTAGTTCTACCCTTGTTTACATGCAGCAAGTTATTTCGTCACACAGAAAACCCTACAGCAGTGATGGGATTCAAATATGTGAACAACCGGTTCTCTGTGTGGATGCTACTTCCAGAAGTCCATTTTGGGCCTGGCCAACAAAAAAATAGCTACTGGTTCTGCTAAATCCCTCCACTGCCCTACAGGTTTACTTTATAGAAGTATTGTAGTATAAGTCCTATATCCACAAAATGTGCATATAAACCTCAGCAAACCTAGTAGGACACATTTCTATTAGTTTGCTCTCTTGTCATTTAAAATGGTTTTTCCTGTGCAAATTACTTACTATGCCTAATCATAAAGGTGATGCTATTCAGCTTTGAACTCCATTAAGATAATATAAGGAAGTCTCATTTTAATTATATCCTAATTCATATGAGTACTCCCCCCACAAAAAATGTAGCAAGCACAAAATCTTAGGTTACATGGCACCAAATCAAATTCCTGAACAGACCAAACATTTGTATTTCCACCAAATGTTCATTTACCATCTGTGCTTTTCCAATTAGTTCAAGCAAATATTTGTATAATTCATTTGCATTCAGGGATTTTCCAGCAATTTTCCTTAAAGTAACAAACTGCTGTGCTTCCACGGCCACAACTACAAATGCAGATTATAATTTTTATTTGTTTATCTGTTTGTATCCTGCCTTTATTATTTTTACAAACAACTCAAGGTAACAAACATATTCAATACAACTTCCTTCTCCTATTGCCCCCACAACAACAACTCTGTGAAGAGAGTTCAGATGAGAAAGAGTAACTGGGCCAAAGTCCCCCAGATGGCTTTCATGCCTAAGGCAGAACTAGTACTCACGGTCTCTTGCTTTCTAGCCCAGTGCCTTAACCACTAGACTAAACTGGCTCTAATAATTTCTTCACAAGATGAATAACTGCAATATAAAAGATTATTGGAAATGGACTCCACATATTACACATTTGAATAATTGTTTCTATTAAAAGTCATTGAAGACGGCAAAAGGTATGACCTGTCCCATATACCTTTATTCAATGGATCAGTTCACTCACAGTAAGCTTCAGACTCACACACTTTGCTTCTAATTACTTCTCTTCTTTATGGCATTGGATTAAAAGTTGTTGCCAAATAAACTCTAAATTGGAGAAAACACATTTGTTGCAGTTCTAAAATTCTATAAGCTGCAGCCTGAGGCTACATGTGGCCTTAGAAGGCTTAAAGAGCAGCTTTCAGAGCTTCTGTAAAAAGTTAGGAGTCTGGAAGCACTTTTTCCATCTAACACATTTTATTAAAAACCATAACCTGAACAAACTGATGGAAGTCTGTGGTATCATCATAAATGAGTTGGATTACATTGAGGAAGCCAAAAAACAACTCTCCAATATCACATTCTACCATTAGATCCCACAATAACATATCAAAGAGAAATATGCAATGTGATGAAGATAAAGACATATCTGCAAATCAATGGCAGAGCTATGGACAATCTGACTCCTCACTTTGCCAATATCTCCATACTTTCACTTTCTTAACTCTCTCACTCCCTTAAGCCCCTCCTGTATTTGAGATTCATTTATGACATTTTATCATGTGGATCTATGGAAAGAATCTCTCATCAAATTTCAACATATCTTCAACAACTTCAACAACCATTAACCTCAGTCTAGATGTACCCAAAGAACAAGTCCAATTCCTTGATGTCACCCTAAAACTGTACAAGGGACATATAAATACTCCATTATACAGGGAGCCTACTGATTGCTCTTATAAACCTACATGCTTCCAGCTTCTACCCAAAACACATTTATCATTTATAGCCAGGTTCTAAGCTACAACTGTATTTGTTCTGACCCACCAAGAGATGCTCAATTGATGGAATTAAACCAAGTATTTAGAAGACTATTCAATCAATCAATTACTACAGAGGTCCTATTAAAACACAGACCAGAACAGACAGAAAAAGACAGACAGAAACTGAACAACAGAACACTAATGGTTGTCTCCTACAGCTCATAGTTTAAGCCACTCAAGGACATTATTAATTACACTTCAGACCAGACAATGACATTGCACTTTCTCAGACACTGAGTAACAGGCCCATACTTACATCTAGATAACCACCAACCAAAAGCAGATTCCTACAAGCAACAAGAAACAAAAATGATGCTAACATGGGAACCAAATCCTACAACACAGATGTCTACTTTGCCCCCACATATACATCATCAAACACCAATGAATACATGCATAAGATTAAAAGCAACTTCAGTATGATATCAGCTGCCAACACCTCTCTAGTTTCTACATAGGACAAATGGGACAAACTTTGCACAAAAGAATCAATGTAGACATTTCACATCAGGACTCAAACCAAGGACAAATTTATACCCAAGCATTTCAGTCTCCCAGGACATTCCATAGCAGACCTCAGTGTGACTGTTTTGGAAAAGTAGTTGTCGTGGTTCCGACAGATGAAACTAACATTGGATGTTTTTGCTTTGACAGTAGAATTTTAACAGCCCCATTGTATGAAATACTATTGAACACGTGTCTCAAAATATTTCAGACAACTTCATAAGAACTCAACAAATTCAATGCGTTTTAATGTACTACAATAGTTAATTATAAAGTATTAATACACTGTTCAATTTGTAACCTGCATCTGCATAACCAACTTATCTTGCCCCACATTTTATCCCGCCCCAGCTTAAATCTACATCAATCTAACCCCTTTATGTCTCTGATGAAAGAGTTGCAGCTCACAAAAGCTTACATCTTTTAATAAAATGTGTTAGTCAGAAAATGTGCTACCATGTTTGTTATATAATGCTCCACTAGCTCTGAAGGAACTAGTCTAAGAGTTATTTATTCAAAACCTACCTCGTCAACCAAATGAAAGGGAATACGTAAAACCCAAAGCATTATAAAATTTAAAGCCATTCCTCCCTTTTCCTGTCATATCAATACTAAATATCTCTGAAGAATCTCAGTCATCCAGGCCATAGTTATCTAAAGGTGCTTTTTTCAAAAGGCAAGTGGACTGTTTTTTCCTTGAGGAAGAGGAACAAAACGTTTTGTTTCTCATCCAAGAAACTTCATCATTTGTGATAGTATGGGGGTGGAGGTGGTGATGGAATGGAAGGATAGGTACTGATAGTTGAGACAACTGAAGTCCTCAATTGTCAGTACCTATCCAGTAGGTTTTGATTTTCTTCCTCAAGGAAAAAACAGTCCACTTGCCTTTTGAAAAAAGCACCTTTTGAGACAATGTGTAAGCTCACCACAAGGTATGGGTAATGCAATTGAAAATTGCTTCTCTTTGTTTAGAAATTATTGCTCTCTATAACAGATAGCTTATTAAAGATAATGATCTCATCTTAAGATAAATATGGATGTTAAGATAAGCTGTTTCACTCTGTTTTTTTTTAAAAATGCCAATAAAGTTGTCCAAGCACAGTTGCTTATGGCAACAGACTCACAAGTTATATAATGTATTCAGTAAATTCTTCACATTCCATGGTATGCTGCAAACCCTGGGAGGAATGAAACCCCTGATTCACAGTAATGCTGCATTAGATTAAAAAAATATAGTTTTAAAACATCAAATATAAACAAAGCAAAAGAATGGCCTATAAAAATGTTAAAAAATGATATTAGAGAATTATTGAAAAGTCAAATTGCTACATGTTTGACTTTTATCAGACAACCTTATATTTTGCAAGGAAGTCAACATGCCATCAGTGTTGGATTTCTTTCTTAGCTGATAATATCAATATCAACTTTGATTGTAGTTTTAAAATATTTACAATCTTGCATTTTTGGAGAACATGTAGATGAAAATATTGCTAGGATGTGTAGAAACTACAGAAAACAGAGGAGTGTGTCATAACGTATACAAAAATATGCATTTATGTTTCTTTTTAAGAAAACTTTGAATTTTGACCAATTTAGCAAAATTGGCAGACTTTCACGATTTGGTACTTTACAGAAAATATTCCAAAAATATTTCCAGATCCCCTTTGAAAAAATCATAAATCCCGTATTGGGGAAATAGGCATCCATGAGCTAGATAATAAAGAACAAGGATGGACTTAGATAGTAACCACATGCATCCATCTGGTTCATACAAATGCTCAATGTCTGAGTGAAATATTTACATTGCATCACTTCCAGGTTGTGGAATAAGTTGGAACTTGGCTTGGTCCACTTTCTTTGTGCTCTCATTCACTTGCTGCTAGTCCTGGGACGTAGCTTAGGATCTGCTTTTTTGAATATCCTTATAGCACTACTTTCATCTCATCCAAGCCCATAACCAAAGCAGCTTAAAATTGTCCTTAGTTCTTCTAGCTTTAAAGTAGTGTTTTCTCTTTTCTCCTGACACAATCTTTGAAATAGTTTGGCGGATGACAGTCAAGGATTGGGATTTTCCTAGCTCTACTGGCCATTTTAGACTAATGAAAGTAAATTCCATCCCCTTTGGTCACTGAGAACTGTCCTCCATGGCCATTTTAATCTGAACTGTGAGCCAGATTAGATCCCTGATTTTTGCCAGGGTATCAAGATATTTTCCAAAGCAAGATAAGAAGCAATGCATGGAACTAATGAAAGACATAACCAACTCAGAACTAAGGAGAAATTTCCTCACAATTAGAACAATTAATCAGTGGAAGAATTTGCCTCCAGAAGTTGTGAGTGCTCCAATACTGAAAGTTGTTAAGACAATGTTGGGCAACCATTTGCCTGAAATGTTATAGTTTCCTGCTTGAGCATGGGATTAGACTAGAAGACCTCCAAGGTCCCTTGCAACTCTTTGATTCCTTCATAAGCTATCTATTCACAAAAGACCTGTGTGATGCTTTCCATAGTGCTCATCAGATCTTAAAGTGAGCTCTTTTTTGAAAGAGCACTACACCTGTTATTTATCGGGTTTAGTACTCTGCTAAATGAGCACTAGTCATGGGCTAATTTGAAATTTGTTTGATATGGCCAGTTTGGCCATTTCTGGATACATTAAAGGCATTTTATGACTTCTGCCTACTAGGGATTTGGAGTGGCTGTGTATTTTTTACTGATTTCCTACTTTTATTATTTCTAAGGACTTGGTAATGAGGGCTACAAATATCATTCTGTGGCAGTACAGGTAGTCCTTGACTTACAACCACAATGGAGCCCAAATGTTTTGTTGCTAAGCAAGATAATTGTTAAGTGAGTTTTGCCTTGGTGGCTCAGCTGTTAGAATGCAGTATTGCAGGAAAATTCTGCCTATAACCAGGAGTTCAATCCTGACCAGCTCAAGGTTGATTAAGCCTTTCATCCTTCTGGGAATCGGTAAAATGAGGACCCAGATTGTTGGGAGCAATATGCTGACATTGTAAACCACACAGAGAGTGCTGCAAAACACTATGGGGTAGTATATAAGTCTAAGTGCTACTGCTGTTGCCCCATTTTATAACCTTTCTTCTCACAGTTATTAAGTGAATCACTGCAGTTAAGTTAATAACAAAGTTGTTAAATGAAACTAGCTTCCCCATTGACTTTGCTTGTGAGGAGGTCACAAAAAGTGATACATGACCCAGGGATACTGCAACCATTATAAATATAAAACATCCTTTAAAAGTACTACATATCCTATATTTTAATTATCTTTATCTGTCTTGACTAATTAATTTAATAATAAAATGGGATAGAAATAAAATATGTACAATCTACACAAAACTGTTACAAGGAAGAGACTTTAGGATTAATATCGGGATTGTCTGTCTGTCTCTCTCTATATCTATGTATAAGCATGCAATTATTTTTTTAACTTCTTCCTCCCTTTGCAAAGCCTTTATTACTCCTGGCAATCCCCAGGTAGGATTTGCATTTATGCTGGAATATAAAATTCTTCCAATGGCACACAACTAATCTACATTTGTTAAAAAGAAACAACTTCCACTTTATTAGTTAGGGCTTTCTCCAAAACAAAGGTGCACAGGAGAGATACTTGGCCCCCTTTCTCTCTATATCTGAGAAAATAGCAAAAACATTTCTCTATCACAAGGCTTTAGACTGTAAATTACTTCAATGGCATTTTAAGAATAGCATTTCCGCTTCTGATTCTAAGGTTATGTTTTGTGTTCTACATTTAAAAAAAAAATGTAAATTGCTTTGATTATTTCCATAAATGAAAAGGCAAGGTATGCATTTAATAATAAATCTTTTTTTCTTAAAAATGATTTTTATCCAAGAATCCTTTCAACATAACTGAAATGCAATTAAATACTTATTTGGTAAATCACACATATATATCTCCTTTTCCAAAAAAGAGCTCAGAATAATGTGCTTTTCTGTACTCTGCTGCCATAAAAATACTCCTAACTGTCACAATCTTGACTTATGATTCTTTCTTCTACATGCCTTAAATCAGCAGTGGAATGAAAGGTAGAACTACTTTTTTAAAACGTTGGTTTTGATCATGTGTGGTGGATCTAAGCTATTGAGACACTACAAAGTAAAGTGTAATTTATTGGTAGTGCAAAGTCCTGGCCCAGAGCTATGTGACTAGCATCACATACCTCAGAGTGATAAATGTAAAGTAGAAGAGAAAGATTAATTCAGGGTTTGGTTTCCCACAGGCAGAAATATCTGTCCACTTCTCCACAAACCTTTATTACGGAACATATGGATAATATAGGAGTATCTAAAAATCCACATCATTCATACTCCAGAGACAGTAAATTAAAAGAATGAAAGGGTTCCACAATTAAACTTATAAAATTGTCTCAAGATGAGCTCAAAATATAGAAATTGGATGAGCAGTTGCTTTTAGACTATGTATACTACAGTGCAGTAAAGGAAAAATTGTATGCAGCTCTCACTGTTAAGATTTTCACAAAATAAATTAGTCTTTTGAATTTCCAAGTGAAACTTACTTAACATTCCAATTTTATTACCCAATATTTCCATTAACAGTAGCTTAGAAATACTAGAAAAGAGCATTTTTGCTCAATCGGTGAAAAGCAATAAAACATGGCCTAATACACTCACATATCCATACAGAGGTATAATAAGACTATAAATAATTTAAACATAAAGTGTTCTACCTCCTATTTTAGGTTTTTCACTATGTTGATCTAAGTCAGTTCACTTTGGAACACATCAGAACAAATCCATCACTGAGACAAAGTATTTGTGTGACACCACAACAGAGGACTTATTATACCACCTACTTCAATTTCAAATCTACAATATTCCAACTGCAGTGACAAGTAACAAACAATGTCAGATGCAGCTTCCATCACTAAAATGCCAAGATAAATAGTTTACTCATTTAATCAAACAAAGTGCAAAATCATTTACAGACAGTGCATTTAATATGTTTGTCTTACACTCACATGCATCAATCCATAAGAGGATATCAGCACAATGTGGAAAATGATAAAATTATTGCCTTTAAGAGCACTTAGGCTGAGTACCAAATCAAGGTTATAAATAAATAGGAGGGCACCTACTGAGGTGGTTGGGAAATCCTGAGGGTTTTCAAAAGTACATTCCCTTTCATCCTCTTGTACTTTGGTTAGAAAATTCTGCTTGTAATCAATATGCTTGATGGAATGTGGGTTAGGGAGGGCATGCAAGTGGCCACAGTAAGGGTACACAGGGTCAGGGAGGGCATGCAAGTACCCACAGGAAGGGTACACAGAGATACATGAGAGGGGTTGCTGGGTTGGATAGTGAATGGGAGATGCTGCAAATTGAGAAGGGGTGCATTGGGGTACACAAGAGATGCCACATGAATTGGTAAAAACGTATGGAGGCAGCACAGGTCAGGGAGAGTGTATGGTATATGCACAAGGTGCTACACAGGTTGGGGTAGTGATATGGACTGGGTAATGATATGCATGGGGAGTGATATGGACTGGAAAGAGTGGGGGGACTTCCTCCCTCCTTTCCTTCTTATCTTTTAATAATAGCAAATAAATTCCTACATGGAGCAAATGTTGGATTTAATAGCTGTTTTGATTTTCATGAGACTTCCCTAATTGGTCTTCCCTAATACCGCAATCCTAATACATACAAGAAGAGTTACTACTGAGGAAATAAATATGCACAAGATTTTTTTTGGGTTACAATGGGATATTAGTTCTACTGAACTCACTAGAAGCACTTCCAAATCCAGAGAAGTAGGAATAAACTATACTTTTCGAAACGTGTGGCATTATTTGTAAATACTCAGGTTTTCCTTCATCTTAATAACTTTTTAAAATTGTATTAATCTAAGAAAGATGATCATTACTCAAGCAAAATGTTATATGGAACATCGTACAAAATAATTTTGTTTGAACATCTCCTTATAATTAACATAGGAATACAGTAGATAAGGATCTCTGCTCAGATACTATGTAAGATACTGGCATATCTATGCAGCATTGCAAGCCAGGCTGCTAAAAAGAAAAAGGCTGTAAGGCTGGAAAGAATCCAACGAACACAGTGCAGTGAGAATTCATGAGCTCACATATACAATAACAACTCTATTTCACATAAGACAGGATCCAATAGTTTGCCTTTCTATTCTTGTTTTACCCTCTTCCATTAATACATAATGATAATGAGGCATGGCGATATTATAAAACCTTTGAGTCTAACTACTGCTTCATCTTACTGTACTCATACCCTCCAAAGTAAAACTCGTAACCCAAGATCATTGGCATGTTACTGTTTCTTTTTAAATGGAAGAGACCTGCAATGGCTTTATAATCTAACACAGACATGTCAAACACAAGGCCCGGGGGGCCAGATGCGGCCTGCAAAGTGGTTTCATGTGTGGCCCGCGAAGCCATCCTGGAAACAGTGAGGGAACGGCCCCCGCTGCCTTGGCCCTGGCCGGCCGGGAGCTAATGTACAATTTTGTGGTGGCCATCTATGCTGAAACGCATTCAGTCTTAGCTCCACAAGGCCGTCTGGAAACAGTAAGGGACTGGTCCCTGCTGCGTTGGCCCTGCCCCCTGGGTGCATGCTGGGGAGGTGTCACCCTTTGTGAGGAATGAAGAAATGGACCGTGCCTTGGCACTTGCCCCGGTCCCACCCCCTTCTGCCAGAGACCCTCAGATCTGTCCCACTCCTGCCCAAGCCCCCACAGGCACCCTTGATGGGAACGATGTACAGCTGGCCATGCCCACCCAGTAGGCCACACCCACTCCATCCATGCCCACCCAGTAGGCCACACCTACCCTGGCCACACCCATCCAACCCCCCAAGGGCAACCGCAATGCTGATGCGGCCCTCAATGAAATTGAGATTGACACCCCTGATCTAACATATATCCTAAATCCTAAAAAAGAAGTTTTTTTCCTGTACTCTTTGAAAGTTCTTCTCAACTATTCAAAATTCATTATGGTCCACTCCATAAACACAGAGGAGAATCTTTTCAAACCAATGTAAAGTCATATGTGAATACCTACACCAGAACAAGGACAACATATGATATTCCAAAAGTTGCTTCCATAACAAGCAAGATTAACAGTGAGAGATGCTGAAGTTACAGTTCAACAAACTCTGGAGTATCAGACTGACTATCACTTCACAGAAAATGCTACTTTGGAAGATATCATCTGACTCCTACATATACTGCAACAGATGAATGTAGTAGCTGCCATTTGAATTACATTGCTAACTTTTCATTTGAAGCCTGACTCTGTACAAAGTTAGTATTTAGCATTTACCTGTGTAACTAAAATCACATGCTATAACAACATATGGCAGCTGTTCAAAGATATTATGCTGAAACTGCTTAGTGTGCGCTCTATAGAACACAATGCGTCTATTAGATTATATAGCAGTATCTTCTCTTTATCAGCTTCTTTAAATCAGAAAGGGTTATTTTTATGCTTTTATATAATTGTTCTCCTCCAGAAATATCTTTCACAAACTTCAGTACTCACATCATTGTGCCACTTTTGATATTTTTAGGAGAATAATTTTAACATATAGATGGGGATTTCAAAAAATTTCTTGTTTTGGCCCCATCTCCTACTATGGATATTTGGAGATAAAATGAAAAAGAGAATTCTTAGAAAAGTGGAACTTATCCCTACAAGGAGTCAACCGCTATATTTTTCCAAATGAGATTGCATCAGTTGGGGATTGTGCACTAACAGGATGAGTTGTGGTGATATGTGAATGAGGCTGAATTCAAGAATAAATGGCAGAATTTAATCTCTGACCATTCCCTTTCTTTTTCTTTTACTCCTTTTGGTAAGGACAGATAGTTTTGACTAAGGATCTACTCATGAAAGATATCTGAAATCAACTCAAAGCCCCATATACTATACATTTAAGCAAAAAGGGGATTTAAAAATTTATTCATCCTTCCTGTTTTAATTTAATAGGCTACCCATATTATCCAATGTTGTTTATGAAGCACTAAATGGCCTGTGTCCAAAAGATTTAACAAATCTGGGTGTGTGTTTTTTTTCAAATAAGTCTATCTGAGAATTCTGTTCCATAGCAGCAGATACAGATTTGCTAACATTTTAAATACAATTTTAATGTAGCTGTTTACTGAAGTTGGAACGCATTCTACTTTTAGTTATATTTGCAAACCACAATTCTGTGGAAGGATTTGTCCTGCAAAGAGAATCTTGAAGGATGATAATATCCACATTTGTTAACTCTTTTGAATGTGTCATTATGTCACTTAGAGGGAGCAGATTGCCATACAACACAACTGGAAATTGTGTGGAAAACTATCCCAGACTGTCTGTTGACTATTTGGCAAGATCAGCTGAGGAAAAAAATGAATGTTTTCCTTAAAAAGGCGGGTAACATTTTTTATCTTTAGAATAGTATTGCAGGAGGAGAACTTATGGCCACTACTTAGAATCTTTGAAATTAAACTGCCATTCAAACACACACATACTGGAAGAATATTTAGTCCAGTTTAAGGCTGATTTAGAGTTGTTCGTAAATGCCCATAGCCATTGCCACATACCTACGCTCAGTGGTGGGATTCAAATATGTGAACAACCGCTCCAGAAGTCCATTCTGCGTCTGGGCAACAAAAAATTAGCTACCTGTTCTGCCGAAGTGGTGCGAACAGGCTAAACCCTACCACTGAAGGGGTTGGTGGGTAGGCATAGATAGATTGCAGATGGATGCAAATGGGTTGACACACACATCTCCCAAATCCCAACTGCATGTTGTGTGGAGTTGTGCATCCTGTGTGCTGATTGGTTGGTCCAACTTCCTGTTCTTTGGTGTTTGAATGCCCCCTAGCCAGAAGGTTACATTTGCAGAAATATAAATAGAACACCTATGCAATTGTCCCCAAACGACAGACAGCATACATTCCCTGACATGCAGTGCTAGAAATGTCTTCTCAACCCTAAAGAGAGAAAAATCAACTGTAATCAGAGTTATTGTAATGGAAATGCTATATACCCTTTCCATGCTGAAAAATGTATGTAAGTTGCTGTTTTTATTCGATGTGGTAATCATGTAGTGTGCTAGATTCTAAAAAACCAAGGGCTTGAGCCCACAGGATACGCATTTGCATGAAATGTATAAAATGCTCATTGTAGATAAAGATACAAATATAGATAAATTTCAAATCATAGAGAGCTGAAAAGGAATATTGAGGCCTTCAGCCTCTTGCTCAACACAGGAACCCAACATTTCAAATCTATTTAGCCTCCACCTGAATACATACAGGGAAGAAGCCATGATCTCGTGTGTGTGTGTGTGTGTGTGTGTGTGTGTGTGTGTGTGTGTGTTAAAATTATGTACATCTACAGATATTATTTTCTATACCTAAAGAGATAATGCATTTGAGATAAGAGCTTGATTAAAAGCAGATTATAGTGTACAATAAGTAGTAATTTTCTTCACAGGATTTAACTATATACAACCTTGTACAGCAGCATATTCCCTGATCTCTTTTTAAAAGACTGACAAGATTGGTAACAATTTATGTGCTCTTTATGTGGATATGGGTATGTGTGTATATATTATTTTCCCTACCTTGGAATTAGAAGTTTATGACTGCTATTTTTTTTTTTAAAAAAACCTGGTAGCTCAGATCTTAATTTAATTTGTGACTTCTATAAAGTAAATTTTGGGCCAAGGACTCCTGGAACGTGCTTTGAAACACTGACAAGTATAAACTTGATGCACAGGTAGTATAAAAGTTACATGTAGTCTTTCTTTATCTAATAATGGATAGAAGAACTTATGCAAATATGCAAGTTATTCGTCTTTACGGGATTACAGCATCTATTTCAGACTTAAGAGATCTCATGAAAGAAGATCCTTTTAAAAAATAATGATTATTGAAAAATTTAATTACAATAGTAAAAGCACATACAGACTATACTCGAAGAGAAATAATAGATATGGAAAGAAAGAATAAAAAATACATGGAAAGAGAAAGAAAAATTAATAAAGAAGAAAGGAAAAAGAAGTCAAAAAAATATTTAAAGAGATGATTTCTGATCTTCATCCCAAGGATAAACAAACTTAATAACTTCACTCCCACAAGGTTAGAAACAAATACTTCTTCCTATTACCTATCCCTTATTTCTATGCAAACCCATAAATCATCAACTTTTCAGTTCTGGTCTCAGCAAAAAATCCAAAAAGGGTTCCCAGAGCTTTATAGAAATATGTCTTATTAGCTAAAGCATTGCCATCTCGTTTTCTTAAAATACTGTTTTAAATTGAGTTTTATCAATCAACTTCATTTCATAATATATCACCCATGTTCATCATTGCTAAGTTAAATCCCATCATTATTTTTAGTTTAATTTATTCAATTTAATTTAAATTAATTTAGTTATTATTTTTCTGTTCTTTATCTGCCTTACTGCTAATTAACTACAACAGAATATGCACTTACTCAACAAAGTTCTGTTGGACTGGAATGGCACATAAATTCCAATAAATAAGCAAGCAACCAAATATTTATATTTCTGTGGCAGTGTCTGAGGCTGTGCCAATCTGCTGCATATACTTCTGAGTTGTAAGAGGCAAGCAACAATATGTTGCCCTGCAAAGTTATGTCTAGAACGACTTAAGCATGCTTTGGGCAAAACCAGGCTTTAGTTGTGTTTGGGGGATGATCTCTAGAAATGGGCTAAAACTGATTGGTTCTGTTGTTACCATTAACAGAAAATGCTGTATGTGACACAAGATGCTAAGTTAATCATAGCTTCTCATTCTTACTAAAAAGTATTAGTATGGCTTCCAAAAACAAACAAATATGTGAAGAAACAGGGTAATATAAATTGGATTTATCAAGAATTTCCTTTCTTTTAATTTGATGACTTTAATTTTTTAATATACTATTACATACTTTCTGTGTTGTACATATTATTGCTTACCTTCCCCCAAGAAACAATATAATTGCATGCATGTTTTTATCTTTGTATGTATATATTTCCATACATTCAAGAGACAGATGGCCAATCTGCAACCTATAAGCTGCAGGAACCTTTTTGGCATCCTAGAATTAAGTCCAGATTTGTTGCCAAAATATCAATGCTTTGCAGCATGAACTACTTTTTTTTTCTTTAAAAAACTAAAGTGTCATGAGCTGTCACCCCAAAATGGGCTGAAATATTCTATTTCTCTACGTAACGACATCATACCATTACTGAATATGCTTCCTATGACCTTGTAATAAATATATTAAATATAACAAGTTAAAGTGTAACTTCAAAATTTAAATTAAATTTAAAAATTGTTTAAAATGAAGATTATTTCAATCAGTTTTCAATACTTTGTGAACTCTGTGTTTTGTTCTCTACTTCAACCTGGATTTGCCAATATCCTGTTAGAAATCCAGCAAATAATAAAACACAGCCTCTATATAAATCTAAAAGCACCTCTTATCAGATTTGTGTACACAAAGAATATGAAACAGGCTCCCATAGTACAGGGTGATATTAAGTTTTAGTTCTCAGAGTACTCCCAGTGCAGATTAGAATAAGCATGGGTATTCAAGTCCATTATTTTGTCTTCTACCTTTCAGAAACATTGCCTTATGGCTTATTTTGTTCAGTACTGTCAATTGTTGTCTAAATCATTCAGCTGGGATCTGATCTTAATAAAGTAATTACACTTATTTTATTTTCCTTCATTTATTCTATCAGCATATCCCTATCCCTATCTTTGTCCATGCTGGGGTACAGAAAAAACTCCTTCTTTTGTTACAAAAAAAGGTCCCATTCCAACATAAAAGCCTCCTATTAAATGGGCCTAAATTATTAATTCAAGATTAGGAGTGTCCCATTAAGTTTTTAGCATGGATTCTTTTCACCCTCAGCACCATTCCATGAAATGAACAGACCTGCATGAGATTCAGCAGTTTTGAATTGGAAGTAGTCAATCCATATTTTATTAGAAGGTGGTCAGAATTAAAGTGGATCAGAGGCAGATATATAATTGGATCTGCCATGGATAGATAAATTAAAATAACTGATGGGTGACAGGTATCTGATAATCAAAGTAGGTGAGGGAGATTTAAGTTTTTCTACTACTTTCCTATAATTTCTTAATGCATTTAAATGAAGGTTGTGGTTGAGGTTACTTAGTTTGAAAGTAATTTCTTTGAATTATTCCATCACAGGAAATTCAGAAAATAAGGAGTGCTTTTATTCGTTGGATCAACATATCATGTCATTAGTCTGGTCCTTCAGCAGCTTCCTGCATGTGCACAGAGCATGCATAGGAATGATTTCCCTCAAAGTGAAGCAACTAGTTCATAAGAGCGGATTGCTTGTAGACACAGACTTTGCATGGATAATTACAATGAAATATGGGACTCATTTATAGATTTATATTTATGTATGTATGTGTATGTATGTGTGTGTATATGTATATGTGTATATATTGTCTAACATTTTTAATAGACAAATACATAGAGAATTGAAATTGTTTATTGTTATAATGATAAATCATTTTGTTGTATTTTTTTCACTTTTTTGTCATAGCAATTTTTGTTGATTTTTTTCCTTCTCTTTGACAATGTATGTATTGTTATCACTATTATTTTTGTGTTTGGCTCAAAATAATAAAGCAGCCATTTAAGGTGTATTGGCCTTGATGCTTTATAAGACCGATCACATTATCTTTCCCAACTGAAATAAAACACTCTAGCAGGTTGCACTCACTTTGCAAAGACCTAGTTTCAGCTCCTTGAACCTTTATGAGGAAACAAAAGGTTTGTTTCCTCATTATGTTGCTGGGGTTTTTTCAGACTAAGATATCCCAGTAATCAAGAACAAGTACCTTCTCAGCACCATGGCTTTTCTGCTTCTTCTATAAATTTGGTGATGTACTGAAACAAAAGCACATCTAGTTGTGGCACAGTAATTGTCAATTCACCAACATCAATGGGTGTGATTTTCAGCTTCAGTTAATGATTTCATCATCAGAAAAGCTGCAAATGTTGATCTGCACCACTGTTTTCATAACCATCTGATCTGCATTTTGATTTCTAGACTTGCCAGCTTCCACACCCTCTTCCTCTGCTGCTGAGACATCTCCCCCCCCCCCACACACACAGTTACATCATGAAGCAAATTCTGACCTTATGTACTTGTATTCTGATATCTGGCAGTTTCAGAGTTGCAAGATTATGTTAATGTAACCTGCAGATTGAAAGTAGAAATCTCCTTTTTTATTGCTTGATAAATTAGGGCAGATCCTTCCTAAATTTCTTTCTTTGCCTATTATTCAGCTATGGGGTCCTTCCCCTTTTATCTGATCACCCCCTAAGCAGCATCTCTCATTCCCCCCATATCAAATTGCTCTTAGAGAAGGAACTTTGTGGGGTTTTCTTTTTGCTATTGTTGTATTGCTTTAATTTTGCTTCATGTTCTTTTCTTTTTTTATATTTTATATACTAAGTCAATGAAAATAAACAACTAACAAATTTATAATAGCATCTGGGTCCCTGCCAATAATAAAAATATATCTCTTGCAGTGATGGGATAGAATATAGTAGTCTGATTGGTTGGCAGTTAGAGATCTGTCATGGGAACATGTGACAAGATGAAACTTTGGCTTTGATGTCTATTCTGACATGAAACACTAAAAGTCCAGAGCAGCAGATGGATTGTTTCAAAAACTCAGTGATATCCAACTGGCCAACTGTCATGACAGAGCTGCAAGACGTCTTCCCTCAAAGGAGAAAAAATATACAGCTGGTCAGTTTTCTTCATTTCCAAGGAAAGGGGAAGGATGAAAGAAGACCTCCTCTCAGGATCATCCATTTGATCCTACACATATGATCTTGTGCTTGCAGAACAGTGATTCAAATAGGGCAGGAGTTTGGCTTATGGCTTCCAAATCTAATAAAATGGAATTAGGGTGGAGGAGACAAACATTTCTAGGCACAGAATGCAGGTAGCGGGACTCATAAGGTGTAAAGTAATCTGGTTAATGGAATATGGAATCAATCTGCTGACTGTTCCAGCTAGGAGATATTTAAGTCCTGACAAACAGTTAAACCCATACTGCATTAGCAGTTTCTCTTTAAATGGTAAATATAAACCTCCTTCATTCCAGCTTAATCTTGAGCTAACAACATATCTTGTCATAAGCAGTAGGGCTTGTAACTGGAAATCCTTGTTTTATGGGATCATCAAATTTAGCACTTAGGAGCAATATTGGTGTAATTGTCTAAGATCAAGCTGTTCTGTAGAAAAAGAGGGATTTTCTTTTTCACAGTTCCCTCTGTCAGCAGGCCAACTGATTGACTATATCCCTGCCTTTCATTCCCCAGAACTCTGACCATCCTTATTGGGCATAGAATAGTTCTCATTCAACAGCTAAAATGTGTGTTATAAACTGATAATCTGTGGATAGTCATCTAGCTTTTCCAGCAGGAGTAAATAGCAGTTCAGGAGAAAAATTTGTCAAACATTGAAATGTTTAAAAAGAATCCTCCAGGTTTTTCACATATTGGATAGATGGAGAAAAAGATCCTACAGTTAATTTGATTTTTAAAAGAACAAGAACTGTCCTCAAAGGAGATACTTGATTTCCATTAGGCCCCACAGAAAAACAGCAAGCATATTTAGATTACTTTCAGCTAGATAGTCTCTTTTGGAGATCATTACATATAACCCAAACTATCAATAATTATGCAATGCAGAAATTGCACATATGGCTGAATTAATCTGCAAGTTATAGTCCTCTGATGTCTGCAAACAGTATATCCACATATTATGTACATATCTTTGCCTTCGACTTTGAAACACCACAACATAGTATTTCAAAAAACATCTCTAAAATCTGAAAAATAATGCTCTCTGTGAGTATACAGTACATGTATGTGTATAATTGTATATGTATGTATATGTTTGTATGTAAGATTCTATGGCTTCATCCTTTTTAAGACATTTCCGAGTTAAAAAGAAGAGACCTAAAAAGAAGAGTGGAGACCTAAGAATTGTTTAGCCTCCTTCTCTACACATGCTTGATTATTCCAATACCAATTTCACAAGTTCTAAATCTATGCTAGGAGGAATTACCATAATTAATAAAAATTCAAAGTCCCTGAGATGCACAGCTGCCAGAGTTGAGAAGGCATGGGAATTACAATTCTCCTATTTCAAAAAAGTTGAAAGGAATCCATTTGTTTTCTTCTTGTATACACTGAAATGCATCCCCTCCTCCTGCTCTCCATTGTTTTCTTTATTAGAACAGCAATGGCAGCCCATTGCACCAAGCCTGCAAGCTAGAGTTTAAGTGTAAATGTTCCTTAGCAACCATGGTGGAGAACCACTTATAACTAACTAGTGACGGTTAACTCTGAAACTTTTTTGCTGCTAGAAAGCTATTCCACACAGTTCTGGATACATACCTCTTGGGTTCCGATAAAAGTTTTAGGAGTTATACTGAAATATATTTTTCTCAGTCATGTTTGCTAACATTTTCAAACCTTTCTTACTGGACAGGAAAACAGAAACAGCATTCAAAGTCTTCTGCAGCTAATTACAATGACATCAAAACATACATCATGACTTCATGGTCCTAGATGTGTCCCTTACATTTGTGGCTTTGCAATGCAAATACATTGCATGCATGTTTTGTAACTTGCCCCCTCTTGCCCCCTTCTGCAAACAATCAGTGGGAGACAACTGCTGCTATGCCTGTGTGTTAAATCATTCAATCTTAAAAACAGGATATTTTGATGCAACTCCAAGCTGCCACTTTATTTTCAAGGTTCACACTAGAGCCTTAAATAAAGATACGCACCCACTTGTACAGTATGTACTGACATTAATGGAATTTCTGTAGTCAGAGGGGAGTGGATGCACATTCAGCCCTAATCCTCTCAAAAATCAACAAGCATTCTAATCCAAAGACCAGAAGCATGGAGAATGGATACCATCCAGAAGTTAACTAATATGGGGACTAATCTATGATGCGCAGTGTACTGTTGAATTTAATTTGCAATTTTAGGTTCACTTAGTTGCAAGCAAATCCCACTGCAACTAATGATATGTACTCTTGAAAAAACAGGCATAGAATGAGACTTTAATAGATTTGTTAAAAGAGATTCTAATGAAATATCTTACTTGGAATTATAAATCATAGTAGAATTTGCAATCAGATACAACTGATAGCAGTTAGCTGGACAGAAAGAGGAAATGAGATAGACAGTCTTCTCCAACTTGGCAAGCCTTTGGCTCAAACTCAGTTTTCACAGCATCAAATATGCTTGGATTGCTGCAAAACTAAGATGACCTTTTTACACTCAATATGAGTTTCTGCTGGAATGTAATAGATTTATACTGTTATTTAGCCTTGACTGAATCTTTACTAATTGCTTTTCAGACCTATGGGGTACATTCAAAGGCAGAGATCCATAGTCAAATCTCCCTCACCAAGTTCAGCAATGTACTGGTTGAAAGAGATTATGTCCTTTCCCATGATTTCAGCTAAACCATCCAGAAGGCTACATCCCACCACAGGTCAAGAAAGGTAACTGAAATACAGCAATAGTCTCTCCGGCAAGAAAATAAGGACTCTGAAAAGCATAGCAAAAAGAGAATCCCACCAGATCTTCCCTTAAATTTGCTTAAATTTAAGCATCAACAACATCATCATAAAATTCACAGCACATCACAAATTGAAGGAACACCTTTTTACAATCAGCTCCCAAAGTAGACATATTGCAGAATGCTATAGTAGACAAAGGGCGATATTTGCTACAGTATTTTTCCCTGTGCACATATATTGCATTTTATTTAAGATTTACAGAAACAGACTGCATAAATTCTACTGAAATTATTTAAGACTTTAATAGTTTGACAAATACCTCCTAAATTTCAGGGTTATATCATCAGTACTTTTTACTGAGCTAAACCAGAGGCCAGTTATTCTTCTAGTGCTCCCTAGCGATATATTGTATACATTATATTATTATAATATTTAGCATTTATGCAGCACCTGAGACTATTCTGAAAACTGTGCATATATACAATTTTGTAACTTTAGTCCAATGAACTGAGAAAGCTAGATTGAGGAATTCTAGAGATCAGTTTTATAAAATGGATCCATCCCTCATTTTACAGATTTAGCTCCGGAGGAAAAGACTTTTGCTCAAAATCATCCTGGGGTTTCATGATGGAAGTGACACTTTGACTGAGAGCTCCTTCATTTGTAGCATAATGTCTTAGCTATTTTATATATTATTTCAGCTACATTTGGGTTCAACCAATTTCTTTTCTTTTCATCTAGATGTCAGCTTCACACCATTCTCAGTCTCAGAAGAAACCATGTGATTTTGTCTATTGGCTATTAATATTTTTAGGCCAAGCCCCTAAATAATGCATCTATATTCATATTTAAATACAACACAAGAGGGAAAAAATGAATAAAAGGCCTCTCATTTGCATTGTGGTGAAAGGCATAACATGTATTTAAGTGAATGACATTTTTCTTTATTTATTATTCCAGCAAAAGTGAATACATAAGAATTAAGAGAAAGCAAAACTATTACTGTCTCACTGTAGATAATAACAAATCACCCAAAACAGCAGTTATCCCAAGGCAATGGATAGCCATAATTCAACATGCACTGTTTTTCCACCCAAAGGTCACTCTCTTGATTCAGACAGCAGCCTTTCTGGAGTGGAATGAAATTTCCCAAATTATTAATATGCAAGCACAGTTGCCTCACAGGATATACATACATGTCCTGTTGGCTTGCTTCCATTTAT
The DNA here is from genome assembly GCF_016545835.1 of Crotalus tigris. Classification (NCBI taxonomy): domain Eukaryota; kingdom Metazoa; phylum Chordata; class Lepidosauria; order Squamata; family Viperidae; genus Crotalus; species Crotalus tigris. The sequence goes on from NW_024100678.1 coordinate 3,998,514, forward strand.
GTCCTTCTGTTTGGATGGCACCCTGCCTAATAATAAAACATGATGGACTTTGATGAGCAGCCAATATTTGTCTCTTTTCCCTACTCTACACTACGTGATCAGACATTGCAATTCAGAAATGCAATTTCAAAAATAAAGTTAAAGCATCAAATCTTTGACAGTCTGTATTGTACTTCATTTCAGTACAGTACTTGCAGTCCACCCTGAAACATGTTTTATTGACAAAATCAACAATTGCCACAAAGCCCTTTAAAAAAACAAAGTTTAAAATAACATCTCTGAGGACAACACACCTCAGAGATACAAGGTCTAAGAAAAATATAAATGAATCCTTATGATAAGTTTTCCTAATTCTTCAGTGCATAGTAACACTCTAGAACAGTCTCACAAACTATGAGGTGTACCTCCCTTAGTGAGGTGCAGACAGAATCCAGGGGAGATGTGAAAAACCTTTTAGTTGCATTTTACAATAAATCAACCTTCCCAAAGTTTCATTGTATTGTTTTCATTGTTCATTACATTCATTTTGGTGTTCATATTTTTAGGGGGTAGATGTGTATTTTAAGATTACACTAAAGGGAAATATGATGCCAAAATGTTTAGGAAATCCTGCTGTACAAATAGCTTGGTCACCATCATCAGGGAGGAAAACTGTACACAAAACAGTTCTAAAGTGCATTTTCAAATATCTCAAAGTATTAATTCATCAAAATAATTCCTTTCTGAAATACAGTCCTATTATTATTCCTGAAAAATTGTCTAGACGGACATCATCCAAATATAGTAATTTAGATATACAGTAAGACAAGGAGGGGCTTTGAAAGAGTTTCACATTAACCTATAATAATTACATTTCTTAAACATTCACATTTCTTCCTGTACTAATCTTATTTATGAATCTGACAGCAGTAGAAATGGAATCTTCTACTAATCTTAATTATTAAATATTTTGATAAAATTATTTTTATAATAATTTATTGAAGATTATATTACACAGATAAAACTAGTAGACTCTACCTAATATGTATGTGTGTGTGTGCATGCAGAAAGAAAAAAAGAAGTATCTCCCTTTTTATTTCTAGCAGATATAATCAACATTAAAAACTTATCACTATGTCTTAAAGTAAAACCAAGCAGCTCTTCATCCCATACCACACCCCATTCTTTATAAAAACAATTTCTATAACCTCATTTCTCCATATTAATTAGTAAAAGACTGATGGTTCAGTAAGCACCATGGCAAATGGACATCCCTAGAATAGAGGGACAACATAGAAGCCGAAAACAGCAACCAAAGGCTGGATTCAGGCATCCAAAATCTCTCCAGAGAAAGGAGAGATCTGAAGATTACCCACATTACTCCAGTCAGCTGCATTTTTGCAGCTAGCTTGAGATCAGTTGGGAGTTGCATGATTTCACTAAGCTTTTAGTCACTAACATAGCCTATGCAGACTTTGGGTTCACTTTGGAATTATTATTATGGCTGCATAGAAAGCAAGATGTTTAGGCTGAATGTGGTATTTTTATTTACCTATTGAGTCCTCCTTGAGAACCTGGGATAGGTAGCTATTGTTGTTTAATAATATTAAAGGCATTGTCGCAGGATGTAAGCTGTTCCAATAAAGCTGCCTTTTGCAATTGACTGATAGTGATTTTGTCAATGCTGATAGTGTTCAAGTGATGCTCCAGATGTTTTCGGATTGAACCCAAGGCACCTATCACTGTACTATGTTTACTTTCTTTTGCTGTTTCTTAAAGATTGAGAACCCTCAGATCAGCAGATCTTATTGAATTCACTGGGTGAGTTTTCTTCAACCCTTTAAAAAGGATTGAAGAACACTTACAAGTTTAAAGGTTTATAAAAAAAGGAAACTACAGGTTTAAAGTTTTATAAAAAGATTTGTTTTGAATATACAGCAAAAGAATGATTAGTGTTGGCTTTAGAGTGTTTTAAATAGATTAAGGACTCAGAGGGACTTGATTTAAGTTTTTAAAGTTAATTGAAAAAATCCTTTCCATGAGAATATATATATATGTTTATATTTGTAAACAACTGATAAAATGACTTTGAAGTTTGGGGCAGGAAAAGGAAATAAATGCATCAATGACTATCTTAAAGAGTGAACTGCAATGAATGAGCTTAGAAAGTTTATTCGCTATTATAGAAAAATTAGAAAGTGTTACTGAAGGTAACAAGTCGGATTAAATAAAACTGAAATTGATTTGAATATGGATTCCAAAATGATAGTCTATAAGAAAGACATGGAAATAATGATTTACAATTGAAACTAGATAATGATTTAATAATTTTAAAAGAGATATAAATATTAAACCAGAAGAATGATATGGATAATTTCTCTACACTGGATATATAAAATGACTTCTTGAAGCTGTCAAAGATTTTCTGAGAAGAGACAATGAGAACAGTGACATGGATAATTTTTTTCTGCTAGAAAGGGGCTTGATAAAGACACTAAGTATTTTGAGAAGAGGGACAAAGAGAGTATGAGAAAGCAGATGTTAGTACTATGTTTGAAGGATCTAAAGATTCTTGAGTAAAAGAATAAATAATATAAAATTGGTTAATTTGATCAAGGTTAAAATAAATGAGTTACTATTTCTGGTGATGTTTAATAGTTTGCTGACTAGGAATGGTTTAAAGATTTTATTTGAAGAGAGGAAATGGAAAAATATGTTTAAATACAAATGGAGGTATAAATATAAAAGGAAGAATTCAAATTGGATTTAGTATACATTGTTTGCAATAGTTATGTTCTTATTTCTGATAATTCTTAATAATATTAATGTTCAAATAAACAAGAAAATAAGAATGAGAGATATTGCCTTGAACTTTTTGGGCATTACTTAACCAACACTTCTTGTGTCATCTTGCAGCCAAATTAAGGCAAAGATATGCTCCTAGGTACTCTGGATAAAGGGAGAAAAGAAGTTGTTATGCAATGCCGGTATCATTAAATGCAGGTCTTTATTTTTTTTAGATGATACTTTTCTATTCTATCTTTGTTAGAATGAATTGCAAATTTATTTGGGTATGTTTATATCTTGCAACAAAGCATCAAGTTGATTTTCCTACCTCTATTCCCATTTGCGTGTCCAACAACTGGAAGGAAAGGAAAAGTATTAAGGAAAGGAAAAGAAAGAAAAAAGTATTAAATAACAAGAACAACAACAACAACTATTTTACATTCATGTTGCATTTGGCTTCATTTGGGTTTCTACAGGCAGAGAAATAACTTCACTGTTTTCAGGGGATTCATCGGTAATGGGGGGGAAGGGGGGTTTCTAAAGCCACAGAAATGCAAAATGATGGCAGTCATTCTTTCCTACCTAAAATTAGGATGACAGTAACATTTCTCCTTGTTGTGGCTCTTTGCCAGTTATGCCATTGTAATTCTCTTGAGCTTTAGAGAAAGAAAGAGTTGCTGGCTTTTTAGATGCAGTGTTATGGCAATAAGCTCTTTTATTCCTTGACATTAAAAGGAGGCTCTGGTTTTCTAACATTTCAATAAACAGTATTCAAAAATAACAAAGCAATTAATGTTTCTATTGCTTAAAAAGATTTCCAGATCTTTGCAACAGCGTGGTACCAGGCAGGGGTAGGCAACTTTGGCTCTTTTATGACTCGTGGACTTAAACTCCCAGAATTCCTAAGCCAGCTACGAGTCATAAAAGAGCCAAGATTGCCTACCCCTGGTATAAGAAATACCTACATCAGTAATAGATGCAAAGGGAATACAGTTTTAATTTGTTTCAGTTCTCTGTTTAGTGACTCCCTTTCTTGTTGCCAAGCACCTCACTTTACCTATTCTCTTGATTAATGCACCAGTTGGAAATGTGAAATTCCTAACTTCCATAACTTTATGGAAATGATATCTAAAGAAATAAATGTGGACTTCATTCTACATTTTATGGATATAAGAAACAGGTTTGCCTGTAGACATTCTAAAAATCATTGTATAATACGATAAAGTACCCATGCAAATATGCAAACACTCCATTTTTATCAGTTAATTCTCATTAAAACCAGCCCCTTATAGGACTCTCAAGTTACAGAACATTTTCAAGAAACTTCTGGCGCATCACATTTTAATTGTGCCCACTATTTTAGACTCCCCCCCAAAAAAGAAGCTGAGCTAGAATTTGCCAGCATTAAAAGAAAATAATTAAATATGTTTGTCTGCTTCAGATAGACTTTTAAACTTAGTAGAGTAGTCTAGAGAATTTGAAACCAATACAATACTAAAACAAACAAACAAATAAATAAATCATGGAGCACTGTTGTGGAATTACTCCAGATCCTACTTTATTTACCTGCATGGTCTAAGATTATCTTTCCACTTCACATAAATATTTTGACTGCTTGGGCAATTCCTGTGCATAGATTATAGGACTAAGACTAAAATTACATGACAGCTTATTCAAGAATAGTTGCTGAGGTTAAAAAAAAAAGGTTCATGTCCATTTTTCTCCTTTTTTAGGTGGGTTTGAATGGAGGCAAAGGTTCTCTGCTCATTTTTGACTTCTACTTCTGTGTCTGGGTCAGAAGAAATAAAAGCATTCAAACAAATTATTTTCCTTCAGATTACTATAGAAATCAATCAATACCCAAATGAGCACTGTTTACTAAAGAGGCAGAAAGAAAGAAAAATTTGCTGCTGAAGGAAAGATTGGGAAATAATAAGATTCAACTTATATTCATGCTTTGACACTACCATCAATCAGTGGCATACAGATGTCTTCAGATGGCAAGATCGTGATACTATTAATTAGAATTCAAACAGTCCATCCAGGACCTTTTAACAGCAATTGTACAGAAATGACAGAGATGAATTTTTAACTAGCATGAAGATCAAGGTTTGAGAAAATATTCTTCTGCCACCTTCTGTCATGCCAATAGCTTTTAACAGACAAAAGAGGAAAGCCAATAAAAATGGACAACTCTTCATTTATTGTGGATACTTCCCTCATACAATTATTATTAAGAAATGTCCATGTTAACATGATTAAAAGTAATTATACAAACATTATTCTGGCAGTCCCTTTATTAAGTAAATGTCCTTGGTCATAGAAATATGCTTCCATTCCCTACCACACATACAATTAATACCGTTAACTGCTATAATGTCAAGGTTGCCATCATTCAAGACCATATTAACTACAGAGCTCTATAGCACATCTAGTATTCTCTCTAGAGAAATGTAGCTTGCTAGTAGAGTTAAAAATGGCAAGTTTGCAGCAATAAAGAAAAGTAATAAAGTGATATATAAGATGAAAAACTGAAGATGTGGGGCCAAATTACACTGCTAACACGATAACAGAGAAGGTTAAACTTTTGTTTCTGTGTCTGTGTTAGTACATGCATAAATTGGATACTGAAACTGATGCCCGAGTTGATCCAATCAGAAACCTATTCCTTCATAGTACAGCCTCCTGATGAGGTGGACAAAATTTTTAAAAAATGTAACATGGGCCAATGAATTAGCATAAGATACACAACATGAAGGCACAGCAGAACATATTTAGTATCAGCTGTAAAATTTCACTTACTGTAGAATGGATTTCTGAAAACATTTTATAGCTAGAAGTTACAGGTTCTATATAGAACATATTCTTCATGATCACTAATGCTAAAGATTTTTGGATTGAACTTTAAGTTCCCCTTTACATTTCTATAAATATCTGCAATTTTTCAAAGAATTCAAACAGCTACTCATAATTATCTGTGGATCTGAAGATCTATCCAATTTTGAGTCTTTATGATGCTGCTGACTTTAAATGACCAGAAACAGATAATGCACATTAAGAGAAGCTGAACCTATTGAGCTGATGGATAGAATATCATTATTGTACCAGGGTTATCCTAAATACATACAATTTTAAATGTGCATTTCCATCAGTCAAGAAATACAAAAATAAGAGTTAAATCTGGTAGGATCAAAAGCCATTGCAACAATTTCCATCAACATCTCCTTATTTCCCATATATCAAAGTAGTAATTAATGCACAATGATACAGTTCTATGCATAATCACACAAGGTAGGGACAGACCAGTCACCATCTACAAGTCCCATGGTGCATTACAAATTTGAATCAGTCTATGGTCTTCATCTGAAACAAATACCCATCTCTGATGCCTCTGCTTTACTAATTAAAAAGTTCACCACCAGAAATTAAGAATTTTCAGTTCTGGTATTTCATTTGTAGAGCTTGCAAGTCAAAATGTCTCTTTGAATTTTAAAAAATATTAACTTTTTAAATTGAATTATAGACTTTCTGTTTTTGCTTTTATTTGTTTATTTATGCATTTTTGTTTTCATTATGTTTTAATCCAAAGTGTACGTAAATCAACTTCCATCTTCTGGTGAATGCTAGTATATCAGGCCATTTGCAAAAAAAAGTAGAAGGGAAAAAAGATTTTAAAAAATTAAAGATACAATGCAACAACTCTAGATTCAGGTATCCCTCAAGTATGTAATCATAGTTTACAAATGTATGTAATGAACCATAGTGCCAGACAGAAAAACAAGTAATATCTCAGTTTCAAAAGACAATCAACCCACATTCAAAGAAGTCTGAACAGAGACCCATGGGCTCCATAGAATAAGAATTTAACTCTTATTGTGGGAACAATGTTCCTAATAGACATTGCATAATATCCAGAGTGATATTGCATGAAAAGAATAAACATTTTGAAGGGAGAGGGACATGAGAAAAAAAATTAAAGTGAAACCCTAATCCAAATGGCACTATAAAACACCTGAAATAGCAAAACACCAGATAATATTGCATAGTGAAATTCTTGTTTGAAGCTGAATTGTCACCTGACCTTAGAAATGGCTGGGAGAATCCACATAAACATTGACAAACAGAGGGACCAATTTTGGCTCTTCACACACTTCAGAATGCATATAATCTGGTCATTCTTATCAAATAGATACCAATTATTCTCAGTAAATCCTGACCCACATGTCTTTGGTGATTGTCAAAAACAAGATTTAGAATTTTTTTTTTAACTACATGGACTCATACTAGGCATGGTCATGCTGCAAGGTAGTGTAAAATGGCCTTCCTTAAGGAACATAGGGAACATAAATTAACCGTCATGATAATAGACACACAACTGAGACAAATAGAGCTTTTATTGATCAACATTGAAAGTAGAATGAATTCCTATCATTTCCAAGGAACTGAGTGCTAATCTTTCGGTGCATGCACTGAAAGCTATGTGATAGATGAGAAACAGGTACAGCCTTTCCTATTGTTTTATATACCCATGGTAAGCACAAGCAATTGTTGCACTTCAGCTTTTGAAAAACAAAGGAGCATTGATAGGATTAAAATATGGGGTGGGGGTGGAAATCCCAGGAGAATCATTGGATTCTCACAGGTCATTATTGCTGATGATTTGGATGCATGGTTACATTATTTTTATTAGGATAGGTAACTTTGTTCTCAACTATTGATTCCTTATGAAAAGACAAGAAAGACAGGTTAGTAATGATTGTATACTTGTGTGAAATGCCATTTTTTGTTTGTTTGTTTACTTACTTACTTACTTGCTTACTATGGCTGCCCAACTCAGTCAATGACGCTGGTGGCTTATGCCCAGAGAAATTCAGTCACAGAAAAATGCTATCAAACTTGATCAAAAGTATTTATTGGGAATGCTGAAAATTGTTCTGCAAATATATTTGGAGACCTTATTTTGGGTTAGGCTTATCTAAGTGCTCTACAATTTTCCTACTGGGAGACCTTTTCATAAGCAATTTACTTATTGGTAGCAAATGAGGTAGTCATTGAGATACTCACCCGTTCCATGTAGGATATTTCTTTGGCTCCAGCTATTGGGTAGTCTACTTCCTGTCCTGGATTTAATTCTGCAATAAAAACAGGATTGTGGCGTTCATTCATAAAAGAAACATTGAAAATTGCTTAATATTGGATCAGACCATTAGTCTTCAATATTTTTTGCAGAAGCTGATTGGCAGAAGCTGTTCAGAATTATAAACAGGGTAGGATCTACCAGACCCAGGCTACCAAAATCATCACTGGCTATTAATAAATGATCAGTGTTTTCTGTATTGCTTTGTTACTATCTATTGATTATCCAAATTTTTTTCAGCAAACCTAGTAGCCTATTATAGGAGCTTTTCTTAATGTGATCTGAAGGGATTCGGAAGGGGGATTTTTAAAAGTCAAATTACTCATGGGAAGATCTGGAGATGCAGAGCTGAACCTGAAATATTTTGCATGTGGTATTTGTACTGCCAATGAGCCATTACACTTTCCAATGTATAGCTATAGCTGTCCTTTACATGGCACATGGAAACTAGCTTGTATTCAGTTGATGTAAGAGAAGAAATGCCAGATCCTGGGGCTGGAGTCAAAAGAGGAATCAGCCTAGAGTCTCTATGTAGCCAAAACAGGGTAAGTCCAACCTCTCTTGAATTCTGTTGACCCTTATCTAGCACCAAAATAGCACTAACCTTTGGTGAGTAGATTCCTGTGCAAAAGCATAATAAACCAGTTTGATTGGAACTTCACATGTGGTCTTTGTCTTTTTGTGCCTGACATTTGATAATGAAATGGAATCCCATTTTACATAGTGTTTATTCCTTTGTGGGAAATGCTTTTGCAATCTACCTGGTAAAGCCAGGTTGATTTGCTAATATGCATTCTCTACATATTGTCATAAGGAGAAGATGGAAGGTTGGAACTGCCATACGCACAACAGCATTGGGAAACATAGCTTTCCCTTCCTGCACTTACCTGAGATTTAGTTATAGCCCCAGCTATAGATATTCAGATGCTGAAGCTCTGGTGAGCCCTGCAACAGGCTGCTTGTGAGTTACCAGAAGACAAACATTCCCCATAATTCTCTCTACATTGTTGTTCTCCCCAATTAACTTGTTGTCTTTGCACATTTTCTTTCTCCAGACTTGCTGTCACTTTCTATGAGTCTTCACTTATATGCTACACTTTTAAGTCCTCTAGCCATACAGATAAGAAAGACATTAATCCTAGGCAGCAAGAACAATGTTGAGAGATTACAAGAGATGCTGTCAAACTGGAGAGTGAACCATTACTCTCATTATTTAGCCCCACCTTTGGATAGGTAGGGTTTCTAGATCTAGATCTAGAAATTTCATCCACAGTGTGGCCATAGTATTTAGTAATGGGAAAGGTATTATAATACACCTACCTTAATACAGATAGTTCTCAACGTATGACTACAATTGAACCCAAAATTGATGTTGCTAAGTGACACATTTGTTAAGTGAATTTTGCCCCATTTTATGACCTTTCTTGCTACAGTTGTTAAGTGAATCACTGCAGTTGCTAAGTTAGTAACATGGTTCAGTGAATCTGGCTTCCCCAATGATTTTGCTTCTTTCAAGGTTACAAAATCTGATCACAGGACCCCAGGATAGTGCAACCCTCATTAAACATGAGTCAGTTGATAAGCATCTGAATTTTTATGACATGACCACGGGGTTGCTGCAATGGTCGTAAATGTGAAAAATGGTCGTTAGTCACTTTTTTCAATACCTTTTTCAATAACTTTGAATGGTCACTAAATGAGCTGTTTAAGTCGAGGACTACCTGTATTTCTCAATCTCAGCAACTTTAAGATGTGTAAATTTCATGATTCAGAATTCTGGGGATGAAGAGAGCTCTTGTCCAACAGAAGGAACACATTAGCCTGACAAAGGTTTATGTAGTCCAATGCCAAACAGTGCAAAGTATGCAAAGTCTTTGAGTTACAACAATTCATTTAGTGACCTTTTGAAGTTACAACGGCACTAAAAAAAAGTAACTTATGACCATCTTTTTCACTTAGGACCATTGTAGCATCCCCCTGGTTATGTGATCAAAATTTTGGTGCAGAATTCACCTTTTGCGAACTTCTAACAAGCAAAGTCAATGGGGAAGCCAGATTCACTTATCTATTGTGTTATTAACTTAACAACTGCAGTGATTCACTTAATAACTGTGGCAAGAAAGGTTGGACTGCATATTGCAGTTTCAACCTGTCAGCACTATTTGCCTTAAGACTTGATAAAACCCTAGCTGAACTAATTTGGGATCTAGACATCCAAAATGACAGAGCCACAGGCTCTTGTCCCTTTTATAGCAAAATCACTTCTTCTCCTTGGACCGTTTCTAGATATTTCTTTAATATCTTATATATGCCACATAGAAGACTATTTAATTTGGCCAAAATTAGGATACTACTTATTAGGACAGCATCTGGTAGATATATAAGCCACCCAGACAAAAGCCTAAATTGTTTCTGTTCAGGCTAGGAGGTACAATCTCTCTCACATGTGCTATTAAAATGTCCACTGTACATCCAAGGATGATCAAGCTTAATACTTCCAATTGTTAATAGTTGTAATTGCCACTGCAACCAGGAGGCCATCATCCTTTTCCTGGGTGACCACTTTTCAGAAATCTCTAAGAGTGCAAAATTCATATTCATAACTTTAGCTGTCAGAAACCATCTGATTTCTTTCTCATGCTATTACCGGTAATTGTTAGCTGTTAACTGCTTTAGTATGTACTCACATTTTTTAAAGTTCGTTTTTATTGCTACTGTATTGTACAGGTGGTCCTCAACTTACAACTTGCAACCATTTGTTTAGTGACACTAAAAAAAGTAATTTGTGACTATTTTTTCACACTTACGACTTTTGCAGCATACCCGTGGTCACGTGATCAAAATTTGGATGCTTGGCAACTAGCATGTATTTATGATAATTGCAGTGTCCCAGAATCATGTGATTGCTTTCTGCAACCTTCTGACGAGCAAAGACAATGGGGAAGCCAGATTCACTTAACTGTTGTGTTACTAACTTAACAACTGCAGTGATCCATCTAACAATTGTGGTAAGAAAGGTTGTAAAATGGGGCAAAGCTCACTTAACAACTGTCTTGCTTAGCAATAGAAATTTTGGGCTCAGTTGTGGTCGTAAGTTGAGGACTGTATATTGGTCTTTTACTGTGTTTGGGGTTGGACCATAAATAAATTTTGATACTCAGATTTGTCAAATGGAATCTATTCTTCAAGACTGTAGTAGACACTAAATGTATCTACTACAGTAAATTAAACTGAACTGAAATCAATATAAATTAACAGTAACTTCATGAAGATAGAAGATAAGCAATTCTATGTATATTGTCTTATGAGTAAACACAAGGAACTTTACTCCCAAGCAAATCCTGATAGGTTTGAGCTGTTGATTGATCGTTTACATCGCTAAATTATAATTGAAAGAATTACACCAGTCTAAATGATAAATCAATAGCCTCATTTTCATGTATTTCAAGGACAGAAGTAATATAGGTCTTTTAAACATTAAATGTTTTTAAAAAATTAGACTATTTTTTCACACCTGAAATCCATACAATTTAGGACAATTTTAAATTTATTACCAGAAGTATGGCTTTATCATGGCTTTGTTTTTACAATTATTATCTTTTACGTATAGATGTTATATAGTCCACATTTACAATAGGATGGACAAAGTTCTAGACAGGCAAGTAACTTCACATGTAAAAATTGGATCAATTTTACAATCATTTCAACTTTATGCATCCTAAAGCTCCATTAAAATAAATATAGTCCACATTTTCTGTATGAATTAATATCTACAATTCTTGATACTTCTTTATAAGATGTACAATAAATCAACAGACCTAGTAACCCCAAGTTTTACAAGGACCATGGTAATCCTTATAACAGATCATTCCTAGTTTAACACAACCTATTTGGCAAGAACATTATTGATCAACCTAAGCCATCTTTTGCAATAGCATCAAATACCATACCAGACATAATCTTTTAATGGTCATAATTATATTGCTCTTAAATATTTCAATTCACCTATAACAATGTTCCCAATTCTAAATTAAGTAGTGTCTTGATTTAGCAGACAGGTAAATGTAAAGGTAAGGAAGAAAGCCCGCTAGTCCTAAATGTTTGCTAAAAAGCATATGGAAGCTTACACTTGAGTAAACTGGCATTATGCAAGTGTAAAATGGAAAATGGGATTTTACCGAAACACAGAAGAGAATAGATTTTGTCCACTGCATCCAAAGTCTGCTAAACTGTAAAATGTCAAATTATGTCATCTCAATTCCTATTTCCCTTTATCATAAGTTTACTTCTTTTCTGTCATGTTCTCATCATACTCTAAATAATAATAGTAGTAGTAGTAGTAGTAGTAGTAGTAGTAGTAGTAGTAGTAGTAGTAGTAGTAGTAATACAGCATTCGGAAGACTTCAAGAAAAAATATTTGAATTTCTTATATAGATTTGTCATTTGTCCCAGTTCCTCTTCCAGGACTGGTACTAGAGTGAATTAAAAAACTCACAGTGAAATCTGCTTTAGAAAATATGCAACAGCCCTAGGAATGAGACACTGTGAGCACTATAAATCAGATTTCAGAATCAGATATTAAAATGAAAAAGCAAAAAGCATTTACATTAATTCTGTTCCTGGAAATCTACCACCCCTAGTCATCTTACTCAGAAATAGAAATTTAACCAATATATTTCTCGTTATTCATATGTACAAAATAATGGAAAGGGTAGATTTCATTCATTTTTGACCCATATTCTTTTTTAGTAAAAAATGAATTAATTTCCATTTTATTAAAAATAATGAGCTGCATAACAGAAAACAATAGGAAATCTATATCTCTAGCCTATTTTATTTTCTGTGCATTTACTGACTATATTTGATGAACACAAATATTTACAATGAGCTTCCAAAAACTTAAGAAATGGAGAAGATGAATTGTTAAACTGGAACTATAACCATTTTAGGCAGACAAACAAAATCTTTAGTGGAAAATATCATAATTTTTAAAATATATTTTAGGACCAGTTGCTCTATCAGAGAAAACTTCTAAGATAGTTTTCTGGAACATAATGCTTTGTGTCAACATAGCATATGTTACTATGAAAATAACACCAGTTCTATAGCAATAGGTAATAGAATTTTAAACCATTCCCTCAATAGATTTCTGAAATAAAAAGCTGAAGAAATCGGTACTTTATTTAAAATTCACTTTGAGAATAAATAATGTGTATAATATTAATCTTCTAATGAAATAGGTTTTTAAATTTGAAAACTTGTTCAGCAATAATCATTAATCCATTCAGGTATCTAGGTCTTTTTCTCTCCTGCAACATGCTAATACATTACTTTTCCAAATTATTCTATCATAATCATACCTCTGCTACAACTATGCTAAAAACGATGTGCTAACTTTCTAAAGTTATTAAAATATGGGAGTTTGGGGCGAAACTTTCAGTGTTGTTGAATAGAAACAGTTAAAAGCTTCAGGCTACAATCACAAGTATAAGTCAACTTCAAGCACAGAACAACCATGTACACAGATTACTCAGATTTGCATTGTGTAGGTCTTAAATCACAGATTAAAAAATAGACTAAATATGTTTTGCATGCTTTTACTAAAAACAAAAATCCAATAACAAGAATGAATTTGCAATTTTACTTTCTGAGAAGATAACTCCCCAACATTGTTTTTAGCCTTAATATTTTTTTCAAAGGTCTTTTAACTCTTTCTTGCTGACAAATTCTAGGATTTATTCATTCTCACCAGGATCTTTAAACATTGCATAAAATGTTACAAATGCTAGTTGAACTGCAAACATTTGTACTATATTTATGAAGATCTCTAGCAGGTCCAACCTCCATTCCAAACAGCAGAAGTTTGTGAATGGACAGGTTACTAAACTCAGCACATGAAAAGGGAATGAGATGTTGTTAAATGTACTTCCAGCTTTATAGAATTAATTATTTTTTCAACTGAAATTCAGACTTCCCATTACAAATAATTGTAGAAGAATCTGCATTAAACCCACTAGCAGAGCCCATAGACACCACTGAAGGTATGACAGGCAAAAATAAATCTACCCACAATGACAATATTCAACATTCCTGTCTGCACACACAGGTGTTATATAAATTTGAGCCCAAATGTTCTGTTAGGCTATCAAGCTTTTAAAATGGAACACACTGCAGGGAGAATCTCTCTTTGAATTCCAGAGCTGTTTCTCTTACGCTCCCAGCTCTACCTCTTATCTCCCAAACACTGAAGTACAGCAAAAGTCCAAGAGATGATGTCATCATAGGCCTGTACGTATTCCTGCCTGAGCATCTCACCACACGTATCACATATCTCCTCACATACAATTGGATGCCTTACCAAGCTTTATAAAGAAATCCGGAATGCCAGCAAGGACCTTTGATGCTACTCTAAAGCTAGTTTGTCACAAGACCTGCTGATCTCAAGTTATCACTCAACCAATTTGTCCCCTTTTTATTACTCCCTATTGACTGTGCCTTATGGAAGGGGGGAGGGGAAACTCTCTTTAGCTTTCATGCAACACAGGAAAGAAGAACCAGCAGCAAATCAAATGAGGTTAGTTATTAGTTCCTTCTACAATTTTTCTTTCTTTCTCAAGTTCTCTCTCCCTCTCTCTCTCCCTCTCTCTCTCTCTCTCTCTCTCACATACACAAAAACACATACACACATGAAAACCAGGTGAAAGAGACTGGCGTCTCTAAACTGGCAACAGGCTGAAATTGCCCCTATCCCACTCCCCAGGTCCCCCCAACCTATTCTCATCAATACTGCGGTGCAATGCTACATATACAGCTGATTTCTGAATAACAATTATTTATCTCTCCCAATATCATCCTTCTAGTTCTAAATTACATTCTCTTTGCAGTAGGAATCACCATCCATAATGGAGACTTTAGCATCCTTGACAAGACTGGCAAATAGGATAGAAGGATCAAATGGAGGGAAATATGAGGGCTGGATAAGGAAGGAAGGAGTTGCTACCTCCAGAAAAGCTCTGTGGGTTGCTGGCTTCTCCTGCTGCTCTCGCTGCTGCCTCTGTCACAACCGAACAGCTGACATTTACCTGTGAGGTAATGCACACTGTGTAAGGTCACCACGCACCCACTTGAACAATATACAAAGCAGGAGGGGCGCACAGAGATCCAACTGCTTGCTGTTGCCGCTTACCGCTCTGAAGAGGGGAAGATGTACCGCGCACAGGCTGCTGCTGCTGCTGTTCCCGCTGCTGCTGCAGCTCCTGGCACATGCTGCAGGTGTCATAGCTGAAACTGCCCTGCTTCAGAATGTACTCATTTTGCTTCTGCACATGCCCAAAGCACCTCGTGCAACCCAATGAGCATGTGCCAAGCTCATGCGCATGCCCAGAAAGTACCTGAAGTCTCTGTGAAGCCATTGCCCTCATCAGCCCATTGCCCTGAGTTCCACGGGAGATCCATTCACTTTGCCCAAAAAGCGTCCTAGTGATGCGGAAGAAACGGAGGGACAGGGAGGAGCTGAGCATGGGAGGAGGGGAGCTGAGCAAAAGGATGACGTATTGCAAAAGCAGAGGAGCAGAGCGAGGGAGGAGAGTCGGCCAAGGGGATTCGCCGAGGCGAGGGGTCTGGCGGAGGACCCGGGAGTTTGGAGGGGATGCGCAATGGCGCGGAAAGAGAACATCGGTTGGAGAGGGAAGGGCGGAATCGAGGGGACGTAGAAGATGGGGCTAACCGGAGGAAGAGCTAGGAGGTTTTTGCATGGGGAGACACAGGAGAGATGATGGAGCTTGGTCTGCATCTGAAAAGAAGCAGGAGGGGGAAACAGACACGCGGGAGATGTGGGAGAGCGCAAAAGCCCTGGGAGTAAACGAGCGGAAGGCCAAGTGAAGGCGGGTGGGGTTGCTTCGGGTGAGCCTCGTTATAGGACATATTGGCGTCAGGTTTCTGATCTCCCGTCTGGGCTTCCAAATCCGGCACAAAGAGAAGGGAAGGAGAGCCCTGAAACGACACGTCTTGGGAGCCTCCGGCTCTCCGCTAGGGAAAGGAATCGGTTCCCTGTCCGAAAAGGTCTTGCTCTCGACTGAGACTCTGAGCCAAGGGGTTCGCGGTTCCATTTGTTCCTGTAAGCTTTTTGTTTTCCACCCCGGTCTCGGAGTTTTTTTCTCGCTCGTCCTTGCCAGTTAAAAACGACTTCTTGGCTAAAGTCAGAAACTCTGGCTCCAGGAATAAATGGTGCCATTAAGGTGCTTGCCCCGTCTGACAATAATAGCTGGATAACCCTTGAAGAGACGTCATCGTTTGGAAAGAATCAGCAAAAGAGGGAGGGGGTTATATTGATGGGTAAAGACGAATTGGTGAAAGAAGAGACACTTGCTTATACTGGCATGATTTTGTTATCTACTATATATTATCTGAGGAAAGCTAATAGGAAAATAAAGACAAGATCTTTCTTTGAGGCTGCTCACTTTTCCAAGCAGAATTTAAACCACCCATAGGAGAACGACATATTTATGGGGCTGGCAGTAGACAGAAAACGTGTGAAGCTATCTTGATATCTTCTAGATAGAAATACAGGATATAAATAGATATAATAACAACAAGTCCATTTCTTGTGTCTCTCATTTAAATGCAAAAAGGCATATTGGCTAGTATATATACCCTGTTGTAAAATAACCACCCCTCATCTCTAGCATTCTCAAGTGATATATTCCAGGATAAAGTGCAATTCTTAACATGCTTACAAATCTTTTATTGCACAGATGTCCTGCCTTACTGAATTTTATGAGGGATTTAGACAATAACATCTTCCATTTATAGTACAGGCCCACACCGTCTTGTATATGATCACTTTTTCATTGTTTTTTTTTTTTCTTTCCAAAGAAAAATCTTTTAAGAAAATAGAACAGTGGAAGGTCTTCTGATTAATACTAGAAAGACTGCTGTTTATAAGTAAATTATCTGAAATTGCAAAATGCTATCAATTAATATACATGGTTGTTGTTTTTTAAAAAATGTGATTTTTTTTTTCTGTTAGCAATAAACTACCAAATACCAGAACTTCAACCTCCTGTGCTTTGCATCACAAATAATGGTTATAGAAAAAGGCATAAGTAGGCACTAGTCCAGAAGTAATGCCCATTTGGGGAGGTTTGTGTTGTATTTTTTAAAGGATGCATTTCCTCTCTCCCTCCCTCCCATAATAAACTTTGGGCAAAGCCTTCATGCCTGCCTAGTTCTGTGTAGATTGGTTCTAACAATTAGAAAAGTGAAGCATTCATCAAAATCAAAGTCTGGTATAGTAGTTAAGGTGCTAGCTAGGTTAAGGTGAAACCAGTAGACAGTGAATTCCACGTCCTCCAAAGGCACCAAAGCCAGCTGAGTGAATTTAGCATAGAGTGGGGAGGGGGAGAGATAAAAATCAAATAATAATCCTTTCTATTAAAAAAAAAGTATAGTTCCGGTATAACTTCACAAGTAGTTTAGATGGAAAGATACTGTCCTAAAACCACTTACTAGTCTGTGGGAAGGTGAACCAGAACTCTCTGAGTTCTTGTTCCAATCTAGTACTTTAACTAATCTAGTACTTTTGCTATTTTGCTTTAGTATTTTCCTAACGAATAAATTTTCTTTCAGAGTTCTGTTCGAGAGCATTTTTAAAGCAGACTTAGCTGCATTGCCATATAAAAAAGCAGATGCATTAACCTGGATATTATTGTACATTAAACAAAGTCATACAGTGGTTTGTCATCCTATTGAATTTCTGATTGATTGTGAGGCACAAGAAAGAAAAAGAATAGCAGTTCTACTTGGGATCAGAAGTTTGGAAATATTTATTCTCATAACTTGTTTGATGCTTTGATCTGGTGGAGAGAATTTCAGAGTTGAATATAAAGCTACCAAGATCTTTGTGGATGGAAGCTGTTATCATTTTAATTTGAATTAAAATGATAACATTTCAATTTAATTTGAATTAAATTTCCTATATCAGTAGGAATCTTTTTGCAATGCTTCTGATGGCAAGTTCATATGTTTTTTTATTTTTATTTTATTTTTCTTCCCATTCCCTGTTGCCTTACACATTGATCTATGAATCATAAAATTCTTTGTTTCCTCTCAGCTGTTGCAGAAAAAGAGAGCAGACCACTAAAACTGCTTAATTTTTGTCTGATGGTAACCTTTAGATACACTGGACTTAAATTCTCCCTGGAGAAGATGACATTGAGTTATTTTATTTAGGCAGAGGACTAGGAACCCATCATCATGTGATCAGAAACCAATTGGTGTATTCTGCAAATTCAGATACAATTTTGAACAATTGTTATCACAGCAAAATCAATCATCTGATCAACATAAGCTTGTTTAGCCTAGAACCGTGGTGGCGAACCTATGGCACGCGTGCCACAGGTGACATTCAGAGCCCTCTCTGTGGGCACGCACACCATCGCCCCAGACCTAGGCCTTCAGCTGTGTTTTATAAAAACTTTTCACTTTAGGCCTCCGCCACCGTGTGCAAAAAAAAAAAAGGTTCAATCAATCAATCAATTTCAACTTCTCGCGGGGGGGGGGAAAGATCTCGCAAAGTTGAAATTGATTGATTGAAGTTTTTAGTCCCACTCAGTCTGCCGTTACTATCGCACCCACACCCACCAAATGGGCCATGCCCACCGAATTGGCCACACCCACCCAATGGGCCACGCCCACTCAGCACCCAACGATACATAAGTGGGTTTTGGGTTGCAGTTTGGGCACTCGGTCTCTAAAAGGTTCGCCATCACTGGCCTAGAAACTGGAATTGTAAATGAGGAAGTACAATTGCAGCCTTCAAATGCCGGAAAGCTTGTCATAGAGAAGATGGGACAGAATTGTTTTCTGCTGCTCCAGAGAGCAGGACTGGAGAGACAGTGGAGAGAAATCTGCAGGAAAGCAGATTCTGACTAAATAGTAAACTGTTCTAACAGCACTGTTCAGCAGTAGAACGGAATAGCCTAGAACTTGGTAGAGTTTCCTTCAGTTGAAGAATTTAAGCAATGCTTAAATCTCTGTTTTCAAGGCATCCTCCATGGCAGATCTTGCCCTAAGCAGAAAGTTGGTTGTGGGATAGGCAAGCTGATGCCCTTCAGAAGATTGTACCATTGCATCTGTTAATATTAGCATGGTCCATAGAAGGAAACAGTGGGAACTATAAATGAAATTATCTATGCCTTCTAGCTATTGATCTGATAGATTTGCTCAGATTTATAATACTATGACAATAATCAAAATCCTCCAACATTCATCTCCATGACAAAACACAGAGATTCTTTTGAAAATTGAGGGGTTCAATTTTTAATGTCTTCCCAGATACTTTTTTTCCTCACTTCTAGTATAATTATTGGAGTTGTGTTGTTATTTTAATTCATAATTATGCCTGTGTTATGAATTTACTACTATTTTTCCCCACAGTTTGGAATGTAATTCCAGATGAGATTCTGTCATAAATAGGTATTCAGCAAACTGGGTTCACAAAACCACCTGCTTTGTAGGTACATGTGCAAAGATTTTTTATGTTAAATCTTCAGTAAGGGATTGTTTTACCCACCAAACACTATATGACTAATCCTAAATTAGTCATCTGTGAAGCAAGGAACAACAAGGGAGGTTATTATCCCCAAATAAGTAACAATTTATCAAGGGGCCCAATCCTGTTTCCTGCAGCCTGACTAGGTTAATGTGTAAAAAAATGTACTCTAGCTAATTGGTTCTGTGAATGGCCTCTTAACAAAGTAATCTTCATTGTATATACCTTTTTCATTTCCTTCTGAACTTACCGGCTCAAATATGGATGACCTAGACTACCAATTTGATTTGCCTTTTTAGAAACACAGTGTGAATCATTGAGAAACATCCCCAATATATGCACTCACATACAGAAACCTATTCTGTGTGCTTTTTCAGGCATGAAGTTAAAATCTGGCAATGTTCCTAGAACTGGCTCATTTAACATATTAAAATGTTGAATAAGAAAATATTCCTTTATTTGTTGAAACAAAATGTTTTTAAAAGTACTGTTTTCAAGGGAAAAAAGAACACTTGGTAGTTAGTTATTTAACACTTTAATCCTGTTTCTTTTCTGGTTTGTCTTAATTTCAGATCTGTCTTATCTATGATCTGATAGAAAATCTTTATATAACATACACTAACAACAATGCTCCATAAATCCTACAAATTATTTGAAAGTTAAATGCTGCTCTGCCCATATGAAAATGTGTATCTAGTGCTATGTGTTAAAAGGATCTTGATAAAATCATTACTTGGCACTCAGAAATCTCACTCTACAGGCTTCATATATTGAGTTGTGAAGATGAAGGAGAGACAAGCGTTAAGGAAGATTTACATTCTGAATTGCCTCCAGTATAATTTTGCCAAAAGATTTATAAGATTTGTAAGCTGGACACTACTAAATTTAAAATGAGCACCCAGATTGTTGGGGGCAATATGCTGACTCTGTAAACTGCTTAGAGAGGGCTGTAAAGCACTGTGAAGCGATATATAAGTCTAAGTGCTATTGCTACTGCTATAATGCTTCCTAGTTGACTCTGACATATTTTTATCAACTGCAAGTATGAAAGGCTTAACTATGCCTCCTCCCTTCTTCAAGTCTTTGCCTACACCCTGCAACCTTCTTGGCAATTTTTTTTTAAGTGGCTTGCCATTAGCTTTTTCCTAGGACTGAGAAAGACTGACTGGCCCAATGTTTTCAGTTGGCTTTTGCCTAAAGAGGAAACTAGAACTTGAAATCTCTCATCCAGTATCTCAATCACTACTCCATACTGATTGTTTTTAGCCCTATTAGTATCAAGCACAATCAGGGAATGGGAATTTCCAGCTCTTTACATGTTGCTGGGTGCAACTTTCAGAATTTTTCATTATTGGTTATACCAATTTGGAATTCAGAAAGTTATTATTCTTGTCATTATTGGCTATACCAATTTGGAATTCAGAAAGTTATTAATCTGTAACACCTAAAGAACCACCGGTTCCCCGACCCCATTTTATAAAGTTGCTATTATCTGTTCTCTGTTGTCTATGGACTGATATGTGCTATGTCTGTTTGTGTGGCTATGTGTCTGCATACATTACAAGTTAGCATAACACTTGTTGAAAGGGTTCTGTAAAAGCTTGTGTCACAATAGAAATATCAAGACATCAAAGAATAATATGGTTGCTCTTTCTAAATATGGCAGTATTTTTTGCATTATTTGTCTTTGGGCCAGTCTTATATTAACTGTACCCTCTTTATGAAACAGCTTTGAATCCATTCAGTGCTATGCTCTTTTTACATGAAAGGTGAATTATGAAGTCAATTCATCCCAGTTCTTCCCCTTTTGCAATATTTTAGAAATCATAATCGGCAGAGATTTGGGCAGATGCAGACAGAGAAAACTGGTAGGTATAAATTCTCTTTCCTTCTTGCAACAATTACTCTCTCCATGTTCCATTTCAATTAAATCCTTCAGCATTGCCCCAGGCTCTGCAGAGCATTTCTACCTTTTGGCTACTGTTGCAACTCAACCTCAACTTTCTATCTCCTCAAATATCTGGAGATGCCATCCTCTCTAATCCTGCAAGCAAAGAATTCTGTGACTGATATATGCCAGCATAGTATAGATGTCAAGCTCCAGGAAAAAGAAGCTGAGCCTCAGTGATGAGACTGCAAAGAAAAGAGAGAAGGTTCACTTGAGTCTAGAGCTACAAAAGCATATTCTCCCACCCCTATCAAAATATGCTCTGATTGGTGCTGGCAAGACAGGGTTGCCATGTTGTAAGCAACTATGGATGGCTGTGATGCAGATTTATCAGTTGGCCTGCACAAAAGAAGCAACAAGAGAAGAAGAATAGGAGAAGCGGAGGCAGAAGAAAGTCGAGAACAAATTCTGCCATCTGCTGCATGTCATCATTGGAATATCCTGTAGGGTTGCAGTTGGAAACCATATTCAGCAGTTTCTCCCATTTAGTACTGTATGGATACTGTATCAAAAGATAGGCAGAATTAGGTGCACCACCTGTGAAACTGAATTGATTCAAGTCCTCAGCCACTATGACATCATAAACTTGGAGACCTGAAATTCATTTCAAACTGCCCTGCAGGATCTTCCTGTGAAAGTGTCCTAATTCAATCAACGTGTTACCTGCCAAGGAATGATGAGGCTATTCAAACCAAATGGATATTCTGAAAAAAGCAATTACAACTTCTCTCAAGACACTTCATCTTCTATCATTGCCATGCTTCTTGTTTATGATAGACAGTTTCATGATGCTGTATTTTAATTATTGTTTCATGAGTTGCTCTCAGTTTTACTTTTTTTTCTTATTATAGCATTTATTTTAATAATTGGAATATTCATATTTTATTCATTATAAAGGTTGCCATGGAACAAGGAATAAATATACATATTTAATAAATGCTGTTGCATTTTTTCCTCACAAATTGCATTCTTGCATTTCAGTGAAGTATGTACTATTAAACCAAAAATATTTCTATGAATTATATTTTTTCTTACTTAACTACAATCAGTTTACAATCCATCTTTTAGTCTGATATCTTTTGTTTTAGTTAGAATGGTAAATAATAAAATCTTGTCTCCCAGCATTTTCTTTTTTTCTTTCTTGCAAGATTATTTTAAGACTCTTATGCTATTCTTTCAAAGCAACCTTTCACCTTCCTATTTTAATTTGATTACAAACATCAAGTAATATTAGCACTTTGTGACTGCAGAATTTCAGCTATTTCACCAGTCTTTTGATGTGCCATGTTTTTAGTATACTTCCAGCATTCCATATCTATAGCCAAATAGCTCTACAGCCAAAACCCATTTGAAATGCATTCACACAATTCTACCATCTTATTATGAGACTATGCCTGTTTCAAACTCAAAAAGATTTTTTCTTTTTGTTCTTTTAGCCTACAGCTAATTTTTTTAGATTCCAGCTATATGTGCAGATAATCCTTATTTAGCAACTGCCTCATGTAATGAATGTTCACAGCTAAAACTATAATGAAAAAGTAACTTGGGGACCATTCTTTGCAGGTTTATAAAGCAAAGGAATGCTGAAGTAAAATAGTAAATTTGTGGTATTTCACTTAGCAACCACTTAACAATCAAGTTGCCAATCCCAATTGTGGTTGTTAAGCAAAGATTGCCTGTATTACATATGCAATAGATGCATATCTGTTAAAGGACTGTAGTATGCATCTGTATTCTAGGACTGAACCTTTTATTTTCACTGACGATAAGAGGCCAAGGTTTTTTCATATAGTATGTAATCCATATCAGCTAAGTTAGTTTCTAGTATCCTTGAAATTTAAATATTTCTTAATATAAATGGCTTGTGGCAGATGGTTGTGCTTATATGACCAATGCTAATCTCCCTCCAAAAACTAAACAAAGTTCTCCCTATTAGTGTATGTATTATAATAATAACAATAATAATAAAGTTGGAAGGGACTTTGGAGGTCATCCAGTCCAACCCCTTGCTCAGGCAGGAAACCCTATACCATTTCAGACAAATGGCTGTCCAATCTCATCTTAAAAACCTCCAGTGTTGGAGCATTCACAGCTTCTGGAGGCAGGTTGTTCCATTGATTAATTGTTCTAACTGTCAGGAAATTTCTCCTTAGTTCTAGGTTGCTTCTCTCTTTGGTTAGTTTCCATCCGTTGCTTCTTGTCCTGCCTTCAGGTGCTTTGGAGAACAGTATGGGAGACCTTCAAGATGTTCTGGGGTTATAGACTGTGGTGAGAAAACAAAAATCACCTCAGAAGAAAACAACAGCAAACTCTATTCATATTGCTGCCATGGAAGGCCATCATCAAATATCTATGGAATCACCAGGTATCAAGTTCAGTTGGAGGAAGTCTTAACTTTTTAATTACTATAGGTATAAGCTTGTATATCCTAAAAGGTGCTTTTTTCAAGAGGCAACTGGACTTTTCTTTGAAGATGTGAAACAAAAAGAAAAACAAGGAAGTTCAGTTCCCTCTTGAAAAAAAACCACTTTGGGGGCACCCCTGACTTAGATGACTGAGAATCTCCATAAGCTTATATCTCCTACTTGCTATTAATTTGAGGTTCCATCTTGTTAGTTTTCTATAAATAGGAAATGCTGTCAGGAATAATTTGGGATTTGCAGTTTTTGAACAAGAATGTGTAGCTATGAAATGTGTAGCTCAGTATAAACCTATTGCAATTTCCTGAACTTATAGTTATGGTCGTTTTCTGGTCTGTTGTTGATGGAAGTAGTAGTTTACAGATTTTTTAAAA
The DNA here is from genome assembly GCF_016545835.1 of Crotalus tigris. Lineage (NCBI taxonomy): Eukaryota > Metazoa > Chordata > Lepidosauria > Squamata > Viperidae > Crotalus > Crotalus tigris. Next base: position 4,022,710 of record NW_024100678.1, read on the forward strand.
ATAAAATAAGACCTGGTAAGAAATTGGCATCGATTATCATCTCCAACTTTATGTACTCTACGACAGGTGGGAGAAATACAACAGGAAACGATGCATTAAATAATGAAAGAGGCTGAGTTTACATGTTAGCTGGCAAGAAAAAGGGGTGCATCTGAAGAGAGGAGGAAAACAAGGGAATGAAACTAAAAGGCAGAATGGAACAATCAACAAAGTTTTCCTCATAGAAGTTGTTGTAAATGTAAATTTTCTTAAAATAACTTCTCACTTTTTAAACATAATCTTATCTTTTTTTAAAATAAAAATTGTTTCTCAAATAAATCCCCAACAAATAAGCAAGATTTAATGCAGATTTTTGTCCAAAGAAAGATGGATCTGTCCTATGTTGCCATCCATGAAACCATCAAAATTTCTCCTTGTAGGCATTTGGATTTTAGTTACAGCCCCCACGCAGGAAGTTATATTTTTTCATTTTTTTAAGCTATCTTGGGAATTGCTGAAAAGTTGGTTTTTATGTGCAAGTTCTAAAATGGAGTTCTACTGTACAACAAATTCAGGTTGGCATATTGTGAGTCCCATTGAATGAAGTCAAACTTAATATCACTTGACTGTTCTGCTAAACGAGCATTTTTCTCAATCAGAAGTTGTAATTGTGGTATATGATGGAACACTGAAATCTGTTGATAGCTTTCCTTTTTTCTGTTATCTAGGCCAGGTTGTGTGTTCTGTGTTCAAAATAGCGAATTAGAACTGATTGAATTCTGGGACTCAAACTATAGGGAAAAATCACATAATCTTATACTGTCATAATGTCCTTTTATAGCCGGAAGTTAAATGTTTCCTAGATGCCATGAATAAATCACAAAAGAATTATGAATCTAGAAAAAAGGAATATAAAATAAACCTCGCAGAAAAGATTGAGTCACAACATTTGTTCAAAGAGCATTTTTCTTCTATCAGGGCGGAACTGCTACATATATAGGACATAATATGCACCTATTGATAATGTATTTTCTTCTGTGGAATTGTTTCTAAATTGTATTAGAATGGTTGGAACGGCATAACAGACAACCAGAAATCTATATAATCAAATGGCAGCTGCAGTGTGGATGAGGCATTAGGTGATGTATTTTTCTTTATTTTGTGAGGAAAGAGATAGAAATAGATGCACCCAAGAGGCTAAGCACAACTGATTATCTTACAGCAGCCACAGCAAACAGATGAGCTAAAGTTTGGTGGACAATTATATGGGAACAATGGATAAAAATAGCAAAGAAAGAATAAGCTGCAGCTGCAGCTCATAAGGAAAAATTATGCTGGGAATTGCAAGCTCCTGTTATTACCTGAATGAATATGTCCAACTGGATAATATAATTTTTTTGCTGGTGCATCATAATTTAATGAGCAGCAATATTACAGCAGTCCTCTGATTTGAACACAGATATTGGACATTCATTTCTGATTGACTGACACCTCCTCCATTGTTTAATCACTGAATTATTATGCAGGTTATCTACCTCTAATGTTTCAGTGACTGATTCCTGACAGCTAGTGTAGAATTATATGGTTGCTTTGAAGCCTTTTGCTTCAAAGTGATTGTTTCTAATTATTTTCCCTTTTATGTAACCCCCCTTCACGTTTTAAAGAGGTTTGTTTCAATAAATTTCCTTTTTTCCCTTAAGTGGCATTCTCTAATTAACTACCTGTCTGGATATATACAATTAGCTCCTCTGCAGCATGTACACATGCTACAGTCCCAAACAGCAGTATATGGAGTGGCATTAGATAATAACCCAGAACTGGCATAGTTTTAAAAAAAAACCTGATATATTGCTCAGTGGAATTGGAACTGTAATTCTGCCTTGATAATGCTTAAACAGCTGCCTTAATTACTGTACTAGTAAATTCTGAGCAATATAGACTACTAGAAAGTTTATTTTCAATGCCTATGTGAATTGGGATTGGATACCTAAGGGTTCATTGACCTAGGACTGTATTCATTTATTTATTTTAGAATATTTGTATGGCTGTCATACTTGCAAATAGCAATTCTGGGTCTTATCTATGCTTCAAAACCTCAAAACAAAAAACCAATGGTCACATAACCCTGTAACCAAGGCAACCACAATACTAAATCATGTATATAAAAATCATTTCAGGATGGATTCACACAATATTCTGGGCCAAAGCCTGCATGAAAAACCAAATTTTCTAGGCCTTACAGGGCCATTTGGATCTTGGGGGGAGTAAAGGGCAGATGTTCCATAGGGCAGGCATTACAACAGAGAAGGCATGTCTCTGAGGTCCCACTAAATGATACTGTTTGATACATGGGATTTGAATTTTGCCCAACTGTTGGACCTTAGGGGACAAGTAGAGTAATTGCAGACAAATGATACTGCAAATTACCCCACCTATGCAATGAAGAATTTTTGGAAATAATCATCCTCTTGAATGGCACTTGAAGCCTACAGAAGCCGGTGTAACTCCCAAAGTAGTAGTGTTGTGTAGATGTGCTGTGGTACATGTATCTATCCATGCCATCGTATTCTGGATTAATTACAGTTTCTTAAGGGCAGCCCTGGTGTATTGTACATTGTGATAGTTCAAATGGGAAGTGACGAAGGTATGAATGACTGTGAGTAGGGTCTCTTGATCCAGAAAACAATGCAGTTGGTATACAAAATGAATCTGTACAGAGGTCCTTTGGCCACAGATGCCACCTACTCTTCTATCAGGAGCTCAGTGTCCAAATTGCACACTAGTTCTGTCTGAAAGAGTCCATTCAGTCCAAAACTAACTATGGAGAGTTTTAGAATCAGGGGACTTCAAAACCACAGCCACATGGTCTTGCTTGGATTAAGCCAAAGTATGTTTTTCTCTATTCAGAAACTCATAGCTTCTAGAAACTGGAAAAGAACCACAGTGATGTTGCTTGGTTGATCCAGAGTAGAGATGTATTACTCGATATCAAGTACCATATTAATACTATACTTCATACCAATGACGACATCACCCACCAGTTCCATGTAGATTTTAAGAGTTTCACATCAATTTACCTATTTAATAAGAGTTTCTTCAGAGATCTCTATTGTGCAGTCGTTACAGGAAGAATCTGGCAGACAGGGAAGACAATAGCCATATGTTGCACTGCAGTCTGAAGCTGATTAGAGAATTTTGGACAAAGACTTTGTGGACAAGAATTTAAAATAATACTTTATGTACTTTAAAGCACAGCAGTGGATTCATTGATGTTGGTCCAAACTGATCTTAGGGAATGCCCTTTCTCATCATAATTTACAGTCCATTGAATGAAACTGTGCTGGCTTGTAAAAGGTGATGTTTGGATTTGCTTTATATATGTTTAAAAATAATTAACAACACCAAAAAAAGAAGTATATGTATTAGCACACAAACAAATATGTATGTCTGTGATATGTATTTGTGTGTGGATATATTTGAATTGGAAAGGTGTATATAATTAGAAGGAATTTGTAAGATTCCCCTTCAACCATTTTGGCTTTATTCTACCACTGCCATCCTAGGCAGGATTCCTGTAACCAATGTGTCCACAATATGGAGAGGAAAGTCAAGATGGTAGCCATGATGGTGGAATTGAAACTTCACCTGTTTTTTTATGTACAACATTGAGACCACAATCTTTGGATAACCCTGTCTTACATGGATGCTCTGATATCATTCCAGATATTTTGTGGTAGGCTCGCCTGAAGTTGGATGTTACAATATTAACTACTCAGATCATCATGCACATACTTCTTAACTGATTCTACAATAAACTCAATGATCTTCAGATAAGTTCAAACTGCAGCTCTAGAATTCAGGTCATGTTGTCACAAATTCCAAGAGAGGAAGTCCCAAACATCCAGAGCAGATCTAGGGCCATAGATCAGATGCGGCCAACCAAGCAGTTGTCTCCTCAGTCCTCAAATGCCCACTTAAAAGATTCTAATAAGCTTCTGAATATTAACCAGAATATTTTCTGAAGGTAATTAATTTCACAGGGAATTCCCTGCAAGCAATGCTTCTTTTCAAGTACTCCAGTGCCACACTACCCAAGGAGCAAAAACCTTTAGCATGCACTCTCTACCAACTTCCTTGAGTGGCCAGATTCTATATGGAGCACGAAGGACTCAGGACCAAAACCAATTTCTACATGGATGGATCTACTGTAGCCTGCATCTCCTGGATTAATGGACCCATTAACAGAATGAATATGCATTTAAAAGATATTTTGAGTGTAAATGTATTTTTCTCATAGTTTTGAGAAGATGCAAAATAAGCAATTAAGTATCAAAAAAGTAAACCTTTGTAGATTTTTTTAAAATTACAGATTAATATAATTGGAAAGTATGGACTTTATCCGAAGACATGCAAATTTGTCACAAAATGGAAAGAGAAGGAATTTTCCATCCCTGCAAACATCTCCATTTTCAGAGGCAAACACTAAAACTTTCAACTTAACACTTTGTAAGCTATAAATACCAAGTGGTGTACAAATATGAATGGAACTTGGGATGTTTAAAAATAACATTTGGCAAATTTTTGGCTATCTTGCCTTTACTAGTTTAGATTACTTCTGTGAAATAGAATGTGTTCACTTTAGGATGCTGGTGTCAATGAGGCCACAACCTAACTAAAGCTTATACAATGGGTGGACCTGAGGCAATATCCATTTTGCTGGCAGCTGTCATATTCTAGTGCTTAGCATTGTATGGATATTGGCAGAATGCTGCATAATTTGTTGTTAGTTGTCATAGACTGTCAAATCTGTGGAAGGTGCTGCATACAGAATTACAGAATTAATAGAGACAAAGCTATGAGATTTTCAACATATGGAATGTTTATGAAATTTCTCCATTTTACTATGCTGGAGTTTCAGTGCCAGGTGAAGCTTTTCATTTCCTTTGCTTGTAACACACTTTAGGGCTCATTTACTATAAGTTTTAATTTATATTTGTTTAATCTGATTCACAGTTTTATTTGCCACAGTATTTTAGATAATTTCAATCTTGCTTGAGCTTTTAAAAAAAATTTCTTCAACCTTACTTGCTTTTATCCAGAAATTAGAACTTTCTTATTTCAATACAACTGACATCTTCTTTCTGATTGTAGGTCTAGACCAGTGGTTCTCAACCTGTGGGTCGGGACCCCATTTGGGGTCGAACGACCATTTCACGGGGGTCGCCAAACAAGGCTGTCCGCCATTTTCCCCCCCTTTTTTTGGCCACGCCCCTGGCACCCAGTGATGTATAAGTGGTTGGGGGTCACCACAACATGGGGAACTGTATTATGGGGTTGTGGCATTAGAAAGGTTGAGAACCACTGATCTAGACAATCATGAAGATTGTCAGATGACGTTCTGTTGTATATGGTGTGACATGGAGATGTTCATCTTGTAATTACTCACTGTTGAGTCTTCTTGATGATAGCTCTTGTTCTCTGAAATTGTTCATCAGTTCTGGAAAGATGATGGGGGCGATGGAAGGATTAATTCTGTCAGGATGGGGGGGGGTTGAAAGAATTTTATTTCTTTGCAGTCATCTGGTTATTAGCACTCTCTCTGAGAGCTCTTGGGGGCTTATCTGTGCCTTCAGGGTCCCCTATATCTTGGAAATGCTGAAAGGACTGCCTTGTAGACAGGAGATAGGTGGTGTCTTATCCTTACCTTCTGTTCTTACTACCCAGAACTTATTTTCACAATACCACTGGCCTGAATTGCCACAATTTTTCAGTGTGATTTCGAGATTCAACAACCAAAATAGGCCTTCATTTCTCAGTCCAATCATACCACCCCGATCTGCCTGTCCCTTTGTTATAGAGGTTGATGCTTCCATTGTACTCCAAGAGCTGGATCATAGTCATTCTGGTGTTTCCGAACAAACCTCTAACATGTACATTCTATTTCCCCAGCTTTTGCCAGACATATAAATTGATGATATATTTAACATTATGATATATTTGACATCAAGAACCTGGAGAATCTTTAGACTTCTCATAAACTCACCTAATTTCAGGTGAGGTGTGCAAAGTTTTGTCTCATTTTTGACACCCAAGAATACAGAAAAAGTAAACTGATGCTAGTCACAAAACCAGAATTTCTTCTAGTTTTCCTATTGCATCATGAAAACCTTGCCCCTTTTATAATACCTTCCTCTCTCTGTGAAACTCTGGAACTTGGAAAGGTGATTTCTTCCTTACCTGACCAGGTCTGCATCCAGCAACAGCAAAACCTTTATATGTAGGTTAGAATGCATGACCTTCATGATTTTTTTGCCATTTTCTTTCCCTTTTTCTTAGAAGCAAAAATGGCACCACCATAGCTTGGTATATGTTCCTCTTTTCTCTGGTGAGGAAAATCTGAAACTCTGCGATGACTAAATTTGCAACTGGATCACTACCTTCAGTGATCCACACCTGATAAAATTAGATTGTGAAATTGATTGGAGAATGGTGATTTTATAACCAAGCCATACATAATTTAATTTCTGGGTAAATCTACAGGTTTTCAGTTGATTGATGTACTTCTAAAAATCAATAATGAGAGCATATGGAGCCTACAAATATACTACTCTGACTTATGAAGCCACAAGCTCTTTCTGACCTCTATTTTCCCACACCATGTATTGATGTATTCTTTATTTTTCATGCTTTGAACATTTTTAATACAAGACCACACTGAGGCCTCTGAGGATGAACAAGAGGTTTGGCAAGTGATGAAGCTTATAGGACATGTACTTCTGTGCAAAGTTGCAAAGCAAGAAAAAAGGATTACTAAGAAATGGATGCTTGTGATGTCACATCAATATAGCAAGCTTACTTAGCAGCAAGGGCATTCAGAGGAAGTAGTAATCCATGTTGTGCCTCGTACTTGTCTGTTAACGGTAGTAGGAAAAACATAGAAAAACAAAACCATCAATTTTTTTTCTCAGCGTTGTCCTTAGTTACTTTGGAGAGAGAAAAAACAGCTACCTTCCTTTCAAGCATAAACCCTCCACTGTTTTCTTTTATTGCCTGCAATGTTTTTATTAACATGTAGTGAAAATAAAATGTTGCATGGACATATTGTATATATTAATCTTCAGTCTTTAAATATCTGTAGCTGCTGTCTTTTGGCTATTAGGTTTTAGATAGCTCTTTTAATTCTTAACATAGAACCAACCTTGAAATTTTCTATGTATTTGATATGAACTGCTTTCCTTTATGAATTTATGAGCCACCTAGTGGAGTTAATTTTTGTCATTATCAGAAGTTCTTGTAGCAGAATGTCTTTATTCATTAAAAATGCACTGTAGAAGATGGATGTCTTCCCATCCATTTTGTCATGGATAGCAACATCCACTCAGTATAATGTTAAGTTTCTTTGGAAAGAACTATTCTGTTTCTATGATATTCAATTTGGAGTAAGCATTTAAAATACCTGAGTAAACTTGCAGTTACAGAAATTAAATAATAATTACACATGAAAATGCAAAAAGATTTATTATAATACTATTCTTTTATGTATACCTCAGCCCCAAAGTGGTTTTTGAATTAGCTCAGTAAATGGCTGATCAGCAACTTCATGGGGCATTTTCAGGTGAGGCGTTATTCAAGTTATTATTTTGCCTCATTTAAGGAAAGTTACATGTTCTTCCATCACTTTTTTTTGCTTCTTATTCTTTTTGCATATATACACAATGTTGCACATGCATATACCGTTCAGAAGGAAAACATGAATGAGTTGCAAATTATAATTATATGTGCAGCACTAGGAGCTGTCCATCTGGAAGTATCTACAGAAATGTGTTGAATTAAGGGACCCATTTAGAATCATTTTTTTAACTTATTCAGCTATTTTTTGGTTTAATTATAGCAGTTTTAAAAATGCAGTATTACCCTGTGGCTCCATTTTGGACATGAATTATTTCACATATAAATTCATTATAAAGCACTCATAGATTTTAAAAAATGAATATATTTTAAACTGTAGTTTGAAATGAATTAATAGACGAGAAAATTGATATTGTGTACCTTCATAGTTATCAATGGGTTGATACTACATGGCAAAAAAGATACTCAATTACAATAACATGACAATATCAACTCTCCTATATTCACAAGAATATTCTACCTCTGAAAGATTTCTTTGAAAGACTAAATTTATAATTATGGATTGCATATACTCATTTATATGCTTAATTTTTTATATTAATTGGGCTGTTAATTGAATTGCACATATATACTTATATCTATATCTATTCTATATCAATAACTATATCTTCATCTACATCTGTTTGTATCTATATCTATATATGGCTGCCAATCCTATTACTTAGAGTGGCTTACAACATATCATCTAAATCTTAATTGTTTTCTTTTGACCAGCTAATTGATGGAATGAAGTATAAGTCATGAAAAGAAAGTCAGTATTATTTAGTGACAAAAGCTTCAGCTTCCACTGAATCCCACTGAAGCCATGTGAGAAGTTTTTGATCAAAGATTTCCCTCATTAGCACAGATTTCATCATTGCATATTACAATGTACTTTGTTTTTTTTAAAAATAGAAATAAGAGACAGAGATAACAAAGGCTTTTTAATATTTAGAATCATTGATCCCAGTTTGACAGGCATGAATCACAACTGAACTTGGAAACAGCAGAAAAGAGGGCTGGTGAAATAGACAGACACACAGAGTTTATTATGGTCACAGATCAGAGTTGAAAATAAAACACATTAAAAGTAAAATAAAAATGAAAACACAAAACCAGGATAAGAATGTTATAATTGGTAACAGATTCATCAGTGGGCAATCAGACTATCTAATTTTACAGCAATGTAATAGAATTTGGTTTCATTCAAGGCTAATCTGATCTTTATGTCAAAAGATAAAAATTTCCCAGATGTTTTAATGGGTAAGGAGGTATAAGGTGGGTCCTAGGATCCTTATACACAGCACAATATAACAGGACATGTGAAACACAATGAAAGGTAATTTTATGAAAAGTGAATCTGCATTAAAGTTAAAGGTTATACCAAAAAAAAATCCTCTCTAGATTGAACTCTCTACCTATAGAAAGCACATTTGAAGTGAACCATGGTGTGTTTAAGTTGATTGAGATATTAGCCAATTATCTAGAAATATCACTAGACCTAGCTAAAGATTCGTTTCCAAGTTGTTAGTGGGCTCCAAAAAGTGTTTTTTGGTCAGGGCATAGGGCTACCTCTAGTATTATTTTTTAGATATGTCGATTCCTATACCTGAATATACAATTGTATGAAAATTTGTGATGACTTTGAATAAGATTTGTAAAAATGGACATCTTTCCCAGAAAACACATTTCCACTTTGCCTATATTACTAAGTACAGAACTGTGAACTTAGGATACCATCCAGCTGAAAAGCTAATTTATGACAGTAAAATTGTAATCACACTTTTAAAATTAAATTTAAGTTTACTTTTCATTTTGACAAGAGTGTTACTATTGGTGCAAATATATGTATCACATTATTTAATGCAGCTGAGAAATGTGGTGAATTTTTTTTTGCAAGTACCACTGAAATGTACACAAAGTAATACATCCTGTAATATATTTTTGATATTATAAATTTGTACTAAATCATTATTAAACTGATGTCAACTGTCCAGTCGGTATTTCCAGAAAAAAAATCCTCCGAGGACATGATTTTACCAAGATTATGATACTTTACTGAAAATATACATTGGTCCAGAAGAAGTGAAACCAACTCTGATTTTCCCCTCTTGAAGGTTTGCTTAGTTAAACAATGGACTCCCTCATCCCCACCTACCGGGTGTTCAACTTGTCCAATGGTAACATTTCTTCTTGTTATGGAAACAGTCCATTCTCCATCGAGCACCTGCATTAATGAGCTTGGCTCTCAGAAGCCTCCCCCTTTTGCATTCCATTCCATTGTCAAGCTATGAGCGAGGGAGAAAGGGCGAATCAGTCTTGACAACTGACACAACACTTTTAATAGGACATAAGTATTTTTATATGTAGTTAATGTTATTGATTGTTAATGTTATTCATACAAGTATTGATCATCTTTCCAAGGAGTCAATTTTTAAAATTATTTTTTAAATGCTAAAAGAGAATATCTATCTATCTATCTATCTATCTATCTATCTATCTATCTATCTAGCTAGCTAGCTAGCTAGCTAGCTAGCTGTCTAGTTAGCTAATTTAACCTATCTTCCTCACAGAGGGAAATAGTATCTGGAAATAGTAATTGAAGTGTTCAAAATAGGCAAATGAAGAATTATCTATATTCTGTCTTCACTGTGGTTTTTCATTAATCTAATATAGAATGATGAATGAAAACATATTCATCATATGTATACTATATTGTGGATGAAAAAAATAATTCTTTTAACCTGTAAGAAAAATATGTTTCAGGACTAGCTGAATTGTGCTTTCAATAATGTCACGGAACTTGTGATATTTTGTCTACCATTCCATAAAGAAACATAGGCAGTGGTGGTCCTTCAGTTGTTGCTTAACTACTCTTCAAAACATCTCTGGTTGTTCCTCATGTTGATTAGAGATACTGTCTATAGGTAGTCCTTGACTTATAGCCATTCATTCACTGTTCAAAGTTACAATGGTGCTGGAAAAAAATTACTTAAAATTGGCCCTTGCATTTATGACAGTATCTCTGTGGTCATGTGATCAAAATTCAGGAACTTGGCAATTGACATGTATTTATGATGGTTGCAGCATCCTAGGGTCATGTGATTGCCATTTGCAGCCTTCCCAGGGGGCTTCTAACATGCAAAATCAATGGGGAATCTGGATTTGCTTAACAACCATATGATTCTTTTAACAATGCCAGTGATTCACTTAATGACCACAGTAAAAAGGGTAAGATGGAACATGACATGCTTAATGACCACCTTGCTTAGCAATGGAAGTTCCAGCCCCAATTGTGTTGTAAGTTGAAAACTAGCTGTATAATTCTCCTCCTCTTTTGCAAAAGCTGATGTTCTTTTTAACACAGTTATGTATAGTTGCTTTGTATAAACAAATCTTCAGGAAAATCTTTTAATTCCAAGTAATTCTGGAATAGATAACATTGTACTGCCACAAATATAAGCAGCATAAGGCTTCCTATCTAGTAGCTGACTAAATAAAAGTATTATTGCAGTTTAGTAATGGCCTGCTAGTTAAGGAAATTTGTAACAAAATGAAGAACTTCCAACTTCAAATCTTTTGAAAGGAACATAAAATTATGGTTATAAAATTTTCTTTTGTGAAAATAATTTGACTAGTGGGTTCTGTAATCTCCTTAATAAGATACCCAGCTATGTAAAATATTGATCAAAATAGCACAGAAGCAATGAACTAAAACCAGAAACATTTATCCCTTTTTTCCAATTATCCCACAGGCATATTACGAATTACTAACAAATATTGATGGAAATCACCAATACATTTTATTATAGCTTTTAGAAGGCAATCATCCTTCTGAATAATTCTTTTTACAAATTATTGTCCTATTCCATTAAATCATGTTATAGCCCCTAAAGCAACAATTATCCTGTACATGTTCAAATTTTATTATAAAACTACAAACCAGATTTCCTGAAGCTAAAAGCCAGGACAATTGATTGACTTTAAGATTTTTGAGGATTATAGTACTAGAATTTCAATGTCATGTAATGGCTATAATCCAGGACTATTTCCAAAATACTAGGTTTATATATGTCTACTAATTCACAGTAAGACTACAAACTCTGTTTGCAATTACTTCCTTACTTATAATACAGTCTCAGGAAAGGGGATCCAAGAATAATTCTATTCTAACTTAGGATAAATTAGCCTATTTAGTACCTAAAACCTTGATTTGCTTGAGTCATTCTTAATAATAGCATTTTTTGATTGACTATGTGCAATCTGGTCTATATTGAATTTTAGCATCCATATTTCTCAAAGACAACCTCTCCCCAACCTGGTCCTTCAGATTTTCCAATAGGGTACCCATTGCTGAATAATAGATTTACTTTAGTATTATTCTTTGAATTGAATTATTCTTTCAGAACTAGCAGCATGTTTACTAATATTTGATGTCCAAGGTATAAAAAAAGCAGAGTGGTTTTAAACTGAGTTCAGTTGCTGGTAACTTTTGTATGGAGATTAGATATATTGCCATATCATGAAGTGGTGTACCACTGTTTTCTTCTGGATTGTTTGTCTGACTGAGAAGTTTATAGCCCTGGAATTCTTAGGTTGTCTCTCTTCCAAATGCAGATCTTATGAAATAATTGTCATTAGTTAGCTTATTTATAAGATAAAATGATTTCAAGGAAGTAGGTTCAAATACAGTGAGGGAATGGGACTGCCAATATCACATTAAGATTAATTTTAATTTTTATCTTAAAGAACTAATTTGTGTGTGTGTGTGTGTGTGTGTGTGTGTGTGTGTGTGTGCGCCTTTGAGTCAGTGTTAACTACTGACAATTGTTGGACAATTACCTTGCGGTTTTCTTAGTAAGATTTCAGAAGTGGCTTGCTCCTTCCTAAGGCTGAGAAAGTGTGACTGCCCAAAGTCACCCAACTGGCTTCGTGGATAAGGTGGACAAGAACGCATGGTTTTAGCCTAGTGCCTTAACACCTGAACCAAACTGGCTCTCTTAAAGTTCTTTTTAAGAATATTAGTTCTCTTAAAAACCTAATGCTCTTTGTGAAACTATAGCTTTTCAATGGCCTAAGAACCTAAAAGAAAAAAAAGGTGTACGTTTACATTTAATGAGAGATCTAAATAAGGGTACATGAATGTAAGTTTTAACTAAAGCCCTATGTGGAATGGGCTTTATTTTTCATTAGTAATCAACACAACTCTTTGAATTCTGCATTGATAAAGAAATGTCACCCAGAAATGGTTACAGGTGCCACTTCAGCTCTCTGTAATTTATATGAAATAAGAACATACAAGAGGAATTATATTAGAATAAGAAAGCTTTTATAGTCTCCCACTTTTCCCTGAAGTTAGAAGGTTTTGTCACTTTTTGTATTTCAAAAACATTGAAGGCTTTTTTGTGAAGTGCTGGTTGGAACTAAATTGATGGTACTAATTTTGCCCTTTTAAATCACAACAGAATCCATAATCCATTCTCCCTATTTTGAGCTGAACCTTTAATAGTGTGTTTGGGTGCTGAACATTTTTAGAAACAATTTCAAAACTAGAAATTGTATTACTTAGAGTTGTGGTGCATCTCGGCTTGCTATCATGATTCACTTCCTGCCTGTGGCCATCAGTAAAATAAGTCATTGGGTCTCAGCTCAGTTCTCTGAAGTTATCAGTTTACAGCATGAGAACTGTAACATAAAAAGACATCCTCTGCAGAGGAAATGGGAAAGACTAAGCAAGCATGAAGACCTGAATTATCTGTGCAAGGTATGGCTTAGCCTTAGCCAATTCAAGAAAAGGGTCACCTCTAAAGGCAAAGTTGCAATACCATTTTGCTTGCTAATCCTCCATCAAATACTAAATAGAATATTCCATTCCTTTTGTTTCATCTAGCATCAGTAGGAATTATTTTACTGCAATAAAGTTTTAAAAGTCATTCTCAAAGTTGCCTATTCACAAATAAAGCTATTTTCTTTTCTAAATAACTTACCAAAATACCACTTCACAGTTTGCTGTGAAGATTTGCTTGCCTTAGTTACGTTCTGTACTTATGAGCAATTGACTTTGAGATCTGAACTGCCTGAGTAACCTGAGTAAGGCCTATAAGCAATCCCCAAACCATAGTTGTCAGAGAGTGGGAGTATCAGAAAAATCAAGATGCTGCTCACATAATAGAAGACCCATCAATTTTTATATGTGTCATGCATGTAAGACATTTAAAAAAAGGGGATGGAGCTTCAATCAGGCAGTTATGGTTGCCATATTGATTTTTTTTTACCCTCTCATGGATTTGTCTGCTCCAACCCTCTTTTTGCCTTTAAAAGACCCCTTCAGTCTTAATAACTGAAAACCAGCAGCATAATTACTTAGGGTTTTATGAAGGGAAACATATGACAAACAGCAGAACCCTCTAAACAGATTAGGAGTTTAAAAGTGACAAGGAACCCATCTAACTCCAATTTCAAAAATAGGGGAAATAAAGCCCTCAGCAATTATAAGACTGCCTACCCAGTATGGTTTTTAAGAGCAACCCCACCAAGTTAGCTCAAAGATTTAATTCATCCAGCATCCTCTTTCCCACATTGGCTCCTTCCATGGTTCTGGGAAGCCAATTAGTAGGTATTATATAGCAGACCATTCACACCTCCATTTCATATTTCTTCACAACCAGTTTGATTCACTTTTTTCATTTCATCTAAAAAATTAGACAGCAAAATCTAGCAACACAGTGCACTTACTGCAAAAGTGATATCATTTTCAAACTCCTGGACAAGAGAATAGCCACAGCAGAAGTGCTATAAATCTAGAAATAATAAGTCTGTACATCTATGTGTGTATAAATCTTTAATAGCTGCTTGTGGTTGCTATACATAGAGCAGAAATAAACTTTCTTGGAAGTTATTTTGGCAAGCCAAAATTACTAGTGAATGTAATTGTTACTTGGGAATCTTTCATATTTCAGATAAAATAGGTAATTTTCATTCCTATGTCAGGATTTTTCCTAGATATTTAGCCCTTCTTCTTCTTCATGCCTGCCTTTCCAGGAGGTAGCACCTTCTACCCTGTGAAATGATTAAATAAAGCCTCACCATAAAGTTGTAGATGACACTATCTTCAGTATTATCGTCTTGGTTAAGTTTGTTCCTAAGCAAATACTTTGTACCACTTTAATCCATTTTTACAATTGTTCCCCAATTTCTTCTTTCTTAAAACAAAATTAAAATATTGTTCTACAATTCCTGAAACATGAACAAGTTATTCACGGAATATAGATAAAATAAGGACATAAGCTTTTCAGCTGCATTAATGCTTTATTCTCCCCCTTCCCTCTTTTAGGGGGCAAAAAGATATGAATGAGAAGCAAGACTGATGGACAACTAACCTCACCAGAATCCTTTATTTCACCCTTCCCTACTTTTTCTGTCCTTGTTCTTTTATAATGTCCTTGTAAGTCATTCCCCAGGCCAAGTTCAAATCCTTGTGTGACCTATTTTCCCCTTTATCTTATCTCACAATTCTGAGCATGCAACACCAGGGAGATAATCTATGTATGCTGTCTTGAGCAGTTTGGGGGAAAGGGTGGGATTAAAAAAACGTAAGAAATCAACATGGCAATTTTGTCAAATGGTACATGGAAGCTCAGATCTGAAGTTAGGAAGCCACATGCAGGTGTCTATAGTTTGGCTACAAGAAAGACTATGAGACAATACTGAAATAATCATTAACAATGAACACATTAAAACATTATTAAGCATGTGATTCAATCCATAAACAGGGCTGTTTTAAAAAATTATGAACTAAAGACTCTTCCCTTCCCAAAAAGTTTTATTTATAAGAATTGTTACTTTATTTTACCATTATGAAAACTGTATATTTAGAATAGCCATGACTGCTTTTAGTTAATATTACCCAGTTTGGTTTTTGGTATACAGGAGCCCATACAAGAAGCGCCACATGGTGGCACTCTGGTTGTGTTCCAATTAATGGCTACTTCCTTTCAAAGACACACATTCCTGATGGTAGAAGCAAAGCAAAGTCATTGTCTCTGTAGAGCATCTGGAGGGCTCTTTGGGAAATGTTTATGTTTGTTTTCTTGGTCTCCCATTGTGCACCTTCTCCTTCAGCCTTCCAGGAACCTAAAGTCATTTATTTTGGTTGCCAGCACTGGCAGCTGCTAGTGCTGAAAGCGAGCCACAGCAGCCCTTTCAGCACTAGTGCTTTTCCAATGTTGAACAACAGGCAATGGCTTTAATGAAGCTCGGAGCCCCTCTGCCTGCCATTTCTTTTATCTCCCAACAAAGCTAGTCCTCTACCACGGACAGAGAAAGGCCTTCTGCTGCCCTTCTGATAGTTGCAGTAATTATGATTACTTCCAGTGGACTCCCACTGCTAGATTAGGAACCGTAATTAGCTGGAGGACTTTAAAAAGCTGATGATCACTAGAGAGCTAGTGATAAAATGATCTTGACCTAAAGCTGACTGACATTTAACCTTCTCCTTTAAAGATAGCTAGACAGCACAGGAATGCAGTGGACTTGTTATATCTTCAGGCCCAGTTGAGAAAAAGTGAAAGACAAAAGGTTATTGCTCACCAATGGACAAAGAAAAATAGATATGCATTTTCCTTAAAATGCTTTGGTGTTCCTACTGAGCTACTGGTGATGATGAAGAGGTAAATGGGAAGCCATGTCCATAACAATTGCTAGTTTCCCCCCAAATTTATAGTAAACATTTTACTGCTCACTTTAAAATATATAATTCACTACAAACTGCACAGAATATATTTATAGTAAATATTTTCATCTGTGAAAAAGGTCAAGATGAATATTAAAATCCCAGACAAGCAATCTGTATTTAGAGGGATAAAGTGGAAAATAAATTATTATTAAAATTTTGGAGGAAGATTGAGGCCCATTTGGGGAATATTCTCCTTCCACCTCCCACCACAGATGTCATTGGGCTAATTGCCCCAAAGCAGCAACTGTTGTTATCAACCATGTTTTTCTTGAAGCTCAATGGTAAGTAATATGGGGAAGATAAACAGCTGGGCCAGAATGAGAATTCTAAAATCTGCTATTAATACTTTTTTAGGATGGACAAATTCTGAAGGAGTAGAGGTGTAAGCATCTCTGCTCCTTCAGAATTCACCCATCCAAGAGATGCAATCATCTCTACTCAGTGGAGAACAGATTTTAGGCAAAACTTTGAATGACAACTTGGCAGTGTTTTCTGTTTGTCTTTGCTGTCTTTGTGGTCACCTGGATTTCTGCAGTCCAAATCTGATGGCCCTAGCAAAAACTATTGAGATTTAAAAAACCACAGCAATGGCTTTCCCCCCATTTTAAAGTATAACTTATTATGCAGTCTAGTAGACATCCAGTCTTGATATATCATAAACTGAACATCATACAACTTACATCTGCTGCATAACTTTTGCCTCTATAACTTTAAAGTGAGTTTTCACTAATAGAGAAAAGGTTTAGGGAAACATAACTAACTTTACAATAGATCTTCTGGATGTTTTACTTGGGGAAGAACCTCCATATTCATTTTGGAACTCCATAGTGAAAATTGATGGAAATAATTTAAAAGAAGTGCTATTCCCTCCAGCAATATTACTGATAAGCAGTCTGCAAATGGATTTTAGCTGTTATCTTCCATTGATTCTTAGTGAAGGAACCGGTGTGTCTTTAACAGATGTTTGGCACAGAGAAATGTGATAGGCAAAGATCTCTCTACCCTTATACTTTGAAAAAGTATTATTGAATTATTGAAAAAAAATTCTCCACATCTAATTCTTTGTATTTAGCTTCTATTGAAACTGCTGAAGTGCAGCTAGACTCATAGTGCTGTAAATGTGGAATTTCAATATTAAGGAGACCCAGTGGTACTAATTGTGAAGGATACTGAGAATTGTACTCAATATTGAAAGGCTCATCAGTTCCATATTAAAACATGTACAGTTCCATACTACAAAATGTAGATGAGTTTACACTGGATTCTACTAGAAGCTGACTTAAAACATTTCAGTGGTTGATTTAGCTTGAGGCCAAGTATCCAGGTCTCCAATTGGGGAACTATTCTATTGTTCACTGGACAAAAATATCTGCACTATTTAAATAGAAAGAATTGATTTGCTTAAACTCAGAGTTTGGTGTTGCCTGATATATGAGAACTCATATCACCATGTTAATCTAATACATTATGCAATTAATCACACTCAGAAATCTAGGATGGTCAGAGTAAAAAAAGAACAGGTTCTTTGCAACTTCTAATAGTTTTGTCAAGGAGGGATTTTTAGAAGGTGTAATTTTCATTTACATTTATGTAATTCTCACATGTTACATTGCCATCTGAAATTCCCTCTTTTAACACACTATTAAGGGTACAGGAGTCCACATTTACATCTTGCTACTCAATACCTATTCTGATTAATGTGGAACATATTGGCAACTTTATCTCCAAATATATTTTTCTATTTTGACCTTGATATGTGTTCTTTTTTTCAAGTCTTCAATCTATTTCCTTTTATTTCACTATAAACCTGAGATTCACCAAATATAATGTATAAAAATTAAAGAATTCTTAGTTCAGGTTTTCTGGGGTATATTAATTATGGGTAAAAATATAAGAGATTTAATTGGATCTTGATTCAATACTTCAACAGTTAACACGATCTGTCTCTTAGTAAAGTTCCTTAACTCTCTGCTTTCCTCCAAAAAGCAACAAAGGTCCATAACATTTGTTACACAGTATGTGACTGAATTGGATAACATTGCCATAATAGTTGCCCTTTATGAGTGTATCACAAAGACAATAGTTATTGAGCAATATTAATGCTGTTCTTATTTTAAAGTTATATACAGATTTAAAATAGTGCCAAAATTGATTTTTTTTAGATGAACGGAGCAGTTTTTGCAATTTAGGGGTTTTCCCCAAAAAGATGCAAATAAGAAATTCTGGTCACTCACTTCCCAAGTTTGCCTAAACAAATTCTAGTGGAAAATTGAGACACATCAACAGAGCAGTTCAAGTACGGGTATCATTTACACATGTGATAAAGCCTCTTGTCTACCTATGTCAGATCACAGAGACTTGCCATCCTTAGTTTTTCCACATACCGTAGACACATACAAAAACTATAACAATATTTGAAATGGCAAAGCCAGAAAATAAATTGAATCTTTAAATCACCTTCAGATCTCTCCAAAGAGATTTAAAGACACCCAATCCTATTTGACATCTTTAAATGCCTCAGAAATGCAGTTCAAAGATTTACTTAAAAGGGGTGATTTGATTGAATTTGCTTTGAATTAAATTGTCTCTTCAAAGCTTTGTACAGTCCTAACACATTACACATTACTCACTGTAGATTTCAATTTCAGTTCACCGAAAATGCAAAAGAAACTGACTTATGCATCACTTATTGCAACAGTCACTCCTTGCCATATCTATTTTTATGGTAGAAAGTTGCAATTAGTATTGCCAGCTGAAACTAACAGCTAAGTTAATTAGCACTAGATTTTAGCAACATTTTAAGTAATATTGCACACCTATAATAAAGAAAGCTAGTAAAGCATAGATCACCTTCATATTACATAATGTCCTTGAGATGATTTGGACTATTATTTCCAAAATTTTCAGGCAGTATGTTCATTCTTTGACCATACTTCCTGTGAATTCTGGGAATTTTGTTTGTTTAACATGTCTGAAATGCATCACATTGGGAAATGCTGATATAAAAATGGGATGCTTTCTCCAAATCAAGCAGACTAAAATGGAGTTTCATACATGGATCAAGCTTGATAAGCTTAAATCTCTGTCCAGCCATAAATAGAATGAGTCTGAGAATTGGTGCTAACTGAAGAATGCCTCAAAAATTTCTTGGGAGCAGGGGGCAGTATCACTATTTGGAATTTATTGGAGAAAGGGGATTCATCCTCATCAACAATAACAATAATAAAGAAAAAGAATATGTAATTAGCATTCATGTGCTCCAATCTAATTTTCTAGATACATAATAATGTCAACTGAAAGTATGTGTATACATGCAATTGGTTTAATTTGTCAAAAATAATTTAAACAAAGTCATAAACAGCTCAGATAAGATGCTAGAAGTTGAATTGAGATTAAGCTAATAAGAAAACTTTAAAATTTTGAAATTGTTATGTGGACCATTTTCAGATTTAAAAAATCTAGAGTAAAAGAAATTAGTTACATGGTGGGTACTAAGCAAAATGTTGCATTGGTATCCAGAGACACTTGTTATCTGTCCATGATACATTATTGGGGATACCATGGTAGAAAAAATATGATTTAAATAGTTATTTTCTGCATTTTTAGGATTATGGCGTTAGATTAGGAATGTGAAGACTTGAGTTCTGTCCTATTTTAGGCACAAAAGCCAGCTAGATGATTTTGGGCTGTCACTCTCTCTCTCTCAGCCCTAAGAAGGCCAATGGAAAGCCACTTCTGAAAATGTTGTCTACAAAACTGCATGGACTTGACTAAAAAAAAGGATATTTAATAATATTTTTGAAATGGCTAGTTAGCTACTTAGAACCCAGATTTATTTATTTATTTATTGCACATTTTTAAGAAATATTGCCCAGCTTGAAATGACTCCTGAAAGTTTCTGAATAAAAAAAACATAGGAAAAGTTCCAGTATATAGAATATACATGGCCATTTGATTATCATATTGTCTCAAAACATGCAGTCTCCATGCAGACAAGATGGCCCTAACTGCCTTACAGAATAGCAAGGGGGCAGATTGCTCTGAACTTTGGATGTCATTCCAGAGAAGGACCCACATCCCCTGGAATAATTACAAGGATAGTACCTGAGCATCCCTTTCCTACATGTATATACAGATCCTAAATTACCCTGAAGCCAAACCCCTTTGGGTTTTATATATCCATACCTATATGAACTAGACTCAGAAGCCTATTAGCAACCAGTGCAATGACTGGGGAATAGGTGCAATGATTATCCAGTGCCTTTTATTTCTTAGGATCCCATCTGTTACATTCCAATCATATCAATCATCATTTCTAAATATTGACTTTCTTTGATCTTCATGGACAATGATTATGTGTACAATTAAACAGGAATTTAACTAATGGCCTTTTAAAGAAGTGGCATGAAGAAAGATATATTCATGCTCTTTTTTTAAAAAGTTCGTGAGTTGCCCATATTCATTGAATTACTGTTTGTTTTCAAGAGTTTTAAACAAACTATCTAATTGCAAACATCCAAACTATAACCCAAATAATAACCACAATCTTGATTTTCAACTGATTTAGTCTAGAAATCAATATTATTGAGTTAAATTCAAAATATATCAGTTTAAGAATCAAGGAATTAGTGTCAAATAACAGCCTCTAAGTATGTGATCTCTTTTAATAAAATACTTTCTACCTTCTATTACTAATTACTGAAACACACCCTGGAGAAAAAAGGTCAATAGCCAATATTAAACACTTATCAAATATTCCCAAACACCTTTTTTTTTGAAAAATTTTTATTGGATACAAAGGGAAAAAAAGATTAAAAACATTGAACATGATAAATCGTCTTTGATATACATCTCCGTCTTGTCAGTCCATATTGTACATTAATTACATATGATATATCTATATACAACTGTACATTTCTAGTCTCTGTCTTAACTTATATCTTTGCTGTTGACCCCCATTTTTTCCCCTCCATCTATAAAATTTATTCCAGATTCGATAAAATTCTGTTTCTTTCTGATTTTTTAATCTTTTAGTTAACCTGTCTAGTTCTGCACAATACATAATTTTCTTTATTAGTGCTTCCCCACTCGGTACTTCCATTGCTTTCCACTTTTGAGCAAATAGTATCCTTGCCACCGTTACCACATGAATGATTAGATATGTGTCACCTTTATTTACATTTTTCCCTAGTATTCCTGATAGTAATGTCTCAGGTTCCCAAACACCTTTTTAAAGCATGGGAGAATTTTTGGAGGACTTAATTGCTAGCAGTCTTGCACCAGTGCTTGAGTTTTTGTGAAACTACCCATTGCTCATTTAGCAAATATTCCAGTATCAACTAAGAAATCATTGGAATTACAGTTAGTCCTTATGACTATGATTGGGAATTAAGAATTCAACATTAAGCAGTGCTGTCGTTAAGTGAGGCATCATGTGACCAAACCCAATTTTACAACTAGGGAAGAGAGTCTCATAAGGCCAGCAGCTGCCTTACAAAGGACCAGGTGGGCACATGTGACTAGCAGCAGGAAGAAGAAGACAGCAAAGGCCAGCTGGTATGGCAGTTGCCACAGAGAACAAGGGGCCAAAAGGGCATAGCTGGGGTTGAGACAGAGAGGTGGGGGAGAATTGAAGCCCCTGCGGGCAGGCTGCCAAGCACCCACATTTTGATCACATGATCATGAGAAAACTGCAATGGCCATAACTTTGGGTCTGGACATATATGCCTTGTTCAACACAGCTTCAAATAATCTCTGAATTAATGGCCATAAGTCGAATACCACTGGTACCTCACCTCATGGCAATAGATGATATTCTCCAGCGGTTTAATTAGATGCTAAGCAGGAGTGGGTAGAACACCAATCTCTATGGCACTTCACTTAGAAGGGGGCAAGGTCTGGATGTCTCACTCCCTATCAGCCCCTTAAAAAAGAAAAGTAACCAACCCAATACTGTGCCAATCGCCCCCAGCCCTCAAAGCTGATCCAGAATAATATCATTGTAAATGGAACTGAAAGTCTACTGCAACATGCTGTGCATGGGGTTGCCCCTGAAGAGCATACAGAAACTTCAACTGGTACAGAATGCAGCTATGTGGATAGTAAATGGTGCCATATATTCAGCACAAGTAACACCTTTACTGTGTAAGCTGCATTGGTTACCGGTATATTTCTGGGTGCAATTCAAGATATTGGTTGGCAGAGGGAAGACTGATGATGACAAAATCATAAAATATATATGGTTTAAGGCAATAGGAAAAAGACTAGTTTTCATTTGGGGCCTGTGATGTTCTGTGTTGATTCAGGATTGCTGTGTGGAAAAGCAAATGAAGAGAGATTTTTAGAAGTGGTTGGGGAAATTATGGAAATTGCATTCTAACAAATTTGGGAAATGCTAGATCGAAAAGATGATTTAGAAAACAATAGTGTATAAGCAGAAAAGAAAAGGTAATGTGGGGAATAGAAAATGTTTATTTTTCTTTTTAAACTGTAGTTATATTTACATAGTCCTATCTGTATATTTCTGTAATGTTGTTTAGAAACTATTGTAATGACTTCATTTTCTATTCTTGAATAGTGTCATGCAAGATTTTCAAGTGCCCTCTGGTGGAAAACACTTCATCTCAATATTTTACTTGCTATTACTTTTAAATATTAACATTTACATTTACTGTCAGAATGTTCGTTTAAATAGCTTTTATATTACTTCATAAAGCACAGTACCAATTATTACACCAATAAATATAAGCTAATAAATGTAAATGCAACTGAATTGAACTGTTAAATTTCTGTTGTAAGTACTGGGAGAAAAAGCTCCTTGTTTTTTGTAATTCTTACACATAAAACTGACATACCAATAACCGTAGGTTCACTATGTTTGAGGAGTTAACTCTTTATATTAACTGTGTATTTAGCTACATCTTGCCACCCAATGTGCTTTCTTGTGGAAATAGTAAAGTTGCCTAATTTGGCCATTGGAAAACATGATAAATATTTTTTTAAAAGATTGGAAGCTTTATATGGACCTTTTCCTGAAGGAAGAAAAAAATGAACTGATGATTTATGGATCTGAGGACTAAAGAGGGCCAAAGAAGGAAGGAAAAGTGTAAGAAGGCAATAGAAAGAAGGTCCGAAGTCATAATTTTATTTTATTTTATTTTTCTTATTTTTTCTTGTAATCTTTTATACTTTTATTGAAAAGTAATGAGTCACCTGTCTGTGCTCAGTTCTTGATACTCATGTCAAGATACAGAGCATTCTATTCATTTGTCTGTTTTAGGACAAACTAAAAAAATGTATTCAGTTGATCACTTAGCATGGATTCAAAACTGCACAGTAATCAATTCTTCTTACAACAAGCACAATAGCTAGATATATACATTGCACTGCCCCAGGGTAGCTATTTTGTTGTGGCTTTCAGTATTATGTGAACCCAGCATTGCACTAGTTTATGGTTTAGCATGGCAACCCAATTAGTAGTGGCTTGCAAGTAATAGACAAACAAATCATGGCTTAGTGATGTATGAATAGGATCTCATTATTTTTTAACTTCTGTTGAAGTTTATCTTGTTTATTTTATAGCTTTGTGGCTTCTGTAAATCCTTCAAAAGAAGTACATAATAAAGCACCTTCCTTTAAATCATTAAAGCTGCATTATTTTCCAGGGTCTCATAGTTGTTACATAAGCTCCTTCCAGATGTGTATGCATGCATAACCACCATGGCTTCCATGGCTGATTGTATGCTGTCTAACGTATAAGGCTGCAAATATCAATATAGTACATCACAGGAAGCAAAGCAGCTAGAGTTTGCTTGGAACATAGGCTGGATGAAGATTCTTTGATCTACCTAATGTTGAATGATCTACCTACTATATTCTGTATAAATGAGTCTCATATTTCATTATACTTGTCCTTATAAAGTCTACATTTATAGACAATCCGCTCATAAGTGACAAGCGCAATCAGGCCTTCACTGAGTGAAAGAGACCATACATTTATCTTTCCCATGCTGCAATATCAATCTTCTTACCACAGTGAGGGCATAGATAATCCATTTATGTTATCCAGTTGTCAAATTTCGTGTACTAGGTATGTAATTCAAGAGAACATTATCCTCTGAAAATGTTAGCCTTTGTCACACAATCATATTTATATAATCCATTTTTTTTTCAAAAAAATATCCTTAGTGCATCTCCAACAAAATACTGTTTTTGACAGTCTTTTTCTATGAAAACATAATGGAATCCAATAAATTCTAAATATTGTTTTTGTTGCATAAAATGTAATTTGAGATCCATTGACCCTCTTACTATAAAAGTTAAGAAACTTCCCTATTATCTAGACAATCTGTTGATTTCTTAGCATATGCATATCAAACTGATTTATTGATAAAAATATCTATACATCTAATAGTAGGTGTTTTAGTTCTAAAAGATTTAACCAGTTGTTCTAATATCTCAGATGTCTCAGAAAAGGAATATGTTGCTGGTACAAGGAAATGATGTACCGGCAAACATTGCTAATGGTTACAACTGATAGATCATATTTATCTCTTCACATAACATATGTAAAAAATTCATCATCATCATCATCTAGCCGTTGATTCAAAGTCATATTTCTACTTCCATCCAATTTTTCCATATCATCATCTTTTCCCCAATTTTTAAACAGGGAATTTTTTTACTTTCCTCATAATTTTTTTTATTAGATATTACGTTCCATAATTTTCTAACTGATGTAATTGTTTCCAGACATACTATAGTTTTAGTATACTTAATCCTAATACAATTAAACCTTGAGTTATGACCACAATTAAGCCCAAAATTTCCACTGCTAAGCAAGACACTTGTTGTGAATTTTGCCCTATTTTCCAACCTTTCTTGCCACAGTTGTTAAGTGAGTCACTGCAGTTGTTCAGTTAGTAACAGGGTTATTAAGTGAATCTGGCTTCTCCACTGATTTTGTTTTCAGAAGATCACAAAAGCTGATCACATGATCCTGGGACATTGCAAGCATCATAAATATATGCCAGTTGCCAAGCATCCACAATTTTGATTATGTGACCACAGAGATGCTGCAACAATCTATAAGTATGAAAAATGGTCATAAGTCATTTTTTTCAGTGCCTCAAAATATAGTAGAAAGTGAAGAAGATAAAGTGCTCTTGAAGCTTACAATTCAGACAGACAAAACATCTTCCTCGCAACTCCCCATACTTAACAATTGTTGATAAGAAAGATAAAGTCTGGATTGTGGACACTGCAATACCTAGAGGCAGCAGAACAAAGCAGAAAGAACTGGAGAAATTCACAAAAATACAAAGACCCTCAAATAAAAGTAGAACTATTGTGGCAAACAGAAAAAGGCAAAGATAATACCAACAATGATAGGCATTTTGGGTGCAATCTCAGAACATCTGGAACTCCACTTGAACACCATCAGTCAATTACAAAAGGCAGCTTTGCTTGGAACAGCTTACATTCTGTGATGATACCTTTAATATTATTAACATCTGCCTATCCCAGGTCCTTGAAAAGGACTCAACAGGTGGTAGAAAATATCAGATTCAGTCTAAATATCTGGTTGATTATTCCTGAGATCTTTTTGATGTATGGTAGTATGTATTATTCTTTTTGTGAGTTATTTTGGTTATTCTGTGGTAGGTTGAATGGCCAGGCATTTTTTGGTAAAATTGCATGGGTATCCATGTTGTTGGAAGATATTCTGTAGGTGGTCTATTTCTTTTTTTTGATGGCTTGGGTTGCTACAGCGCAGTGGTAGTAGTCATTTGAATAATGGCCTTACACAGCTCCTCTTAGGGAAGGTTGGACTGCTACTCTGGTAATGAAACACTTGGTTAGTGTGGGTTGTTTTTCAATAAACTTGTATTTTTAATTGGCCATCATTTCTTCTGCTGCTGAGGATATTCAGAAAGGGTAATGTGTGTTTTTTCCCTTTCTGTGTGAGCTTTGTTCATTTAAAGGTGTTGTTGATTGTTTCATGTGTCTTCTTTGGTTGTCCCTTTTTTATTATGACAAAAGTGTTGTCTGCATACCGGATCCATACTTTTAGCTGTATGTATGGGAATGCTATAGTTTTTAAGATGTTGCATTACAGTTTCCAGCCATGAATTCTATTAGAGAATTTTAACTTCTCTGTTGGTGAAAATAAATCAGAAGCTCTCACAGTTGACTGCATTTAGCTGATTCAAATAACTTGTTATATTCATATCAAAATATTTACAATACCATACATTCTTCTTTACAGCAACGTGGCACAATGAAGACTTCTTACAGAGAGATACAGAGAAAGACCCGAGACTAGATAGAAAAAAATCCAGCTCCTAACTCAATACCTTTTTTTCACAGACTCAGTAGCACTTTGCTCACATTGGCTGACTAAATTAGCACAAGACTCTTCCTGCTCATGAATATTCCAACAAATTCTGAGAATGGTGATTTCATTTGACCCATGAGAGATTCATAGCAGAGACCAAGCTCAGAGGACTCCACAGTTCAACCCTGAGCTACATATCTTCACTTCTATTGGTGATTTTATAGTAATAGATAGCTTCCTCCTTTGAGGATCAAGCACCAATAGTAAAGAAACCAGAGTCAAAAAAGGGACCACACTAGGGATTAATAGATGTGGTGGTAATGAAGATCTTGGAAGAGATATTCAGGTGCTTGGTGCATCTACACCTACAAAGATCAGAACTGTGCAGGAAACTGTTTTCCCTGTGATGCTCTATGTAAGTGAAAGTTGGACTTTGAAGAATCAGAAAAGAAAGTATATTGATGCCTCTGAACTTTCTGTTGGAGAAGACACCTGAGAATGTAACTTGCTATAGTATGAAAAGGGAAAACAAACAAATGGTTCAAAGAACAAATCAATCCAGAATTTTCACAAAAGGCACAAATTACTACAAATTATATTTTGGACACATTACGTGAAGACTTAGCTATCTACAGAAATCTATAATGCTGGGAAAAGTGGAAAGAAAAAGAATGACCAGCCACAAGGTGGAATGATTTAATTACAGTGGCAATGGATATATTGTTGGAAGATCTGAAGAGCCAGGTTTGGAATAATCCTTCTGAAAAAGATCTTTCTGTGTGGTTGCTAAGAGTAACTTCACAATCAATATGTGAAGTTATACAATATTTACAATACTAGCTAGTGTGATATAATGAAAAAGGAATTGGAGTGAAAGCAGTGAAACCTAGATTTAGTCCACCCTTATACACAGAAGCATCTGATGACATTTTGGGCCACTAACTGTCTTCAATTCAACCCACTACAGAGGAGTTGTGGAAAAAAATCAGAAGGGGGAATGCAATATATGCTATCTTAACCTCCCCAAGGGAAGGTGGGATATAAATCTGGTAATAAGAATACCAAAAATAAAGTTAGTAATAGCTGGATAATAATTTGTTTATGACAAAAGAACCATGTTACATTTTTCTATATTCTATCTTTATTTTAACCAAATTAATCTTACAATGTGCCTGAGCTTGCCTGCTAAGGTAAAATCAAGCACATCTGATGCAAGCGCATGATATTCATGTTATAGAAAGCAACTATCTTCCTACTTATTTACTGAGTCAACAATCAAATAAACAATCCAACAAAGAAAAAACCTGATTGTTGGGCCTGGGAAATTTTAAATTCCGTCACACATGCCTGCTCTGCATTCTTATTAAAATCAAATATTGGATGGCAGATATTTATCCATTTACTAACTTTGCCTTCAGTAACATTTAGATTCTGTTGAACGTATGTGGTTGAGAGGCAACCCTGGAATCATGTCTGAGAAAAAGACCAAAAGAAATAGCACAGATTTCCGGTTCCGGAGGCAGCACCTCTAGCTGCACGAGGAGACTTGTCTCCTCTTCAGTTAGTTTACCTCCGCCTGTAGACCCTTATGTGGGTCGAAAGTCGCCCTGGAGGGTGCGACTTCTGTCGAGGAGGCTGTGCTGGGCTGAAGAGGAGCGGTGGCTCCCCCAGCTGGCCGAGAGAACTCTGAGGGCCGACGGAGAAGATCACCAGTAAAATGGCCGATCACCCAGCTGCACCAACCGCAAGTCAAAAGAACAACTAAGAATGAAGACCCACAGTGGTGAATCCGGGTGAGACTCTCTTTTGTCTTGCTGTCCTCCTGTAAAGAGCTTTGACTATTTCCCTTTGCTAAGAAAGCGGCAGCTGCCCATATCGGAAAAAGAGCTTAAAAGGAAAAAGAAAAAAAAAACCTCTTTGTCGTCTTTGGTTGTTTTTTCTACCATTGGACTTTCTTTGTGGGGATAATTAGGGGAAAAGAAGAAAAAAGGGACATTGCTGATTTGTTCCTATCAACTTTATAATGTTGGAGTACCTCTCCTGTAAAATTTTAAATTGTAAAATTTTTTCTTTAACTTTATTAACGTGGAAAAAAAGATCTTACAGTCCACTGAGGACATCTGATGGCCAAAGTGACACTACAACTCTATCTTTGTGATTGGACTTCACAGGACAGTAAAAGAGAAAAGATAATCTGACATTTGAGTGGTGAAGCTGGCTAGTAGACCTTTGGAGGCGGATATTTGTTGGCTTTTGTTAAATATAGTCTCTAATAAAGGAACAGGCTAATCTACCACCAAAATGGAAGAAAATATTCCGTATCTTGACTATGAGCTAATATTGGAAAAAAAAATTGAAATGACAGAAGACTTCAAAACTTATTGGAAACCGAGGAGACAATCTAAAGATGCCACCTTGGCACTTTCAACTGACTCTCCAATAATGAATCAAGCCATGGAACAAGGAACACCAGAGGAAGAACAGAGCAATACTGAACAGGCTTTATTTATTTATTTAATTAATTTAATTTATTTATATGCCGCCCAATCCCAAAGGACTCATATATCAAGACACACAATCTAAAGAGACAGAGACATTATGCTTACAACCCAATGATGAATCTACACTGGGAGAAAAGGTAACCACTGAGCCAACTAATTCTACACAACGTTACCTACAATGGATGGATAATTTGGATGATCAAGAACTAACTGTAACTGATTCAGTTCAATTACTGAAAACTAAGATTGATACTCAGATACAACTTTCTGGAAACTACAACAAAGCGGATAACTTATTTACAATTATAATATGGAATAAAAGTCAACATAACACTCAGATGATATTACCAGGAAGAGAAGAAAGTTTTGCTCAGTTTGAATTGATTAGAAACTTTTGTAACCAAAGTTTGAGGTTTGACAATCGAAAAGTTTTAATATGGAAACCAACCTGGCCTAGAAAGAAAGCTAGAGTCAAGTTTAAATGTGATATACAAACATTACTTGATGGGTTTAAAAGGCTTTAGAGATTTTGTCTGATTTAATAATGAAAGAAGGATGAGAATTGATTGATATCATAGTTGATAATTATTAAGGAGCAAACTTGTTTAGGGGTTAAAAAGATTTTATAGATGTAGTGTGATGAATGATAGAACACGTGTTTAAAAATAGATATGTGGGTTTTTTTGGAACTATACTATTAGTTTAAATATGATAATTATTTTGAAATAGAGAATTTCTGTTTGATTTAATAATGAATGAAGGCAGGGAATTTCTTGACATTATACTTGATAAGTATTTGAAGGTGTAAACTTTACAAAAGGGCTTAAAAAGACTTTTTATAGATGTGGATTGATGAAATGATAGAATATATTTTAAAAAATAGAACTGTATTTGTTGGATTTATATTGTTATTTTAAATGTGAAAAATACGCTGTAATAGAGAGAGAGTAAGAGCCACTTGTGATAGGGAAAAAATTAGTTTTAATGTTATCCTGTTATTAAGGATACCTGAAATCCCAAATATATTTCTATTGAAATGTAACTGGAATAAGACAATTGCAATTAGTAAAACTTAAGACAGGATATAGATTATCATAATTGCAAGGTGATTGAGGATCTTTGTTTGATTGAACTTTATCTAAAATTGTATTAATTTTAATTTTAATATTATTCCTTACAGAGAGTAAATTGTTTATAATTAATTTGAGCTATATGTATATGACTTTGTTTTTAATTAATTTGAGCTATATGTATATGACTGTTTTTGAATGATTCGACACTCTGATCACCACGTTGTGTCCTAAGCTTTTGTATAAAAAAATGGAAAAAACCATTAAAACTTTTATATATAAAAAAAGACACTGTTATTTACTTTTAAAGCTGATTATAGTGTTCATAAATACCACACCGGTTTTGAATATAATATGCCTGTTTTTATTTTCCTCCCTGTTCTTTGAACTTACATTTGTGTCATACATAAAATAATATCAGTGTCATGTAGTTGTACTGAGAAACTTCCAGCTAGAAATCATTATGGATAACAGTTCCATCAAGACTACAGCCAAATCTATTTGTGATTTAAGCACCATATCATATCCAAAGCTGGTTGAATAATACCTGATTACAGAAAAGTGCAGAATGGGTGGCACCACACCTTCTTGAAAACAAACAAGAACAAATGTGTGCAGGAAAAAAAAAAGAAAAGCTTGCTTCTAGAAAAGCTTGCTACATACCTGGATTATAACATTCATTTAATAATTTAATATACTACTCTGATGATTATATTTGCCGTGCTTTTACCATTTTTTCTACTAATTTTAAGTTAAGTTCCTTATATTACTGACATTGCAGCTATACAGATATTCCTCAACTTGCAACAACTGACCTTTCAAAGTTACAACGGCACTAAAAGATGTGACTTATGACAATTTTTCACACTTATGACTGTTGCAGCATCCCCATGGTCATGTGATCCAAATTCAGACACTTGACAACCGACTCATATTTATGACAGTTGCAGTGTCCAGGGGTCATGTGATCACCTTTTGCGATCTTCTGTCAAGCAAAGTCAATGGGGAAGCCAGATTCACTTAACAACCATGTTACTAACATAACAACCTCAATGATGCACTTAACAACTGTGGCAACAAAGATCATATAATGGAGCAATATTCACTTAACAACAGTCTCACTTAGCAACATAAATTTTGGGGTCAATTGCAGTTGTAATTTGAGGACTACCTGCAATTGTGAAAAGGAACATTGCTTGATAAATTTATTTAATGTAACATTTAGTCTAGCCTTTTGATTTAACATGAAGAGTGTCAATGCTGCTAACATGTTCTTGCTTGACAAAGAGCCAAACAACAAAGAGTTATAGTGTGCCCCTGATAGATAGATATTCACTCAAGTCTTATTTTGTGGGCAAACTATAATTTTTAATTGGGAACATTTAAATATTTAAACATGCAAATAATCTGGAAGCAATTTAATAGAAGTCAAAGCTTTTGCTACATGCAATAGGGTACTAGATTTGGACTGAGGAAAAATCTGAGGCAGCAATTTAAATTTAGATTGATCTCTGCTGCAACCTGGAAGGCTAGGGGATAATTTTGGATCAGAACCTGCATTGACTTCAGCACATTTTCTGAATGCCCATATTATCTGTGGAGCATATGGCAAGGTGATTGTAATTGCTTAGTACAATATATATTTATTTGTTTATGGCACTTATAACCTGTCCCAGTCCCAAAGAACTTTGGGTGGCATACAACATTAAAAAAGTGAGCAAGAACAATATTAAAAACACAATCACATCACAAAAACCAAATAAATTAAACCCAAAAATAAGTACCCACAGTCATAGCCAGCTTGGATCAAAATATGGTTAAAATAAAATAGGTTTAACCTGAATAAATATGTTGTTGTTGTTAGTTGCGAAGTCGTGTCCGACCCATCGCGACCCCATGGACAAAGTTTCTCCAGGCCTTCCTATCCTCTACCATCTTCTGGAGTCCATTTAAACTCACGCCTACTGCTTCAGTGACTCCATCCAGCCACCTCATTCTCTGTTGTCCCCTTCTTTTATTGCCCTCAATCTTTCCCAGCACTAGGCTCTTTTCCATTGAGTCCTTCCTTTTCATTAGGTGACCAAAGTATCTGAGTTTCAACTTCAGGATCTGGCCTTCTAAAGAGCAGTCAGGGTTGATCTCTTCTAGGACTGACCAGTTTAATTGCCTTGCAGTCCAGGGGACTCGCAGGAGTCTTCTCCAGCACCACAGTTTAGAGGCAATTCTTTGGCGCTCAGCCTCTCTTATGGTCCAACTTTCACAGCCATACATTGCAGTTGGGAAAACCGTGGCCTTGACTATACGTACTTTTGTTGGCAGGGTGATGTCTCTGCTTTTTAGTATGCTGTCTAGATTTGCCATAGCTTTCCTCCCCAGGAGCAAGCATCTTTTAATTTCTTGGCTGCAGTTCCTATCTGTGGTGATCTTGGAGCCCAGGAAGATAAAATCTGTCACTACCTCCATTTCTTCCCTATCTATTGAGAGGGCTGGATGCCATGATCTTGGTTTTCTTAATGTTGAGTTTCAAGCCAACTTTTGCACTCTCCTTCACCCGCATCAAGAGGATCATAGTTCCTCTTCACTTTCTGCCATTAGAGTGGTATCTTCTGCATATCTTAATTCCAACTTTTAATTCATCTAGCTCTGCCTTTCTCATTATGTGCTCTACATATAAGTTAAATAGGCAGGGCAACAGAATGCAGCCTTGCCGGACTCCTTTCCCAATTTTGAACCAATCAGTGGTTCTGTGTCCAGTTCTCACTGTTGCTTCTTGTTGTGATCCATACAAGTAAATATGCAAGACTGTAAACAACTCAGAATGCTACAGAAATGCCTTAGTAGAAGCATTTATATTTGCTGTTGTTCTTTGAGATTGTATCTAATGTCTTTGCTACTTTAAAAATCTAGAGTTTTCCACTTAATCATATGAGGAAATCTCACTTGTATCTTTGGTCTAAAAATACTTTTTAAGGTAGACTAGAAAATCATCCTGATTATGATATCTAGAATTCTAGAAGCTGTATTCTCCATATGTTCTCTATCTTGTTATACCTACAATGTTTATTTAACTATCTGCTTTTGCTTATTCCTTAGAAAGGAGGAGAGAGAAGGGTTATGAAGGAAGAGTTAAAAAGAAATAACTGATAGACGTGTTCTTCTTCCCCTTTCTTTCTCTACTCATGTATAAACGCCATATATTTCTGATAAACTGGTGTTACTTTGAATTATCCTGTTCATCATAGCAGTGTGCATTTAACATTTATTATTTAAATTTATATGCTACTCTATTTTTAGAGATTATAAGCAGTTTATAGAGCATATACAATAGGGTTAAAAACAAAACAAATAATCAGCTGGTGCATCACCATTTGAAGGTAGCATTACATCACCCTAAATATCTTTCTGAAGAGCAAAACTATTACAACAATTCTTCTAAAATGTAATTGGAAGGGTAGGATATTTATTGAGAAAGCTTGACTACAGTGTCTCTATAGGTCGCATTCCTTGAGCAATGGGATCTTCAGCAATCTCCCATTTTGCCATATAGGCAGATTCAACTTGAAGATAGATTTGGAGATACCTAGGCTCTAAGCCAGTGGTGGCAAACCTATAGCATGGGTGCCAGAGGTGGCACTCAGAGCCCTCTATGTGGGCACGTGTGCCGTCGCCCCAGTCCTAGGCCTTGCCGCCATGTGCAAAAAAAAAAAAAGGTTCAATCAGTCAATTTCAACTTCTTGTGGGAAAAAAAAGATCTTGCAAAGTTGGAATTGATTGATTGAACTTTTTAGTCCCACCCAGCCTGCCGTTACCACAGCCATGCCCACCCAATGGGCCACACCCAGCCAATGGGCCACACCCACCCAGCACTCGATGATGCATAAATGGATTTTGGGTTGCAGTTTGGGCACTCAGTCTCTAAAAGGTTTTCTATCACTGCTCTAAGCCATATAGAATTTTAAAGATGACAGAACCACCTGTTTGGCCATTATTTCAGATATATTTTCTTACTATATTCCTCAATGTTTTCAACAATAGCAGAACTTTTAATGTACTGGAAAAGTTCTTAAAAATTCAGGGAGATATTCAGATGTTTCTGCCTTGAAAGTAGCCCATGGTGAACTATAAATCACACTTTACATCAAACATCAGGAGTTGATCAGAGGAAATGTTTTATGACACTTTGTATTATATCAGAAGATGTTTTATGATAATTTTAATGTCATGAAATGTTTTACAATATTTGCCACATTTCATTTCTATGGAAGTCATAGATCTTGGATTTTGAACGCATTGTGTAAATTAGCCCATTTGAGGTACTTTGGTTAATAAATTGTTGCCTTATGATGCACTGTTTTGCCCAGTTTACAGTTATGAAATTTTTATTAGTAGTAAATGGTCAGTAATAGTAGTAGACAGTGCTTTTTTTGTAAAAAAAAAAAAAAAAAAGTGCCAGAACTCACACGTCATACACCCCGCCTTGCCTACCCTACAAGGTTCCATCCAAAAAAGGTGCCGGAACTCTGTTCTGGGCATTCTATGACAAAAAAAGCTCTGGTAGTATATGACTATTGCTTAAATTGCACTTGTTGTTGGTTGTCCTTTTCTTCTCTACTTCCACTTTTCCCAGTACTGGAGCCTTCTCCAGAGAATTAGGTGACTAAAATATGATAATTTAAGCCTGGTAATTTGTGCCTTGAGTGAGAACTCTCAGTTGATTTGTCTGATGATTTTCTAATTAATATGTCAAATTGTATTATAATAGGATTAGATTATAACATATAATTTTAGTAATCTTATCCATTTGAATTTACCCAGGTTTTAACTCTTCTCTAGAATCCAAACTTAGAATCATAAGAGTTGTAAGAGACCATTTATGCCATAGGTCCATTTCCTGCTCAGTGCAGGAATCCAGATGAAAGCATTTGAGGCAGTCCAGACAACATAGAATTGAGGAGCTACCTACTTCTATGATTAATTAGATGCACTGTCAAACAGCTCTAATTATAAATAGACAAATTTGTTCCAATATTCAGTCTGCCTTTCTGTAACTTACTACATTGTTTTGTGTTTACATTTTGGAACAATGGAGAATGGTCTTAACCTCCTTCTGTGTGCTATCCTCTTAGATAGTTGAGGAGTGCCATCATGACCACTCTCAGTCTTCTTACTGGACTAGTAGGCAGAATCTAAAAAATACTTTTCCTGTTTTATGCTACCCTGGTTATGGAATACAATGTAATCTTCTTTAAATGACCATTTGCGGAAAAGGAATCTATTACTCTTAAATGTCTTTCAAATTTGAAAAAGTGCCATTCTATGAATTATGTCCTTTGGGTAATGAGATCATTACAAAAATAATGCATATGCATCAAACAATATAATCTGCATATGCAAATAACATATTTTATGCCATTTATATAGTGTCACTATCTAGTAATATACTGTATATCAGCATAATTATAGTAAAAGTACAATAACATTAAAATAAGTTGTAACTGTTTGATCCAGACTATCTTAAATAAAGTGGATTAATGCATTCATTCAGAAGGATCTGTGGATGGAGATTTGGTCAACTATATCCAAACTAAGTTTCACTGTACACTCATCAAGAAAAACAAAAACTCTTGGGCCATGGATTTAGTTTGGCATAAAATGAAATGGACTCCAATCCATTAAAACAGCTAGTCTCCTGGAGCGTTTTCCATAGAAACTCAACCTGTTAAGCATGAGGATGTCATTTTGGGATGTTAAATATGATTTTGTGTTGCCTTTTTATGTTGAATGAATGCTTTTAATTATGGCTTTATAGGTTATCTGTTGGAAATCATTCTCAACATTATATATTTATATATCAATATTTTAAAACATATAGGCAAGCATGATTATATATTTAAAGTATATGTATACTTTTTGGATATATTTTTGAAAGTAATATCTTATGTACTAATCTCTTTAGCAAAGGGTCATCTATTTAGGTTTCCCATGTTACTGACAAAATGCATCATCTTATTTTCTCCAGGCATTGTCTGCTGAAGACATATTACTTAGAAATATCTCTGAATGTGGGCTTATATCTGAATAATAACCAAGACACTGAGATGTGTCGCCAAGCCAACCACAAGTGTTGTGTATGCTCTCTGGTCTGTGAAATATAAAAAGGAGGCACCCCACCTCCATGAACTTTGAACTTTGTCATAGATCTAATAACCATGGGAAAAGTTACTATGCAGCTCCAAAGCAATTCCTTCACTGCCTTTCTGGGTAGATTCCTGGCAAACCAAAGGAAGGTGGTTTGGTGTACCTTTTCTCTTTCTCTGTAACTGTCTTAATATTTATTAACATCTTTATTGGCATTTGGTATATGATTGGAGCCTAGGGTCTTTGAATACTAAGAGCCTTTTAGCTATGGCTGGTCACCAATGCAGTCAAATCAGCTGGTAAAGAAAGATGAACTTGATCAGTTATGCCAACTAGTCACTATGGAGCTTTGTTATCTGGAACTAAACAAAAAATAAAATAGTTGCTGGTAGATTTTAACTTCATCGTTCCTAAAAGGTTTGAATCTCAGTTAGAAATACACTGTATATATTAAATGACTATATGAGAATGCTATATAAGCAGTAACTTTAAATACACTGTACAATAAAGCATGGTCTCAGGATCATGATCAACTTGATCCAATGACAAGTCTTTAAGTTATTGTTGCCTACATATTTGTCATCTGTAACTGATGACAGATATGCCATTCTTTATTTGATCTCTCTGAAGTATACTATTATTTTTTCAGCTAAGCATACATAGAGTTGCTTCACCTTTTCCCCTTTCATGAACATTATTTCTGTGATGTCTTAGCCTTGGGGTCCTGTAAAGACTAATAAATCCATTATGATGTAAGCATACATTTGTTAATCCTTAAATGCTGCAAAATTACCTTAATTTCTACTGCCAAACTCTAGGACAGCTCCCTTTTTAGAAACCATTCAAACTAGTGGATTTTTTTAACTTCTAAAACATTGCATTGGGCTGCCCAAATAGAAACTTCTCCATAGTACAAGAACTGTATCTCTAAGCAGCTGATTGACTGAATTTTCTTTGGAATGTCTCCTTCCTTACCAAGAGACATCTAAGAATCTTTCATGAAATGCAAGGGGAGTTCCTTTCCCCACACCAGTGAGGATATTTTCTTCAGCCAATGGACACAATAACTGGGGTTCATTAAGTAACTTACTTGAATTAAAAGCAACTCAAGATCCATTTGAAGAGAAAGCCCCCTGCCCTATTTTGCAAAGGCCAGCCTTAGTGGCTCTGGGGAGGAAATGCTGAGTGAAAAGCAGTAACCTGCCATGCCAGTGAAATGGTGAATGAATCTTTTGGAAAGGCATCATCTGGTCCTCCCTTAGTAAATGCTATTATCCACTTCTCCCCGCCCCCAACAAATTATACGGGATGTCTGGGAAGGGAGCAGCACCACACGGCGGTGGTTGTGGCTGCCTAGAACCTTTAAAGTTAAGAACCCTCTTGGGACTCTTAGCTTCCAGGGCTGGGAGAGGGTGGAACTACTTCCCTCCCTGCTTGCGCTGCCTCCTGCAGCTGGCCCTCTCGCTCAAATGTTGCTCCAATAAGCAATAATTAGGTCCTAAGCTAATAATGTGTCAGCTGATCTTATGGGAGGGAAGAAGGGGAGGAGGGAGAGAGGGAGAGAGGGAGGGCTAGGCTAGACCAGAACAAGTCTCCATGGAAACGCTCCCCTCACACGCCCCTCCCCCTTCCCCCACCTGGTTGTGGCGGAGAGGATGTGGAGATGCCTCGTCCTCCTTCCTCCCCAGCGCCACCTTGCCGTCCGCGGCTCAGACTAGCCTCGCTTTCGCGGCGCTCTCTAACCTGCAGCCGCCTGCCTGCAGCATGCGCATTGCCCAGCATCCCTAAATGGGACAATTCTGTCCGTCACGTTGCCGCTCAGCCGTCTCCACAGAAACTTTTGTCCGGCTGACCAATCAGAGGAGAGCGGGCGACGAGCGGGGAGGAGGGGGCCAGAGAGCGAGACGGGGGTTTAGCAAGGAGCTTTGCTCGCGCTCGGCTTGCGTTGCCGGCTGTCAGTCCCGGTTCTTGCGCCGCGAGACCTACCAGTAGAGCCACTGAACGAAGAGCGGCTGGCGGGGAGGAAGGCGGGGGAGGAGGCAAGCGGGAGGAGAGAGTAGGAGAGCGGAGGGGAGGGAGGAGGAGGCGGGCGGCTACTGACCGTTTTGCAAGTGCCTTCCTGGGACAAGACAGAGGCGCGGCGCGCGCAAGGTGCCAGGACAGCCATTTCTCTCCGGGTGCTGCTGCCTTTCGGATGGAGGAAGAGGCACCGAGGGAGAAGGCGACGGGACAGGAAAAGCCATTATGAGACTTCCTCTTATCCCCACGAGCCTGAGGAGAGTCTGAAAGAGAGAGCTGGGCTGAGTAGCGGCCAGAGAGAAGAGCCAGGACTGGACGGGTCCAAAAGCCATGAGAGAGAAGGCGCACAGAGAGAGACAGAGTGGGAGTGTGTCTAGGCTCGCGCGGCGGAGAGGAGGCGGAGGTGGTGGTGGTGGTAGTGGAGGAGGAGGAAGATGGGAACTCCCTTTCCCGGGCCGCGAATAGGTGTTGAATGGAGCAGCTGCCGCCTTCCTTCGCCTGCTTGGAGGGTCGTTGTACGGCGCTAGCCATTCGGCTCCCGAGGAGGAGGAGGGAAGGGTCGGTGGCCTGCCCCAAAGACGTCTGGAATCTCAAGCGAGAGCTGAAGCGGCGGCGAAGGAAGGGACAATAATAGGGCCGCTTGGCGGAGGGGAGGCAGCAGGGATGACGGTTCTCTTAAGCATCCGGACGCCAAACTTCCTCGAACGCCCTGAAGCTGAGGGAGAGCTCAGGATTGCCTAGACTGGGCGAGTCCTCCATAGGCGAGTGCCGTCGTTGCAAGCGCAGCCCGACCACCAGCCACCCCTCACTGGCCGGTATCCTCCTCAGATTG
Organism: Crotalus tigris; assembly: GCF_016545835.1. Classification (NCBI taxonomy): domain Eukaryota; kingdom Metazoa; phylum Chordata; class Lepidosauria; order Squamata; family Viperidae; genus Crotalus; species Crotalus tigris. The sequence continues at coordinate 4,061,987 of NW_024100678.1, forward strand.
AACTCGGCCTCTTTCAGTCTCAGACCAAATTTGATATTTTCAGATTAGGAAAAAAAATACTTTCGTAAGATAAAAAACAACAACAACCGCGAGCCAGATTAAAGTGGCCTGCGGTTTCGATGTTTCTCTCCCCAATGTGCCCTGTATCTCGTCAGCTGGAAAGAACTTTCTATCCCGCCAAGAGCTTCACACTCAAAATGCGGAGATTTAGGGTGAATTAAAAGGGGGCAGTAAGGCCAGGCTGCCCTTCAGCATTTTCCTCCATCCTGCACAGCCAGCCTGCTTCTGGAGAAACGGAGTCCTCCAGGATAGACGCAGGAAGACAGCCGAGGGTTGGCTGACTGGGGTGGAGGGTGGGCTTTACTCTCTCTCCCCCACCCCCAACCTGCACCATCCGGGCTGAAGCTGATGCCCAGGAGAGAAGAATCCGACTCCATGATATTATTAGTAGTAGTATTTTGGCTTCGAACCTTTTGGCTTCGATCTACTCAGGGGCCATGTCTTCAGTGCCATAGAGGCACAATCCTCTGGGGAAGAGGCGCTGCTGGAGACGCTGGGATAGTCCTGCCTGGCACAACATTGAAGGGACACTCACGTACCGGAGACGGGGAAGAGAAGGCAACCCTGCCAGATTTGCTCGCCTGGATTGTATGAGGAGGGGGCACAGCAAGTTGGGGGATGATCGGGCCCCGGGGCGGGCCACTCTTGAACTGATCGCCAAGCCTCCAGAAAGCAACCCTCTCTACGGTGACGGGGTGATTGTCGGGGACCTCCTCTATCGCGCTGGATCTTGGCGTTGGAGCTCTCTTTCTCCATGAGCCCGGGGTGAACAGGTGCCCCGGAGGTGTGGGGGATCCGTCCCCGGGTCCGCTTGGGCTGTGCGTGTCTCTCAGGGCGGATTATGGAGAGCGCTGACCGGGACATGTATCGCCAGTTTCAGGACTGGTGCCTCAGGACTTACGGGGACTCGGGCAAAACCAAGACGGTGACCCGCAAAAAATACGAGCGGATTGTCCAGCTCCTGAACGGCTCCGAGACAAGCTCCACTGATAATGCCAAATTTAAATTCTGGGTCAAATCCAAAGGCTTCCAGCTCGGCAGTCCGGACGAGGTCAGTGGTGGTGGTTGTGCTGCTGGTGGCGGAGGGATGCAAGTGCTGTACGTGCCGGTCAAGACCACGGTTAGTAGAGAAATTGTCTGCCTTGTTATTTAGCCACAACGGGGAGGAAGAGTAGGGAGCCGCCGCCGCCACATAGCTGCCACCTCCACCCCCGAGTTGGTTCAGGCTGTTCTCTCCCCTCCCTCCTCCTTTCTGAAATCTCTTCCTCACCACCCCTCCCGCCCATGTTGCGTTTGCCTGGCACCTTCTCTGCTGCTGAGGGCTTTGTGATCCTTGCTTTTACGTTGCAAGTGCACAAAACACACCCCTCTACGAAGTCTCTCCGGTTCCTTTCTTCCTTTCTTCTTAACGGGGGAGGGCGGGGGGAGGGAGGAGGAGCGGAACGAGGAAAAGGGAAATCTTATTTCGTCCCCTAAACTAAAACGGACGTGTGTGTTGTGTGTGTGTTGGTGAATCCTGTAGCTGCGCACTACCCATAAGACTATTTCCGATCGACAGAGCGCAGTAGATTCTTATTAGCATCATACCAAACGGTCGGGGTGATTTGGGGTTCCCCTAGAATATCAGCTCTCCTCTTTCATTGTTAGCTCTTATCCCCTGAGCGGAAGGAACGCGCCTGGCTGGTTGCCTGTAGAAGCAGAGGGCAGGCTAATCAACAAAAGAGCCGTGAGCTGGCTCTGGACCGAAGGGGAATTGGTCTCTCGTGCGCTCGCTCTCAGCTGAGCCAGCCCAGAAATGTTGGGAGCCTTGCAGAGGTGGAGGGCATACAATAAGAGCACCAGGACTAAGATGATGGGCTGTGGCGGTGGCAAAAAGCCTCATTTCCTATTTCAGAAGATGGAAATTGGTGGTTACAAGTAGGTTTATATTCTCCTTTTAGTATTTGTTGCTTTCTGAGCCTCTCTGCTGGCCTTCTTTTACTCCAATGTGTACACTTCTATACTTTTGATATTAGGACCTGGTTTTGTTTAGAACAATGTTAAGTTGGGCAAGGATTTGGGGTTCTTTTTTTCCTGATTGACAGGGGAAAAGGTTTTTAAATGAGGCATTAAATTGTAGTGGAGATATGCAGAGGAAAATGCCAGAACCTTATACCTCTGCAATAGTATACCATGTGTATATGATTGCATGTATGCATGTATGTATATGTGTGTGTGTGTGTGATTTACAAAAGAAGTATAAAATGACTTAAAATGAATAGACTACAGATTACTTAAGGCACTGTTTATTTTTTGTTTATCTGAGACTTAAAGCTATTTACCGCCAAATAATATGAAAGTTTTGTGGATGGGGAGGGGGCAATTCACCAAAAATATTTTCTATAGATTATACCAAGTATTATAATAGTTACATTCATTATACAATCATTCAGTTAGAATTTTTCTTGATATACTGTATTAATCTAAACATTTTACTTATTTGCTTGAATTAGCAAAGCAACAACTTTAAGATACATTTCTACATAACCTTTTAAATGTTTGTACTGTGATCCTTTGCATGTCTTTTCAAAGTTCAATTTCCTCCTATGTAAAGGTATATACAAGATACTATCTACAGTCTTAGAAAGTGATCAGCACATACAAAATTCATAATTCTTATAATGATTTGGTGTTACTGTACATTCAGTGTCATTATGCAATGAGGGGCTTGCATGACATGTAGGACAGTTCTCTGAATAATCTGCAGATTGCATTACTTTTTACTATGGCACATCATTCCTTGACCAGGTAAAATCTTCAATTTTGAAAACTGGATCTAGGCTCAAAGCACAGGCATTTAAATCAATGAAATACTCAAGCCGGAGAAGCTTCATTTTATAGTGCCAATCATGCTTTTTACTAACTCAGGCCAGTATTTGTGGCTCTATCTGCAGAAGATGCAGAAGTGGTATCTGAATTAGACTATTAGTTTAGTTCTCACTTTTGAGCCTTAAATAGTTGGAATGTGGAACCCCTGAAATGTGCTTTTACTAGTGACAACTTGCTTGATTTGTAAAGTCAGGAACAGAGGTCCTTGCTCTGCTTAACTTAGGGAAGATTAACTTAGGGAAAAAGATCTTTTCCATATTGTTTCCATACTTATTGACCCACTTGCTAGCTTTCAAGAAATCTTATACATTTATTTTTCCAAGCACATCCCCAAATGAGCTTTATTCTTTGATCTGATATCTAATTGTATTGCTCTTAATTTGTGCTTCATTCCTTTTACAAAATCAGTTTCTGTAATTTGGACAATTATTTACAGAGACACTACTGAACACCTCCAGCCCCCACTTCTAACTACCTCTCTAAGCACAAGATGTGGTCAAGGACTACTTTACTCTTTGGTCTACTTGAGACTTTCAGACTAAGTAGAAGAAAAATAATTAAAATAGCTTCTTTTAGATTTAAATAAAATTCATTAACATCCCATGGAGACACAGGTCATATTTTGGCCATACTTGAAAAAAAAGCAGGGTGGTCTTGGCTATATTGCTGTTTATTGATGGTTGACTTCAGAGAGAATTTCAACTTTCTCTCCCCCCCCTTCAACTTTATACACTAGCACCATGGACAGATGTTTTAGTCTGCTTAGCAATTTATCACCTCATTCATTCCAGTAACCTAGAGTAGTCATAAGAAGAGTTTAATCATTTAAATATGCGGTACTTCTTAAATGTTGATTGTTGCATTATTATTACTATAACTTCTAATATTTATAGTGCAGAGAGAGTGTAACTTCAAGCCCAGTTTAAGGAAACTTTTTTTCACAATTTGAAATGCCATACATAAAAAATAAATATAAAATTAATCACAAAGGATAATTATTATTTAGACATTTCTAGTAATTTTAAATTCTAAAACCATTTCAACAAAATTTTAAAAAGTTGAATTTGTCCAGAATTATTTTCTCCTTGAAGCTTTAACATATGTGACTATGCTTTGCTATCAACCAGAGTCCTTTGCTTCTAAAGGTTCTATAATCCACTACTGCTGGTAATTAGGCATCATTACTGCTGCATTAAAGGCAAGGAGACAAGAGAAGAGGACAGGCTGGGGCTAATTAACTACTTGATTCTAATGAAAGAAAAAGACACTGATAGCAGGTGGGAGTTTGCACCAGGACAGACTAGACACACAGCAATGACTTCATTGAAGCAAGAATGAGTTGCTGTTTTACATTAGCAGGATTTTAATCTTTTTATTGATTTCATGGGCAGTGAATAAAACAAAGCTTGATCGAAGTTATCATCTTATTTGGTTGTTGTATGCCTAGTGAAAATCTGAGGGTCACAAGACCTCATTCAGTTTTATTAATATGCACAGGAAGGGAGTATTTAGCATGTTGATATCAGGATTAATTCATTTTAGTATCTTCTTCTTCTAAGAGCAATAGGAGTTAATCTGTCTTCAAGTTTTCACATCACTCTGTGGTATAGGAAATGCACTCTTGGTCACCAGGCAACAACATCCTGCAATACAGCCATTTTAGGTCTACAGTGGGCCAACACACAGTGGAGTATTTATATGTACAGCTTAGTGAACAATATGCGTCTGCCACTTCTCCCTCTGTTACTGTTTTGTTAGCAACTCCCTTTTGTTAAGCTCAAGCTGCACTTTATTGAAAGGGTATGGTGAAAGGACACCTAACAAGAGTTTTACATAAAACTGTTAGGTGAAAAAAAAAGTCTAATGAAAGACAAAAATTACGAAGAAGATACTGCTTAGTTGAACCAGTGATTCTGGAGTCAGTGCCTGAAATTGTAGTTTTTTTGAGATTATGAACTATACAATTTTTTGTTTGAAAGTAAAATTGCAAAGATTAAATAATAATGTACTGGTTGAAATAATTTCTACAATTTGAAAAAAAAATGTTTCTTTAAAAAATGAGGCTACAATTAATATATTTTATTTCATGCACATAGTGATTTCAAAATTAGTGGGTACTGGATAGTAATAATTATGGAGTAGATTTCTCTACTGATTCCTGTATTGATTGTGTATGTGTGTGTGAATTTATAATGAAGATAAGTTGAACAAAACCTTAAAGTTTTAATTTTAAATTTTAAATAGGATTTGCCCAACTTTTTTTTCCAGAGCCGTATTTGGAATACAAATATTTTAATTGTCCTTTGGTATGAGCTGTAGCTGGGCTTCTAAATAAAAGATATATATCCAAACTGAACACCAATGACATTTGATCTAAAATAAAATCAATCTCTTATCTCTCATTTGGGGGAAAGCCATGTACACTGCCATCTTGTGTGTGATGCATATGCTTGGATTCATACTACTGATTCAGAAATGAACTTTGCTACAGATCAGTATGTTAGTCCTCAGCATAAAGCTTTGGGAATGCAGCTTTGCATTATACTTTAAAAAAGAAAAAAAGTGACATTACTTGTTCAGTATATGATAAATGGCATGCTCTTGATAATGTAAATGCTTAAGGCAGAGTATATGTACTTATGCCACTAAAGTTAGGCATGTTTTTATTCTGGAGTTTCAGTGATACTATGATGCTACTACAGACACATAGACAAATTATTAAAACTGGAATTGAAAGTTATGTTCATTTTTATTTAATAATTTATAACAGTGAAAGTATGTAACATTAAACCCTTCTCTTTAATTTACACTAATAAATTTAAAGAGCTTAAATGAAATATATTTGGGAAAAACTGAAGTCTACAAGATAATTAACAAGCCACTTTGTCATATGATGTATAGTTCATGCTACAAAAAGCAGAGCAATATAATTAGGCAAATTTTATTGGAGATTTGTAACTGTATCTTAAAAGTTCACATGTTTATCCTACAGTAGCTCAAATAGTGAACACAATTATTGTATCCACTAGATTCTTAACCAGTTGTAATTTCAGTTAGGCCATGTAGATACTATATTTTTATTTTACATTTTCCTTGAACAGTAATTCAGTAATAATACTCATGTTTTGCATTCAGAAGGTTCCAGTTCAGTCTCTAATGTTTTGAAATAGCTCTGGGAAATTGTTCTGTGTTTTGTCTAAAACCTAGCTGTTGCTATTCAGTATAAATGATGCTAAAATAGGTGAACATTCTGATTTAATGAAAAGGCAGTTTCCTAACAATTATCATTGTGTTATGATTATTTTTGAGTCATTAGTATAGACTAAAAAAATAAGTCTGGAAAAGGTAGATATTTACAAAAACTGATAATTCAGACAATTGTGTATTTAATGAAAACTCTTTTTGTGTTGAATACTTAAATATAAAACTATGTATTCTCCAGTATCCAACCTGAGTCAGTCACTAGGACCAGAGGGTTTTGTCTTCAGAGCATTTGGACTCATGCTGGAGCCCATCCTCAGGGAACTTTTCTCTAGCAGAATGTGTGCTGTTCTGTGTGTAGTATTTATATGGTGCCTGTTGTATGTGGCTTTTTAGATGCTGACTGGGGTATGTTGATGACTGGCTTTTAAGTCATTGGCTGACATTTGCATGTGCTGCCCAGTCCTCGCCTTCTAAGTACTTGATTTGTTGGTGGTAAATCAGCACTCCTGTTGACCGATGAGTGGCCGGCTTCCCAGACTTCAATCACTTCCCCGGCTGTTTTTGTGTCTGCTCATCCAACAATCTTAGTAGCTGCAAAGTTGAATGTGTGTCCTTGTTCACCGAGGTGTGAGGCTATCAATGAGTCTGACTGCTTGTTTGTGTTCTTGCAGTCTGGTGGTTAGCTTCCTTCTTGTCTGTCCTACATAGTCATAGAGACAATCCATACAGGGGATTTGGTAGGTTACATTGAAAGTATCTCCCACCTCCAAGTGATCTTTACAATGCATAATTTGTCCTTGTATGGTAGTCTCTGGGAGGTGTGTGATCTCATTGGCAGATCTCAGAAGTTGCATTCTACAGCTTCTGAAATGTTTTTGATGTATGGCAGGCTGTGCCATGCCCCTGAAGATGGACTCCAGTATGAGTCCGAAAGCTTGGAAGATAAAAAAAATCTGGTCCAGACGATCGATCCAGATTGGATCCTGCAGCATTAACCTGGGACACGGATATTTGCCTTCATTCATATGTATTCTCTCTCTGATTTCAGAGATAAATCATAATCTAGCTACTTTGGTTATATTTTGTACCCAGTCTTCCCTTCATTTTTTTAAAAAAAATACTTAGAACTCTTGTAGACTCTGATATGGCTATTGCATTGATATTTTTTGATGTAGCTCAGCTAGATTTCCAGGATGTCCCAAAGGGGTTTTTCCAAAAGGCAACTGGATTTTCTTGGGTTTTTTTCTTTAAAAATGTTTCACTTCTCATCCAAGAAGCTTTTCCAGTTGTCTTTTGAAAAAAGCACCTTTGGGACAATCATGACCTGGATGATTGAGAACCTCCACAGACATTTAGAATTCCATGAATGAAAACAAGACATCATTATTTAATTAAATTAATGCTAAGAAAATTATTGTCGGGCATATTTTTAGAAGTTTGAAAGTCTTTCAGGTTTCATATTTCCAAAGAATTCACAAATTCTTTGTTGTCTTAAGAACTTCTGTTTGTCTCAAGAATACTATTTTAATTAATTTTTTATTATAAGCTTTCAAAATTCTACAGTTTTGAAAGACACTTAATATTCTTATTTCTCTCATCACCATTTGTGAAGTCCATTCCTTCTGCAGATAATCTGAGTTGAATTTTCTGTTGCCTGTTCAGCTTTATAAATCCCTTTTGAGATGAGATGGCACAGGACAACCAAAATCTGAAAAAAATATAAATATGGTATTTTTCTTTTGTTTTCTTAATATTTTTCAAGATACCAAGAAGAAGCCTTTTTGGACTATTGTGCATATTGAGGGCCTCATCTTCTCACAAAATTACTTGCATGGGAACCTTCCTCATTCATAAAGATGCACATACAAAACTTACTTTAAAGCATACCAGGCCTGTAGAAAGTATTTTATGTTCTTAGTAATTTGCTGGGAATTTTATTATCTTGCATAATTGTTATTTGTAAATATTATACCTCAATATTAATTCTTTAGTCAGCCAGCTGATATAAGTTAAATGACACCAATTTCAGTTAATACTGACTAAATTCATATTTAGCCTTATGCCATTCTGGATTCACTCAAGTAATAAAGTACAATTTATGGACCACAGTGGTTTTCTTAATGCTACATATTCAGCCATAGCTAAAGAAACCATATTATAATTTGGCATGTTGTGTGAAAACAAGGAGCCCTGGTTGTATAGTGGTCAGAATGCACTATTGCAGAGTAAACTCTGCCAATAATCTGGAGTTTGATCCTGATGGGCTCAAGGTTGACTAAGCCTTCTATCTTTCCAAGATCAGTAAAAAGAGGACCCAGATTGTTGGGGGCAATATGCTGACATTGTAAATCATTCAGAGAGTGCTGTAAAGCAGAGGTCCCCAACCTATGAGCTGCGGCCCATTACTGGGCTGTGACCTCTTGGCCACTGGGCTGCGTGAGTGGCTGGGCAGTGCATGTGCGTATGTGCTTACCCCCCTCATGCCACCATTGCCATGAGTGTTGTGCGGGCGGCAGTGTTGCCATGAACCTTGCACAGGTGGTGGGAGCACCGTGAATGGTAGTTGGGCGGTGGCGCACCACATGCAAGTGGCGGCATTGCCACGAACCTTGTGTGGGCAGCAGCAGCACTGCAAGAGGCAGGCAGCGGCGCAAGCCTCGCCCATGTAAGGCGCCTGCCCCCTCTCTCCCACTGGGCATCCAACCCAGAAAGGTTGGAGACCCCTGCTGTAAAGCACTATGAAGCAGTATATAAGTTTAAGTACTATTGCTATTGCTAAAAGAACATGTTTAGCCCCCTATCCTTTTTAAAGATTTTGTTCTGTAAAAGGACCAGTCCTTTTCCTCTTGATTGCTACATTTATTTATGAAATGTTGATGAGAAACTTTGTCAAAATATTTTGGAAATCCCGTTGTTCAAGTTTCTGTCTGAATTTGCATTTCTAGTTTGCATTGGATTTTTTTCCATCTACATGCTTAACGGCAAACTTTTTTTAAAAAAACTGCCTTTTTTATTAGCCTCACTATACGTGATACTCTCAAGCTTATTTCACTATATGTAAACATTGTCTGCTGTTTATTGTTTTTTTGCTTTTCTATTTGTAAATAGTTTTAGTTCTTCAAAATATGTCATGCTTTAATCCAATCACCACCTAATTTTATTTGGAAACAGTTGAGAGATATATGACATTTGTTGGATTTGCCTGTAAACTGGAAGGCATCCGCTAACATTCCAAAAGGATCAAGGGAGAAGATTTTATATTCCACTGTACTAATGAAAGACCTATCAATGTTGAGATTGGTCATTGTTATGAATGATGCATCGACAGTCAAAAAAACATATTATCTTTCTTTTGCAAAAAAATCTTGGGCAGGCTTGGTCAATATTGTAAGCTTAGGGTTTTAAGACAAGATCAGGTCAACTCAGGATCTAGTTATAATTATAGTTGTTGGGTCTTTTTACGTATTTTAGTTGTGCAATATTTTAATTTCCTTTTGTTTTTGAGTATGGTAAATTATTCATTTTTATTTTGCATTATTGTATACTTGGTTTTTTGAAAATGAATTAATAAAAACTATTTGGTATTTTTTTTTAAAGGGCTTGCTTTTCTAAAGTTAGGCATAGTTCTGTTTCTATATCTGAGCATGGCTTAAAAATTAGTAACTTCCATATTATTTTCTATATTACAGTAGTCCTCGATATAGAAGCATGGTTCTGATATTGGATTGGATAATTTGCTAAACCTATATTTCTGGATTTTCTATTGATGCTAGTATTTATAGCACCAGCTACATATCACTACAATCTATAATAGACATCACTATGTCTATGTTAGTGATATACAATGACAACTATTGTTAGATGATGTTATAAATAGCTAGTCTGGATAGCCTTCTAGGTTATCTGCATAATGATTTGTTTTCATTACTGGTGTGATAAAACATGAAGTACTGTCATTTATAATTAGAATCTCCATATTCTAAAATATTCATATAAATTATAAATATATATCATTTTTAAATACTAGTAACAAACAATTGATTAATAATAAATAGAAATGTATCAGTATAATACGAATGATACAAACTAAGGGAGAGATTTGGATTGAAATCAGAGCCTGATTTCATAGCAAACTGGTTTAATTTGGGAAAAAATGTTTCCCTAAGACAGAATAGATGGGTAATTCCTTTCACCCTGATTCTGGGCCTTCACAAACTCCAGGCCCAATCTATTATTCTGGAGATCTTGCATGCTATATAAATGACACTGTGAGAACTATATTAACAGGGCAAGGGAAGCAAGATTATATTGTTTATAGAAAATATGACAACAGGAAGGAAAGGGGAATTTTGAATTCAATGACTGAAAAGTCGGTTTCTATGAAAGTTGTTATGTTTATAGCAGTGTAGTTTTCCTGTAAATTTCCTCATGTTTGGGTGAAAAACAAAAAAGAACCAACATTTGAGTGTTTCTTATGATAAGACAATATGGAATCTGAACTGATTTTCTGAATTGCATTCCAGAAACTGACACAGAGAACTTTCCCTAGAAGGACTTACAGCAGATTTATGTAGTTCTAGATCTAGCCCTCAAAACTCATCACATGGTTACAGCACACACTGTAATATAAAACATGTTTTTTATAAAACTGACTTCATTTTATAACTTGTCAATTACAGTATTTTACTAAAATTCCTAGCTTATTAAAAATTACTGGAAAATGATGTATGATCTCATGTCCTCATAATTACATTTTATCAGTAAAACTGAGAGGTTAGTTTTCTCTTCCATCCTTACATAGATTTGATTGCACTTGAAAACAATAAATCCCTGGAATATCATCCTATTCATCTGTGCAAAAGCGAACATCTTTGTCATCATAATTGCTGCCTACTCAGATAGCTGATTTTACTTCCATATGCAAATTTATTTATCATATTTATATAGTTACCCATCTCATAAGAAATGAGATTTTCTTATAGGACAATTGCAGAAGATATAGACAGACTGACCACATATATTTTATAATGGAACTATTACTGTGGCTATTTGAATATGCTGTGACCTGAGAAACTGAGTTCAAATCCATCTTTCTTTCATCTTGTAACTCCAGTACATTAATGTCATGCTTTGTAATCTCTGTCCTTACACATCCTAGGCTATCCATTCGAATTATGTCTCTACTCGAGCTATAATCTTACACCTTGTCTCAGTTTGAGGGGCAATCAGACTTTATGTGGCATAGCACAAAATTCAAAAGTAGGTAAGGGCAAGGCAGGCAGCTTTTTGTACCCCTGATTATGATGAACAGACTTGAATGTCATGACTAGTCAAGAACAATCATACATTGATGTAAATATCATTCCTGCCTGCTCTATTTTTTCTCATTTAGGAATAGTTCATTTCCCATGTGTGACTTTTTCTCTAGATTCCTTCAGTCCAAAATATTTATAAAGTTATAGTGTTGGAAGGAGCAATTTAGGCAACTGAGTCCTTCACTCAGTGTTGAAATTCATATTAAAGCATCTTAGACAGATGGCTACAAATAGTTCTTTGCTTACAACCATAATGGAGCCTGCCCATTATGTTGCAAGTTGTGATGGTTCTTAAGTGGGACAACCATGTGATCACCATAATAATCCTCATCCTTGCTCTCCCCAATGTGATCATTAAGCAACTGTATGGGTTGTTAAGCAGAGCATGGGGTGCCTCAAGTGTGGGGAAGGCCTTGGGAGGCCTAACATACGACCAGGCCTGTCTGCCCAACCCTCCCAAGGCCTATTCACCCCTGAGTCACCTCGTGCTTTGCTTCATGCCACTTAGGTCCCCACTCACCTTAGGCCTACTTTCACCTTACTGGACCTTCCCCAGCCCTCTGTCACTGATCACTCACTTTTTGTACAGCTTCGGAGATCTACAGAAGGGGCCTACACTGACACCCTCCTCCCCACATCTCACTTACCTTTGGGAGATATCCAGAGTTCCGGAGCTCACATTAAGGAAGGAAGGTAGACCAACTCTGCCCCCTTACCTGCATGGCTCCATCCCGGAAGTGGGTACCATTTAGGAGCAGCCACAATTCATTGCAGTTGCTCCAAAAATGATGCCTGCTTCCAGGATGGTGCCATGTGGCCTGCAGGAACCCAAAGGGTAGAAGGAAGGAGGGCAGGCCACTTTACTCCTTGGCATCCCCAGGTTGCATCCCTGGGAAGCAGGCACCACCTTTGAAGTGGCCCCAGTTCACTGCAGCCACTCGCTTCTAGAACGGAGCCATACAGCCTAGAGAGTCTGAAGGGTAGAAAGGCCTGCTCTCTTTCCTGAACATGAGCTCTGGAGCTCTTCCAAAAGTTAAGTGCACAACCAATGATGGGGGCAGGAAGGAGGGTGTGGGACCCAGTGATGTGGGAAGCAGACCCAAGGCCCGTGGGAAAGGATGGGTAGATATAGGCGTGCAGGCATTGCAGTATCCCTGTGCTCAGTCATAAAGGTGAATACACCAAATTTTATGCACATTACCACAGGAACACTACAGTGGCTATAATTTCAAAACCAGGTCATAAGTAATTTTAAAGGGGTCTGTTGTAACTTTGATCAGTGGCTAAGCAATAACTCATAAGTTAAGGACTACCTACATTTGTCTTAATACATCCAATAAAGGGGAATCCATCAGTATAGTTCTTGGAACTATTTTTACTATTAGGTTTTTTTTTTTAAAAAAAAACAAGATTCAATTAGAATTTGCCTTTTCAAAGAGAACAGCTCTTAACCTTCCATTTGATGTCCTTTCAGATATTTGAAGAGTACTATCGTATCTCTTTGCCCCATTATCATTTTCTAAGACTAAACATGCCCAGTTCATTCAGTCTTTTAATCCTTTGATCATCCTTGTGGTCTTTCTCTGAATCTATTCCAATGTCTTCAAATCCTTTTTAAAGTATGTCTAGGACCAAAAATGAATATACTCCCATGTAAATGATTACTCCCATGATTTGGAAATTAGATTTCTATTGATGCAGCTTAAAAATAATTTCTGTGAGGTGGTGGATCTGTGTGTATTGACAGCTGTATCACAACACTATCATATCAGTTGCAATCAAATACTACATTATTCCTTATTGTAAGGTATTTTGTTTTGACAAATACTATTACTAAGCCAAATATTCCCCATCTTACTGTTTTAGTAAAGCCAAGAAACGTATCTACCATATTCCTACAATATATTAAGAAAAATTCTATCATTGAGAAATGTACTCTACTAAGATGTGTTGTTGACAAATTTATGCTGACTTCGGGGAATAGATTGTTTTCAAAATGCTTCAGGGTCCACCCATATGCAGTATGGATATCTACAGCAGTTCAGCAACATTCAGGGCATATGGAGTCAGCATGCTGGCCAATATCTTTCATCTAACTGGCTTCAGCAATCCTACATCTTGAGCAGTCATGTTTTTGATACCCTTTTGGATCATCTTCTCAACCACATTTTGGTAATGTAGGTGGTATGAAATTTACATTGTATAAACAATGCTGGACATGGGCTCCAAGGCTTAAAAGCACAAAGGAAAATATTTATTAAATTAAAGAGAGATGGCAATAATGCTGTATGTGCCATGGGTAGAAGAAAGGTTTTCATGTTGATGGAAGGTCATCAAATATTTAAAGTATTTTGTAACATAAATTCTTATTCAACTATGTATGGAAAAGCTTGAAGCTCCAGACTTTTCAGAGCTTGGGTCTGAATCCCATATCTGAAACTTTCACGTCCTGTTTTTCTTGGCATTCCTTCAGGAGCCAGATACAGATCTTCGATACAGGCAGTGTTAAAGGGAGGATTTGTTACTATAAATTCCAGATAGCAAGTCAGCAGGAGGTAACAGAAAAAGGCAAAAGTAGGAAAACAGGTATATGACTTGTAGGTAAGAACTGAGTTGGATAAAGGCAATTTCCAAGTCAAGCAGTCCAAGGTCAACCTGAAGATTTAGGATGCCAAGTCAAGGGAAAGATGTAGTCTTAGTCAGTTGCCAAACTGGAGTCATAAATAACTGGATTCCAATAAGAAGCCAGATGCACAAATTGTTTCTAGAAAATGAAGACTATTACTGTGAGGTTTAAAGTCTCTCCCTGCTAAGTGTGCACAGGTACTACCATTTTTTTCTTAAGCTTTGCTGGTCAGTTCAATGTTGTGTTGCTTGCTCAGAGGTCACACACTTCCGTGAGGTGTAGAGATCCAAGAAAGAATAGGGTTGGGGAGAGGAGCGAGTGCCTGAGGCAGCCTGTTTTGCAGCTAACGCTGACTCCAAGGGCATGACAGCCTGTTTGTTGGAGGCTGGGTCAGGATAGAAGCTGATACATGTATACACAGTCCTCCCAGATAAACCAGGCAGGAAACACATTAATAGCATCTTGCACATCTGAAGGTACAAACTTCCTGCTGCTTCTTTTAACTACTTGATCAATTAGGGTGGGTTGATGGGTGGGTCCTTTCTAAGTTTCTTTCTCTGATTGTTAAGCCAGTGGGAGCTCTTCTCTCTCTCTCTCTCTCTCTCTCTCTCTCTCTCTCTCTCTCTCTCTCTCTCTCTCTCTCTCTCTCTCTCTCTCTCTCTCTCTCTCTCTCTCTGTCTGATTGTTTCCTAGGCAGCATCTCTTCCTCCTTTCCCCAAGATAATTCCCACATTCTATTACAGACTGTGATTACATCTCTTCCCTTCGTTCTCCAAGCTCATCCATACATTCCATCACACACACAAACATAGAGCCAGAACTTAAACAAATGAAGGACACAATGATATTTATTTTGGACACAATGATATTTATCTTAATAAAGTAGTGTGATCTAATATATACAAGTGAAAATACTATTAAAATATGTGCTTCTATGTATTTTCAGAATAGTATAAGTAATATAAGAAATCAAGTCTTAACCTACTTTATTTTCCTCCTTCTCAAATCTTTTTCCTTCAATTTCTACTTGACATTTACTGCATTTTCTTCCTCTCCTTATCTCAATTACTGATACTGGAATATCCTGGCTATCTTGCTGCCAAAGTCACTAATCTCCTTCACCAAGTTTCACTATTCAGCAGTTAAATTTTAGTATACATAACACAGTCTGATCTCCTAGTTCTTCCAGATTCTTATAACCTGATCTAAGCTGGCAGGCTGTGTCACTTCTCCAGTCTCTGCTAATCAGGTGATGTTTTCTGCAGTAATACTTCCTGCAGCATCAGAAATATATTTCAAAAAATCCTTTGTTTTCCTTATATATCTAAGACATGTATGTTCCACTTTACAGGTGTATTCTAGCAATTTCCCTTACACATTCTAGGTCTTGTGCTGAATCACCTGCTTTTCCCCATAGAAATCCTTGACTAGCACAGATCCAAACATTTACCTCCAGCCAGGCACTTCACTCTACCACAAAGTTTTTGTTGATTTCAAGCCAAGGAATTTGTTAGCATAGTTGTTCTTTATTCTATGTATATCAAAATGCCAACTCCTGTACCAGATCAATATGATGGAATCCAAACAAGATTTACTGTTTTCCTCACTCAATGTAAACTATATCTCACTAAGCTCAGAACATTTCTTTGCCTATTAAAGATTTTTTTTTAAAAGCCTAATGTAGAGATTGCAAAGTGAGCTATGCCACTTCTGAACCAGACTAGCACTGATCTGGACAATTGCTCTGGCTTCTTGGCATCTTGAAAATTAATTTTGAGGATCTCGTGACAGCTAATTGTGAAATCTACTATCTACGATAAGGCAAGATTTCAGTGTGGGCATATGTTCACTCATGATATAGAGTAAAAGGAGAGAGACTTAACTGACCTGTTCAAGGATTGATTGATGAAATATGAGATTGTTCATCAAGGCATTCCAGATACAATAACATCATGCTTGAGCATTTATCAAAAATGAGTTGTCGTGGGTAGTACAATAAGATACCACTCTGTTTCATTCCCTTTTTCTTCCTACTTCCTTGTGCAGACCTTGATTTGAAATTTACCAATTGAATGCATGCATCTATAATTCAGTACAGTCCTCAACTTACAACCATTCATTTAGTGCCCGTTCAAAATAACAAAAGCACAGTATAAAGTGACTTACAACTGGGTCCTTGTAGTTACAACTCTTGCAGCATCTTCATAGTCATATGATCAAAATTTGGGACTTGGCAACTAATATGTATTTATGACAATTGCAGCATCGGAGAGTCATATGATCACCATTTGTGACCTTCCCAGATGGCTTCCGACAAGAAAAATAAATGGAAGAAGCTGCATTCCCTTAACAATTGTATGAGTCACTTAACAACTGTGATGTTTTGCTTAACAAATATAGCAAAAATGGTTGTAAAATTGTCCAGGATTCACATAACAACTGGTAATGGAAATTATCCTAATTGTGGTTATAAGTTGAGAATTACCAATAGAACACTTCTTACTGCTCAAGTATCTGCCAGCACATATAAGGCATATGTCAATATTGCAGAGACTTTGATCATTACACCTAAAATGCCATGGTTGTAAAGAAGTGGGGCACTTTTTCAGTAAATGCCTTATTCCACTCTGGCTTGTCAAAAAAAAAAAAAAAGTGAAGTCATAACCACCAAGGGCTATGAAGCTGGATCAACCAGAAATTAAATAAGACCTGTGGAGTTACACATTGCCATTTAATCAATCCTTTTACTCTGTAATGCATACTTAGCACAGGAATACAGCTATAACTGGTTACCTTATTAAATAATTCAATGCATGCAAATATGTTTCCTCTACTCATCCTACCTATCTTCATTTTAAGACTACTTTTTGATTACTTTAATAGCTCCAATCACAGCACAGTTATCCTTTACAACTCTCCATTGGCAACTATCAGAAACTTTCACAGCTTTATTTGGTCTCCTCTTTATATTATTCAGTTGTTGTCAGCCTTGTGAGGTAAATAGACAGGAAACACAGCCAGATGAGCTAATTCTGTTTTATTGTAAGATTACATTAACAAAATCTTGCAAGACTGAAAGTACATTTCTCCTTTCATCTCCTTTACAGCTCAAGGAAACTAGGGAGAGAATCTCTTCTGAACCATTTGCCCTGCCCAAATTCCTGCTGTGGGCTAAGTTGTTTTTTATCTGACTATCCTCTTGGCTGCATCTCTTTGCCCTTTTTCCCAATGTCATTCACACCTACTACCACAGTTGCTTTGGGACTGTAAGGGCTACAGACTCAGAATGCACAAGCTAGTCAGAGAAATCTGATTTGTATGAATGATAGCTTTTGACTATCATTATGTGATATTTGAATATTTAATAATGTCATACAGACTGGCAATGAGCGAGTCTCTCAATGATCTATGAACCATATTTCCATAATTTCTTGAACAAGTAATTTATTGTTGAAATTATATATATATATATATATATATATATATATATATATATATATATATATATATATATATATATATATATATTCATTCTGAGGACAATGCATTCCATGATAACCAAATGCATACAGTTCTTCAGTGTCTTCATGACAACAGCTTCTGCATTAAACTTGAGAAATGCACCTTTGTCAATCTATACTAGTTTATTTGAAATACTCTATTTCTTCTGAAGAACTGCAGATGGATTCAACAAAAGTACAATCTGTTATCTTGGTATTTCCACCCACCCCTGTACCATACTTCTTGGGCTTTGCCTATTTTTATCCTAAATTTATTTCTAAATTTACAACAATGGCCACACTATTACCTTAGCTTAACAAGAAGGTAAAAGGTTTCTAAACTGGCTTTCTAACACCCAATATGCTTCTCTGCAAGTCATTTTTCAGCTCCACTTCTTCCATCAACATCCTGTCCACTTATTGTACAGACTGATGCCTTGATTTTGCCTTGAGTTCTGTGGGTTTACAATTTGCTCCAGTTCCAATGCCTGGATTGAACTCACTACCCTTAGAAAAGATCATAAAACCTTAAGGCATATCCAGAGTCAGATCATTTTCTTTTTTCTTTTGACTTTTGAATCTCTTGCATTCCAAGCATACAGAACAAGCAGGTAAATTGTTTACATTGTAAATGTGAATTTTGTGTCTTAAGAATCTTCTAGCGGACCGGGAGATTCTTAGTACCACTGCCCCATTTAAGGGGCGCCTGTATTCGGAGCCATTGTTGGGTTTTGCCACCATTAACATGATTTTCCTGGGAAACATATAGTGTAGTAGTCTTCCCTTTGCTTTCTGTGCACATGCTGTTCAAGTGGCTGCCACCACACTGTGTGCTGTTCTTCTGAAGCCATTCCAACCAATATGGTCTCCGCCTTCAGTCGATACTGGGGGAGCCAGCTGCCACTCACCAGGGAAAGCTGCGCGAAATCATCAAAACAATTAAAAAATTAAAGTTAGAATATTTCAGACATGTGATGTGACACCCAGAAAAATATGACATACTCCATTTAATCCTTCAGGGAAAGATTGAAGGCAAATGAGGTCCAGGCAGAAGAGGAACATCTTGGCTTCAAAATCTAAGGGACTGGTTTGGACAAAATTCAGCAGCCCTTTTTCGTGCGGCTGCTGATAAAAACAGGATCACCAACGTGATCGCCAATGTCTGATAACGGATATGGAGGAGGAGGAGGAGGAAGAGGAAGAAGAAGAAGACTCTTCTCTAAACTCTATTCTACATCCTGAATGAAGACTTCCCCATTTCCCATTAATCCCAGTGTTGGAGTGAATCTACATTCATCAGGAGCAGGATCTTTTATGTATAGACTATAAAGAGACTCCTTGCAATTATCTCCCTCTTCTTCCTGGAGCATAGAAATTTGTACCACAACAGCTATATTGCTCCTCTCTGGAGTAAGAGATTTGCAATTCTGTCACCATAATCACGTACTTGGGTATTCTGAGATCTTCAAAACTACCCATCTTCTCTGTGACTTTTAATGATTTCATGTCAAAGCAGAAGTCAGGAATGACTTTCATGCCAGATTGACTGGTCTATTAGATGTCTTAGTATCTTCCCACTCAATAGTGGCTTTGGGATACAGCTTTTTGATATAATGACCTATTGCTTGTCAAGAGACTCAATGCTATACTGATGGTAGCTGATCTCTTCTTTTCTTGCTATCACACTCTTTAATTTATTTTCCTTATGTATTATGAAGAATGTTCTCTGAGCTTGGTTGTTTTCTTGCATATGTTTCATTACCCAAACTAAATAACATCATCAATGCTAGTAAGGAGTGGGGGGCTCTTAGTCTGTGTTACTTATCTTTAATTGTTGATATTATTTTATTTAGTTATATTATTTGTTCTTCATTATCATTATTATAATTAGCTATTGGTTGTTTCAGTGTATTTATATTTACCATGAATGATGTCAGGCACAAGCAACAAGAACCACTTGTGAATAGCCTCAAGCAAAAGCTTTCTTATTGTCACCTATGTTAGAAGAATTTTGCCAGACTGACAGCATTCCCTTGGGAACAATCAGATAAAGCTTTGGGTATTCTGGGGAAGGTCAAGCTTGTGCCATTTTGTGCAGTGGAAGGATACTAAGTTTGACCAGTTGTTAGATTCCACCACATGTTTTAATAATTACAGATGTTTTTGTTGTTTTCTAAACTGCTATGAATATAGATTGTTTCAAAAATACATGTATAAAATAACTAATAAATCCTATTTCATCTACTGGATGTTAGGTTCCACCTGTCTATGACACATTGGATGAAGCAACTTGGGGGACAAATTATATTAACTTGTATCCCACCTTCAATATTTTTTATAAACAATTCAAGGCAGTGCAAATATCCAACACAGTTCCCTCCTCCTATTTTTCTCACAGTAACACCCCAGTGAGGCGAGTTGGGCTGAGAAACTGACTGGCCCAAGATCACCTAGTTGTCTTTCATGGCTAAGGTGGGACTAAAACTCACAGTCTCCCAGTTTCTAGCCTGATGCCTTAACCACTATACTTCTTGGAGCAAGATTTTTATTAGTTATACCAGCCATATGACTGTCTAGTTGTTTTTTTAAAAAATTCTGTGGCAGAATAACTCAGTTCCTATCTTTGTTTAGTTGTTACCTGTGAGGCCACCTGTGGTTACTCTTCACTTTTATCCAAATATTTCTGGCCCTTGTTCATCCTAGAAAATCCCGGTACTTCAAGATTCATAGAGCTCAATGTCTTCTTAAGGAACAACTAGATCAAGCCTCCTATGACATTTTGCTCTCATTTTCCCATCACCACTGTTGGAAGTCATGTCTGACATTTTAGAATGTTTCTCCCGTCTACATGATCACATAAGAAATCAGTGTCAATTTTTTGAAACATTCCCTGTGGCAGCAGACATTAGTCCTATGTTCTTTCATTTGTAGCTTCCAGCTTCAGAGATATACCCAGTTTCTAAGTACTTTTTCCTGAAAAAAATGGGATTATTTGTGTTAGTGTGCATTCTGGACTCTACAAGAGACTGCTTCAATATTTGATTCATTGGAAAAAATCCTTAAACACTGAATGCTCCCAAGCAGCAAGAAATAATGTGCACACACATTGCCTTTTCCATTTGCAGTATTTACATAAAGCTAAGCTACCTGAATGGTTGCAGAGAAAACCTTTGCAGCTGCCAGTAATTCTGACATGAGGGAAAAGGAGGACTTGGTAATGCTGGTGCGATGAAGGAATGTATGACTGAGGAGAGACATGTGAAGACAGACTACCCCATTGCTTGTAAGCAGTACCAGGTTGGAAAAGACTATGTCACTTGAATCAGAGTTTTGAAAGTGTAGATGTCTCACCAGCTCTGGTTTTCAGATGTGAAGACCGAAATGGGAAAAGAAGCATCAACTGTTGTGGTGGAAGAGACAAATATAACCATGGAGAGAGTATGGAACACCTCCCTTTTGTTTCATTTTGAGTCAGAAGGAAGGAATGATAATGATCCTTTCATACACATAGAGGGAAAAGAATGTCAGTCCTACAAGGCAGACCAGACTAAGAAATCAGTGCCATATAAGCCAGGGCTATTTTTATTATAAAAGTTAAAGTAACAGAATCTTGCAAGATGGAATATGTCCTCCCCCCTCACCTTATCTTCAATTGCAATAGGGAAGGGGTTTAGAAGTTTTCTAATTAATTTTTTGGCCTGGGCTCAAGATCCACTTCTCTAACTATTGCTTTGGTAGTGGCCCTTCCTCCTGTTCTTCAAGGCCATCCCCTATACCTTCTATAGGGAAATGGTATGGTAGTTACACTGGGAGTATACAGAAACGATGGAACACAAGTTGTATATTTAACACTGATAAAGGGTGCAGTGAGAGTTCAGGGAGAATATGTGATTTTCATTTGTTTGCAAACTTTATAGTCAGCCAGTTCATATATTCTGGTGGTTCATCGAGGTGATGCACAATTCAGCTACTCTTCTGCAGTAATAGGGCAGTATTAGTGTCTATTGTATAAACTGCTGCTCGTTTGTCTTCTGGCCACTCCAGTCATTGTTTTTCCACAATTTTGGTGTGGGGCTCATTTTTTTTCCTTTTGTTTAATTCACGCACATTTCTGACTCCTTTCTCTACTCGTATCTTTCTTTCCAAGCAACCAAACATTAATATTTCACTTAAAATAATGCGCAACAAGAAAATCAAGTAGCCACAAACTGAAATTTTGTACTTCTGGAAACATAATTACAACGGAAAAATAAATTATTGATTGCCATGCTTAAATTTCTCACTTCCTTATTTTATGGCTGTATTTCCAAATTGAATTAATCGTACTGAAATAGCCTTAGGCTTCCTTTTGTTTGGTTTATAGAAAGTAGATAAGAGTGTGTAGAATGTGGGATTTCACTCGTTGGCATAAAATGGTAAGATGATGTGGTTGAACTAGGTGACAGTAGAAGTGGAATAAATTAGGTAGCCTAACTTTTCCAAATCCAATGTCCTGCAAATTAATATCTCAGAAATGTAGCACACCAAGAGCCTGGGCAGTTTGCTGTGGATCATTAAGAAATCCCAGATCTTAAACTAATATAAGCAATAGTCCAATATTTCAAGAAAAGGACAGATGCTTAAGCAGTGATTGATGGGTAGGGACAATGGAAGGTAAAATGAACTATGCAAACTTTCTCCATTAAAATATTTTGCTTCATTATTTTCTCTCAATATTTCACTTTTCAATATCTGTACTATTTTTGCTATCTATTTATATAAAGGAGCCATATGTTTATAATAACAGTTCATATCAAATAAATATCCCTGATCATGATAGGAATAGGCTTACACTATGTCTAAGAAATAAAATACAAATGAAAACAGGCAAAATCAGATGTGATCAGGATCATTCATAGTTTATTTTTTATTGAAAGAGCCAGTTTGGTCTAGTGATTAATGCACTAGGCAAGAAAATGGGAGACTGTGAATTCAAGTCCCTCTTTAGCCATGAAAGCCAGCCACGTGACTTTGGGCTAGTCACACTCTCTCAGCCCAATCCACCTAACACAATTATTGTGGGGAAAATAGGAAGAGGGAGTTTGTGTGTGTTCACTGCTTGTGTTATTTATAAAAATAATAAAAGCTAGATATAAACAAACAAACTGAATATTACTAGTTTCTTGGAGTAATGATATAATAATACTATTTGCCATCTGCATTATCTCTGAAAGTTCAGAGATAGGTTAGTGATAGAATATAAATACTGTTACAAAACAGAAGCTAATAAACAAAAAAATTCAAGCTAAATCTGATTCTAGCTCTTCCAGGATATGAAAATACGTTATTCCATTTGATTTAAACCAATCTACTTAATATAGATTATTTAAATTGATAGAAACTATGTAACCAATAGAATTTCTTTTGATACTATGATTTCTCTGAATACTTGCTGGAATTACAGTATTTGTCTCCAGAAGAAATGAGCCTGCTGCTTGCAATATTCTGTACAATATATATTACATGGGTCACTACGTGCAGTGACACTGAAATTAATCAGACAAGAAATGTTGAACAGTTGCTTTTTCAAAGCAGATATTTTGTGAGTCCCTGTAGAAAACAATTCACTTAAAAAAACTTTTTGTTTGCATAATGATTGCACTGGCGCTTAAGTTCCAAGGACCAAATAGTATTTTAATTTTGTTAAATTTGTTTATATTCTTAAACTGCAGCATACCAAGGATATAGTGTTTGACATTTGTTATTTAAGGACTTGTCAGATTTCACAGCAGGCTCAGCAATAAATGTTCACTCTCCAGAGGCTTAACCCCATATTCAGAGACTTGTTTCCAGGAGCAGCTCAGGGATAAGTTGCTTTATTGCAGACACAACAGAGATCATATATTTGCAGGGTATCTGTTTCCTAAAATCAAACCCTATATCTAGATCTTTTTATCTGGGCTTTTCAGGGCAAAAGAAATTTGACCGTTCTCTTCCCATTTGTAACACAATGGACATGTCTAGCTAGAAACTGTTGATTCCTGATTGGCATCTCAAATCTTAGAGAGCTGTTCATTATATATGTTAGTGGACAGTATATGGCATACCACTGCACTATACATCAAGTGAACTGAGTCAAATTCATCTTCTGCAATGTTTTACCACTGTCTTCTCTAATTTGGCATACTCCACATCTGTTGAGGCTATAACTAATTTGACTGAACTCTGACAACTGAAGGCTATGCTGATATGAATTCTGAATCAAAAGCTGTTGCTCAACTTTTCTAGACAAAGATGGTGAATGTGACATGTAAAAATTTTCATCAATACTTCAAAGACTATTCCAATGCAAATACTTCTTCTTAACAATCATGTCAAAGTGCATGCTTCTCTATAGCGTAATGCCAGCAAAGCTAAATCAGTTTTCTTTCATTACTTCAGCAGTTCTTCATTGCTGAATAAATTAAGACATTAAAGATGCGGGCACAATCTAGTCTGTTAAGAATTACTGAATCATATTAATTTCAGTGGGAAAAAATTAGGGAGATACAGATCACGTACCATTGGAAGACATGAAAGACCAAGTTAGGGCAAGTTATCTTGGAGAAAAGCTACTTATGTGGTTGCTAAAAATCATCCTTGACTTGATAATACATAATCAAAACTCAAATTCACCCACTAAAAATCAATAATTGCATAAGGAATTCGAAATTTACTTTCCCCTCCAAACAAAATAAAGATACAAAGGCATGATATTAGGATTATGAATGATTAAGTTTAGCTCCACATTTTAGTTTCACTTTTTAAAAACTGCTTATATTCATCTGTATGCATACCTATGAGGTTTAACGTTTTAGACAATTTTCTTTTTTTTACTTGCAATTGGATTGAATTGGATTGAAAAAAGCCTCCACTTATGACTATTATCAATGTAGTGAAAAAATGCTCAATGATAACTAATGATAATCTGTCTAAACTAAAAATATTTACTGTTTAAAGAAATATCATGTAAGACATTATTTTGATATATTGTTTTATGATTCTCATACATTTTATGGCTCCCTACATCTCCCACCACTATTACTGATTCCATCAGTCTATATTTTCCTTAGTCATTGTTTCTTATATTCTAATGCAATCATGATACTGATGAACTATATTGAGAAAAAGACTTCCATTCTTTTATACAAAAGTTGAGGGATCTTGTACTTTTGCCATCCTCTCCTTTTGATTGAAATAATTATTTTTTTAAAAGTAATATGATTCATATTCATGTGTAATTACAATTTAGTTGTAATAGTTTATCCTAGGCTTATTAATGCTAAATAATTATATATAGACAATTATTCTTTAATAGAAACTAAGTACTAAGATACAAACTGTATGAACCAGGATCTTTTTTTTCACAGTAACAGAATAACAAAGTTGCAAGGAACCATGGAAGTCTTCTAGTCCAACCCCTGCACAAACAGGTGATCCTATATCATTCTGGACAAATGGTTGTCCAATCTCTTCTTAAACACCTCCAGCAAGGGAGCACCCACAACTTTTGAAGGCAACCTGTACCACTGGTTAATTGTTCTAAGTGTCAGGAAATCTCTCTCTAGTTCTAGATTGTTTCTCTTCTTGATTAGTTTCTATCCTGCTTTCTTGTGCTTTAGAAAATAGGTTCTCCCCCTCTTCTTTGAGGCAGCCCCTCAAATATTGGAACACTCATGTCACCCCTAAGCAGTGCTTTTTTTATAAAAAAAAAAAAGTGCTGGAACTCACAACGTCATACAACCCGCCTTGCCTACCCTACAAGGTTCCATCCAAAAAAGGTGCTGGAACTCCGTTCTGGGCGTTCTATGAGAAAAAAAGTCCTGCCCCTAAGTCATCTTTTCACTAGACTAGATGTACCCAATTCCTACAACCTTTCTTCATATATTTTAGCCCCCAGTCTCCAAATCCTCTTTTTGGCTCTTTTCTGCACTCTTTCCAGAGTCTCTAAATCTTTTTTATAATATGGTGACCAAAACTGGGTGAAGTGTTCTAAGTGGGTCTTACTAAGGCTTTATAATATTAAGGCTTTATATACTAATACTTCACATGATCTTGTTTCAATCCCTCTGTTAATGCAGCCTAGGACTGCATTGGCTTTTTTGGCTACAGCAGCACACTGCTGGCTTATATTTAAATGATTGTCCATTAAGACTCCTAGATCCCTCTCACAGTTGCTACTATTGAGCCAGGTACCATCTATTTTATATATCTGTGCATTTGGGGGGGGGGGTTGCCTATATGTAGAACCTTTTGTCACAACTGAATTTCATTTTGTTAGCTAATGCCCAATGTTCACATCTGTCAAGATGCTTCTGGATCTTGAGCCTATTTTTTGGGGTGTTTTCTGCAAATGTGATGAATTCCCCTTCTATTCCCTATCTAAATCATTTATGAAGATATTAAAGAGTACTGATGATTGAGCCCAAAATTTCTGTTGCTAAGTGAGATAGTTAAGTGAATTTTGCGTCATTTTATCACCTTTCTTGCCACAGTTGTTAAGTGAATCAGTATAGTTAAGTTAGTAACATAGTTGTTAAGTGAATCCAGCTTCTCTATTGACTTTGCTTGTCAGAAGGTCGCAAAAGATGATCATATAACCCCAGGATTGTTTTTCATAAGTGTGAACATTTTTTCAGTGCCATTGTAACTTTGGTCACTAAATGAATTGTAAGTTGAGGACTATCTGTATGTAGTTCCATTAAGGACTACACATTAAATGTGGTTGATTGGCCAGTTACAAATCCATCTGGTGGTAATGCTGTTTATCCCACATTTTTCTAGCTTACTAATAAGAAGGTTGTGGTCTACTTTATCAAATGCCTAAAAAGTTTTAAGTTTTGGATGAAAAAATAAATTATTTTGCCACTATTTCATACACTAAATTATTTGCCATATTCAAGCTAAGCTTTCAATGAGAATTGTAGGATTCAAAATTTTAAAGTAATATAAAATAAAAACACTATCACAAGATCCCATGAAATCCAGACTACCCACAACCATCTGTGACAATATTTCATTTTTCTGTAACAAATGTTCACATGACTTAAGAAAACTAAAACAAAAGAATCATTGATTTAGTTACATGTTAATGATTTAGTGATTTTAGGCTGGAGCCAGAACAAAGAGAATGTTGAAAGACTGATAGATATTGATATTGTTCAATGTGCTTACAGTAATTTCTACTGCCATGGTATAAGCTCAGATAAAAGAGAATACTTGGCTTCTGATGTGTTTCATTAATCCTGCAAGTCTGTTTAATAAAGATTGATAGTGAAATTGGCCAGTAAAGGCAAAATAACTTTGCTGTAACATTTTTACATTTATTAAAATTGGAACCAAATACCTACTTAAATGTGCTAACTAAAGCCAGCTCCTCAATCTGGTGCCTCCAGGATATGTCAGAACTACAGTTCTCCAAATTTCAGGCATACTACTCAGATATATGTAATCTTATCAAACTTCAAAGGCACCAAGTTGGGAAAGACTGAAATAAATAAGTTATTTTAATGTAATAATTGATGCGGATGCCAAAATTAGGTCTGAAATGAAGCAAAATTATTTACTCACAAACCTAACTTAGGTATATAGTTTTGTTTCAAAACAACTTCATTGTATAGATTTAAAGAATGTTAAAGAAATTATATCAAGTTCATATGCTTCTACATTTGCTCGAGCTAAAATTCATAAAATAAGAAAACATTTTAACATCCTGATTGCAACACTAATCTATAATTTGGCATTACATGACAAGTCTGGTCTTTTATTTCTTTTTCTGAGACAATGGAGCATCAATTTCTACTTTGAACTAATTGTAGTATGTAGTTAGGTCCAAATCTGGTTACTTTTAATTAGAGTTCATCAAAAAATGCTAGGAACAGGAATGATTGTTTATACACACAGACAAAACATGGTTCCAAGTTTCTCTTGATGTTTATGAAATGGCAAATGGTAATCAGATGAAAAAAGTTTCTTCTCATTCTTTTCTTTTAGCCATACCAGGGAAAGGGAAAGTGGATTGCATGAACAAGATGCTTGAATCCATCAAATTACATTAAGGAATATTGTTACTTTTGAGCATGAAATTTAAATCAGTGATAAAGCTCTCCCACTGCATATTCAACATTTGATCAGTGAGCTAACACTAGAAAGATGAATTATCAAGATCATGCTGGCAGAGCTACTAGCAGTTTCTTAAACATGAAAGTACTCACCTAAACTGAATAGATCTTCTTATTCAGATTAATTTGAGGGCCATCTGCCTGGTTTCAAAATTAATCTAATTTAAAAACTGGCCTTAGTCTAGTCTGCACTTTGGACTGGTGAGGCACAGGACAGAAATCAATGTGCTTTCTCTCACAGCCTTTCCCTTTTCATCTTCAGTTTGAGGTCTATATTGGAAGAGTTTCAAGAGTTACAAGTTTCAAGTATTTGCTGGTGTGAATGTGGGAAGGGCCCTCTCCTTTTTTCTTTTTGTATCTCTCTTAATGCTTGGTTCTTTCCCAGGTCTGCTAGGTACACTCTCAAAGAAATTAGAGTGAGACCAAACCAAGGGCAGAGAGCCCAAATTAATAAAAGTTTGGAAAGAGTTAAACCAGGCAGATAGAAATGGGTATGAATTGATTTAATTGTTGTAACAGATTTTTTCACCTCTGACTTAACTTAGTATAGGTTGCTATTGTGTAATGACTATTGGAAATTTCAGTGGCCTCTACAAAAGTTACTGATTATTCATCCTCAAAAATATTACTGCTGCACCACCTCCAACAGCCATATGTTCACATTTTGGGCATTTGGTAACCAACTCAAATTTACAATCAGTTCCAGCATTCTGCAGTCATGTGTCCATCATTTGTCACATTTTTTTGCTGGTTTGCTGGTTTCAGGCATTCCCCCCCCCCCAGTTTCTGGCAAAAAATGCCAGTTTGGGTGTATGGAGTTGTTTAATGACCATGTGATTCACAACAACTATGGTGACTCACTTTAAAACAGTCATTAAAATGTTTGTAAAATCAAGTCATGCAGTGACCCGTTTAATAATGAGGCTCAATTGTGGTTGTTAAGTGAGGACTACCTATTATTAATACTGTATTATGCTTTATACAATAAGCATATATTTTTTTTTTAAAATGGAAAAATTTAAAGAAAATTATTAAAAGCCACTCTAAATTCTGTTTTGCCTTAATTTAAAGAAATGAACAGAAAAGTATAATTATTATTTGACTTAAGTGGAGCTTTGACAATGATGTTTTCTTGTTTCTCTAAAATGCTTGATGCAATCTTTTTATGAATCTATAGAAAAAATATATATTTTTCTCTATACTGGCTGAAATAATGCACATAAATAGAACAATGTATATTGCAGATATATATTGTATCTTATCATTTAACTTAAGACATGGTCTTACATAAATCTGCCTACATTGATTAAGCAACTGCCCATCATCTTCTAGTCGGGAAGCCATATGGTACAATAAATAATCCATGCTAGGCTTTTCAAGATTACACTAATTTTTTACTGGACGTCTAATTTCATATGATTGCTGCTTAAAAACATATTTGTCTCCTGTTTCTTACCTGCTCTGGTTATAACTTCTAGAAAACAACACAAGAAGATATCTCACACATTCTGGGTTTATGATACATGGAGGGGGGGGGGAGAAACAACAGGATGAATTGAAGAGCTTACTATTAACAGCTTAGAACAGGGCCATATGCCATGCTTGGCTGCTCCAGTAGTTTGTCCCAGCCAGTCTGACCACTCTAAGCTTCTCTGGAGTTTTGGCAAAAGGAAGAATGGCAGAAAATAGAGTCAAGAATGGAGCTGACCTTAATATATCAAGCGTGCACTGCAATGAATGACAGTGGTAATAGCTCTTTCAGAACTGAGGAAACTAGGCATGGCCTGGCAGAAACACCATGCAAAGTAAATATCCTTAATGTCCTGCAATCCTATGCAAATTCATTTTGGTATCTTCTGGGGAGGGGAATTGAGTTAATAAAAGCATAAATTTATGGGGGGGGAATTGTCCATGTCAGGGGTTCATTTATATATTATATAAGTACTCCCATCTACACCAAAATCTGGTGAGGCTAGCCGCTATACTATTCAGGTACACCCTTTAATAAAACGGTGGTGTCTTCTTCCTACCTATCCACTCAACCTCGTACACTTGGCATAAAGATGGAGCTCTCCCCTCCAGGAGCAAAGCCAGTGTCAGCATTAAGGCTCACCTACTTTTGAACCTGATTCTGTCGACTGAACCTCTCTCTCCATATTATGAACAGAACACCCAGGCCGGGTGGAGAAAGGAAAGAGAGGAAGAAGGGACGCTCCTAATCCAGCTGCTCACCAGTCCCCTGGGCATCTCTCCCTGTGCAACATGGCAAGCGGGTTGTTGGACTGGGTCACTCACCGCCTCTAAGGCGAGCGTACTTTCTATAGCCGGGAGGGGCGAGGAAGACTGAAGATGGAGGTGAGGTGGGTTTGTGGGAAAGGAGATGCTGCGGCTGCTTGGGGAGCTGCTTCCCTTTCGCGCAGCGTCGGCGCGCACTGATTTGTGTCGGGCCACCATTCGACTCAGGACGCGGTGGAGAAACTCCCCCCCCCCGCCCAGGCAGGGGGGACCAGCTCTTTTCCCTTCGTCCTTCCCTTCCCTTCCGCTTTCTGTTCCTATAGAAACCCTGAAATACCTCCAAGAAACCATGGCTGGGCTCCGAAGCTTCTCTCCGGATTGGTAGAGGGGGGGGCGAGGGGAAGGGAGCGGCGTATCGCGGGGAGCGCGCCATGCTGGGGCAGACCCGGTAGCAGCAGCAGCAGGAGGGAAGGCACGCGCCCCCTCCCCCGCATACGAGTTCCCATGGAGACTGGCGCTGCGAGTTGCAGAAGCCCCTCGAGCAGCACCTGTATGGGCAGCTAGGAATTCAGAGCCGTTTGCCTCGGGGAAGAGAAGCCGCGGCTGACAGGAAGCACACCCACTCACCCCTGCAGGACCACGCCACGGACCGGCGCGCTGCCACCTCCGGCTCATCTCTGTCCTCTCTCCCTCCATAAGAGGATAGGTGATGTTGACTCAGAGAGAGGGGATGGTTCTGCAAGTAAGCAAACTGACAGAACGAAAGAAAATGGGCTTGGCAGATTTTCCACAAACATTCACGTTTGCTGACTGTGTGCGCTCCATTACGCGCGTATCTGGGGGGGGGGGCAGGAACCCCAAATGTCTGCTTTGCTTAGTTCTGCTTCCTTTTTCACATATTTTTGTAGCACATTTTTTTAAAAAAAAATAATTAAAAGAAAAAAAATTACATAGATTAAAAAACAATTGAAAGAAAGAAAAACATGAATAAAAGTAAAAGTGAAAGATATCAAGAGGGGGAAAAAAACCTAAGGAAGCAGCTTCCCATCTTCTTTGTGGTACTTATATAGTTCTATGGGCAGAATTAACGCATACATGGTACTGACTTGTACATGGTGCTGATGTTTTCTCCTCGACAAACATATCTTATGTATAAGGAATATCAGGTGTTGAGAAGAAAGGGCAGGGAGCGCTTGGTCATCTTCATGCTCTGTTGGTGAGCAGTAGAAGCACTTGGCTAGTTGCTCTTAAAAGCCAAAATCTTGAACTTAAGTTCTATTCAGGTATGTTTCAGGCAAGATGGGTTCCATACAAAGAATAGGCTTCAAGACTCTTGATACCAACCCTCTTCTTAATTTCACATATTAAGCGTCAGAACATAAGTCTATATTATGCACAGCATTTCCTTTTTCTGACATCAGTGTTCATACTTAAAGATTGGAAGTCTTCCACCCAATGTTGCAGTGGATCTATAATGAAGTCCTGCCCTTTCTGCATATAGAATTTCAGGTTGGTTATGCATGGAATCCTCTTCCTATGAATAAAGGAATTATGGGTTTGGTCTGATGCAGAGAAGCAGTAGTTATACTTTCTTAGCACAGTGCGTGATCTCTTCTCCTGTGAATACAGTTTTATGCTATTACAGACAATATGATGGATTATGATAGTATGTACTTTTCACAATTTTTACTCTGGAATAGTGTAATATTGTATACATGATTAAAAGAAGCACCCTCAGGTTTCTGTATTGAATATAAGACCATTGACAAACTCTTTTAATCTTGCCTTGGTATATGTATACACACAAAGGCTTATTCCACAGGGTATTTTTGAGTCCTGGGACTGGATTGAAATTCTGTACAATGTAGCTTGTACAAAAACAGACTCAATATCATTTTAGATGACTTTTCCCTTCTTTCTTCTGCACCAAGAGCATTTTCCCCTGAATTCAAGATCTCAGAATTAGGCCTAGGTGTATATGCAGCTTATGATGAAAGTTTATATATATGTATGCTATTTTAAATCCTATCTAGAACCTAATTCTAGAATTAAGGAAAAGCTTACAGAGATGGTAACTTTCTCTCAAATTGATAGTTGGCCTGTTCTTACCTAATAACCTTTGGTTTCTTGTTTTGTTTTTTGTTTTTATCTTATTTAATTTATTTTATGTCTTTATAGGTGTCATTTCATACCCTGAATGCACCCAGAAGCAACAACTTGCAGCTTGTGGAGCATTGATGACACATGGCTTGTAAAGATGCCTTTGGTTGCATTTTGGTTTAACTGTAGCTCCTGGGTGGTCTTCAGGGAAGCTTCAGGTGGAATATATTACAGTAGTAAATTGTGAAATGACTAAAATATGAGTAACCACATGAAGAGCTTCCTATTCTAACAATGGGCACAGCTAGCACACAATATAATGACCCATGTAATGATCCTCCTGGCCACAGCTGCCACTTGCATTTTTGGCAGTAATTGTGAGTCTAGAAGGATTCCCAAGTTGCATATTACTCTTGAATGGGGAAGAGCCATGTCATCCAACAGCAAGGGTGCATCATCTTCTAGCACCACACCATGTTTTTGCCTTACTTAATTACTGTTTCAAAGTGCTCTCCATCCTCTTCTGGTCTTCATTATACTTTGAACAATTCTATTCAGAAGTACAAAACTGCCCAATCAAACTCATTTTTCCCAGTCTCCATTTATCTGTATAAAAATCCATAAATCAGCTTCAAGAGCCATTGCTATCTGTGCCATTACAGGTAATCCTCAGTTAACAACCACTTACTCAGCAACTGTTTGAAGTTGTGATGATGCTGAACAAATGGTACTTTCAATCAGTCCTCCAAGTTTGGCCCATTAGAGCAACTCTTGGTCATGTGATTGTGATTCAGGTGCTTGGAAACCAGCTCACATTTATTATGGTCGCAGCAGCCTACGGTCATGTAATAACCATTTGTGACCTTCCCTGCTTGCTTTCTACAAGCAGAGACAATAGGAAAGCAGCAGCACACCATCTTCTGCCTGCCTGTATCTGTGTGGCACCACAACACCTTTTCCCAATCCTGTGCTTGCATGGCACTGTAACAATCACCTCCTGCTGGCCTGCTCATGTGTCACCTGGACTTGCAACTTCTTACTGGATTTGCCATTGACTTTGCTTATTGGAAGCAACAGGAAGTCGCAAATCATGGTCATGTGAGGTCCTTGCTTAACAACCTATGATCTTTCCTTAATGATGGCAATGGGGACTGCTGTGATTGTCATCACTAAATGATGTGGTCTTGTGACATCCCTTTTATGGCTACATCACTTAGCCTGCTTGTATCTGTGTAGCACCACAATACAGTAATTAAGCAAGAACTACCTGTATAATTGCCAGGTATTTTGCAAACCTCAGTATTTTTCCTTAAAGTTCTGTCTGAAGCTCCACCACTAATACCAACATGGCATCTGATTGAACTTCTGAACAACAACAACAAAAAAAATTGTACCACACCATCTGGAACCACTTGTTTCCTATAAGAACTGTTTCTTAAGGGAATGTAAATTAAGATTTACTTCCCTTATCAGCCAAGAAAGTACAAACTATTTTGTTTGGGTGCCTGCTCATATTCATGGATGTGTGAAGAATGGGTAAGAAACCATAGTTGAATGTAAGTTCATCACAGTTTGCATTACTTGGAATTATTTTTTTTTAAAAGTCAATATATAGCTGATAATACATTACTCGTCTTGTTAAGTGTCAGTATTTCTATATATTCACACATACACAAGTCCTGAGATATAATTAAGCAGAACTTGTTCATTATGTTTAATTTGAAACAAACGTTTAAAAAAATGCTCAAATGTATTATTCTTTATTAGATCACCTCTTGAAGGATAAAGCCAACAGCTGGTATGTCTTGGCTTATATTAGTATCATATTATGAGACCAATTTCAGGAAATATTCATTAAGTTGCAAAAATGGCTCTTTTGTTTGACATATCTATATTAATAAAATATTGTCATGGAAATACATTCCAAGTCCTTGTCTTCATTGAGAATCCAGCATGCCTTCTCTGGGAAACTATTTTACAAGAGCTTACCAGAAAAAAAGGTGACCTAGAACATAAGTAGTATTGAATTGAGATTCATCATGCTCATACGATGATTAAATCTTTTTATTTTAAAAAAAATCTTATCAGAATAACAGTTTTTATACTATTATAGCCATCATTACTTACTGAATAGTTATAATCTAGAGTACTATTGAAATGAGTTCCTTTTGCTTCCTCCAAGGTCTGCACTGATCAGATTCCTACTAGCAATTGTTTTGATGTGCATTATTCCTTTCTTTCAGAGTTTAATGTAGGTTTCATAACTGCATCAATTAAATATTTGATAGTTTCAGAAACAAGAAAAAAATGGCAATAGTTTCCAAGAAAATGCACTGCAAATTTTGGTAAATATAGAAATGTGTCAAAGGGGTAATTTGCTTCAATGAAGGTTTGCAAGAAGCTTCGAAGCAGCTTTTATGAAGCAATGCACCTTTTTTCATTTCTTTTTTTTAACTGCCTCCTATTATTTATTTATTTTTAATTTTAATTTTTCCTTTTTCTCTTTACAAACAACAAAATACAAAGTACATTTTTTCTTTTTTCTTAACAGTACTATGTCCTATATCTCTTGCAATTATTTGCATTTATTTACATTACTTCTCATACTTTTTTATTCCTCAATTCTACAAGTAAAGTTTTACACAAAGATTTTTAAACTAAAAATGAGGCTGCTTTGTTTTTATTTTTTCCAATACAGCTATCTAGCAGTTCCAATAGCTAAAAAAGGTTTCTTATGATATTTCTGAATTTTACATTTTATATTAAAAATTTTAAATACAATAATAACCAATACAAGTTAAACTCAGAAAAAGAGATAAGGAGAAAAACTAAATAATGCAAAGAAATATAAAAGAAAACTAGAAAAAAGGAAAAAGCATAATAAAGAAAAACTATGTAAAGAAATAACTTCCACTTCAACATAAGTAATAAAAATGATAATTCATCACCTCCTATAAAGTTACAAGCAAATATTTCTTCCCATAACTCATCCCTTTTATATGCAAAACCATAAATCCTTATTTTTTTCAATCTTATTGTGAACAAAAAGTCCATAAAGGGTTACCAGAGCTGAATAAAAACATGTTTTATTTTAATCTTCCTGAAACTACAATAACTTTATATTCCTTTCTTTTACTTCTAACAATCTTGATCTTTAATTCATTCAGATGTTCTCTCCCCCCCCCCCACGTAAAAGCTTTTTCCGAGGCTTTAGCAGGCTTCTTTTATAAATTGGAAAATCGTTATCCAGGTCAATGTCTTGGTTTGTCTTTTGTATTTCTCCTTTGATTTCCAAAGCTTTAACCAGCTTCTTTTGTGTAGCTAGTAAAAAGTACTTATCAGGGTCATCCTCTTGGCTCTTGTAATCATACTTTTTCTTTTCATTCGTATTTCTGATTTGAATGTCTTGCTTTTTTGTAATCCACACTATTTTTAATCCAATATTTTTGATTCCACTATTGGTGTATCAAACAAAATTTGTTTCACATTTGTTATTCCTTCATTAACATCTTTTAGACATAGTCTATCCATAGAAGCAGACCATTACGGTTATTTTGGTTACTAATTTCTGGTACCATTGAACATCCCTTTTAATATTTCAAATGAATATTTCGTGTCATTTTGTAAATCCTAATCCCAAAGACATTTTTTTGTGTCATGTCTGGAATTTAGTCCGCTCTAGTGTCCAATTTAAATCATAAGATCTCTCATCTCTGTTATGATTTATATTAGTCAAAATTCTGGTTCTCACAAAAGCTGTTTATTTTAATAGTTAATTTCAAAATAGTAAAAGTTTCACTATTCCAAATTTGTCTGGACCCTTAATTCATTTACAACTTTTTAGTTCAAAATCTTGGGTAGTTTTTTGCTGTTTATTTTAAATTCTTTAGCTTCTTAAATTTATAGTTTTTTCTTTTGTTCAGGAATAAAGAGAAACTCACAATGATTTTTCAGTTTGTCATTCCAAATTCCTCTGATATGCTTAAGATATTTAAATAAGCAATTTACAGAAGTGATTGAAAATGGGGTTAGCCAACTTTAATGGACACTGACCATAGTTGGAAGCTTGATGATAATCTCATTGTCTCCCATGACTCAGACCTGCTGGAAACTGCTATGCTGTGGTCTCCTAATAAGAAGCAGCTGTTTTGAAAGCAGCTGTTATGGTGCAGGTGTCCAGAGTACTTATCCATAGAGGGTCTAAAGAACCAGTGTGCTATCCCTCTCTTTCACACACACATATACTCACACACCACACACGTAAGGAGTCTTGATTAAGGCTTCTGAGCCTGAATTGGTATTCCCTAGCAATTCCCTGTACCAGGTCAACTTAAATGAGTTCCACAGGATACGCAAATGAAGCCAATATTAATCCTCAAGGTAAAGGCGAATCCAGTCCAGTAGGCAAAAGCACGTTTCCAAGGCAAAGGCAAGTTCCAAGGGAAAGGCAAGTCCACAGGCAAAGACAAATCCTCAGGGCAAAGGCAAGGCCACAAGGCAAGGTCACAGCTGAAGAGAGATGATTTTGAGTTCAAGGCAAGAACATACAGCAATGAAACAAACATGTTGTTCCCAGCATCATCTCCATCTGTCTGCTGTGCTAAATAGCCAGCTTCTGGTGCAGCCCATTAAGGGGAGGGCGAGGCTGTCTCCTTGCAAGTAATTGGGCTGACCTTCACTGCTCCTGCCTTTTTTCTGCCCTACATGTTCTTGGATCAGGTGCAGACTGCAGTTCCTCTTTCTCATTGCTGACCAGCTGTAGCTGCCTGCTTTGCCCACGTGAAGCCTCAGGGCTGTCCTGCTGCAGCTGTGCTTCAGCCAAATCATTCTCAGATGGCTGCTTGGAGCCATTGACCAACTCCCCTCCTGAAGTGCTTTGAACTGATTCATCCTCTTCTGAACTGCCATCTAGACTGGTGTCTATTCATTGATTCTTTGGACTTTGCCACAATAATAAACTCTGCTCTTCAACTTCCCAATCCATACTGGACAATATCCAATAATACAAGATCTAATACAATAAAAAACCTCAGCAGTAGCAGCAACAATGTTAATTTACATAAGTTTTATACTGTGACATTTTAATATTCATTCATTCATTCATTCATTCATTCATTCATTCATTCATTCATTCATTTTTAGCCATTGTTTATCCACTGCAGAATGAAGACCTCTTCTGCATGTTTGCAATCAATGTGGTCCTGATCTTTCTTTTGCTAATTGGGCTTGCGATACTTGCTGATGTTGTCAATCCATCTTGTTTTAGATCTCTTTTGTGGACACTTTTTCAAGTGGGATCCATGCTGTGATTGCCTGAGTCCACCTGCTATCAGTTCCTCTTGCTATATAAATTTAATATACATCACTGAAATATGTTCCTTGTTCATCTTTGGATTTTCATCACAATGACAGAAAATAAACCTGAACAGTCTTGAAATTCCTGAAGAAATATACAACTCCCTCTACTGGAAATAACTTGTAGGTTAACAAAAGAAAGAAAAACTTCTCATATCATTCAATTAGATCAGCTGAACATTTCAAAACAAAATTAGAAATAAAACTATAATAGCCATTTAACATATAATGTCACATGACAAAGTCTATTTTTGCATATTTAGAATTTGATATATCTTACATTCTATTATTACTGAGGGAGTTTGTTTTGTGGATGAATTAATATCCACAATATACCTCACTGCCTCTTTAAAAATTGAAGATGCATACTATCTTTTCCTCTACATAACAGTTTTCCTTACTTTAATTTAAATAAGAATTTGCACAGTTTTTAAAAGAGATTTCTCTGAATATCAGATAATAAGGCATAATTGCGTTTTCCAGCATCATATACTAAAAATACTTATGAATTCCTTATGAATTGAAATTTAAAAGCAGCAGTTTTATTTTGTGATTCTGGTGAATGTTCATGGGAACTAATTAGGAACAATAAATCTTTTTTATTTCTACAAATATATGTATTTATCATGATGCAAATATTTCTTAGTTTCTCTTCTGTTATGTATTGGCTGTATGCGGATTGAGACTTCTGTTTACTTCATATCTACATTCTGTGATCTTTTTATATGAATCTGAGATTGTAGATTAAAGATCAACTCTGAATGTCCTAGCTATCAGTGTGGAGCTTATTCAGAAATAGGCCTACATTATGGGACTTCTTTCTGAGTCAGGTTCATTGGTGTACACTTTTTTTCCCATTTTTAGGGCCAGGTTTGTTGTTTATTTGTTTCCATATTTATTATTTTTCCACATAACTCAAGGCAGCAAACGTACCCAGCACATATCTTACTATTTTCTCCACAACAACCCTGGGTGATGAGTTGGGCTGAGAGAGAATGAGGTCACGCAGCTGGCTAAATCAAATCAAACCCCATCTAGATGATAGCATAGCCATAGGCTTTCCTCATATCTCCATGAAACACATTTTAAGATGTGGGATATAGAGAAGAACCTCTCTCAAATATCTTAATAGATAAATTGGTTTGTATTGGAAAGGTGTTCCATAGATCAGAGGTCCCTAATCTTTTGGGCACCAGGGAGGTGGACCGGAGGGGGTGTGGTTTTGTGTGCTGCCTGCATCCCACAGATAGGGCTTTGCTTCTTTGTGTGGCCTGATTGCTGGCATGCCACGGCCCGCTACTGGTCCAGTGACTGGGGGTTGGGGACCCCTGCCATAGATAACCTGAACCTATGCTATTTAAGTTTTCTTATGTGTTTTTTCTAATAGAAGAATTTGTTCTTTTTTTTCTTCCATGTCAACCAGAAGTATTATATTTGGTTGTACTATAATTTGTAAATAATTATTGTTCATTACTTCAATCCTATTCAACTGCTAGGCTATCACAATTGTTTCTTGTTATATACTGGCATAAACAAAGGAGTACAAAATAGACAAAAGGTAATTCAGAATGACAGATCTGCCTGTAGCATTGGCTGTAGGGGATACAGAAGTGATGGACCTTGTGAACTGCCCTTTGCTTTCCCTGAGACTGCTAGCACTGGTGACAATTAATAGTTTGTTATAGCTGTGGTTTTGGGAAAGAGGCAGTTGTCCACTGGGAATAGTGT
Source organism: Crotalus tigris (assembly GCF_016545835.1). Classification (NCBI taxonomy): domain Eukaryota; kingdom Metazoa; phylum Chordata; class Lepidosauria; order Squamata; family Viperidae; genus Crotalus; species Crotalus tigris. Next base: position 4,101,117 of record NW_024100678.1, read on the forward strand.
GGAGACAATGAACCTGTTTACAACAAGCTGTTGTACAGCTGCTGCATTGCAAAATCATAAATGGAGATGATTAGATCATCTATTTTGACATTATAGGATTAATCCTTCTAGCACAGTCTAAACTGAAACAGAAAGAGAATCAAATAAAATCTGCTACCTAGAAGTATGATAACTAACAAACTATAACTCATATCTGACTCTCTCTCTCTCTCTCTCTCTCTCTCTCTCTCTCTCCTAGATCTGAGTGAAGAATTTGAGATAGTAACAAAAATTCAATGCCAGTGCAATAATTTAAATATAATTTATTGCCCAACTAGGAGAGAGAAGCTCTGAGGTCTTCTCTGGGATGACTGTATAAATTGTTGTTTATCTTCTCATAAACTGATTATTTTAGAACAAATTAAATGATTTGGGAGTGAGAATATGTATATTCAAATAGAAATAATTTTCTGCAGTTTCTTATTGTCATTTTAAACACTGCTTTTAATTGTTTTATTTATTTTAATTATTCTCTGCAAAAATATGCACTTGTGCTTTTATTTAGTAAAATTTCCCCTAAATTGTTAATTTTTCTGAAATATTAATTTAGGGTACTTCAGACTGCAGAAGAGAGGGTATTATTCCTTATTAGTTCATTTCCTTAATGAATGCCTCAAATAGCAATTAGACTTTAAAACAATCTTGTTCAAATGAATGCAGTTATTCAAGCCATGTAATCTGGGAAATTCTAGCCAACAGTGAGTTTCCTTTTTTCAGGCCTGGGGAAACAATAGGAATCCAAAAAGGGAGACATTTGAATGAATTTAATAAGCTAGAGGGGAATTTATATTTGACCTGTGCTTTATACTGTCTGATTTAAGAAATCATAGGGGATTTGTGAACATGAAAACCCTCTCAGAGGAAATGTTGAAAGCAGACATTTGGAGAGAAAGGGGCGTTGTCTTACCTGAACGCCTTTTCTCAGCATGATGATGGAGAATCCACGGATGGGTTGTCTTAATCTATCTGCTCCAATTAGACTAAGTCTGAAATTTAGTACCGCCCCCTCTGTGCCAACTGCACCCCAGTTTTAGGCTAAGGCGATACCCAGACTTTAGTCCGACGCGTCTGAACAAATGGGGACCAGGCCAACTGACCTAATGGGAGGGAGTGGATTCTCCATCATCATGCTGAGAAAAGGCGTTCAGGTAAGACAACGCCCCTTTCTCCAGCATGATTGGATGGAGAACCCACGGATGGGACATACCAAAGCCCTGTGTCCCTAGGGTGGGGAATTAGATTGGGCCTGGTTCCCACCCAATGTTAATGCGTGTTCTAGGACCTTGCGGCCAAATGAAGCCGTAGAAGATGCATATATATCCATCTTGTAGTGACGGACAAAGGAGGAGGGCGATGCCCATGTTGCTGCCCTACAAACTTCCTCTATGGATGCCTGGGTAGACCAGGCTGCTGTAGTGGCTGCGCCCCTGGTGGAATGGGCCGTGATATAGCTGGGAGCTTGTAGTGATTGAGTCTGGTATGCCAGAGAAATACAAGCTCTAATCCACCTGCCTATAGTGGGTGAGGAAACCTTCTGTCCTAACGACGAAGGGTGAAATGACACAAACAGAGCCTCAGTCTTGCGGAAGGATGAGGTTCTCTGTATATAGCAATATAAGGCCCTGCGAACATCCAATCTGTTCCACTGAGCCTCTATGTCATTAGATGGGTTCGGACAGAAATCCGGCAAAACTATGTCCTGTGATCTATGATACAAGGAGTTGACCTTGGGCACGAAAGAGGGATCTAACCTGAGAGTAACCCTGTCCCTATGGAAGATACACAGGTCCTTTCTCACTGACAGGGCAGCCAGCTCAGAGATTCTTCTGGCTGAAGTTACAGCAACCAGAAATGCCACCTTCATTGATAATAGTTTGAGCAAACAAGTGTCAATTGGCTCAAAGGGTGGTGAGACAAGAGCCTGTAAAACCTGATGAAGGTTCCAGGAGGGATATCTATGTACCGCTGGTGGTCTGGCATTGTTAGCTCCTTTTAGGAAGGAGCGTATCATAGGGTGCTGTGTTAAGGGTTCCTTGCCACAGGAAATAACCGTGGCGAGTGCTGCTACCTGCCTACGGATGGTGCTTGTGGAAAGCCCTTTGTCCAAACCGTCCATCAGGAACTCCAAGATAACTGGCACTGCAGCCGTAAGGGTTCAATTTTGTGAGCTAAACACCAATTACAGAAGCTCTTCCACATGGCAACGTATATTCTATTCGTCGAGGGTCGCCTGGATTGCTAGATCATGGCTATGACCCTTGATGAATATGAGTCTAGGCCTAAGGCCTGCCTCTCAAATGCCAGATGGTTAACTGGAGCCATTGAGGGTCCGGATGATGTAACTCCCCCTGAATGAGGGAGATCCGATTGGCTGGAATCCTCCATGGAGGGGATGCGGAGAGCTCCATCAGGTCGGCGAACCAAGATCGTCTCGACCAATGTGGGCCGACCAGGAGGATCTCTGCTTGTTTGTGAAGGATCTTCCTGATCGTGGCAGGTAGAAGGGGCAGGGGAGGAAAGGCATAGAGCAGTTCCCTGGGCCAGGGGCTGCGGAGTGCATCTGTTCCTTCCGCTGATGGAGATGGGAACCTGGAAAGGAATCTGGGAAGCTGTGAGTTGGCTGGGGAGGCAAACAGATCTAGGGTTGGGGAACCAAACCTGTCCACGATCTCTCTGAAGATCTTCGGATCCAGCTGCCATTCGGAATGGTCCACGGTGGCTCTGCTCAATGAGTCCGCCTGCTGGTTGGCCACTCCTGATATGTGCTCTGCCCTGATGGAGGCAAGATTCAGTTCCACCCAAGACCCCAGCAATCTGGCCTCCTGCATGAGAGGCTTGGACCTTGTTCCCCCCTGTCTGTTGATATGGGCCTTGGCTGTGATGTTGTCGGTTAAGACCAGGACGTGCTGGCCCTGTACTAAGCTGCTGAATCTCTTTAGGGCCATGTGTATGGCTCTTAGTTCCAGCCAGTTTATATTGTTCTTTAGATCTTGCCTGGACCACTGACCTTGGGCCCAGTGTGTGTGGAGGTGTGCCCCCCACCCAAATAGGCTTGCGTCTGTGGTGATGGTGATCCTGTCTGGCTCTTTGAATTCTGCTCCCCGTGACAGTGCCGGAGAGTCCCACCAACGAAGGGAGTTCAACACCGACCGTGGAACTCGGACCTTCTGGTGGGATGTGCTGGTATGAAGTCTCTGAAATGGAAGGAGAAGCCACTGTAATTCTCTGGCATGGAGACGTGCCCATGGCACAATTTGCACGCAGGACACCATCTTCCCTAGTAGTTGTGAAAGGGATGCCAATGTGACTACTCTGTCCCTTCGGATCCGACGTACAAGAGTCTGGATAGAGTTCCGTCGGTCCTGAGATAGGTAGACCGTGCAGTTGCCTGTGTCTATAACTGCGCCCAAATGGAGGAGCCGAGTTGTTGGTACAGTATGACTTTTCTGGAAATTCACAGAAAAACCGTGCTCCTGCAAAACATTGATGGCTAGGGCGAGGTCTGCTTGGGCACCTTGCCATGATGATGACTGAATTAGAATGTCATCTAGATAGCATTGAACTCTGATGGGAATTTGTCTAAAGTGGGCTGCAATCACTGCCAGTACCTTTGTAAATACTCTCGGTGCAGATGAGAGGCCAAATGGAAGGGCTCTGTACTGGTAGTGGCGTCGGGCATAACTGAATCTGAGGAATTTGCGGTGTCCAGGAAAAATTGGGATGTGCAAATATGCCTCAGTCAGGTCTATGGAGGTAAGAAAGCCACCTTGCCTGATGCCAGCCAGGATTGATTGAAGTGATTGCATCTTAAATTTTTTATATCTCAAGTAGAGGTTTATACCTTTTAAGTCCAAGATCGCCCTCCAGCCCCCTGAAGCCTTGGAAATGACGAAAAGTTTTGAGTAAAACCCTCGTCCTTCTTGGTCTTGTGGTACTGGTTCAATTGCTTGTATTTGCAATAAATGAGCTATTGCCTCTGACATAAGTTCAGCTCTGGTCCTGTTCGTTGAAATAGGACAAGAGCGGAATCTGTCAGGTGGATGGGAACAAAATTCTAGTCTCAGACCTTGGGAGACGGTGTCTAACACCCATGTGTCCATATAGTGGCCGTCCAAATGCTGGAATAGAGGGCCAGCCGGCCTCCTATGGGGGGTGAGGCTGCAGGTTCACTTGCCTCGCTTAAAGGAGCGGCTCCCTGTGCCTCGAAAGGACCGCTTGGTCTGGAACTGTGATCTGCCTCTGTATGCTGAACGATCTTGTTGTCGTTCCTGTCTCTGAAAGGAGGGGTGAGGAGCCTGGGCCCAGTCCCAGGCTGGCGCTGGCCGAAAGGGCTGCCTTCTGTAGTTACTCTGCGACAAGTTCCCCCAGCGTCTATCTCCCCTCCTTGATGTATTAACCAAGGTCTTGCGTTTATCCTTACCTTCGGTTAGGTATGGCTCTAGCGCCTTACCAAAGAGTTGTCCACCTGTATAAGGTTTAGAGGCCAGACGCCACTTGGCCTTGGTGTCTGCTCACCAGTTTCTGAGCCAAAGGAGCCTTCGTGCTGAAATGTCTGCCGCGATGGTCCGGGCAGTGTATCTGATCGTGTGTAAGGAGGCATCGGCTAGATACTGGGACGTGGCCACCAACTTACCCAGATTCTGGTGGGCTCTGAGCTGGTCCGGAGGGATCATGTCCTGGAGCTCCCGTAGCCACAGGACCGAAGCCTGGCAAAGAAGGCCATGGAGGTTGCCGCCCTCGTTGCCCAGGCTGATGCCTGGTGGGACCTGCGTAGGGTGGACTCAATCTTCTTGTCCTCTGCCCTTAGTGCCTCATTTATGTCCCCAGGGATGTTGGACTTGGGAAACAATGAGTTCAAGGGCTCATCAATCTCAGGAATCTCCAAAAGGGAGGTCAGGGAAGGAGCAACATTGAACAATGTTCTCTCTACCGCACCAGGGCTTAAGGGGGATCCTAGTTTTTCCCATTGTTTCTGGACTATATTTAGAAAAAGGGGAGGGCAGGGAATATGATTCTGTGAGACAGAGGGCTCAGTGTATATGGCATGGGGACCCTGGGATGTTGGTGGGTTCTCCTGTTCTTGGGCGAGGTTTGCAGTGGTGCAGGCCTTGAGAAGCAGGGAATTGAAGAAGGAATGGTCAAAGAGACCGACAGGAGGGGTGGGTTCGGATGGGGCGATGCCCTCGTCCTCAGACAAAATTAGGCCAGCTTGTTCAGCTCCTGTAGATTCCAAATCCGATGCGGGATCATCCATCCAATCCGGAGATTGTGAATGATGTGTGGCCTGTGGGGGTGGCTGTGGGGTGTTGGAGGCCATAAATTGAGCCACAGCCTGGGCTATCATGGACTGGAGGAGGTTCGGGTTCAGGGCCTGGTTCTCAGGAGGGCGAAGTCCTGCTGCAGTGGGAGTGAATGTGGCCTGGGGCCCTGAGGTGTCCTGACCGGTTATACCCCTCCCTGAAGCCACTGTTAGGTTTGAATCTGACTCAGGAATTCCCCTGGGGGGAGACCAGGCCCCTGGGGCTGAGGCACTGTGCGAAGAAAGGGGCTCAAATATAGACCTTCCCATCGTGCCTGTCAGATCTGGGGAGGCCGCTCTCAGTCTTTGGCACCCTTCCTCCCTCTTGGCTCCCTGCTTGGCCGGGCTCACTTGGTGGTGCTCTGACCACTTGCCTCTGATTGGCGACTCCTCTTGGCCGGCTCGCTGCCTTTCTCTGCCATGATGAGTTGCTCTGGTCTCAACCTTGGCAAAACGCCCCCCCCCTCGGCGCTGTACTTCACCAAGGGAGTCTACAGAGATACTTCAGCCCAAAAGGGGGTGGGCGGGGAGTTAATGGGCACCCCGATCACTTAGGATCGATCAGGCCCTCCCCGGTCGAACCTGCTCTCTCGACGATCCTGCCACCGATGATGTAATACTGCCTTCAGAAGAAAGTTCCAGGCAGTCTGGGCCTCAGCCACACACAAAGTGGCCGCCAAGGGCTTTTGCCACGCACAAAAGGGCCTCCGAGGGCTTCAGTCACATACAAAATGGCCGCCGATGACTTCAGGCACACTCAAAATGGCCGCCGAGGCTTCAGCCCCACACAAAATGGCCGCCGGTGACTTCAGCCACCCACAAAATGGCCGCCGGTGACTTCAGGCACACTCAAAATGGCCGCCAAGGCTTCAGCCCCACACAAAATGGCCACCGGTGACTTCAGCCACCCACAAAATGGCCGCCAGTGACTTCCGCCACCCACAAAATGGCCACCGAGGGCCTCAACCACATACAAAATGGCCACCGGGGGCTTCAGCCACACCCAAAATGGCCGCCGGGAGGCAATTCAAAATGGCAGCCGCCAATTTCGCGCCCTAAAAAACGGCCGTTGGAAGAAGGCCTTGAGGCCTAGGGTCTAAGCTGCAACGAGCCCTCGTTCGGGTGAATCGCCTGGGCTCCTAAAGCAGCTGGTGGCATGTGATTAGGCCGGCTGGAAAAGCTGTCGTCCAAGGCCTGACAGGCCCTCCCGGCTCCGAAAATTGGGCTGCGCCCAAATTCTCACCTGCTGCTCTCTGCTGGGGCCGAGGGACCTGGGAAGGCTCCCTCCAGGCTTGATGAGGCTCTGAAAACGACCTAAATCAAAGATTTGATCTTGCTGTCCCTAACTGAGGGAAAACAAAGAAGGGAAAGGTTCCCCCCCCCCAGAGGGAGAGGATTGTGAGTCTGTCAGCCTGAATAGGCTTCAGACTGGGATAATTGATCTTTCTTCTAGATATAATCGATTCTGAATCAATAATAAAATAACAAATAATAATAATAGCCTGAGCTAAGTAATTAAATAGAATTAAACAGTCTTCTGCTCCAGGAGCGAAGACAAAACGCGTCTTGGGGCAAAGAGACTAAGTCTAAAACTGGGGTGCAGTTGGCACAGAGGGGGCGGTACTAAATTTCAGACTTAGTCTAATTGGAGCAGATAGATTAAGACAACCCATCCGTGGGTTCTCCATCCAATCATGCTGGAGAATACCAATATCATTGACCATTTTTTGCACCTTACAATTGCTTATGTTTTTAAGCAGACAATGTCACTTCATATCACAAATCAAAAAAACATCCTTGCAGTGTTTGTACAAACAAACAACATCATAATAGTAAGTAAATGGGAGGAAGAATTCCTTAGGTAACCCACCCTTAGATTTTAAATACTGTTACAATTGATAATGTATTCTGTTTACTTTGTTTGTGCATATTGTTACCTTTGCTTTGAGAATTCAGTTTATGAGGGGTCCTTGGTGCTCTCTGAGCTTGCTTGTTTTCTTGCAGACGTTTCATTATTCAAACTAAGTAATGTCATTAGTGCTAGTCTAGCACTCATGATTTTATCTAGTTTGGGTAATGAAAAATCTGCAAAAAAACAAGAAAACTCAAAGAGCATCAAGGACCCCTCATTTCAACCGAGCTACAAATATTCTCCTGTATTGGTAATTCAGCTTATTAAAGTGTTTGTAATTTTATTTGTACTTGTTTGCTTCATTATATTTGTTATAGTTAAGACTGCTGATTTTATAGCGTCTACAAAAATAATGTTATGATCATGACTGTAATCAAATAAGTTTACCCCAAGCCAGTGTGTTTGAAAGGAGACAAAACTCCTAATAGATTTATTGATGTATTTATAACATTTATATCATGTTGCAATCAATTTTAACTTTTAGCGGTTTATATAATATAAACACAATTAAATCATTTGCTATAAAAATAAACAAAAGAAAAGAAAACCTTAAAGGTCAATCAAATAATAAATTCTCCCTAGAATGCTCTATAGACAGCTTCTCATTTAGCATCTTTCTGACTGCAGACAAGAAAAGGGCCTATCTGATCTCCACAGGGAAACTGTTCTAGAGCAACATTTTTGGGCATTTTAGGTAATTAAGAGTAGCTTCTCCTAAGATGACCTATTAGGTCAGAAAAGGTCTGATTGGAGTAAGTAAGTCTTGCAATACCCAGATCCTAAGCCATAAATGGCTTTATACAATATAACCAAAATTTTAAAATATATCCTGAGTCCAAGTGGAAGCCAGTGCAAGGCCTGCAGCAAGTCCTGGATTAATCATTAAGCAAAATAAGCACAAGCCTATGGCACCAATGAAAGGAGTGGGGAGCTATCATGCCCTTAACTCTTTCATTGTCATACTTGACTTTAGTTTTCAACACAGTTAATGTCTTGTCAGTTCAGTAATAGAAAGGCTGGGGGCACTATATGTTGGGCGGTACTTACAGCATCAGCTGGCCTTAGTCAAGTCCTGCCTGTACATGGGTATAATATGAATACTGAATACAGGGCTAACTGTCTTACAAGTAGTCCTTAAAGACTCCCCTGTACAAACATTTCAACCATTTGTGTTGCATATACACATATAAACACATTTGTTTAATTTATATAGCCACCTTTCTTACTTACATGTGGCTCTAGGGAGCATACAAAGTTAAAATCGAAGCTAAAAATCCATATTATTCAATCATTAAAACAAATTAAAAACAGTTACAAGTGTGCAGTCTATACTTAGAACAATCATTTAGTGAGCTCCACACCTCAGTGGTTTCCCCAGATTTAGGCTTTTTGGAAGATCACCAGGGTTCTGGAAATACCTCTGAAAGTACACAGTAGCAATGGCTGGAGAGTTTTGAGCAAGTTATTTTTTTAAAATTATTTTATCTGAAAATGGCTTCACAGCCATATGTGTTCTGAATAATTATGTGTTTATAGCATTAATTATGTAAAATGTAGAAATTACTGATCATTAGTATTTTCACTTTTGTAACAGTCTCTGACTTAATATTTTCTATTACAAAGAAAACATTTGCAATGTGTATATAGTTTTGACTGGCTGAATTTAAGCATTTTTATGTACTTATATCTGACTAGGGGATATCTGACTACTAGTAGTACAAAAATAAAATGTTGGTACTGCAATAGCTATCATTGACTTAGCTATGTAAGCCTTTTGCAAATATGTGAGGACAATTGCATAAATATTTGACCCAGTACTTGACAACTAACATATTTAGCAATGCTGAGGCCTCAGGTAAAATGCTGGTTCAAATCCAAAGAACATTAGACATCTGTGAAATCTTATACATATTCAGGAATAAATCCACTTATGTTCAGCTGGATGTATTATTCTGTTAACAGTTATAGAAATTCAGCCAGTCAGATTAATACAATTAAATTCAGCTAACTTAAATGCTGCCACTTGAATGGAATTTACACCTGGTTCATTTAGTGGAATGGGACTAATATTGTCCTTAGTCTGATCTGCTGAATCTGGAAAGCACCCTGAGTCCGTGGAGAAAGAGCTTTACTGCATAATACTGAATATGTTCTCTCCTTGATCTTGTGTACTGCTATATGATACCGTGTCTTGTTTTGCTGGCACATTTATGTTGCACACCATACAATTGCTATAAATTTATAGATGCAACCAATTCATTGTACTTATTGCATTTCATATCTTATCTAAAATAAAAATAAGATCATAAAAGCAAAGAGACCAGGCAGTCTGCAAAACAGAATTTTATTGTACAAGTATACATATAGGATACAACAAATACTCTTGTCTCTCTACACATATGATTTCAGAAGATTAAATGAAATATTGCTAGTTATCTAGCTGCCATGTTGATCCCCTGAAATTAAATTTAATAAAGAATGGGAAAATAAAAAGTAGATCTAGAATATTTTGTAATGTGATATTCACTAGAGGTGAAATTCAGTTTACATTTAGAAGCTAGTTAATATGTGACTTTACTAGATCTAAAGAACACTAAACATTTAGAAAAATAAAGAAATTCAGAGTCTCTGCTTGTTTAGTATCAATACGAATATCAGTATGTCTTTTGCTATAAATGTAAGCAGCTGTTGTCTCTTTGTTCTACTTTTACATTGTAAAAGGAATGGCTTAGACCAGGGGTTCTCAACCATGGCAACTTTAAGACTTGTGGACTTCAACTCCCAGAATTCCTCAGCCAGCTTTGCTGGCTGAGGAATTCTGGGAGTTGAAGTCCACAAGTCTTAAAGTTGCCAAGGTTGAGAACCCCTGGCTTAGACTTTGTAGAAAATACATTCATGAACTGACTAGTTCATAGTCAATTATAATTACAGGTAGTCATAGTCAATTATAATTACAGGTAGTCCTTGATTTATGACCACAACTGGGTCCAAAATTTCAGTTGCTAAGCAAGACCATGGTTTAGTGGGGTTTCCCCCATTTTATGACTTTTTTGCCACAGTTGTTAAGTGAATCATTGCAAAAGGTGATCAGATGACACTGGGACACTGCAACCACCATAAATATGAACCAGTTGCCAACTGTCTGAATTTTGACCATATGATCATGGGGAGGATGCAATAGGCATAAGTATGAAAAATTGTCATAACTCACTTTTTTCAGTGCTATTATAACTTAAAACGGTCATTAAAGAATGATTATAAGTTGAGGACTATCTGTAACCCTAGTGAGACCACAACTAGAATACTGCAGCCAGTTTTGGTTACCATATCACAAAAAAGATGTTGAGAGTTTGGAAAAAATTCAGAGAAGAGCAACTAAGATGAGCAAAGGCTTGGAGACTAAAACATACAAAGAACGGCTGCCGGACTTGGGTTTGGTTAGTCTAAAGAAAAGAAGAAATAGGGGAGACATGATAGCAGTATTCCAGTATTTGAGGGGCTGCCACAAAGAAAAGGGGGTCACATTTTTCACCAGAACACCAGAGGGCAGGACAAGAAACAATGGTTGGAAACTGATCAAAGAGAGAAGCAACCTGAAATTAAGGAGAAACTTCCTGACAGTGAGGACAATTAACTAGTAGAATAGCTTGCCCCCAGAAATTGTGGGCACTCCATCAATGGAGATTTTAAAAAAGAGGCTAGACAGTCACTTGTCTGGTATAGATTCTCCTGCTTGAGCAGGGGGCTGGACTAGAAGACTTCCCAAGGTCCCTTCCAGTTCTATTCTATTCTATTCTATTCTATTCTATTCTATTCTATTCTATTCTATTCTATTCTATTCTATTCTATTCTATTCTAAATGCAATAGTCAGTCAATTCAAAGGGATAGTAAATAAAATGTCCCAATTATATTTATGGATTTTGAAGGAAGGTGAAACCAGGCCTTGATTTGTTTTAAGATTCAGTAGGAATCTCAAATACACACATACATGTTTGTGTGTACTCTGTATGTCTGTGTGTGTATGCGCACATGATGTATATATGTGTGTGTGTGTGCATATATATATGCACACATAGACTTCTATTGAACTCATTCACAAATTTTGTTCAAATTGAATCACTTCTTCTGATTAAAATGCAATTTTGAATCAAATTTTAACTGCTTTGTGTATTCCAATTAAATAAAACTCACTTAGAATCTTATATACATATTCTATATTTATTGTATAGTGATAATATTTGTATCACTGATTTGACTGTTGTGGTATAATGATCTTTAGATATACCACTGGTATATGATTTTTAGATATCAGTGTCAATATCTTCAATTTACTGTGACCATAAGATATGTTTGCTAGTAATTTACATATTCATTTTGTGTTTCCTGTCATTTCTTCTTAGGATGGAATTGGGGTAGATGAAAAACTGTCATTAAGACAGGTAGCTGTTGTTGAAGATTTCTTTGATATAATCTACTCCATGCATGTGGAAACAGGACCAAATGGAGAGCAAATCAGAAAACATGCTGGACAAAAAAGAACCTATAAAGCAGTGAGTAAATAATCTTACATCAAGAAGAATGGCATATTGTTATGTTTTATCCGAGATAAATAAGGCATATTTGTCAATTATCTTTCAATCAGACCATTTTATCTCTACATGGATGTATGCTGACTTGCATTGAATAAGCTGAGATGTGCTTTAATATATTTGAAGTCCTAGTGAAGAAGGAATGCAGATACTATATTGTGCCAATAAAGTACAAATTATATGAATTATAGTAAAGGAAGATATAATAGGACCTGTGTTGATCAGATAGATCAGAATAATTCCACCGGTATATTTAAATAATGTTTCATACTTATTTTCCTCTAAGTGATAGAGAAATCATGTATATATATTCTGTGTCCTGCTTACTTATTCAGCTGATTCTTTTGTTTTTAACATTTATTTATTAAAATGCTTGATAAGTTATTTTATCCTTCTTAAGAATATAGATGTGAATATTTAGATAATGTATAAATATTAGATAATAGATAATGTATAAATATTATTTATATTAATATATGTATTAATATAGTGTATTAATAGTAAAATAAGATGTTCCCCAATAATTTTACTAGGTATACAATCTTCAGGAAATATGATATTTTTAAAAAAGTTTGAATCAATTTATTCTTAATAGTATCTCAAATGTAATGTGGGCTGTCTTTATTACTTTATTACTTCCATTTATTATTTTGAAACCCCAGTTTTATTTCTCCAGTCACAAAACATGCCTTATTAAGTCCTCTTCTACCTATCTAATTCATCTTTTAGTCAAATAATGTCTTTTACATTACAATAGAACATTGTTAATAGTAATGTACAAATCAGCCAAGTTCCAAATTGAAGAAAGCAATATTCAATTTGAGTTTTAGAGGTATAAAAGGAACAAAATTCAATTTCAATGAATTTGAGGTTAATTCAGTAAAAAAAATTGACCACTGAACTAATAAGGAACATTAACATCCCTTTCGATTTTTTATTCAGATACATAGCAGAGATGATAGATTATTTCCAAAACATTAATGATGAAAGTTTAAGACAAATAACTTCAAGATTTCATATAATAAAAATGTGAAATAGTTTTAAGGAAGATTATTGGATCAGCCTCAACCTACTTCAACTTATTTTCAAAAACTATTTCAAAAATAAGCTTTTCTAAAAATAAAAAAGTCTATCACTTGATTTTCTGGACTAAAGAGCTTATTGATATACTGTAGCTCATTGACAGGGTTATGTGCTGCCTTTTAATTAAAAAAATGGAGGTGTATATATTATCACTATTGCATATATTATACACAATCATATAACTGAAAACCCACTAAGATCTATCTATGCAATAAAAATTCACTTAGAACATGGTCAGGACAGGCAAATACCTGAATGAAACAGAATTTATTGTTTATTTTTTATTTGGGAGGAAATTTGAGAGAATTAAGAAATAAATTATCATTAGGAGAAATTGAATAAACAGGACACTGAATGACTTGAACATTTGCAGACAGACTGGACTACAGAGACTATCATGAACTATATTACAGATCAGATGAATACATTGAGAGCTAGGAAATAATGAAAATAAAAATGTATGGATTTAGTGAAAAGAAGGTAATACAAGAAGGAGTAAATCTGTTTGTAAAAAGAACAGCAAAAAGAACTGTGTCATATTTCTTTCCTTCAACTCAACTCATCTAAAAAAATTATATCAGATAAGTGCGGCACACATATTCTCACTCTTCTGATAGTGTTGTGACAAGCATGATTTTACAGATGTAATAATCTCATTGACTGGCTACTCAGAACATAGTCAGAGAAACATTGTATTCAGCCCTCACCCTCAGCTTTGTTCACATATAGAAGGAAAATTTTAGTGGTGTTCAAAAATTTGCAAAATCAAAAAGTAAATCCATTCTCTGAATAACCCTTAAATTTCTAAAAAATTGATACAAAATTTCTATGTGTAAAACTCTTTCAAAAGGACTTTAAAACATTAGAGAACCACAAGGCAATGGGCCCTATATATACTTACTTTTTGCTTACTTTAATAATTCAGAAAAAGGGTGAGCAGCTGATTCTTTAAGGAATTTATTGGAGATATTAGAATTAAGCTGCAGAGAGTTTAGAATTAAACACTATTCAATACAGTAATTAAAAGTTTCTTGTGAGATTTCTTGAGTATAAAAATATAGTTGTTGTGTAAGCTAGTAGAGCAATCTTGGAATCAAACCAATATCATTCATTATAAAAAACATCAATCAATCAGAATAGAGCTGGAAGGGACCTTTGAGGTCTTCTAGTCCAACCCCCTGCTTATGCAGGAGACCCTATACCATTTCAGACAAATGACTGACCAGTCTCTTTTTAAAAACCTCCAGTAATGAAGTACTCACAACTTCTGATTGCAAGCTGTTCCACTGATTAATTGTTCTCACTGTTAAGAAGTTTCTCCTTAATTCCAGGTTGCGTCTCTCCTTGATTAGTTTCCATCCATTGTTTCTTGTCCTGCCTTCTGGTGCTTTGGAAAATAAGTTGACCCCCTTCTTTTTGCGGCATATGTTTCTTCATATGTTTTTGTCTCCATCATCAGTCTCCAAAAACTCAGATAACAACAACAACAACAATAATAAAGTTGAAAGGGACCTTGGAGGTTATCTAGTCCAACCCCCTGCTCAGGCAGGAAACCCTATACCATTTCAACAAATGGCTGTCCAATCTCTTCTTAAATACTTCCAGTGTTGGAGCATTCACAGCTTCTGGAGGCAGGTTGTTCCACTGATTAATTGTTCTAACTGTCAGGAAGTTTCTCCTTAGTTCTAGGTTGGCTTCTCTCTTTGGTTAGTTTCCATCCATTGCTTCTTGTCCTGCCTTCAGATGCTTTGGAGAATAGCTTGTCTCCCTCTTCTTTGGGGCAACCCCTGAGATATTGGAACACTGCTATCATGTCCCCCCTCGTCCTTCTCTTCATTAAACTAGACATACCCAATTCCAGTAACCGTTCCTTGTATGTTTTAGCCACTAGTCCCCTAATCATCTTAGTTGTTCTTCTTTGCACTTTTTCCCAAAGTCTCAACATCTTTTTTGTAATGTGGTGACCAAAACTGGGTGCAGTATTCCAAGTGTGGCCTTACTAAGACTTTATAAAGCGGTACTAGTACTTCCCATGATTTTGCTTCTCTGCCTCTGATAATACAACCAAGGTTTGTAATAGCTTTTTTGGCTGCCACCCTACACTGCTGGCTCATATTTAAGTTATTGTCTACTAGGACTCCAAGGTCCCTCTCTCAGTTACTGTTTTTGAGCCAGGTTTTGCCTAATCTGTACTTGTATCTTTAGTTTTTCTTGCCTAAATGTAAAAGCTTCCTTTTTTCTACATTAAATTTCATGTTGTTGGATAGGGCTGATTGTTCAAGTTGGTCAAGATCTTTTGGGATCCTGAGCTTGTCTTCTGGGGTGTGAGCTATTCCTGCCAGCTTAGTGTCATCTGCAGATTTGATGAGTTCCCCTTCTATTCCATCATCTATGTCATTTATGAAGATATTGAAGAGTACTGGGCCTAAAACATAATCTTGTGTTACCCCACTGCTTACTTCTCTCCATGTGGATTTAGTACCAGTAAGGATGACTTGTTGAGTATTGTTTGTCAGCCAATTACAAATCCATCTTGTAGAAATGCTGTCTATCTCACATTTTTCTAGCTTACCAAGAAGTAGGTTGTGGTCTACTTTCTTGAATGCCTTGCTGAAGGCCAAGTATACTATGTGTCCACAGCATTCTGATGATCCACTAATTTAGTCATTTTGTCAAAGAATGAAATAAGATTGGTTTGGCATTAACTATTTTTAACAAATCCATGCTGGCTTTTAGTTATAACTTTATTTGTTTCTAGATGTTCTCAGATCTGATTTTTGTTATCTTTTCCATGATAAATATTATTAAGAAAGAAAATTGCACTGAATATACAAAGAAGAAATATCATCACAGGCTTTACAACTTTTCACTTTTTCTATTCCCACCCCTCCTCTCTGTACAGTAAAGTGTAACATCCAGTGTTCAAAATGTTTAAAAATTAAGTGGCACATCTGGCATTTTGAGAAAACATTGTGAATCATTTCATAAAATAATTTCTGTAGTTGCGAAACATCCATTTTATGAAAATCTGATTGCTGAAGCCAAAATAACCAATCTAATTTGTTACATACAATAAAGAAGAGGGGAGGATTTTGCCTACAAATTTCACAGCAAACATTTTATTCTATATAGCACAACTACCATTTAACTGAAGATAAGTTAGTGAGGCTAAAAAGATAAGTTAGTGAGGCTAAAAGTAATCCAATTAATTTTCCCAAATTATTATTAAATAATTTCCTTTAAAATTAATTTAGTTTCCAAAATGTATAGAAAAATCTCAGTGTAATCATTTCCCCTTATTTACTCATTATTTCCCCAGATTTTGGCCCCAATCAAGTCACATTCAAATAATTTTCAGTATGTTGTTTTCTGTTTTATCTGCTAACATCATCTCAGTTTTTCTGTCAGCCAATTTGCTCATTCTTTTTCTCTCTCTGCCACTTAGTTCTCTCAGTCAGTTAATTCACCATTTCCCTTATTTCTTATTTTGTGTCTTTCTCTCACAAAAGAAATAACATGAATGATTACTTCAATTTTTAATGCAAGAATTAGATCCAGTAACTTTTCTAATGTTGCAATGCTACCTACATGTATCTGTGAGAAAGTTTCATTAATCTCAGTATAACTTATTTCTGTGCAAATATTGGGGTTTCGTTATTAAATATTATATGCACAATATAAATATTTTCAACTCTAATGTTGCCATTATCTAGATATCAGGATAATCTTGCTTGCTAGCATGTTTATTTATCTTTAACTGCATTTGTAAACAAATTAAGTATCATTGGTCTGTCTCTGCCAGTCTGAAAACTAATAAAGATTTTGTGGCACTATAAAACTGGCAAATTTGTCTTGGGACACTGTGGTAGCTTGTAAACAGGTAGATAGAGGATAAAATTGGAAAATACTTGGGGAAAGAACCTGGATGTTTACTTGAATTGTAAGTGTCCTGTCATGTCAAAGCTGCAATGCCTGTAGGGCAGTTGGTGGTTAAATACATGAGTACTAATAGGTATTGCATGTGGCAAGTAAATAGTATAACAGCTATCACAACATCTGTATCTGTATCTGCCCCAGCTAACAGATAGTTTCTTTTTCAGTAGCTAAATTGTAAGCAGCCTGCTCCCTGTTTCATTATATCAGAAAAGTACTTATATCAAAAATTTATTTGACAAGTTCAAAATGATTTCCTACTAAATCTAGTTCTTAAGGCAACAAAAAAGAATTTAGTTATATGGCTGGGGAAACACTTCCACAATAATACGAAGATAAACTCCATTTCATTTGAACTTATATGCTCTTTTACTTGCTCATTCACATTCTGAGATTTTATATATGTGGAGCAACTCGGCGCATTACAGACGAGCACAATCAATGGATCGATGACGCGCTCAAGAAGCCGGGCACAGAGGCAGGTTGTTTTATAAGCTAGCTCCCAGATCTCCTTTTACTCCAACTATGACAATGTCGGCAGTCTGGCCGATGAAAGCTTAGTGATTTTTTAACCACAGGCTTGTTTACATTAAACAGTCTGGTTTATTCTATCCTGGTGTTTGTTTTTCTTTGTTTTAACGTAGGCTAATATGATGCCCAGGATTCGCATTTTTAGCATTTTAAAGGATATATACTGTATATATAAATTTGGCCAAAACTGTAACATTAATAGATTAAACTGTACAATGCATCTATACATTTTAAAATCATATATGCAATATATGTATTACCTACTAGCCTCTACTCTGCCAATGACAATGCAGACTTCCAGCGAGGCAGATTCTCCCCCCCCCATTTCTCTTATACCCAATATCTTGAGCAGAGTGAATAGGAATAGTAGTGAAAGAGAACAAAGAAGAGTGGTCCCGATATCAAGCAGAACAAGGCACTGAGTGTTCACTTTCTCATCTAAGCTCTAGTGTAACTTATCTAATAGTGACCAATAATTTGCTTAAAGCATATTAAGCCTTTTAAAACAATGCTTCAATGGACGAAATTTCAAATGTAATGAAAATCCCACCTCCAAAAGAGTACATGGAGTATATTTAATTTAATTATAAGAAAGGGACAGATTAATTAATTATATCTACAGTATGGCTATGTTTCTTTGTATACCACATCAAACATATGCTTTGTCATCTTTTTATAAATCATCAATTATTTAATAGTAATAATGCAGTCTGTACTCTAAATGTTTAGTGTTTGCCATGTACTGAAAAGGGCACTGTTTGGAAATATATTAGTGCAGTATATAATACAGCAAATGTACCACTGGTTATGTAAATCTGATGAATGAAGGATAAAGCAGGATGAATATGGAAAGGATGATGGATTCAGAAGAGCATCTTTTTTAAAAAGAGTAAATACATATATCTCTATGCTTCTTCTTTCACGACATACTAGAATTCAACAAGGAAGTTGCCTAGAAACAGAAAGAAGAAATATGGAGGCATAACCTTGTTCTATCTCTGTTGCATCTGATGAATAACACTGCTAACAATGTTTGCAACAAATATCCTGTGCAATTCTACTTATTGTATTGTATGTAGGTGGCATGTAGAAGAATATCACACAAGAATTCTGTATTAATCTGAAGAAAGAGACAGATTTCTTTTTTCACACACAATCATATTGGAGAACAGAGGTAATTTATTTTTGGCTCATTTGATATCATTCAAACAGCAGTAAAATTATTATTAAAGCTAGTATTTTCTTTAAAGAAGTATAAAATACTACAGTTTCACAAGCTTGTGACTATTTCTCCACTAGAGGTAATTCTTGCTTCACCTTTATTTCCTTGATTCTTAGCTTTAGCCTTATTAGCAATTCTTCTCAGGGAAGAGTGGCTTGATATTTTAGTTTTGCAGCTGAACCACTGAGATTTTTTTTCATAAGATCAAGCAAACAAACCCAATATGAAGTAAGGTTTAGAGGCTATTTATTTTATTTTTATCTTTCATGGAGTAAACTCCATGAATTACTGCCCATGGCAACTTGGAGGCAATAATAATTTAATATTGTTTGCTCCTTACAACTTATGTTTTCAAGTCAGGAATGATTGTGGGATAGCTCAAAACTGTTTCTAAGAATTTAGGAAGTGAAAATGGTGATAGTCTAGATGGAACCTCAAATCTGTTTTATTCTTAATTTGTATCTGAGAATGAATGAAATAATTTTGGGACTGAAGTGGAGCATAAATTCTATTTATTTGTTAATCTACATACTACTAAAACTCTCATGCTTGTTTGATACTTTGTAATTTAAGAGCCTGAAGACCTGGCTCTGCCAATTGGCCTGGGGTCCAGATTGCGGGAGTTCCACGCTGGAGGTGGATGCTGGATTCGTGGCAGACTTTACCCTCCCCCCTGTTCTCTGCTCTCTACCTGTCCATCTTCCTTTTTTTTTTTTTTTAGTAATCAAATAGTTATATTTCTCACTATGTTCTTTTTCATTGCTTATTTCATTATTCTATTCTCTTACTTCTATTCACACTCTTTTTATTTGTTCCTTTTTACTGTTGTGGCTGCCTAGAGTAGCTATGTGGTGAGATAGGCGGCAAATAAATTTAACAAAGAAATAAATAAAATAACCTTCAATTGGGTGAAACATATCATAGGGCAAAACATTGTCAACAAAAGTACCTCAAAGGGGCTAACTTACTGAATGCTGGGACCTATCACGCCCAAGGGAATGACTTTTAGGGATTTTTTTGCTGCTTCAGCACCACTGCTCAACTGTTGTTCGATGCCATCATTACACTGTTATAGTCAGCCACGGTCACTTGATCCTGATTTTCAACATTTCCTGTCAGTTTCTCACAAGTTGATGGGTAACTCGGAAAGAATTGATATGGGTTTCACACTCTTTGCCACTTTCCCACTAATAAAGTATTTGCTTATTAGAAGCTTGCTGGGAGAAACTCAATGGAGAAATTGTGCACTCTTTTCCAGTCTCTCTGCACTTGCACCATGCTGGCCACTCATGCACTCCCTCCCTCCCACCAGCATCTAATTTTCAGTCTGCTGGGAAGACAAGGAAATGGAGAGGGAGGGAGGAAGGAAGGAAGGAAGGAAGGAGAATGAAAAAAGAAAGGAAAGAAGAATGAGTGAGTTAAGGGAGGGAGAGGAGGGAGGGAGGGAGCCACTTACCTGTTGCTGGGAAACAAAGTGAAGAGAAGGAGGAGGGAATGGAGGGAAGGAGGAAGGGAAAAACAGGGAGGAATGTAGGGAGGAAAAGAAGGAAAGAAGAGGAGGGATGGAAGGTAGGTAGGGAAGAACAGGGAGTTCCCACTTCCGCTGTTTTTCCCCCTGCCTGTAGACATTCTGTTTCTCTGATTAGGTAAGGAAATATCTCCGAAATGATGACCCAATGGGTTATGGGTATTACTTCTAAAAGCATCTAATATGCTGGTATACAGAGAAGGTCATTCTTTCCCATTCAGAAAGAGTATCTTTTGTGCCACGCTATGAGAACTGTATATCTCCATGTGAGCTATTTTTGATAGGTATCCAAAATTTATTACTTTCTGCCCTAAGTTCAGGCAGCATACATTGTTCTCCCTCCCCCATTTCCCCCCATAAAAATACCCTGTAGGTTGATAGAAGTTGATGTAACTGGCCTAAAGTCACTCGGTGTGCACCATGGTTGAGAGTAGTCTTGAACCTGTCTCCTTTGTGCAATCTAATGCTTTCTTTATGCACTATACTAGTATATGAAATGTATATCAGTTTCAGTTTAACACTTTTGTTTTCCAAATAAAATTCTATCCTACCTGAATGAATTATGAATTATGTACAGTTTTTGATTAAAATAAATGAAGCATCCTCCAAAATACAGGTTGCTAATGAATCCATAAGAATGCTTCATTAATTTCAATGCACTGCATTTTTGAATATGTCAGTGAAGTTAACTAATGAGTACAGACTATTTGCAGTCCTAATTTTAAAGACTGGTTCAGTCTATCTTGCAGCAACATGGCATTGTCCAATATAATTGTTTATTGTTGAAAGTGGAACTAAGTAGAACTAAGAGTTATGTTCGATAGGGGTTCTGGACATAGCAATCCATGGGGTGGCAAGATGGGGAATGATCAAATATATATCTTAATATTGTGATACTAGGTCTGTCCCTTATGCACAACTCACAATGGAACATTATGATGTGCATATAAAATGAAGGTGCTTCTGTTGTGATGTTTAGATGATTTTTCTATCATGCTTTGGAATGAATGCTTATGTTGAAACATGTATTGAGACGGCAACTATTGCTAAAAAGGGGATTTTTTTGCTCTATTGGGTTTTAATCATGACAGATTGATATGCAATTATATTTTCCCTTTTTTTAACCCAGAGTATCTTCTGGAAGGATGAGGATATCCATGTTCCTTATTTAAAGGCCAATGCATCTGAATTTATCATGTTATTCTCATACTAAGGATAACTTTGCAAGAGCCACTACTTTCACCATTATGTTTTAAAAACTTCAGTAGGTTATATTTATTTGCTTAATTTAAAATCTTTTCAACAGCGTAGATTCACTTCCATGAAGGTGCAATTGAGCACCTTGCATCTGACACTATGGTAACTCTTAAAATAGCTGCATCTTTTCCTGCTACTATCTAAAATTGTCATGCAATTAACAAAGTATTATTTAAAGGCAAAATTGGGGACAAATAAAAGCAGTGGTAAAAGAATATAACAGATAAATGCAAATATTTGGGATATATGAACAAAAGACCTTTTTAGAAACATCATTTGAGTATTTATTATTTTCTTGATTTTTTTGTCATAAGCAAAAATGATTTTATTAACATTATGTCTTGATTTGGTAGACCAAGTAAATTGCTATTGCTTGAAATTCAATGTAATATTCAGTCATACTTTATTGGACTTTCAGGAATTATGATAACATACACTTTATTTAGAAATATAATGATAGGTTCCATTAAATCATACCCACTCAGCTTATATCATAATGTCTATATTTCATTATTCATTTCAGATTTCAGAGACCTATGCCTTTCTACCAAGAGAAGCAGTGACACGATTCCTAATGAGCTGCTCAGAGTGCCAGAAAAGAATGCATTTAAACCCAGATGGAGCTGATCATAAAGGTAGGTTTAGTGTCAAATAATGAGATGTAAAGCGTTTTATTCATAGTCCACTTATATTTTCCTGATGTAAGTGAAGACTCATAAACGTTGTACACTAGAATGGTTGAAACATTCATATAATATCATTTCTGCATTAGCATATACTGTAATATGTCTCCAGAATTCTCTGAAAGGATTATATGTAATACCATGTATGCACTCATATATCCATAATAATGGCAAGATTTTTTTTCTTCTGTTCAATCATGCCCAATTCTTGGAAACTGCCTGGACAAGTCCCTGCAGTTTTCTTGGCAAGGTTTTCCAGAACTGGTTTGCCATTGCCTCCTTCCTAGGGCTGAGGGAAAATGACTGGCCCAAGGTCATCCATGCACAGGCAGGACTAGAAGTCACAGTCTTCATTTCACTCATTTTCTTTGTATGCAGAAGAACGTTTTTCTAAAATGATATATAATAAGTATCCTCTATAGGTGTAGTAAGATGATCTGTGAAAATTCAATGCATGATTTTTTCAGCTAAACCTGCCCTTCAGAGTTGTGATAGTGGGGAAAAGGATCTGGTGAGTGCAAGGTATGCAGTCCTGGGATCCTGGAGGATGGTGCAGTCTGAATCTAACAAATGAAATGTCAATGATAATATTTAGGATGGGTTAAAATACAGATAAATTCTAGGATAGATACAACCCAAACATAAATCACATATTCTGAAATGAAAAAAAAAACTGCTTTCTCTCCTCTTTACATTTGAATTTTAGAGGGAAAATTCTTTCTGATAGAGGGAAGATTCTCATAGAAAACGTAAGAATTTTGAGAGGAGGCAAAATAAATTTGACAAGTCAGACAATTTCTCAGATTAGCTAGGTACCCTGATTGTATGACTGATTTTATGCCATCAGGTTGCTATCGACTCTTAGTGACACAGGTGTTCTCCATGATGATCTGCCCATAATTTGGTCTTCAATTCTTCCAATGGTTCCTCCCATGCCTGAATATTGTTTGCTCCCATTCACTGGCTTATCCTCTAGCATATTTAGTGGAGTAATTAACTTTTGGAATAAAACAACTTTAAGTTAAAGTGCAGAAGGGGATAAGAAATACTAAAATGATAAGAAAAAAACATTGTTAAATCTAGTTTACACTAATTCACTATACCTTTCCATATGTATATATCATGTGCAAGAAACCAAATAGAATTCAAAAGCACTGCAAGTTTATCCCATGCAACCTATACATAAGAATCTGATCTAGTCAAGGCACATTAGCACCAGATAGGAGTCAACAGACTTCCAATATGTCTTTCAGGGGTGTAGGGATTCCAGACTCCAGACTGTTGATGCATTTGACCCCACCTCGGGTTCAGCCTGGTCATCTCCTACACTATCTTTGGAAATCATCCTGGCTTTCACTGCGTTCATACACCAGTTCATTCATCACATTTTGTTTTCAGATCTTTCATTTTTTATTTTTGAGGATCTCAACTCCACTGAAGCATGATTCTTGGCCTAGCCCTTGCTCGCTATCCATTCACTTTTCTCCATGTCACTCATCTATTTATAAGCCATTATTTTTCCACTGCAGTAAGATTATTATATATTTCTCTTGACCTAGCCAATTCTTATTCCATTTAACAAAGTGGTCAGAATCATGCTGTTATAGTAATAAACTAATAAAATATTGAATTCCCCCAAGGAAGTATGCTGCTATAGATATTCCTTTTTGCTAATTTTTGATGAACACTTATACCATATATTATGTCACATACTACATGTTATTCTTTTATTTGCATTTGTATACCTTAAATTTCTCTATAATTTTCCCCATATTTAATAATATTCTATAAGATATAGGAATTAATTCAATTATTGTAATTTATAATTGTTTACTTCATCTTCCCTGTCAAAAACAATTGTATTGTTATTTGATAATTAATTTTCAGATCCATATTCACATTATATTATTATTGTGGGAAAGCAGGAGATGAAACTTTTGGTGTTTATCTCAAAAGAGGCAATTCAGTAAGAGACTCTCCCTTAATTTTTATTACTGAGTTTGTGAACCAGTTTTTGTCATTTTCATATCTTAGACTAGCATTAAAAATCTATATTGTTTTGGCTTCCTTATGTTGCTAGCTATGAGGGTCTTGACAATAATCTTGAAAACTTGGTTGCCACTCCCTCCTTCACAGTTTTCTTTTGTGGAGAAGATCAAAACAAAGTTGAGGAGTTCTCTCCATCATGCTTGCTTCTCTCCATCACCTGTTACTATCCTATCCTATCCTATATCATATCATATCATATCATATCACATCATATCATATCATATTATATCATCTTCTTGTACTAATGTGCTCACTTCTTTTTTCTTTCATTATTTACAGTACCAAAAAGCCTTTTGGTTCCTTTTAGCTTCCCCATATGAGTCTAAGTTACATTTGCACTTTAACCTTCCAACTTTATTTCAGTAGCTATTTGCTACTTACTGATTCAGTTGCTTGGTGATTAGGTCCACCTTCCATTTGCTCAATATGTCTTTCTAACACTTAGTTCACCTAAAAGCCTGCTGTGCAATTTTCTAAAATGCCCATTTTTTCTCATTGAAATGGTTTGTAATTATAGTTTTAGTAACATGTTTTTGAGAAGTTCCCAACATTTTTACACAATCTTGGATCCTAGAATTTTTTCCCATGGATCCTGCATATTACTTCTCTAAGACTATTGGAATTTCTTTTTGTGAAACCTATTGTGCACACTATAATGCTCCAATTTCTCTTTCTGTAATATCTTGAATCTAAAGATGATATGGTCACTTCTCTCCAAAATTCCAGTTCCTATCTAGGATGATTAATCCTCCTGTTCTTGCCTTCTGAAACATGAAATTACTAACTACAGCAAGACTACTAAGAAATTTTGGAAGTTTGCAGTTTTGGCGAACCAGATTTCCCAATAAATATCTGGCTTGTTGAAGTTTCCTTTATTACTATGTCTGTTATCCCTGAAATTTCTTTAAACTAGTCCAGGAGGGCATTATCTGGAGGTTCTGCCTAGCTTGGTGATTTTCAATAATCATCTCCCCCCCCCCCTCAATAATACCTTCTTGTTTCCTGCCTTGTATTTTTATCCAAATCTTCTTGGACTTTGGCATTGAAATTCCTGGATCTCAATATCTGAATGCACTTCCTTCATGTATAATGCCACTCCTCCACTTTTGTTTGGTCTTTTCCTTTTGAATAAGTTATATCTTTTAAAGTTATATCATCACCAGATGGCCCATAGATATGGACCTTGGTCACCCTCATAGCTTTGATCAACGTAGGTCTTTGTATAGTGTATTTTGGAGGGTGTAAAAAAAGGAAGATGTAGAAGATAGAATGGTATTTGCCTTAACATAGATGGTATGTGCACTTTTCTGTATAATCATACAGCCAGTATCATTCAATTTGGGCATATTTTGTTAAAGTGTGCGGAAGCATAACAAAAGCCCTTTTACAAGACAACAACTAGGTACATGCAATGTGCTGGCATACTTTTTGGATGCTTTATCATTTAACTACACATCCTGGATGTATCTTTCTTGCTGAAATTAAAGTCGGGATTAGTGAGACAGGAGGCTGCCTTAAATCCTATGCAGGCTATCTTAACTTCTATTATGAAGAAAAGTGATATATATGTAATTAATTATGGGGCTTTCATTGGACCTCTTGCAAATCTTTCTATATACAGTACAATATCTCAAGATATTGTATTATTATGTAGAAAGTTTTTAGTTCTGAAATTTTTGTAATCCCCATGGAGTTTATCAAGTTGCAGTTGCTGTTTATTTTTTCCTAAATTGGAAATATTCTAAACACTTCACAATTAATCTGCTTCTATAATCCTATAATTATCACACTATATATAATATGTTCTAATTCTTGCAGATAATGGAAAACCTCCAACATTGGTGACAAGCATGATTGATTATAATATGCCAATCACAATGGCCTATATGAAGCATATGAAGCTGCAGCTATTAAATTCCCAACAAGATGAGGTAAATACTTAATTTGTTCATATTAATGATAATTATATTCAAATTACATTCATGTAATTTGCTATGTGAGGTTTGGACTTGTGTTAAGAGTTTTTATTTTTAATACAATTTGATTTTTCCAAATGGTAAATATGGTAAACCTTTTTAAAAATAAATTTTATAGATATGTAATATTTTTAGACAATTTTGCAAACTGAACAGCATGTATCATTAGCCAGTGTGCAAATAATGGGAAAAATATGGGAAGTAACATGATAGGATATTTTTCTTTTTTTCTTTTCTTTTTTTATTCGTTTTATTCATTTATAACATAAAATGTGAAAATAGAAAAACAAATAGTAGGGGACAACAGTAGAAAAAGGGGAAACAAAAAAGGTATGAAGAAAGGGAGGTGAAGAAACAAAAGGCATTGACTTTTGACTCTCTCTGATGCAACAAAATCAAACATTAAAATCAAATCTCAATTTTTTACATTTCTATAGTAATATGCACTAGCCATTTCTGTATTGGCAAATCAATCTAATCGGTAAAACCCAAAATCATAATATCATTTTTTTCCACCTCAAGCACAAAGTCCAGAAGCAGCTTCTAAGCCGAAACAAAACTTTTCTTTCCACTTGGATAAGATATCTTTCCTCATAGTGTTATTGGTTGTCTTGAAAGGAATCAAAAAAGTTTAAAAGCAACAAATTGTCTCTGAATATTTGACTATCTTGACTATCTGAAAAAATTCAATGGCAGGGTTAGAAATAATAATAATAAATTTGTTTGTCTCTTACCTATAAATTGAGGAGAGAGACATATACATAAGCAAAGTTGATGAGATGGCACTCAATGAACTGTCTCAGTGTTTCTCAAACTTGGCAGTTTGAACATGTGTGTATTTCAGCTCCCAGAATTCCCAAGCCAGCTGGGGAATTCTGGGAATTAAAGTTCACACATTTTTAAGTTGCTAAGGTTGAGAAACACTGCTGGTAAATATACATAAAAGAGGAAAAAAGAGAAAAAAGAAATATATAAATGTCCAAAACAACTTATAGAAAACCAAGACCAATCATTGCTTCCTTAGGCAGTACAGATTAAGAACAGGGAAGTTCATAATAAGGCCTCCTAAACCCAATTTTCAGTTTTACCCAACCTAAAATGTTTTTAAAAACATTCACCATTTGAAAAGAAAACAGTCTGAAGAAGGAATGGGAAAGCTTTCCCTTTGATCTAATTAATAATCTGCTTCTACTCTAAAAGTATAAAATAAAGTCAAAAGAATATGTTAACTGGTTTTCTCCCAACCTGTAACCCATCCACCAGAGCACAATAAAATGAGGAAGGGAAAAGAACAGTATATTATTTGATCTCTTTCCTCTGCATTCCTCTTAAAAGATTGTCGTTATTTGTAAGAGACTGAGGTAGTATTTCTCCAAGAAAATCTAAGAATTTAGATTTACATGAGAAAAAAAAAAACAGGGAGAAGGTACATTTTCCCCAGCATAGCTCATGTGATCAAGTTTGGAAATAGCTTGTACTCAGTCAAATTTTTTCTGTCAATATCCACACTAATCTTCAAAAGTAATAAAACATTTATTTTCACAACAGACGTTATGCACATACGATTCTGTAACATATACATTTATAATACATACACTTTTAAACATAATTTTTTGTAATATTTGCATGTTTACAATCAGCTTTCCTTAATGTAGACATCAAATGGCAGCACCAAGCCAATCTTGTCTAAAGTTAATTCCATGTTACTACTCAAATGGAACACTAAAGTTGTATGATTACAAGTATCAAATCAATTTATGTTATGCCATATTTTCTGTTCAGATTGTAGTTAAAATATTTTAATGATGCATCATGAAAAAAGATACCTTTTTGAGAGGCTTAGGGGTGGTGACCTAGTCCTAGTCATAAAAATAGTATCATAAACATGGGAGCTACAAAACATTTCCATTATTTTTCATTAGGTTATATTATTTTTAATTGACTGCTTTTTGAAAAAAGGATTCCTTCCAAGTAGAAGCCTAGTTGATCATCAGTTCAAATTAGTTTTGTTAGATATGCATTCTTTCTGGGGGTTTTTTTCAATTCATTTTTATTAATTTATTAGATCTGCATCCTACCTTTTCCTCAGGAGCTCAAAACAGCATACAGTGTTCCCTCCTCCTATTTTTTCCCTACGACAACCACCCTGTGAGGTAGGTTGAACTGAAAGAGAATGCCTGCTCCAAAATCACCTACCGTAGTTGGCTTTTTGTGGGTGTGAGTAGACTGGAATCTGTCTCTCCTTCTCCTAGTCAAACACTCCTTCTTTGGAATTATCTGATCGAATGAAGTGAGCAAGGGGAATCCTGACACTTTCCTAGTCAATGCATGATTATAAGTTGTAATGATATGTGGGAGTCACAGGGAAGAGCCAAAGAGGTGGAACTGGACTTGTTACTTTCTCAGAAGCAGCGTTGTTATAAGGAAAGATCAGCTTGACTGTACCTGTTATAACTGTTGTATCATAACAACCAGAAATAAAAAGAAACCCAAAGCAGTTTACCATGTAGGTTTTACTGATACGTTCCAGATTTGCAGGTGTAGGGAGCTGCCTCTTTGTATAAGAAGCTTTTTTTAAAAAAAAATCTATTCAATTATTTCAGTTACAATTTACTTTTAGAAAGTACAACTCATAAAAGTATCTACTGGCTAAAGAAGACATAACTGCAGATCATTGTTCTGCCCTATTTTTCCAGAGTGTCTGTTATCTTGGGATTATGGAGCAGAAATGAAGCACGCTCTAGCTTCTGCAATTGTCTTAGAGACAAAGGGGTTTTGCGCAGTCTGTACTAGTGATTATACACAGTATTTCAAGAAATAAAGACTAGGTTTGCATGCCTTCCACATTATCTCTTAAGGTATCAGTGTGAAAGATTAGGTTCATTTAGAAAAAACAAGATGGTCTGTGAGACTTACAAGTTTCAGCCATTTTCATGTGCATTGCATGTTTTTTTTGGGGGGGGGGTTTGATTTGCAGCCATGTCAACAATCTTGACTTTTTGAACCTCCTATTAAATAAACGTAAAAAACAATTAGCATCTAGGTCAAACTTTCAGTAGTGGAATCTCTGTATAATACTTAAATAGTTGTGGTTGGTGCTTTGTAAAATATTTTTTAAAAGGGCAATTTACGCCATTTCATGATTTACACTGAATCCATTTATTATAGTTCAAATCAAGAATTCCCTACTTTTGGGGGTTTGTTAGCAGATACAGATTTTTGAATATATGTGAATACTCTTGCAAAATAGGCTACTTTGCAAAGAAGTCATTACACATTCATCAGATAACTTATATGGCAGACAATCTGTTATAAAACACTCATTTAAAACAATGCTACCTGACAGTTATAGCTTCTCCTCCCTGTGTAATACACCTTTCTACTTTTGGCTACATTTGTTCTTTCCATGTAAATAAAAGCTTTGAAGGCTAATTGTTCCTCTGAATTGGGGATCCTAGGATAAGTAGTCAGCTTATGTATTCAGTTTGTTTCATTTATTAAGTTTGTTTATTTTAGTTATCCATTTAAGTACATACTATAACCTTGTTATAGTTTTACTCAGGTACTGCATAGACTAGAGGAGGTGGATTATTCCCACATTGTGGGTGAAAGTCTGGATAGGAGAAAATGATGTGAATATATAGTTGGTGAAGAAATAAAAGCAGGGCCAGCAGGCAGGTTGTGTAATGTTAACTGTGCTGAAGGAAAAGACTTATATCAAACTACTTTTATTCTGGAAATCAGTGTTGTTTTTTTTCTGATGAGTAGTTTCCCAGGCAGACTAGCAAACTAATTTTCACACTAGATTACTGTAAGCATGATAGAAAACGAAGCTCTATCCTTTCATCAGGAAGGAGTTCATTTCATGGATATATTGCATAGTGTGAAGAATAGATTGACAGGGAGCCCCTAGAAAATATAAACAAATTTTACATGTTATATAGTGCTTCATAATTTAAAAAAATGCAGGCTGAATTTATACTATATGTTTATTTATAAGAATTAATTCATCATGCTTGCATATATGTTGGGTGGAAATAAAACTCGGTTAACACATGCTTTTCAGTAACAGGATCTAGTATTGAAACAATGACAATCTGTTCTTATTCATTACTTATCCATAATTTATTCCTCTGCTTCAATTGCCCCCAAATTAATTTTGTTCCCTACCCTCCATAACTCCAAAGTGCTATGAAGTCTCACCATGGCATCTATTACAATTACATGGAGTTTATACAAGTCCTTTGGATTTTCTTTTTCTTTGCTAGGATTTTCTAGGCTTTATAGAAAATTATGGAATAGTACAAAATACTGATGAAGATGATGATGATAATGATGATGATGAAGAAGAAGAAGAAAAAGAAAAAGAAGAAAAAGAAGAAGTAGTTGAGTTTTTCTAGGCATCTTTCAGAATGGTCATCCTTAAAATAAACAAGTTCCTTCAGATTCAGTTTAGGTTATTTAATTTTTCTATCAGTGTACCCAAAGATCTCTTCCAAGATTCTCATCAGGCTACTGTCCCACTTGCATTTTAATATTTTTAATTAAACTCTTACTGAAAAAAAGAACTTATCAATCTCTAAAACAATAGAATCCCTCTGTATTTCCCAGAATAGCTCTTTGACTGAAACAGGCCCATAAACAATTTTAGGGAAAAAAAATAGAGAGTTGGAAGGAACCTTACATTTGATCTTAGTGAAAAGGCTGAATAGCACTTTAAAAGTACTTTAGAGGTTATCTAGTCCAACTATGTACTTGGTACAAGATCTATAGAGTATCTCTGACAGATGACCCCATATTTGAAAGCCTTTGATGAAGAAGAAGGCGGCACCCTACTCCTTAGTTTTTAAAAGAACCCAGCTGTCCAAAAAAAGTAGTTGTTCTATGGCGCATCCTATATGCAATGGCAATAGCACTTAGACTTATATACCACTCCACAGTGCTTTACAGCACTCTCTGAATGATTTGCAATGTCATCATATTGGCTCCAACAATCTGGATCATCATTTTACTGACCTTGGAAAGGTGGAAGGCTGAGTCAACTTGAGTCCATCAGGATTAAACTCCAGATTATGGGCTGATTTAGCCTGCAATACTGCATTGCAACCACTGTACCACCAGGGTTCCTGTCATAGGAGAGTGAAAGTGATGGCAGATGATATTCTGCTAAATCAGGGGTCTCCGAACTATGGCCCAAGGGCCACATCCAGCCCTCTGGAAGGTTCCTTCCAGCCCACCAGCTCCTCCCATGTGCTGTGCTCCAATCCTTTCAAAACAGCTCAGGGAGAAAAATCAGGGTTATACTCACCATTGTTTGGAAAAGAAGACAGTATTCCCTTGATTCCTCCAATGGGGGGGATTGCAAGCAAGCTGGAGGGTTGCTGGACAAGGAAGGGAAAGCCTCTTTCCCTTTAAAATTTGTGCTGGCTTTGAGCTCACTAGAGGGTTGCTTCCTTTGCTGTGTGTGTGTGTGTGTGTGTGTGTGTGTGTGTGTGTGTGGTCCAAGGGCTCCCTTGGATCATCCCCCTTTCACATACATAAAGAAAGCCCAATGTTGAATGTTTGCAAAATGTAGCCCTCCGCTTGAACAGTTTGGAGATCCCTGTGCTAAATCAATGTCCTCCGTGATAGTGTGCTTTCCATAGAGCCAGCATTTCTTAAACAATATCCATTACATTCTTAAAATTCTGGATGTGTCCTAAATCCCAAGAAATTTAAAACCCCTGATCTAAAGCAAAGATATAATGCTATGTACCACTGTTATCTTACACCATTTTATTCTGCCTTTTTAAGAGACAGAAGTATTATGATCACCTGTTTGTAGAAATTATATGTGTTTTGTGCAACCTTCTATCTCTGTTCCATTTAATCATTAATTATGAATCCATTTATACACAACATTAGTGTGTGTGAACATAGGTTTCAGGGGGAAATCAGCCAGTTAATTATTCTTATAAAGATACTTACAATCTTAAGTATTCTGATTTTTTATATGTATTTTTTGCTAGATTTGTTATTACCTAATCCAATTCAGTACAAACCTGTTTGAAAATTACCATGATATTTTAAATAAGCTCAGATATGGAATGTTATATTTTCAGGATGAAAGTTCCATAGAAAGTGATGAATTTGATTTGAGTGATTCTACTAGAATGTCTGCTGTGAATTCTGACCTCAGTTCAAATCTTGAAGAAAGAATTCAAAGTCCACAGAATCTTCAAAGTCAGCAAGACGGTAAGATATTGTGTTTAATAGATGAAAATGAGTTTTATTGCTAAGGTTTTTTTCTTTATACATTTCTGTTTTTGTTTTTCTTCTGTTCAATTGTGTCCAATTCTTGAGACTGCCTGGACAAGTTCCTGCAGTTTTTTTGGCAGGATTTCTAGAAGTGGTTTGCCATTGCCTCCTTCCTAGGACTGAGATAAAGTGGCTAGCCCAAGGTCACCCAGCTGGCTTTGTGCTTAAGGCAGGGCTAGAACTTGGAATCTCCTAGTTTCTGGAGATCACAATAAACCATCACAATAAATAGGCTCTTTATTTCTGATTATTTGCAGGCAATTGCTGATTCCTGATTGTGATGAACTATTTCATAGGACTGTTCAAAGGATTTTAAACAAAAACAATTTTTGTGTGAATGTATCATTAAAGTAATTGTATTCTTCGGAAGATGCTTTCAGACTATCACCACCCATCTTTGTGTATTTGCTTTACATATTTGCTTTGCTCCACATCTGGCCCTAACAGAAATGTTATCTGTGTATGCAGAGACATGTCCTATAAATTAGACAGACTTTGAAGCCACCATGAAAGTTTTAAAAAGGAATAATTGCTTTAATGCTTCAAAGATTACTAATGTACTTTGTAAAACACAACCTCTGCATCACTAACACTATGGTCAGATTTGCAAACAAGTATAAACTATTTACATGCATCCTAGGTCAAACACCAGGACCTACCTGACTATGTCATAGTATGTCAGCATGATCTTAAAGACATCACCATCATTCATACCATGCAAGATGCTGAGTACTAGACAGATCACAGGCTGACTTAGTCACTCCTCAAATTTCATATTCCTCTTTACATTATAAGCAACCAAGAACTGTCAGAAAGCCAATCCACATCATCAGTTTACAAGAAATAGATCAAGTCCAACACTTTCAAGATGTACTTAATGAAAAACTTTCCAGTAGGAACCCATTTTGAAAAGTGGATGCAGTTTAAAGAAGGTATTACACAGACTGCAAAAAGTGCACTTGGACTGAAAATCTGGGTGTATCAAGACTGGTTTGATGAAAACCACAAAACCATTTCAGCAGCCCTTCAGGCCAAGAACAAGACCTTGGCAGACAGGCATAAAAATCCATCATCAAATCAAAAAAAAAGAAAAAATTGAGTATCAGTAATCTAAAATATAGATAAAACTGTGAGAAATACAGAACAAATGGTGGCGGAAGAAGGCTGAGCAGGTGAAATGCTATGCAAACATATATGCCACCAGAGAGTTCTTCAGCGCCATAAAGTCTATGGCCCTTCTAAGTCAGGATGCACCCTCTTGTGTCATCTGAAGAGATGGGATGGAATGTGCACCTGCAATTGCAGTAAGAGAATGTTTTTACAACTCAGAGCCTTCTCAGAAAGAGACCCAGATGCAGTCCCAAGCCGTTTGAGGTTAAACAGTTGCCTTATGCTGGTTATTTTTTTTCCAGGGCTTTGGCTACATCAGTTGATATTTCAAATGTGTACCCATCTAGAATAGGACTATTTTTTTTCCTAAAGTTGAATCCTAAGTCTAAATTTCTTGGGCCACTGCTCTAAGCCAATTAATTCTCTGTAATTTACCCACAAGTAGCCTTCTATGACCAACAAGCAATCAGAGTAAAATGGTGGGAAAATGCAGAACGACTTTACACAAAATGAAAAATAAGGCCAAGCCATAAGAGAAGAAGCTGACCTACCAGAAATAGAACCAGACATCTTGGAGGAGGAAGTAGGGGGCCACTCAACCAATTGCTTAACTGCAAAACCCCAGAAGTTGATGGAATTCCTGCAGAGTTGTTGAGACCACTGTCAACAACAACAAAAAAAAAATTGATAGCACTTTGCCAAAGTGTATGGAAGTCTGGTCAGTGGTCAAAAGAATGGAAAAGGTCAGTATTTATCTCAATACCAAAGAAATGTGATATGAAAGATTATTCCAACCACAGAACCATAGCCTTGATAACACACATAAGCAAAATTCTCTTGAAGATAATCCACCAAAGTTTGAATCCAACGACCAACAGAGAACTGGCTGATGTATAAGCAGGATTTCAGAAAGGAAGAGGAATGCATGATCATATTTCCAACGTACATGGATAATGGAAAAAACAAAGAATACCCCAAATCCTCCACATGTGCTTCATTAATTACAGAAAAGCTTTCAGTTGTGTTGACCATGACACAAATAACAAAGAAATCCTAGATTGAACATCACCAAAAATATCACTTGGAACCAAGATCGTCACATACAGTCTGTCACACTTTGATCATGTCATGAGAGCTGATTCACTTGAAAAGTCAATCATGGGGGAGTGATCAATGGAAAAAGGAGAAGGGGCTGCCCTACTATCCACTGGCTAGACATTATAAAGGATGACACTGTGATGACCATGGCAAGTGAAGGAAGTGGTACGAGACAAAGGGATATGGAGTATACTGATCTATAGACAGGCTGAGGGTTGGATATGAGTGAGTGGTACACAACAAGACTTCTATCCTAGTGACTGGAATTCTTCTTTTTCTGTATTTATTCTTTGTATAATGGAGTATAGTACATGTGCTTCTTATAAATACAGTTAAGTGCATTGCTTACAAGTCTCCAGCTAAAAACAAAATTTCTATTATTTTGTTTTTAAATTGAAATTTGCTAGATCTACATTTTGAACATAATTCATAACATCTAACTCCTAAAGATAATTAATATTTTCTTGAGAAGGCTGATAACAGAATTTATATACTTGCAAAAATTTTTTTAAAATTCCCAGTTTTTTATCCCTTCTATCGCATGCCATGGTATAGCCCATAATGGAATTTTAAAATCACTTCTATAATATTTCCTCCAAACCTGAAGTAAAGAAATCCTTATAATATGAGATTTAAAAACCCTATCGACCTTTTTATTAAAAATTAAATAGGCATGCCATCCAAAAAGTAAATCCCAACCCTCCAAGAGGAGTATTTCTACATTTGTTAAATTAACCCAATCACTTATTAATGTTAAAACCACAGCCTCATAATACAATTTCAAATTCGGTACCTTGAGTCCACCTCTCTCACGAATATCTTGTATAATTTTAAGTTTTACTCTTGGTTTTTTCCCTGCCCAGATAAATTTATTAATACCTTTCTGCCATTCATCTAAATTAACCTCATTCTTTAAAATAGGTATCATTTGAAATAAAAAAAGAAACTTTGGCAAAACATTCATTTTAATCGCCTCAATTCTTCCCAAAAGAGATAATTGCAACTTCTCCCAATTTTTCAAATCTCTTTGTATATTGACCCACAACCTTTCATAATTATTTTTATACAATTTTGCATTAGAAACAGATAAAATAACCCCCAAGTATTTCACCTTATTAACAACCTCAAAATCTGTCAGGTTGACCAAAATCTGCTTATCCAGATTAGTCATATTTTTGGGCAATATTTCAGTCTTATTATTATTAATTTTAAAACCCGAAACCCGTCCATATTGATGTATCAATTGTAGTAGTTCTATTACAGAATAAGTAGGTTGGGATAAGGTAACCACCAAGTCATCTGCGAAGGCCCTTAATTTATATTCTTTTTTATTAACTTCTATCCCTTTTATTTGCTGTGATTCTCGAATTTTAATCAGCAATATTTCCAAAGTTAAAACAAAAAGCAACGGTGACAGTGGACAACCCTGTCTAGTCTCCTTCTCTATTGTAAACACCTCTGATAAACCCCCATTAACTATAAGTTGTGCCGTTTGTTTTTGGTAAATAACATCAAGAGCTTGTAAAATTTTTTCTCCAATAAGGAGAGGAGTTAAGATGGATAGTGTTTCTTACACACAATTACTTAGATGGGATGGTAAAAATTGGCAGTTAAAATCTTTGGAAGATTTAACACAAGAAAATATTATTTACTCATGGTTTCAGTATAGACAAATAGTGGATAGGTGGAAGATAGATCGCAATGTGGGTTTGCTTAGAGAAGATGAAAACTTGTTAAAACAAATAAAAGATCAAAGACGAACTCACATTAAGAGAATTTATGGGGTGTTAGTAGAATTGGATTCAGAAGCAGAATTAATCAAAGAATGTATGATTAAATGGGCACAAAATTTTGGTGAACCAGTTCTACTAGATACCTGGGAAATTATTTGGGTGAGGAATGTCAAATTTACACAAGCCCAAAACTTAAGGGAGAATTTTTACAAAATGTTTTATAGATGGCACCTTGATCCACAAAAAATGTCTCGCATGTATCCTGACTTACAGCCTAAATGTTGGAGATGCAGATGTTTGGATGCTACTTATTATCATATCTGGTGGTCGTGTAAAAATATAAAAGCTTTTTGGATTAAGATATGGTGGAATTTCAAAGAATTTTTAGAAGGAGGGTAAAATTTATCCCACAATTGTTCTTGTTAGATATTGTTATTGATTGTGATACTAAAGAGACCATATTGATGTTAAATTTAATTACAGCCGCAAGGTTGTTAGTAGGACAATGTTGGAAGAAGGAATCTTTGCCTACTTTGCAAGAGTGGTTTTTTAAAGTTTCTTATTTGGCGGAAATGGCAAAGATTTCGGCTTTTTTGAAGGATCAATCGCAAGAGAAGTATTTTGTGGTATGGAAAAAATGGATAGATTTTATACAATATAAGTTGGATATAAAAAATATTATTTAGTTTTTCAATAACTTATATTTAAAATTTAAAATATTTTATAGACTTTATTCTTTTTTATTTTTATTTTTTATTTTTATTATATTTTCTTTTATCTTTTTCTTTTTTCTTTTTTTTATTCTTTTTTCTTTAAAGCATTTTTCTTTTGGTATTTATGTTTTTCTATACATATATTATTGTTAATTATTTTATAATTTGTTCAATTAATGTATTTAGATTTATTCATGGTTTATATCTTTTTAAAGATTTTTTGAAGAAATTTCAATTAAGCCTGTATTCAGCTCTGGGAAGGTCGGGGGAGGGAATGGGAGGGTTGGGGAGGTTTGGGGAAGGGTTGTTTTATTTTTGTAAAATTTTAAAGAAATTTCAATAAAAAAAAATTCCCAGTTTTTTCTTAGAATGCAAGAATTCTTGCTGCTTCATTTGGTTGACATTCTGTCTGCTTGTTATGGAACATGTTGATCACTAACCATTTAAATACCTTTAGAAGACACTGGTATGATACTTGAATTTAAAGAATGGGAGGAGGGCAGAAGCAGCTAGATTTCAAAAGAAAATTCATGTAGAAGTTTCTTTTCTTTGAATTTCAGATAAAGCATCAAAGTGAAAAGGGATATTTTTGAATTCTGCATGTTTAAAAAACAGAAAAAAATTGAATGCCAATGAAGAAAACTATTGGATGACTCTTATAACACATTTTATATAATTGTCAGTTTAAGCTAAGGGATGATGCTTGTTGCCTATGATAAGGAATTAATCATATCCTAATTAAAAAGTATTATAGTTGTCATAAGCGAATAACTCAGCTTGGTAATAAATTGCAACATAACTGCTTGGTCAAGCACAAAAAACCATTATAGTACAGCTTTTTATTCACTGATTAAGTCTGGCTTTCCAGTTGTAATAGGGAAAAATCCTTGAATTCTGCACAGGAGTTCAATTTAGATTAGGCACATGTCTTATATTACAATATAGCCTGAACAAGTAAATATACATACTTAAACACTGAATATTTGAAAAGAAATTAGAAAAACAGCATTTTAAGCTTGAGGTTGTTAACAGTTAAAATATATATTTATGCTTTCTGCATCTCCCCAAACTTCATGAATATCTTTAGCCTAGACATAAGCCGGCAGACTAATATGCAAAACCACCTTACATCTCTCGTATAGTTATTAAGATAAAAAGACATTCTCACTTTTAATATCATATACCAATACCAATACCACCAGAAACTATTAATACAGTTATAACAACAGTGCAGGCACTTTAGTGAAGTCTTAGTGAGGCTCTTACTGACAGCAGAATGATGGCTAAGCTAATTAAACATTATTCTGCACAATGGTTTGAATTATTTGTGTCAGAAAATGTGAAGGATTGTTTGTAGAGAAATATGAATTGCCATTTGAACTGGGCTCAGTTGTCCTACAAATAGATCAAATCCATGTTGGTTTTACATATACTCATTCATGAATTTGGTCTAATTCCTGCATGATTCTTTTTTTTATAACAAGTTTTTATTGGTTTTCCAGTTTTACATTTAAATATTTGGAAAGCAGCATGGTGGTTGGGTAATCAATAGTACAATAACGAAATCTTTAGTACATATCCTAGGTTACATCATCAAAAAAAATTCCTTCTCTATTTCCCTTAACATTTG
The DNA here is from genome assembly GCF_016545835.1 of Crotalus tigris. Taxonomy (NCBI): domain Eukaryota; kingdom Metazoa; phylum Chordata; class Lepidosauria; order Squamata; family Viperidae; genus Crotalus; species Crotalus tigris. Next base: position 4,139,800 of record NW_024100678.1, read on the forward strand.
CTATATCATATTTAAGCCAGTAAATTTCTAATTATAACAGACTCAGTTAAAACATTTATCATTATATTTTTACTTATACATATCCATATTCTGTATTAAATTTTACCTAATTTTTAATTACAATATTCCAATTTAACCTTTACTATCCATAGTGTTTAAATTTCAGGTAACCCAAATTTCCTTTATTTCACTATATAAAAATTATAATATCTAAAATACACCTATTACTTACTTGGATATATTCTTATTTTATTTCATAAACATTTTCTATTTCTCATCCTGATACATCACTACCTACTAATAGAGTATCTTTCATTGTCTCAAATCCATCGCCTGTGTTATCTGGGCTAAACAATAATTCGAAGCTATTCCCTGATAATTAATTTTCATTTCCCTTATAAATAAATCCTCAATATTAAGCCAATTAATCCCTTATTTTTTATCATTTTCCAACAATAGTTAATTCTAATAACCGTATTTCCTTTCATCTCAAAATCTCCCTTCAGTCCATTAGTTAAGACTTTAGAATGCTCTCTAATAAATCAAAAGACATCATTTTTTAAATCTAACTCTAGCTTTCCTTTTATGCCAACCAGGCTTCCATTCCAATGCCTTTAGGTCATCAGATGGATCTCCCTTCATTCTTGTGCATGTTACTTGAATCAAAGGAGACCATCTAGTGATCAATTTTCCAGAGGAATTGGCCCATTTATGGTCATTAAGTTGTTGCCCTGGTAACCCAGATCCCCATATTTGCTCTAACATATTTGTCTTCAATTCAGTCTGGTCTTGTTGCTCAGGTTTCTTCTAGTCCAGTGGTTCTCAACCTGTGGGTCGGGACCCCATTTGGGGTCAAACGACCATTTCATGGGGGTCGCCAAACCATGCTGTCCGCCATTTTTTCCCTTTTCCCTAGCTGTCCTACTCCCTCTTATTGGTGGCCACACCCACTTGGGGGGTCACCACAACATGGGGAACTGTATTATGGGGTCACGGCATTAGAAAGGTTGAGAACCACTGTTCTAGTCTAAGTAAAAAGTCATGTCCAATTTTATGGTTGTTGTTTGGTTGTCTAGGTTTTCTTCAGCAGCCCCCATCTTGGTATTACTTTCTTCTACTACTGCTGTTGTTTGGGTTGTAGATTATTTAGTTGCAATCGGGATTTGGCTGTCTAGATTTTCAGTACATTGTACATGTTGTTCTTTAAAGTTCTCTGTCTTGGTATTAGTTTCTTCCACTTCTGTTGTTTTTTGGATTGTGAGTTCTTTAGTTGCAATCAGGGTTTCGCTTTGTAGATATAAGCTGGTGCCTTTGTCTTTCAGTCTAACTTTAATTATCTCAGTAGCTTCAAGAATTTTTTAAAGTATAAGTTTGTAATTAAGTGAAGGTTGTTGCTGGTCCTCCTCCATTTCTGATGTAGTTATAGTGAAGGCTATTTATTAAATGAAAGTCAATAAGTATTCACCTCCACAGTTCTAAAAAGCAATTTCACCGCTCAGCTGTTCTCTCAGCTTTTAATCTCTTTAGATAACACCAAGGACAGATCTGGGCTATGAGCAGGCCTTTTTGTCAAGAATATTCACTTGCTGTACCAGGTTTAACCACAAGATGTCCTTGATAACATTTTAAATCTTTTTCAAATCCCAGGCTAGGTTTTTATCCAGTTTAAGTTCTTTTCCATCTTTTTTACAAGTAGATAGAGTAGCAAATCCCTGTGAAAGTAGGAACTTTTTGGGTCCCAAAATATTAAAAAGAAGCCAATCTAATTTTTTTGGTAGTTCTTTTCAAGGCTTTATTTTCCCAAGTAATCAGACGCTGCCATTTTAGAAGGTGGGAGGAAAGTGTTGCCTTTCCTCTCTCCTCACAGGAGAAAGAACTTTCAAGAAGCTTTTAACAGGAAAAATACTTAGGGTAGAAAGAAGGTAGGAGCTCACCCAATTCCTCCGCGGTGCTTTTGAAGTGCTTGTTAGTAATTTTGGCCTCGGCTGGTAGCGGCTTGGTGATGGGCCATGTTAATGGCCGATCTTTTCCCCGTCAATTCAAAGAGTTGCCCTGGATCAAACGGGAGAGCTGCCGCCCTTCCACGATCATCCGGGAGTCCTCTTCATGCTTGTCGCCCCTCCAGGGCAACTTCCGACCCTTTTCAGGGTCCCCTGGCAGGAGAAAACCAGACAGCAGAGGGAGTGATTACTCCGCACATCTGCCAGTGCCGCAATCACAAACTGGAAGCCTCCTGCATGATTCTTTATGAACCTCGCCATACATTTATTGTCATATAAAACACAATGTGTTTGCTTTGCAGTATGTTCAGTTGAATATGCAACTTTTCCTAATATAAAGATTTCTTTAGGTAGCTTTCTCTAATGCATTTTATATTCATTTCCCCCCAATATTTGAAAAAAAAAGATGCTTATTAGTCTGTCAAGTGCAGGCCCAAAAGTCAGGATTCCTAATTGGTTGCCATGGTAGGAAAATCCTTGCCCTAGGCTCAGGCCGAGAAATTTTAGTCTAATAAGGTTGATAATAGGAAGGGAACATCAGATAATAGCAATAGCAGTAGCACTTAGAGTTCTATACTGCTTCATGGTGCTTTTCAGCCCTCTCTAAGTGATCTGCAGAGTCAGCATATTGCCCCCACCAATCTGGGTCCTCATTTTATGACCTCGGAAGGATGGAAGGCTGAGTTAACCTTGGGTTGGTGAGGATAGAACTCCTGGCAGTGAGCTGAATTAGTCTGCAATACTTTATCCTAATCACTGTGCCATCTTGGCTCTTGGTATTTAAGGCCTCCATTGGCATAATTCTACCTCCAAACTCCCCTTAAATATGTATATCCTATTGTTTCATCCTTTCTCCTTTTTCATCAATCTTATTGTATCCTTCTTCTTTTCTTGTGCATTTCCTACTTATTTGGAAATACAATATTTGCAAGATTGTTTTTATCAGATAAAGAGTTTTGAAATGCCCATTTAGAATTATAAGATTTCTATATATAATTTCCAAGAATCATTGGAGATATGTTTTGATTTTCCTAACAAAAATTAAAATCTGAATTTGGTAATTCATATACATAGGTTTAAATCTACAAATAATTACTATAATTTAACTAAACATCTTATATCAGGAAGATTGTGCTAAGTGATCTGTATCCTATGTGGTCTGCTGTCCAAGTGTTTATTAGTGCAGGGGTCCCCAACCACTGGTACTGGTCAGAAACCAGTCCGTGCAAACCAGTGAAGACCCATCTACGGGATGCAAGCAGCATGCAAATCTACATTCCCTCTGGTCCGTGGAAAAACCTCTCTCCATGGAACCAGTCCCTGGTGCCCAAAAGGTTGGGAACCTCTGTACTAGTGGTTATTAAGAACTATACAGATTCAAGTATAAAAATACATTTTAAAATGCAGCATTTAGTAATGTACTTCCCAATTATGTTTTTCTCTCAGCTACTACTATTTAACTATACTTTAAACTTTTACAATTGTTGCTTATTTTTATTTAAGCAATTTTTCCATTGTCTTTTAATTAATTTATTTCTTTCCTTCAGGAGCTATATTGTAAGTGCCTTGTTTTAAATGTTGTACATGAATGAGCCATTCTTCCTTGAAATCTGAAATGTCAGTACTAAGCATTAAGCTTGTAGTGTTTCAATGTTTCTGTACAGTTCAGAATAAGTTTATTGTTTTACAGCAAGCTCAAGCTAGAGAGATAACTTCATGGTGTAGTAGAAATACAAATGAAGATCTTATCATTTAGAAGTACATGCTGATTGCAGAGAGGAATATATGGTAAAGTGATGGATAGTTCATGAGAAAAGTAAGAAATGACAAAGTAAAAAAGAGATTGTGTGTTAGATGGCATAGGCATCTGGTGATCACATCTCGATAATAGAAGATCCCAGGACATCTACTACAAGCAGAATACAGGTCATTCTTGACTTATGACCACAACTGAGCCCAAAATTTCCATTGCTAACCAAGGCAGTTGTTAAGTGTGTTGTGCCCTTTTTATGACCTTTTTTGCCACAATTGTTAAGTTAATCACTGCAATTGTTAAGTGAATCTGGCTTCTCCCATTGACTTTGTCAGAAGCCAGGTACATATGAATCTAATGCCAGCTGAGTCAGAAAATCAACACTTCCTTCTTTTACGCATCTTGCTGGTTCTAGCATCCAGGTATTTTTTGAAATTCCTTAATCTCTTAACACACGGACAAATTCAAACACAATTTGAACTAGAAAACTGTTATTACTTTAGACAGGCTACTGTTGAACATTTGGAAATGTCACTCACTTTGGATGTGCAAGTCCTTGAATATGGAACTGTTCCAAATTCTTTTATTACTTAGATTTCTCACAATTTAATTTGGAAGAATGGCTTTACATTACTTTGTTTATGTAACTTTTCACCTGATTCTTTTAAATTTGGTGCATATAGATTTGAAGGGAAGGGAGGGGGGGAAAACAAAGAAAATTAAGAAAACACATTTGTATAACTAAGGGCCAAATAGCTTGTTCTTTTCAGTAAATTTTAATAAAATAGGATGGATAACAGTAACTCTATTCTGCTTTTGTCAAATCATAAAAATCCTTTTTGAGTTTGTTACAGTTCCCAGTCCAAGAGGGAATGGGAATGGGCGAGCTTTTTCTATTCAAAGATTCACATCTCCAGGAAAGGTCTCCTGAACAAGCATGAGAAATAGTACAGGATTCCCCCCCTCCCCCAACATCCTTCAAGGGTCTGGGTTCTATAATCTCCCAGGATTTGAAATGGACACCTAACATTAGAACCATCATTAAAAAGGTACAACTGCATCAACTCAGAAAGTTCAGACTGCTCAAGGAGGTGTTGATACAGTTCTACAGAGGAATTATTGAATCTTCTATAATCTTCTGGTTTGGTACAGCAACCAAACAGGACAGATACAGAGTTCAATGAATAGTTAGGATTGCAGAAAAAACAATTCAATCAGAATAGAGCTGGAAGGGCCCTTGGAGATCTTCTAGTCCAACCCCCTGCTCAAGCAGGAGACCCTATACCATTTCAGATGGGGTCTGTTCAATCTTTTCTTAAAAATCTCCAGTGATAAAATTGAAACCAGCCTGCCTTCCATTGAGGACCTATATACTGCATGAGTCAGAAAGAGGGCTGAGACACTTCACATCCTGGACATAAACTGTTTCAACTTCTTCCCTCAGGATGCCGCTATAGGTCATTGCATGCCAAAACAATTGGACACAGAGACAATTTTTCCTCTCATTTTCCCCATCATTCTGCTGAACACCTAATTCCCACAGCATTGTCTTATGTCTAAGGATATTTACCCATATAATAAGGGTGCATTACAATTATCCTACTCATCTCTCCTACTACCTTCTCTTATTGATATCTTATGATGATATTACTTTGTTGTTTGTATGTATACTGAGAGCTTATGCACTGGAGATAAATTCCTTGTGTGTCCAATCACACTTGGCCAATAAATAAATATTCTATCTTGGTTCTACATTTTTCAATCTAATATTGAAAAACGTAGAACCATGATGGATGTTAAAGGGGAAAATATCCACCAATTCCATCCACGTTTCTGCCTACCCTTATTAAAAGATTATTTTTGGATTGTTTATTTGGAAAAAAATACTTGTGCTACTGTAGCCTTGATTTACCAGTATGTGATAAAACAATTAAATAGATGAATATTAACTCATTTGCTGACCTTTGGATATGTCTAGATTACAATTCCTCCTGACATAAGACAGCCTTCGTCATAAGCTATGGGTATTATTCAGCAATTACATGACACCTTTATAATGGAGCTATTAAATGGTTCAGTGCTGTACTTGCTGAAGATTAAGAGACTTGATTCCAGACTAGGAATGATAACAAAGCCTAATCTATTATAGATACAATCCTATAATAGCATGATTAAATAAGACAAATTATTTCCTTTTTTATGCTGCTTTATTGCATTTGTACCAGGCAGACTTGAAAGGTATGACTAGTGCTGACAGATGTGACATGGTTCATTGATCTGTGCAATCCACAATCATATTTCTAAGTTATATAAATTGAAAATGATAAAAGAAATTGGAACTATACAGTTCTTGTTTCTATGGTCATTTTAAATTCTGCAAAAATACTCAAAAAAAACCCCAACCAACCACATGCATATTAAGAACCAGTTTAATTTAATTACATATGCTAACATGGTGTGTCCAAACTCACAGAACAGACTAAAGACATAGCAGGAACTATGTGGCTCCTACCCTTTGGAACATCTTGTGTCCAGAGGTGAGATTGGCCCTTACCCTCCTGATTTTCCACAATAGCCTGAAGGCCTGACTGTGCCGGTTGGCTTGGGCCCTAATGGGCCGTAGTTGATCAACTAATAATCCCCACTCCTATATATTCTGCTCCTTTCCTCCCCATCTTTTAGTCTTAGTTATAATCTGTATTTTCTTTGTGATTATATTGTGATTATATAAATTGGTATATATATTTATAGTTTTCTTTTGATGTTATAAGTCGCCCAGAGTTGCCAGAGTGTTATGGGTGGCAAATAAATTTAATAAATAAATATATAAAAATAAATAAAATAAAAAAGAAGGGTAGGTATATCACAGTTGCATTTAGAAATTGCTGGAAGAAAAAGAAGAGGGGACACTGAGAAAAACAAAAACAAAATTTGAAAACTTTATACCAACATTTCAATACCTATTGAGTATTATCTATTAAAATGTTACTGAAATATGACATGGAATAAATGAAAAAATATATGATAAAATGAATGTAAAACTTCAAAGAAATAATCAGAGTACAATAATGGAACGCTATGGGGAAAATCAATAGAATAAATAAAAAGTTACAATTTAAGGGAAAATTGCTACAAAATGTTTTATAGCTATTATGTAACTCCACCAACAATTATCAAGATTGACCAATTTATAATAAATGCTGGAAAGATTATAACATAGAAGAAACATTCTATAAAATGTGGGTATTACGTTAAAAACCTCAAAAGTACTGGAAAGAAATGCATCAAAATATTCAGTAAATCCTAAAAATAAAATAGGATCTGAAACCATGGATATTTTTATTGGATATAATCCTGGAAAACATATAACGATAAATATCACAGTTTAGCAAGATATATGTTGAGAGCTACAAGAAAACATTGACACAACATTGAAAAAAGAGGAATGTTGCTGACAGTATCAGATTGGGAGACCAACAAGGGATAATACGTAGCAATGGCAAAAATGGTAGTATATATATCCATAGTAGAAGTCTAACCAAATTTAAGGAAAAGTGGTCTTATATATACACATTGCATAACAGGGTTAAATTAGGCATTTGGAATATGGTTTCTGGGAAATGTAAGTCCAATAAAAAATAATAGATGGAAGGACTTAAATCTTTAACATTCAATGTGTAGTGTAAATACCTTGGTTATGGTTAGCACTTGAAAGAACATATGGGATTGAAGGGGAGAACCAAAAAGTTTTCCCACAGTGTTTTTATTTATGCTTACTAATTGCATCTTTATGTTTTAATTCTGTTGTCTAATGTCACTATCTAATGGTAGACTTCTGTCTTTGATTTTTGTGAAAAATACCTTTCAAACTAACACAAAGCACATATTTTGGTAACAGTAAGATATAGTGACTTAAATGAAATCAGGCAAACATATTTTAATTTATTTACATATACCAATGTGTGTATAAATTAAGAAATGAAATACCATAAATGCCGGCGTATAAGACGACTTCCGCGAGCGCTGAAATCGGTGCCAAAGACGGGGGTCGTCTTATATGCCAAGTCGTCTTATACGCCGGAAATACTGGTAGTTTCCGGCGTATAAGATGACGTTCTAGAAATGCGGCCCGGCTATAAAGACGGGGGTCGTCTTATACGCCGGGTCGCCTAATACGCTGGCATATACGGTAATCATTCTGAGTATAATTGGAAAAGGCAGACTCATCCATAAGCCAGCCCTGGCCTGCACTGGTGCTTGATGCGTACATTGAGAACAGCATATCTAACTATATCTCAGTCAATGTTTGAAATTTTCAGGTTTTGACAGGTGACTTTCACCTTATCCCAAATTGCTTGATTTAATACTCTCTATCTCAATAAATAATCAGTGTTGCCAAAAGATAAAATAAAAACCATGTTTGAGCTATATAGACATGTACATTCCTAGGTAGTTCAAAATAGTAAATAAAAGTTCTAATAGCATTAAAGCTTGTGTGTGCACAGCAGTGTGTCCATTTATTGCCACTTATACATAAAAATGCAGTTAATGGATAGTTGTTACATGAGCTAGTTTCTCATTTTTTCTCTCTGTCTGCCTGCCTGCCTGCGTCTCTCTCTCTCTCTCTCTCTCTCTCTCTCTCTCTCTCTCTCTCTCTCTCTCTCTCTCTCTCTCTCTCTCTCTCTCTCCCCGTGCATGTATTTATTTCAGATTCTAAGATTTCATTATCTGGATCCTCAAATTTATCTATTGCAACTTTCTAGATAGTAAGGAATGAACTATATTCCAATGTAAACCATATCCCTCAATATTCAATCATTTGGTTTAATTTATGTCTATTTCTTAAACTTTCGAATCAAAACATCTAGCTATTTTGTAAAAATATTTCCTAAAATTGGAATGCAAAACTACTGAAGAGTTGAAGAAAATGCTTCCTTTTTTACAGTTGTAATTTTTGTGATGGTGTAGCACTATAATTTGTAGGAAATTACTTTGTTAATAATGTTGACTTTAGTGGCACTATATTAAAAAACTTCTTTAGTGCATTAGTATATATGTATTAGCTTTCTCCTCCTCCCGCAGATTTTACATTTCAAATATAAAATTACACAAAACAGAATCATTTATATTAACAGCCACTAGAGGTCTGCTGGTATTATAAATGTAAAGATTTCCTGCCTGTCTATATACTTAATCAATAAGTATTGATTTCTGCAACTATTAAGAATCTTCTAATTTATTAAAAAGAAATTCACACTTAAATGTGAATTAATTGCCTTTTTATGCCTAATATTTTGTGTACCATGACCCTCACTATCTTTATTCAGGAACTTATGAATTCCATGAATTTCTGTTTACTCAGACATATTGTGATTGTGCTTGGCCTTTCAAAGTTGCATATATAGATCATGCAGTAAACCCATATACATTACATGGATTATCAGTAACAGAAAAAAATCTAGTTTTCTGTCACCAAAACAAGACATTGGATACAAACAAACTTAGTTTGCTTATCTAGATATACATCTTCTTTTGCATTACAGTTGCAATATTATTGGTTCCTATTGCTGGTAAATTATTTATTTTTAATTCTTTTAACTGTATTAACTGTATTGGGTCATTGTTTCAGATATATTTCAATACCAGATTCCTCAATGCTTTCAAGGATGGCAGAACTTCTAAAGTACTTAAAAAATTCTTAAAAATTCGGGGAGATATTCAGAGATGTATCAGTCTTGAAAATAGCTTGGATTGAACTACAGTATACAGTATAGGCAAACATCCGGAGTTGATTATTTTACATTTATGTCATAAATGCTTTATGATAATTTTTATCTCATAAAATGTTTTATAAAAATTGACAAATTTCAATTCCACAAGAGTTATTGATCCTGGATCTTGGTCATATTCTGTAAGTTGGCCCATTTGAAGTACCTTGGTTGAAAAAGTTTTGCCCTGTGATGCACTATTTCTCCCAGTTAAAAGTTAAACAAGAGTTTTAATAGTATATAAATTTTCCTATTTCCCCACAGTGAGTGGATAAGGATGGAAAGTTATTGGGTTGCTATATGCTTCTTTTATCCACCTCAGTCTTTTTCATTCCTATATTTTTTCATTGATGGAAGATGTAAGCACATATGCAGGTTCTGCACAGTACAAAGCTAGCTATATAGCAGCAGTCCCCAATCTTTGTAGCACTAGGGATTGTTTACATGGAAGTCAATTTTTCCATGGACCGGGGATGGGAGGAGCATGCAACCTAGATCCCTCACATGTGCAGTTTACTGTAGGGTACCGGCTCCTATGAGAATCAAATACCTGACAATCTGAGGTGGAGCAGAGGTGGTGATGCTAGTGCTGGGGAGCAAATATAGATGAAGCTTTGCTTGCTTGCCCCTTGCTGTGTGGCCCAGTTCCTAATAGGCCACACACCACTGCTATATAGTTTTTAAAGTACATATTCTGAAATCCCTGAAGTATTGTTTTGTTGACTATAAAAAACAAGCACACTTGCTTTTTGGGGTGATTTTTGTTTTCAAACTGGAATGCTGGAAATACGGAAATGCCAATTTTTCTGTAACTATAAAATTACTTGTATAATCACCAAGAAAATTAGATTCTGTCCTGTAACAAAACTTTTTAATTTTTTATCTCTACTTACCCTCATAGCCTGATGGTTTCACAGAGCACAGGACAGAGGGCATTTTTAGACAGAGAAAGCATCAGTAACAAAAAATGTATTTATTCATCTTAAAAACTCACACCATTTAAGTTTAGTTTGTAATCCTTTTGGGATAAATACAGATGTTAGTGAAATTATTATAAGTTGCTGTAAATCATTTGATATATAGACTGGATTATTTCAAAATATCAGTGTAACATGTTTGGCAGTTTTGAATATAATCACACAAATAAAGTATGAGAAAATCTGATAATAAATAATGCTCCATGTGGTTTTTTTTGTCAGTGAAAAATCTGTGAAATAATCTGAAGATTTAACTTACTTGTTTTGCCAGCTTTCTATTTTGCCATACAGAATTAGATCAAAATTTAGGACCTCATGATCCATAAAGTTAACTGAGAAGACAACATGGACATGTTCAATGATTATTATACAACAGCTCTTGTGGTCAAAGTAATTGCTATGCTCACAATGTTCACTCTGTATTGTCAGTAAACCAAAAACAGGTCTCTACTCTGAGTGCAATAAAGATTGGATAACTGAGCATACAAATGTATAACAAGACTTATAGTTGTATTATTAATGGTTTATTAGTTACTACCTCTATCTTCAGTGCCAATAGCTTTTTCTGCCTCAGAAGCAATTGGTAATGTATGAAACAGGTTTACATATTTTACCCTACAGACAACTATGTAGCACTGTTTTAGGTTTTTTCAATTTATAGAACACAAGTAGTCTTTCTTCTACACCCAAGCTATGATCTTGAGGCAGTGGTGGGATTCAGCCAGTTTGCACCACTTCAGCAGAACCGGTAGCTAATTTTTTGTTGCCCAGGCCCAGAATGGACTTCTGGAAGTGGCATCCACACAGAGAACCGGTTGTTCACATATTTGAATCCCACCACTGTCTTGAGGTCAAGGAAGATCATCTTATTGTAGGTTAAGGTTAAGAGGGGAAAAAAACTACAGAAGGTTGTGATATGCTGAAAAGGTTGTGCAGAATAAATAAAAAAATATGAAGAGATTTGAGACTGGCTTGAGGCCTGGGGGAATGGAGTTCTCTAGTGACTAGTAAATTGGAAAGGTGAAAGAAAGAAGTTAACCCCTGTCTTCTTTTCTGTGAGGGGTCTTTGGTGCTCTCTCAGCTTGCTTGTTTTCTTGCAGATGTTTCATTACTTAAACTAGTTAACATCATCAGTGTTTTCTGTTATGTCCCGAGCCTTGCAAACGGCTCGGGCGTTTGCAGGCAGTCCCGGGCAGGTGCAAAGCTGCCCGGGACCAGACAGGCTGTCGCCAGCGCCGTGCGCATGCGCGGGTGCTGGCGCGGGAAAAGTAACCCATTTACCCGGGAGTTGCCTATATAAGAGGCTGCGAGGCGTTTGGGCGAGGCTGAAGCCATCTTCCTGTAAGCTGAACGCTGAATAAATGAAACTGAGAACTCCAGCTGCTTCTCGTGTCTGTTTTCCCGCCACGGACTCAACACTGGCGACGAAGGTGGGATGCCTTGCACTACCTGGAAAGGAAGAAGTGTAAGCTTACCCAAGGAGTCCTGAGCGGCGAAAGAGGAACGGCGTCGACTCGGCAGCTGCCCGCCAATCCGGTGCGCATTCGGGGGTAGGCTGGCTGATAGACCCGTCTCCTGAAGATCCGAAGATGGCGAAAATCGGAAGGCTTTCGGAATTCGACGTCTCACATCCAGAGCGGTGGGAGTCCTACGTATCCAGAATGGAGAACTACTTCAAGGCAAACCAAGTGAGGGAAGATAGCTTGAAGGCGGCCACCCTGCTTTGCGTTTGCGGCCAAGACGCCTTCGAAATCGCAGAAAACCTTGCAGCACCTGTTCCAGTAGAGTCTGTAAGCTACGCAGACCTGAAGAAGCTGCTGAAGGAGCACTTCCACCCCAAGGTGTCCGTTATCTCATGGCGCCACACCTTCGAACAAAGGGATCAACGGTCCGGTGAGTCAGCCAAGGAATACATCGCCGCGTTACGGAAGGCCGCCAAGCCCTGCGAGTTCAAGGACCTCGAGGAACGACTGAGGGACCGATTCGTGTGCGGGTTAAGGCATCGCGAGCTACAACAGAGACTTTTCGCAAAGGAAGAATTATCCTTCCAAGACGCCTTAAGGGAAGTCACTGCAGAAGAAGCAGCAGGCGGCGCCGTCAAAAACATGCGGCCGATCAGAAACAGTGCAGAGGGTGCGTCCGTGCACCAGGAAGACGTCCGACGAAACTCCGAGGAGGATCCGGACGAGGAAGTCGACCGTCTACACCCCGCGAAGGAAGAGAACCAGAAGGGAAGCTCTTCGGCTCCGCTCAAGTGCATCGGCTGTGGAGGTCGCCACAGGAGAACCGACTGCAAGTTCCGCTCCGCTACCTGCCGGGCATGCGGCAAACAAGGGCACATTGCAGCTGTGTGCCTGGGCCGACGAAAGGCACAACCCCAAGAAGAACGCCTGAAGGGTACCAGATTCCCCAGCCAGAATAGGGTAGGTTTTTGCGCTTCGCGAAGAAGCATCTGTAGAACAGGCACACACAAGCCCATGAAGAAAAAGCTGTCACTCAACGTGAAGCTACAAGGGGTTCCATTATCTATGGAACTAGACACAGGGTCTGCCCTGTCCATCATTTCATTGCATACATTTAGGAAGATTTGTTCCAGAAGTGGGTCTAAGGCCAAGTTAAGGCCTTCTGATATTGTATTAACAGATTTTCAGAACTCAAGAGTGTGTGTTAAGGGGGAGGCCACCCTTAACGTGCAATACAAGAGTTTTGAAGGTCCACTAGACTTATTAGTAGTAGGGGGTGAACGAACGAGTCTCATAGGACTCGATTGGTTTGAGGCCCTGGGGATACACGTCACAGGACTCAACAGCTTACAAACACTCGACCTACAGGAAGTCTGCAAAGAATTTGCAGATGTTTTCAGCCCCCAGCTGGGCACATTCAAAGGACCACCTGTGTCCTTAAAGCTAGACCCCACTGTCACTCCCATTAGGATTAAAGCAAGAAGGGTCCCTTTTGCTTTAAAAAGTGATTGACACTGAACTAGACAAACTAATCCAACAGGGAATCCTAGAACCTGTTGATTCCAGCCCGTGGGAGACCCCCATTGTCACGCCTCTAAAGGCAAATGGGGACATTCGCATTTGTGCTGATTACAAATGCACACTCAATAAGGCATTGCAGCAACATGCCTATCCTGTTCCTGTGGTCAGTCACATCCTGGCCTCTCTCAAGGGGGGGCGTGTTTTTGCAAAGCTTGACCTAGCTCAAGCATATCAACAGCTGCCTGTTGATGATGATGCTGCCATAGCTCAGACCATTGTGACCCACAGGGGAGCTTTAAAGTAAAAAGGAGTTTGAGTGAATGTCGCTCCTGGGATTTTCCAAAGCGTAATGGAAAACACACTACGAGGTATACCAGGGGTCTGCCCCTACTTTGACGATGTCTTGATTGCAGGAGACTCCACACACATTCTAGCTGAAAGGCTTAGGGCTGTCCTGTTAAGATTCAGGAAATCAGGCCTCAAGCTCAGAAAAGACAAATGCCAGATTGGGGTGCCTTCTACTGAATTTCTGGGATTCAAAATTGATGCTGCTGGGATTCATCCTGCTGAATCCAAACTAACTGCTATTTTAGATGCACCCAGGCCAAAGTCTAAGGCCGAACTTCAGGCCTTTCTAGGCCTCCTGAATTTCTACAATTCTTTTCTTCCACATAAAGCTAGTGTAGCTGAGCCTCTTCACAGGCTACTAGACAAACAGGCTGTGTGGCTGTGGTCACAAGCGCATGAGGCTTGCTTTAAAGAAGTCAAGGCCTTGCTCACTTCTAACAGTGTTCTTGCACATTTCAACGAGTCTCTCCCTGTGTGCATCGCTTGTGATGCGTCCCCCTACGGGGTTGGAGCTGTCCTGAGTCACCTCAGGTCTGATGGAACTCAGGTTCCTATTGCATACTACTCCAGAACACTGTCTTCTGCCGAGCGCAACTACGCTCAGATAGACAGGGAGGCTCTGGCTGTTGTTGCTGGAATTAAAAAATTCCACGATTTTCTATATGGCAGGCATTTCACGGTCTTCACTGACCATAAGCCTCTGCTGGGACTGTTTACCACACGTAAGCAGACTCCCCACATCATTTCCCCTAGAATGCTTAGGTGGTCTATTTTCTTGTCTGCATATGATTTTTCATTACTCCACAAGCCTGGGAAAGAAATGGGCCATGCTGATGGCCTCAGTAGGTTGCCTCTGCCAGTAGTAGAAGCTGACCCCTGCGCCAGCTGTCAACATTCTATCAATCCAAGCCTTGCCCGAGCTCCCTCTTAGTGCCAGGGATGTTACCGCTGAAACAGGTACAGATCACACACTTTCACGTGTCCGCTCCTGGGTCCTGTGTCCGGGTGGCCTGAGCACTGCCCTAGTCCTGAGTTTCAGAGTTTCTGGTCCAAAAGAAACGAAGTTGTCCCTTTCTCAGGGTTGTCTGCTTTGGGGAAACAGAGTTGTCATTCCCACCTCAATGAGGACTAGGGTCTTAGAATCCCTCCACGAGGGTCATCCTGGCATTGTTCGTATGAAGGCTCTTGCACGAAGCCACTTGTGGTGGCCTGCTTTAGATAAAGATATTGAGGCTAAGGTGCACGCATGCCACCTGTGCCAACGATCTCGCCCAGAGATGCCCCAAGCTCCTGTGCATAGATGGGAGGAAACACAGTCCCCATGGTCTAGGGTGCACATTGACTACGCTGGGCCCTTTCAGGGCCAGTTCTTCTTGGTCCTTGTTGACAGCCATTCAAAATGGCTTGAGGTTGTGCCTGTCTCATCCACCACCACTGCAAAGACTATTCAGGTAATGAGGGGGATTTTTGCTGCACACGGGCTGCCAGATGTCATTGTGTCCGACAACGGCCCTCAATTCACTTCCTCCGAATTCCAAGCTTTCTTACAGGCTAACATGATTCGTCATGCCACGTCTGCGCCTTTCCACCGTCCACCAACGGTATGGCTGAACGCATGGTGCGCATCGCAAAGGACGCCTTGAAGAGACTCACCTACGGGGACTGCATCACAGGTGGCTGACTTTCTCCTTTCTTATCGCACCACACCGTCCACTTCTACAGGGAGAAGTCCAGCTGAACTTCGTTGGGGGCGCCAACTTACTACTAGACTTGACCGGTTGCATCCGGACAGACTGCCTTCATCTACCTCACATCCTAGGGCACCTAGACAACTACTTGTGGGTGCCCCGGTTTGGGCTCGCAATTACGGGCCTGGTCATACATGGGTCCCCGCTTCTGTGTCCAGGATCACAGGTCCTCTCTCCTACGAGGTTGCCCTGGACAACGGTCGTGTCCTGCGTCGGCACATCGACCAACTTCGCTCTAGGCGAGACTTTTCTGCTGAGACTCCTGGGTCTTTTCCAGGGGGGGAGGGGGACCCTTTGGAGCAAAGGGAAGGGCAAGAGCTACTGCCCATCTCCACTGAGGGAGCCACAAACGGCTCGTCCCAAGGTTCTGCAATTGCTCCGAAAAGAAAGTCATGGAGCTTACCCACACAACAGGCACTCACGCCTACTCCAGCCAGGGAGTCACCCCGGGGGCATACTCACTTTCCACACACATCACACAGCACTCCAGCAACGGAGGATACCCGGGGGCATCCCAACAAATCATTCCCCGCAAGAGAGCTGGCACACAATTCCCAAGGTTGGCCTGACCTTACCCCAAATCCTACAGGGGGTCAAACATACACAGAGCTAGTCGAGGAACCAAGTCCCGACTACAACAACCCTAGCACAAATCAGGGAACACCTGAGTTTTGGGAAAGTACAGAAACCCACACGAGCCCGAACACAGAATGGGGTTCAGGGAATGGACAGCCTCCTGACAGGTCTTGGACTGACCTAGGAGGTTCTACAGAGACACCCAGCAGCGGCTATCACTTCAAGGGGCCTGAGGGTCTACAGCTAGGTAGGTCAACCAGGTCACAAAGTAACAGAAGCCCTGGCCTGACGAGCCCGGTGGGCAAGCAAGCAGGCCAGGCATCGGGGCACAGTCCTTGGAAGACACCAGGGCACAATAGAGAGAACAGGCTCACGCCTCCCTCCAGTCAGGGGACTTATGCCAGTAACCCAGAGCTAAGAAGGTCACAGAGAGCAAAGAAATCTCCTAAGTATCTAGAAGATTACATAACATTGCTGGCAAGGCAAAAGCCAGTAATCAGTGGGAGCACTGGGGAGCAAAATGTCATATAAAATAAATGTTGTATGTTGGTAGTAGTTTTAGCCCGGGGGAAAGGGGTGTTATGTCCCGAGCCTTTGCAAACGGCTCGGGCGTTTGCAGGCAGTCCCGGGCAGGTGCAAAGCTGCCCGGGACCAGACAGGCTGTCGCCAGCGCCGTGCGCATGCGCGGGTGCTGGCGCGGGAAAAGTAACCCATTTACCCGGGAGTTGCCTATATAAGAGGCTGCGAGGCGTTTGGGCGAGGCTGAAGCCATCTTCCTGTAAGCTGAACGCTGAATAAATGAAACTGAGAACTCCAGCTGCTTCTCGTGTCTGTTTTCCCGCCACGGACTCAACATTTTCTGTTTCTGAAAATTTACTCTTGTCAAATGTGGAGGAGAAACAGGGCAGGCTGATGTGCACAAATTCAGAAATAACAGAAGCTTTATGATTCAGCCAGGCCAGTCTCTCTTGCTAATGTGGCCTGGGAAATTAAATTCTTAATATCTCTCATTCCATATTAAGCAGCAAGCAACAGGATCAGTGGTGGGATTCAGCCAGTTCACACCACTTTGGCAGAACTGGTAGCTAATTTTTGTTGCCCAGGCCCAGAACGGACTTCCGGAAGTGGAATCCACACAGAGAACCGGTTGTTCACATATTTGAATCCTACCACTGAACTGGATCTATATTTTTCAGGATCTGCTGCAACAGGGACCACCCCATAGCAGTAGCAATTGATAGGAATGCAGAAATCAAATGCAAATATTTGATATAATTAGGATTCCACTGCTTGGTCACTTTTCCAAACACGCCATCATTTATTCCATGCTAAAAAAGACAATGAAATTGATGTTACTTTAAAAAAAAATGCAAGAAACATTTATACATATTGGACTCGTTCTGAATGAGTAAATATTGGGATTCATACAAACAGTTTGATTTATGTTTGTTTTCCATACAACTCCTTTTCCAGCTCCTTGGAAACTTCTCCCCCCAAAATTGAAATTAAGTACTTTTCTACATTTATGATTTTGATTATGAAGCTACCCAGCTATTGTTCTGTCAAAATAATGAGTTACGCAATACCTAGATAATATTTTGAAGACTATTTAAACCCCTAATGCAATAATGATCCTCCATCTCTCTTAGTGGCTATACTCAACATTGATTTTTTCAATTTTATTTTTCCAGACAAAACATTTGCATAATATAGCAAGTTACTTAAAGCATTGCTCCAAATTACTAATGGTGAATCATGTTTTTATTTTTTTTATTAGTGATAGTGAGTTTATAATTGTTTAATTTTAAGGATTGTAGCCTTTCATAAACTGTTGAAAAAATGGCTAATCATATATATATAAAAGAATAAAACACGATCACCGGGAGAGTTGAAGTAAAAATACTTTACTAAAAATATATTAATACTAAAAAGTTGCCAAGCTTTTGCTGGGGGAACTCCCCAGCATCGTCAGAACTAAAAGGCCATTGCAGTAAAGGTGGTTTAAGTAGGTTCAAATAATGTTTGCGCACGGCTCTTAGACTGTATTACTGGCCCTGATTGGCCAGCTGAAAGCCAAGATGTGTCTATAACGTTATGTCCTTTTCTTCGGATGCCCTTCCCTATCCCTCCACTATTGGTCTTTAGAGGCGTTAGTAACCTTACATCCCCTCCTCTTCCGATAATACCAATGTCTGCCGTGTCGCGGGGAGGACTTGATCTGATGTTTTCTTGTGTTTTACAATGGGGATAGGGCTCCACTAACTGTGGGTTAATATCCCTTCCCAATTGTGTGTCTCTCTCCTCCTTTTTCATGTTAACAGCTCCTATCCGGGTATGGTATGCCTCAACAATCAAGTCTTTATTCCCCACCTCAGTCTTCCTTACATACGTTCCCTCCCATTGTTTGGCACTCAAACTGCTCTCATTACTCCTCCCCTTGCTGATCGAGCGGGTTGTCATTCTATGCTTTCTCTTCCCTCTCCACATGGGATGCTCCTCTTCATTGCTATGGGCAACCGCACACTCCGAAATTTTAGCATTAAGTCTTTTAGGTGTTCCGGCTCCATTAATATCGCTCCCTCCCTCCTGGGGGGGGTGTGAGGCTCACATGGGGTTGTTGGGCGGTGCATGGATCATCCATATCGGGCACCCCCTCCCTTTCTTTCTCCGTGCGCAGGGAGTCCATAGCCTCTATTCCAGCATCCACATGTTGGGGTGGGAGACTCTCTCGCCGCACGATCCAGCGCCGGTCACCTGGCAAGGGGATGTTGATGGTATAGTTATTTACGTCCATATGCAGGCGTTTCCAACGGCGGGGGGATGCGGGTTCCTGTATATATGTGTGTGTGTGTGTGTGTGTGTGTGTGTGTGTGTGTGTGTGTGTTTCTAGACTTCATAGTTATTTGTTATTTACTATTCCACATATGGATTCTGCATCCTCTTTAAAGAGAAAGTGAATCCTGGAAAATAAAAGGATCAAATTATTTTTTAAAATTTTTTGCAGCAATGATTTGCCATTTATTATAGGGTTAGAATATAATTTAAATTAATTTATAAAAAGCAGGTAAACACCAAGAAAGTAAGAAGGAAAATTGGACTCAGTTTCTTGATTGCGGTATTGATTGATTGTTGGTCTGATGTTAATCTTGGAGTTAATCAATGCTGATTAAGCATAGATTAACTCAGCATAGATTAACTCCAAGGTTAACATCAGGGCAACAATAAAGTAAACAATATTCCAATCAAGAAATTGCCAAAGAGCCAAGAGCAAACAGTTCAACCAAATAATCTCTAAGACCACCCCTACCAATACTGATAGGGCAAGCCACCTAATATAAACTGACAGCAAATCACACTCCTTAGTAGCTCTGATGATGTTACCTAGTTTGAGTAATGAAACATTTGTAAGAAAACAAGCAAGCTCAGAGAGCACCAATGACCTCCTAATTTCAACCTTTAGCTACAAATATTCTCCTTTATTGGTATTTTGAAGTGTATCCAATCGACATGTAATCAATGCAGATGTAGAGGCATATGATCCCACACTGAAGTTTTGTATTCTTTTCAAGGGAGGGCTGCACAAAGAGTGTGTTCAATAACTAAGATTCACAGACATCAGTGTAGATAATCTTTTCAAAATGCAGATCCATCAGATGTAGGACTGGACCATTTTAATTTGCCCTCCACCTCAGAGGTTTGTGGTTTGTAGGATATAAGAGTATAACATAATTTATAATATGTAAAAAAGGAGCTATATTGCACAAAATAAAATCCACTCAGAGTGGGGCCAATATCTGTGTAAACAATATTCTAATATATCTGTCAAATTTATTCCCAATTAATTAATCATCCTTAGCAAAATGAATAACAATCCAAGGCTGTGGTAAACTTAGGATAATTATATTTTAGATGAAGAACCGATAGTCCTGGTTGAAGGTTGATGCAGCCTCCCTGTAATCTTTTCAGCTAATGTCAGTAGTCCCACTGTTAGAATGTGTTGTCATGGCAACAACATCTCTTTGTACAGGAAAAATTAGCTCTTACTGTGCAGTGGAGAAACATAGAGGGAGCCAAGCTAATCCCAGGGTGCAATGTAAGAAAAAGGTTGGACTTCACCTAGGGGATGCTGTATCAGCAATGCTAGAATTGACCTGCCACCGATTCTGGTATTTAAGTTAAAGAGCAGAATTCACAGTAAGTGACAGCTCCTCCAGAGTGCATTATTGTCTCAGAGCCATCTAAGGATTGTTGAAGAATGTCCCATAAGCAAATGAAATTAGGCAGTTCTGTGTGGTATATCTACATCTTTACTAGTCAAGCTTTATTTAATACAGAAACTGTGGGAAAAATTGTCTCAAACTAACCATCAAATATGTACCTATAAGATGTATTTATGGGTTTATTAAAAGCCATGACATTGAGGTTAAAAAGGAAGTTAGGAAATCTGGAGAAATGAAAACTGTACTGCAGCTCATAAAAACATTGAGCAATCCATGCAAATTTAGACATTATTTTATTATTGATATATGGATTTCATTTAGAACTCCCAAGAAAATAAGGAGACAAGTAAATTGTAAGAAAAAATAGAATAACAATCTCATGTGTGTTGCTTTCTACTGCAGTGCAGTACAGTATGTATAATATAAATACATCTTTCCATCATGTAAGGAAAAATATTTGCTATAATTTTTCAAATTGTTATGTTTATGCAGTCTATTTCATTTTGCATTTAATCATAAACTATATAGCAAGCTTTGAAAAGCATAGAAAAAAATGGCAAGTACAAAGTACTAAACTTTACGCAAGCTTTCATTGCAAGTCACACTAAAAAGGGATATGTTAGTGGATTATTCTGATGTGGTCTGCATAATGGTGTATAAATGAGTTTCTGTGGCGACAGGTGAAATATCTACTATGAGATATGAAATAAATATTGTGCTATTGAGCTCTATATTGATTTCCTTGTATCATAAAACACAATTTATACTTCTTGTAAAACTGAATAAAGGTAGTGAACTGAAAATGAGGTTAGAGTTTTTCAGTTATCATATCTTTACTGCTGTAATCAGATCAATATAGTCCATCAATATAGCCCATCACATGCTTTTTAAGTAACTTCTGTGTGATTCTAAAAAAACTTATAGGCAATAGGTATACTTTATCAAAGATTTATACTTTTTAAATTGAACTTTTCCATCTCTTGTACAATAAGCTGAATTGAAATTTTGTTTAAATTAGAGCAGAGCAGAGATCTGAGCTTTTAAATGAGAATTTAGTAGTGCAGAGAACAGTATGAACCGGTATAATAAAAATAGTGAAACATTTTCCATAGTGCAGGGATCTAAATACATTAAAAGACTAGAAAGCAGAATCCAGGTTCCAGAAAGCAGTGAGCATCATAATATCACCAAGGATGATGCAATATCTGCCCTGCCAAGGTATCAATTTAGCTGGTTTGTCTGGTTCTTAGGAAGTAGTTGTTGAATTGAAATGTGGGTTAGACAACATCGCCACCAGATGAATTTATGACTGTCTGACTCAATGTATAATCCTTAATGGAGCTACATCTACACGGAGGGAAGCCTGCAGTAGGATCCACCAAGGTTCTGTCTTAGGCTCAGTAGTCTTCAACATTTTCATAAATGATTTAGATAAGACGATGGAAGGGGAAGTCATCAAATTTGTAGATGACACTGAGCTGAGGAGAATAGCTTTTAGAAGACAGGCTCAAGCTCTAAAAGGATCATGACAGACTTGAACAGTGGGCCTTAGTCAACAAACTGCAATTCAATGGTAAAAAAGGTAAGGTTTTACACTTAGGCAAGAGAAACCAAATGTACAGGTGTACAATAGGTGGTACTTGGATCAATATCATTAACTATGAGAAGGAGAATATCATTAACTATGAGAAGTCCTAGTGGATAACTACTTAAACATGAGCCAGCAGTGTGCTGCAGCTGCCAAAAAGCCAATGCAATCCTGGGCTGCATGAACAGAGGGATAGTATCGAAATCATGTGAAGTATTGGTGCTGCTTTATACTGCACTACCATACTTGAATACTGAATCCAGTTTTGGTCACAATAATACAAAAAAGATGTTAAGACCATGGAAAATGTGCAGAGAATAGCAACAAAGATGATTGGGGGACTGAAGGCTAAAATATATAAAAACTGTCTAACAAAGAGAAGCACTAGGAGTGACATGAGAGCAGTCTTTCAATATTGAAGGGATTGACACAAAGAAGAGTGTGTCAACCTATTCTCCAAAATACATTAAGATAGGATAAGAAATGATGGATATATATCAAAGAGAGATCCAACCTAGAACTAAGGAAAAGTTTCCTATCAATGAGAACAATTAATCAGTGGAATGACTTGCCTTTCGAAGTTGTGATTGCTCCATCACTGGATGGTACAGTATTATAGCCCTCACCTTTCTGTCCCTAACTGACAAAACTGATAATTAAGTATGCAAAATACTAGCTAATTTATCTGCAACAAGAAAGGGCTAGTCTCTAAGGCCTGTCTGTCCAGTCTGTACCCCAGGTTCTGTCTAGAGCAGGAGTATCAAACTGCCGGCCCACAGGCCGGACGCGTCATCTCAAAACCGTACCCACCCTATTGCCGGCAATAGCAAAAAAGTTCCAATACGTAGCGCGACGTCACGTGACATCGCAAGTTTGACATGTCTGGTCTAGAGTGATAGGTCCCTGCTTCTGTGGATCTAATGCTTAGCACCTGTTCTTGTGCTATGATCAATGCCTCAGTCCTATTTTACCTTTTCCAGCCAGTGGTAGGATGGACATATAAATTCTTTGATATTTATGTCCTTTCATCCTTCACTTATGTATAAATATTTTTTGAAATATATCCAAATGCTTGAATATTTGCTGAATAATAATGACTTGCAAAAAACACTTTTAATTAATTAAAATTATTTTTAGAATTATTTGAGGTTCACATACTTTTTATTCACTTTTTGTTTCCAGCACATGTATATGTATAAAATGTGTAATCTGCTATATGGGAGGCACACTCTGAATGTTAAACAAAAGCATATTTCAAGTATTATTATAAACAATATTAATGAGCATAATATTGGTCTGCAATTTTATGTCAGTGCACAATGTAGTAAGATATCAATTTTAAGTTACTTAATACTGTTTTAACAGTAAAGGGAAACTGACCTAACTCACTGATGTGGAATTTTCTTTATTTTTTTCTGGAATATTTAATGAGACAATAAAATAAATTATTAATAATATATATGCTGTTAATAATATAACTGCAGTGTAACTCAGTGGAGGCAGGTATTATTTCACACAATAAAATTATTAAGTAGGAATTCCCTATAAATCATTATTCTGGATTTAGTTTATCATGTGCCATCACCAAAATCAGTTCACAATGTTGGTTGGTTTAATTTACTAAATATGTCCATTTCATAGATTGTTGTGAGCTATCCTTGATACTCTTGAAAAACTGGGATAATGAAAGATAAACCAGTATTATATGAGGTTACATGATACATATTTGTAACATTATATTTTCACACTACATGCATAATATTTTAGTTAGTGCAAGTGAAAAAACAAGCAAAGTAAATTCTGAATGTTCTGTGCAAGTAGAAATTGGTATATTTATTTGAATACAGTGTTCATGGCATGGCACTAAGCACCTGTAATTTCATGTGTTTTGTAGATGATTCAGCTGCAGAGAGTTTTAATGGCAATGAGACTGCAGGACGCAGTTCCAACACTTCAGGTGGAACACACTGCAGGGAAGTTGCAGAAGCCAATAGTAATGGTAAAACAACTCTGGAGTTAGATGAACAGCCTCTGAACCTGAGTGACAGCCCCTTTTCTGCTCAGCTTACTTCAGAATACAGGTTAGATGACCCAAACAGTGATGGAAAGAGCAAGTACAAGAACATCCTAGCATCTGATCTTAAGCTGGAGCAAGAGGCAAGAGAAAATGGAAGCAAGGTAAGGTGCTTCTGTCTTCATAAGGTATTTCTAGAGTAAAGCCTGTTGAAATTTGTTTTAAAATTTTAACATACAAGTTTTAATATTTTAAGTTTGGTCATTAACAAATTGTCTTTGTAAGCTTCATCATCCTTACACATATATGCTGATATTCTTAAAGACTTCTAATAGATAAATGCTAATTTTGCAGAAACATAATATGTCTGACGATTTTATCTTTAATAATGCTTTCCACGGTGTATTCAATTTACACAATTTACTGAATTCCTTTTTATGCATTGGCATGTACATATAAAGATTTCCATAAGATCTTGAAGCTTGATATAAAGAAAGGGCAGTTCATTGTTGCTTGTGAGATGAGTTCTACATTTGCTTTGATCTCCTAAATGGGACTATTGCAGGTTTGCTATTTTATTCTTCTCATCTGGGAAAAAAAACCTCCTTGTGGGGAAAAGTTTTCCCCTATTTGGATCCTTAATACAATTCACTTTCCAAGCAGTTACTTCATGGATTTGGAAACATTTTGTTGTGTGGCATTGTTTCTTACTGCATTTTTTAACATCTCCCAAAATCTTCTTGAGTGGTTTCTTCCTTTTAACTTTCCTTTTCAACGTCTTTATTTTTAACCAAATAAGAAACTGTAGCCATAAATTACTGACATGATAACTTGTTTATCACACATTATTCTAATTGTCTTTTAATAAATTAAGTTCCTCAATATTGTTTCAGAGTTAGGCAGTCTAGAAATTTGTCAGAAAAATAAATATTTACATAAATCAGTGAATAAACATATTTATATCCTTTTGGATAAAATACACTTAAACCACTCCCTATACTTCGACAAAAATAACAAAAAGTAAGAAAAAGTATTAATAATAATGTGATTGCAAGAATAGTAGTTTCTTGAACTACTAGCTGTGCCTTCTTCCAGGGACACTTTCATATTTAATACATTTGCTGTCAAGGAACCTCAAATGCATGATTTCATCTGTTCTGTCAGACTGGCCATTATACCAACTGTTTGAGGTTTTGGCTCCCTGTTTTTTTATTGCCTAGATATCCTTACAGATACATAACTACACAATGAAATATGGAGGAAAAGACCAGATTTCTTTGATTTGGAAATACTCTCTTGCCTGGCAGCATATCATAGTGTTACAGTTCTTTCCATAGCACTAGGATAATTTGATCTAGATTTAACAAAGTATCCATCCCCTCCCTCCATAATATTCTCTTGACAACAATAATTGGCTTGCCATTATCTTTTTCCAGGATGTTTCAGTTTCCCTAGAACCTGGGATTTCATAATGGTGTGAGCTTTACAAAGAATGTCCCATTGATATTAAGTAAATCTTAAATCTTTTTCAGTTCAGGATTGACCTCTGGTGGCTTTATGCTTATACCCATGTAATTTTCTTGAAAATTGTGTAGAAGTGGTTTGCCATTGTCATCTTGTAGGATGTTTTTGACTTCCCTGCCTAGCTTACAACTTCAGAAATCTCTGGAGAATTCCTTCAAACTAACAACCAAGCTGGAGCCTGCTTTCTTCCCATTCCTGACCAAGAACCTGATATCCAGGTTCTTCTATCTATCTATCCAGACATTAAGTAAACCATGCTTCTTCTTTTTTTCTTCTTGATTGGTTATAATTTCCTGATCTAATCTTCATAAAGTTTTGTTCTGTTTCTTTTCTTCTCTTCGGAGTGTTCAGCCTCCACTTTTTTTCTCTTCTTTTTCTGCTTCTGGTCAAAGGAAAGAAGAGGCTCTGTGTATGTACGTGTATTTTTCTGAGTATGAGAGTACATTTTGTAAATTGGGTATTTTCTTTTATATCTAATAATTGTTATTAGTTTTTAATGCAATTAATATAAATCTATGCTTTTTCTTCCCTCCCCTATGCTTTTTGGGGTGTGTTTTCTGGTGGGAATATAAACAAATCACATACACATAACAACTGGGGAGGGAATGTCCAACCTTGGTTTCAGCAACCCTAGACAGAATGGTGATAAAATTGGGCACTACCTAGGATTTTCATATGCTGATAATTCTGCTGACACTACCATTTGGGGTCATCTAAAATTCAGTGTCATATTCCTTTTGTATAGTAGAGTTGATGTTTCTAGTTCCTGTGATTCAGAGCATACAATTTCAATTACAGAAATTATAAGCCAATATACTCAAAAATGCCAGGTTAGTGTAGACTGATCTGGTTCTATATGTTTAAGATTTTCCTTTGAGAAATTAGTAGGTATTCTTAGTAGCAAAGATTAAATGTATAAATATAAGAATTTTTTTTCAGCTTTGACAACTCAGTTATAGTATGTTATCCTTAGGGGCCTATAATATAATCCTTTTCACACTGGATAAGAAACTTTAGTCCCACATCTTCCATTTTCAGATATTTTAATCCACTTTAGTTTTGAGGTTTCTCCTAGAACTTTATTATTTAATTATTATATTTTATAGTTCCATTGTATTAAAGATTTAAATTGTACATTATTCTGAAACCCAACAATATGAAAGATGATTTTAATAATAAGTATTAAAATATCAAATTATTTTTATTAATAATAATGATAACAACTATGGCAAAAGAAAGCAAAGATATACCAATAAAATAAGCGCCCTGGGTGCAATCCCAAAACAACTGCAGCATCACTTGAAAATCATTGGCATTGACAATTTCAAAAGGCAGCTTTACATGAAACAGCTTACATCCTGTGGCAATCCTTTTAACACCATCAAATGACAACTCCTGCCCAATCCAGGTCCTTGGGAAGGATACAATAGATGGATAAAAATGCCAAATCTAGTCTAAACATTTGGCTGACTGTGCAACCAACCATAGTAATGCAAATGGAACCAAGAGTCTGTCTAAAGAAATAAATGGACAAGAACCCAATGTTTTGTAAGGGGGTAATGGAGGGTCCTGCAGATTTTCCAAGTAATGAAACTGCAGAAGTGACAAATTCCTATGAAAGTGCTGTGGGATGGAGTATTTCCAGAACATTAGATCCAATTCTAGAACAGAGTTGGGTAGTTCTTTCATATCCCTAATGTTCCCTTCTGGCTTTTATTTATTTTGGTCAACTCAAGGCTGTAAACATACTCAATTCTTCTGCCTTTTCTTTCCCCCACAACAGCCCTGTGAGATGAGTTGGGCTGAGAGAATGTGATTGACCCAAAATCTCCCAGCTGGCTTTCATGCCTTGAAGCAGGCCTAGAATTCACAATCTCATGGTTCCTATGCCAGTACCTTCACCGCTAAATTGAACTAGCTTATGCAAGAAAGTGATTCAGTAACATCACCTTCAGGGATATGTGTATGCTTTCTCTCTATCTTTAATAGAGAAAGTAGTGAAGATCCAGTCACTGTAGTGCAGTCACAGCTCCTTTTATCTCTTCTCTTAAGATAGCTACTGCCAACATTTCTATAGAACTCTCACCATACGAAAATATCCCAAGTCTACAAAATCAACTCCCAGTGCAGAGCCAAAAAAAAATAATCCTGATGTCTCTCAGGACAAACTTGTCATTCTGGGTCTGGCATGACCTTTCAAGGGTATTTAATACTGCATTTTTATTTCTTGTCTATTAACTGTAAGAACAATTTATTTAGATCACTTCCATTACATCCCCAAAGCTCTGATGATCTTTTATGTTTGATCTTTACCTCTCCATTTCCTATAGAAAATAATATTTCTTTTATGTAATATGGCAACCCCCCAACAGAATTCTAAGCACTATGGTTATCTAGTGGAAATTCTATGGATAAGAGAGACAATATATTATTTGCACATATTTTTGAGGCAAGATTAGTTATATGTAGTAAAAATCTATTATAAGTACTGAAGCTTTCTCAATTATTAAAGGTAGTTAGTAATTTGCCTCAGTTTGAATTTGATTCAACTAGAGCATTCCACTAATTCTTACACATTCAGTTTAGCTTTATGTCCAGTAAAGTCACTTGGCTTGTTCATATTTTCTAAAGTTACTGCAATTAGTAATTTATGCATTTATAAATGTGTGATATGCATGTTAAATTGTGTATGTATTTATTGATGATTGCGAAAAATAGTGCACATTCCAGTAGAGAGAAGTTCCCTGAGCATGGGCTCCAGCACAAGTCTGAGAGCTTGGAAAGCTAAACCTCTGATCCCGGTGACCGACCCAGATTGGATCCTGCAGCATTAAGAGAAATATATCTATGAATTTATTCCTCTTTCTCCTGCTTCCCTTCCAAAGCAAGGCAGATGCTTTCTTCAAGCAGGCTTCTTAAAATGAAATTTCTTTCATTCTAGTCACCTGCCCATAGTTATTCAAGCTATGATTCTGGCAAAAATGAAAACACGGACAGAGGTGCTGAAGACCTCTCCCTGAACCGGGGAGAAGAAGATGATGATGACCATGATGATCACGAAGATGCTGAGAAAGTCAATGAATCTGATGGGGTTGAAGCTGAGCGCCTGAAAGCTTTTAATGTGAGTTATATTCTTCTTCTTGTGTCCTTTGGAATTTTATTTAGTTATTTATTATTTGGGGCATATGTTTATAGGTCAATGTGAGAATTAAACAGGTGTATTTTTTAAAAAAAATATGCAAGGGAATTTCTCCCTTTTTTATTGACAATACATAAAGGCTGCAATCCTATACTCACTTGCCTGGGAGTAAGCCCCACTGAACTGAATGGAGCTTACTTCTGAATAGACATGTATAGGATTGTACTGGAAAACATTTTCAAAGAGATATCAAGTTCATCTAATTTAGCTATTTAATCATCATCTATAGGAGAAATTTCAGCTGTGTATTGTGCACGTGTATGTATGTGTGTGTATGTCTGTCTAGCAAATTAAGGCAGTGGGGAGAGAGCTTCTAGGTTGTTGATTCCACTGGTCGGCTATTATTTTCTATTATTTTTCAAATTTTATATAATTTTGCATGACAATACACACACCAAAAATGTTCACAACAGGGGAAGAATAAGAGATAAGGGTTCTACAGACCAATAAAGCAATCAAAGCACATTGTTAATAAGAGACATGAAATGGTGCTTATTTTTACAATCTATGTTTTATTTTCCTCATGATTTCTATACACTATAATCTAATCTTTTCTTGTCTTTTGTCAGTCCTAAAATAAAATCCTTGGTTGCTTAACATTTCTGGCTTTCCATCACAAAGCTCTTCACTGTGTTTTTTTTAAAAAAATTAAATTTAAAAAAAGCAGTCTTCCTATCTGTAACTGAGACAGGAAGCTTAGAAACCAAGTACCCCTCCAAATCCTTCTCCTCTGTCTCCCTCTTACCAACAGATGTTTGTCAGGCTGTTTGTAGATGAAAACTTGGACCGAATGGTCCCAATCTCTAAGCAGCCCAAAGAAAAGATCCAGGCTATCATTGACTCATGCAGGCGACAATTCCCTGAATATCAAGAGCGTGCCAGAAAGCGTATACGTACTTACCTCAAGTCCTGCAGGCGGATGAAAAGGAGTGGTTTTGAGATGGTGAGTTTTGATTTAAAACCCAGCCCTAGTTTTCATCAAAACCCCCATATGTAAATCCATGACACTATTTTGTTTCCATCTTAGTGTCTCTTTTTATTTGTATTTTTGGTACTGTCAGGTCAGAGGTTATTCTCCTTTCATACTACGTGGAATCCCCTTTCCTTTGTACAATGCATTCGAAATGCTTTGCCAAATAAAGCACACATTTATGTCTAATATAAATTTATCAAAAGGGAAGAGCACCACAAGATATAAAGGAAGAAACACATAGAAATAAGTTTCCTTCATCTTTTCGTTATTCTAACATTTATATAACAGAATGCATAGGTAACCTTAGATGCCTATGCTTAATTACCGATTATCCTTTAATTATTTGGAAGAAGTGTTTGACCCTTGAGTGAACACAATAATTCTCATTAAAGTATACACAATTTTCTCTGGGTTCTGTGTAGCCTAAAAAAAGATACTGATGATTTAATAAATTAAAACAAAGTTTTTACTGTGACTGAAGTATATGCTATAATAAGTAGTATAGAGCTATTGTGCTTGTGCAAGATCTAAAATTATGTTGAAGCAATCACAAACTTTTAAGGTGTTGTGATTTTTAACATTTAGATAAAACATATTTTAAAGTATACTTACAAATTTATTTATGAATTTAAATAAAATAGAGAGCCTTTTTCAATCTGTCAGATTTCTTGGAGAAAAAGATATATAAAACATAAATGAATGTTGGATAGTGGCTGTAATGAACCATGTTTTTATTTAAATGCCTCACTGAAATCAAATACCAAAACAAATCTTATATGACATAGAAAGAAAAAGAAAAACTCTGATGCAAATTATTATTATTATTAGCACTTCTATAAAAAAACCAAAAATTCAAACTCCAAACCCTTCCCTCCTTTTTTCAAATATCATTTTTATTTCAAATGCAATTTTAAGAAATATGTGAAACTTCCTTCCTTCCTTCCTTCCTTCCTTCCTTCCTTCCTTCCTTCCTTCCTTCCTTCCTTCCTTCCTTCCTTCCTTCCTTCCTTCCTTCTCTCTGTTTCAGAACTTCATATGGTTATGTTCAAAATAAAGGAACATATTTGCTAAAATTACTAGCTTAGGAAAAGAAATAAAAGAAAATATTACTAATTGCATTTGTATCATGATACACATTTCATACATTTGTAAAGCTTTTTACAAAAAGTAGTGGCTAGTTATAAGCAAGGGAAATAAGGTATTAAGAGTGATGAAAAAGTATATGTTCAGTTCACATGCCAAATGGGAAAAATATATATGTTAAGATATAGAGTAATTTGAAATAATTGAATGGGCATTTAGTAAATATAATATACTTTCACATTTATTTTTTTGACTAAGTTATTTAATAGAATAAAAATATTAGTGCAGTTGTCTGATTTTGCTAACTTTCCTGACTTCCTTGGACAAATTTTATGTAACTTGTTTCATGTTCTACAAATATGTGGTCTTCAAAATATTGCATAAATGTTACATTGCTAACCATAAATTAAAAGAAACAAACAAAAAAAAAAAACCCATTGCTATGCCAGCCTGCTGCTGCCTGACTATATAAATACAGGACTTGGTAAGGCTCAATGGATAAATGTTACCTGGTGTTGATGTGGTGCAATGGTTAAAGAACTGAGCCAGAAGCAGGAAGACTCTGATTCAAATATACCTTTAGCCACAGAAGCTCACTGGATGACTTTAGGCCTTTCTTTTGCTCTCAGGTCTACCTATTGCATGGGGATTATGGGGAAAAAGTGAAGAATTGGATGGCATGTATATTACCTAGAGCTCCTGGAAGAAAGACAGGACATAAAGAAATCAATTTTATATATTCTTCTGTTCCAATTACTGTAAACATACTTGAAAATTAAATAAAGTCAACTTCATATAATGCAGAGAATTTGTTTAGCTGAACTGGTGGTCCTCATATTTGTAGATTACTGGGAATTTTAATCTCTGAAGCATAGTATAAAGAGAGCAATCAAAATTATTTTTAAGATTATGTTCAAATCAACAGACTTATTCAAATGATTCAATCATTCATAATCATAGCTTATCAATAAATCTTCTTTATGTTTCACTGATCGCTTGCTAAATGATGTGGCTAGAAAACGGCCAATTTGGGTTTGTTGTACATTTGTGTGATATTCAGGATTTTTTAAATTGAAGTTTAAATGTAACTTATCTGTTTTTTAAATTGAAATTGAAATTTAATTTGTCTGCACTGAATAAGTTTAAACAAATCACAAGTGGGTGGTCTCTAGCCTCAGAATAAAGATCTTAAAGATAGCCAAGTGTGCATTTTTATAAGCCAAAATTGTGGCTTTGTTACCTAACCTTTTGATAACATGTCCAGTAAGATAATTAAATATATTTAAATGGTCCATTTAAATTCTGTTATAACTGGAAGCCAGCATGGGTTTGTTAGAAACAGATCATGCCAAGCCAATTTTATTTCATTCTTTGACAAAGTGACTATAATTAGTAGACCAGCAAAATGCTGTGGACATAGTATACTTAGATTTCAGTAAGGCATTCAACAAAGGAGATCACAACCTTCTTCTTAGTAAGCTTGAAAAATGTGAGATAGACAGCATCGCCATCAGATGTATTTGTAACTGGCTGACAAACAGTACCCAATAAGTAGTTCTTAATGGTACTACATCTACATGGAGGGAAGTAAGCAGTGGGGTACCACCAGGTTCCGTCTTAGGCTCAGTACTCTTCAATTTCTTCATAAACGACTTAGATGAGAGAATAGAAGGGGAACTCATCAAATTTGCAAATGATACTAAGCTAGCACAAATAGCCAACACCCCAGAAGACAAGTTGAGGATCCAAAAAGATCTTG
The DNA here is from genome assembly GCF_016545835.1 of Crotalus tigris. Lineage (NCBI taxonomy): Eukaryota > Metazoa > Chordata > Lepidosauria > Squamata > Viperidae > Crotalus > Crotalus tigris. The sequence goes on from NW_024100678.1 coordinate 4,172,314, forward strand.
ACAGACTTGAACAATGGGCCCTATCCAATAAAATGACAGGAAAAATCAAAGGTACGGGTACAAATTAGGTGAAACCTGGCTCAAAAGTAGTAATTGTGAGAGGGACCTTGGAGTCCTATTGGACAATCACTTAAATATGAGCCAGCAGTGTACAGCAGCAACCAAAAAAGCTAATATAATCCTTGGCTGTATAAACAGAGGCAGAAAATCAAAATCATGTGAAGTATTAGTACCACTTAGTAAGACCACACCTGCAATACTGCATCCAGTTTTGGTCACCACATTACAAAAAGGATGTTCAGACTTTGAAAAAAAAGTGCAGAGAAGAGCAACTAACATGATTAAAGGCTTGGAGACTAAAATATATGAAGAACAGTTGCAGGAACTGGGTACGATTAGTCTAGAGAAAAGAAAGATTGGGGTGACATAATAGCAATATTCTAATGGAAGCTAATCAAGTAGAAGTGACCTGGAATTAAGGAGAAACTTCCTTAAGTGAGGACAATTAACAAGCAGAACACCTTGCCTTCAGAAGTAGTTGGTGCTTTGTCACTGGAGGCTTTTAAGAAGAGGCTGGATAGCTGCTTGTCTCAGAATGTATATGTCTCCTGCTTGAGTAGGGGGTTGGACTAGAAGACCTCCAAGACTTCCAGCTCTATTCTGATTGATTGATTGATTGATTAAATTAATGGTACTTTAAAGTATCCCAGATAATATTGTATTACACTTCCAAATGGGATATCTTTACAGGGATCCCTTAGAAAAGAGATGTACATTCTGAAGCTCCAAGGCTATATGCAATCTTTAAACCCTTAGGTAAGGCTTCTAGAGGCCTTCAACAGATCTTACCAAATTTTAACTTTCAATGGCAAGTCCTTGGAATGGTTACTGATTGCAAACTTAATGGAAATCAATGCTTGGATGACTACCAGAAAATCAAATGCTTGGATGACTACCAGAAAATCAAATGCTTGGATGACTATCAGAAAATCAAATGCTTGGATGCTTACTAGAAAATCAAATGCAGTCTAAGACTACATAAACAAATAGTTTCAACTTATGAAAAGTAGTGATTCTGGTTTGGACTGCATTTATCACAACCTACTTTATTGTTTATAGTTCTGGGCAACATTCAGACAAAGTGAAACAAATGCGGGGAATGGCAATGAGATGATCATAGAAATAGAAACTAAGTCCTGTGAAGATTGCTTGAAGGACCTGACATATTTAAACTTCAGAAAAGATGACTACTAGACAACCTATGACTATTGGGATATATTTAGAAATATAAACTGAAAATAGTTCATATTGAACACATAGCACAGTCAAAGATTAGCCCAGGAAATATTTTACGACAATTGTATTATGTCATAAACCTTTTAATTATCATTTTATATCATAAAATATTTTCTAAAATTTGCTAAATTTCAATTATATGGGAATCATGGATCCCAGATTTTGGATGTGTTATGTATATAATTTCAGTTGAGGTATTTGGTTCAAAAATTGTTGTCCTATGATGCATTGTTTTTCCCACTTAAAGGTTATAGGAATAAGAGTTTTAGTACTACATAGATGTAGAACCATGATAGCAACTACAATGGTCTTCAAATATCTGAAAGAATTACTTTAAGTTATATCTTTAATATCTTTTTTGACAGGGATCTTATTGTCAAGGGGAGGAGGATAGCAATCTGCCAATTATGATGTCTAAGAGGAAGAATTGCCTATATACATTTAAGATCAAAGAGGGGGAATCCCCTTATTGAGTATTTGGTAGAATGTGGCAATCAGTGCTGTTAGAAAGATGAATAAATAGCAGTACATCTCTTCTAAATGTTGCCTGATGATGCCAGCCCAGAAGCGACTGGACACTGGTCCCATCACATAGAAGGCAGAGGAAAAGGAAACCCATCTCTTCTACCATCCACTCATAATAATGAAAATTGACTTTCATTTGGATCTTCCTATTACTTTCAGTCCCCCCTCCTTTCCATTTAGGAACCAGACATCTAAATTATAGAATAGTTAATATGCCTTTCTGTTTCATAAATTCAACATTTTAAAATTATTTTTACAGCAAATTAATAATAGGCAAGTCTGTTTTTATTGCTATATGGGCACAGAATGCAAACTGAAATTAGAAAGCAAAGGAATGAAAAGTCCAGGAGGTTGATTAACTTTTACAACATTTTATTAATTTCTTTAATATAAGAAGTAAATGAATGATCTTTACTAACCTGAAGCAGCAAGATAGGTTGATAGGAATGTTCAGCTGTGGTGAATGTGGTCTGAACATTGTTTCAGTATATTCTGACATATGTTTTAAGGTGAGATAGCATTTTTAATAAACTATTTTTGTCATACATGGAATATATATTTGTTTTTTTCATTCCAAGTTTAATCCAACTTTATCTAACTAGTGCTTTTCAGATATCTTGGATTACTGCCCCCTTCATTTCACTTCATTGATAGTTGCTGGACTGAGATTGATTCTCTTTCTCATTATCATTCTAATACTTATAGCAGTGTAACCTTTTGACCAGGTCCCATGCATAGGCTTTTATGGAGGGCACATTTGGATGGGGGTATGGCAAAATGACCATTCTGACATTGCAATACAAACTAATTGTCCTCACTGTTAGGAAATTTCTCTTTAATTCCAGGTTGCTTCTCTCTTTGGTCAGTTTCCAACCATTGTTTCTTGTCTTGCCCTCTGGTGCTTTGGAGAATAGTTTGATCCCCTCTTCTTTGCAGCAGCCTCTCAAATACTGGAATACTGCTATCATGTTGCCCGTTTCTTCTTTTCTTTAGACTAGCCAAACCCAGTCCTGCAGCCGTTCTTCATATGTTTTAGTCTCAAGGCCTTTGATCATTTTAGTTGCTCTTCTCTGAACTTTTTCCAAGGTCTCAACATCTTTTTTGTAGTATGGTGACCAAAATTGGTTGCAGTATTTGAGGTATGGTCTTACTAGATTTTTCTAAGTCTTTATTTTCAGCTAACAAAGTATATACATACATACATACATACATACATACATACATACATACATACATACATACATACACACTTTATAAATGTTTTAGCTTCATTTTTATTTCTGGCAATCATCTTTTCTAATCCTACCATTTAGCCAGTGTATTTGCTATGTAAGATAAACAGATATACAAACAATATTTATCCTTATTTTTATCTTATTCTGAATCAGACTGTTTCTCCAGATTCATTTATTGTTCACTATTTTCCCAGAAGAAAACTCAGGTGTTCTGCCATACCTATTAGCCTTAATGGAAGAGCTCATTATGAGGGTAAAAATAGAAAGTGAAAAATCTGGGTTAATATTAAATATTAAGAAGACAAAGTTAATGTCAACCAACATACTTAATGAATTTACAGTTGACAGGGAAGTAAGAATGGTAGCTGGTTTCTTTAGCTAAATTATAAAGATTAACAATGTGCTGGAGAAATAAGGAGAAAATTAATCTGAAGGAGGAAGACAAAGTAACATAAGATTGTAAAGGATAAGGATATTTCTTTGACCACAAAGATCTGAATAGTTAAAGCAATCATCTTTTCAAGAGTAATTAGCTATGAAGGATAAGTCTTGAAAAAGAGAGTGAGAAATAACAAATACAGTTGCTAAGAATATAGTAGCACAGGATACAAGAAAAACAAATGAAAACTGACTGCTCCCTTGGGCTGACAATTAGAAATTAACAATTATGTATATGGGCATTTGGTGTGAGTATAGAAAAATGACAATGCTTCATACAGCTGAGGTAAATAGAAGTGGGAGACTTCTATTTCCCTCAATGCATTATCTGATGTATGTGGATGTTATCACAGAAATCATGGGAAAATCCTTGGAAGAATACAGATGAGGAAGAGATGGTGAACATTTGTTATGATTAATTAATCTTGTAACATGTTTGTATTTCTGGCTGAGAATAATCTTGCATATACAGTATTTGCAGCAGATATAAATTAAAGGATTGGAATGAGGACTGCTGGCAGTAACCCATAAGGGCAGAAATGTGGTAATGCTTGTGTAATACTTATGAACTGAATGAAACACACTTAGAAACAGGTTTAATTTATATTTTAGGACTTCTTTTCTAAATTTTGGTAGAATTATTCATATGATGAGAATATGAAAAAACATTAACAAAATTTCATAAAAATATAAATTTATACCCAAAGCTCTAAATAAATCTCATTTTATTTAAAAGGAATATGTAATTTTTGATTAATTGAAAACTGAGTTAAAATAATCAATTTTCCAAAGATGCTTTTTCAAGAGGCAATTGGACTTTCTTGTTTTTCTTTGAAGATGTTTCTTCTTATCCAAGAAACTTCCTCAGCTCTATTCCTTTCACAATATTCTCCATTAAGTTTTGATAGTGGCTGTTTCCTAAACCTCTCTTCTCATCACCCTCCCTTTATGAAACATCAGCTTTGTATGAACATCTGTCTCATGAAAAAATAACCCACACTGATTAGGAAATTCTACACAAATATCTAAAGAGATACATGTGTTACATTGCCTACTTTTGCCCTATCAAATTATGTATGCAGTTTGTATGTTACCTTCCCCATTTCACTGTAACAGGAATAAATTGGATCACACGTTGGTATTATGTACATGGATGCAGCTTTTTTTGGGGGGGCTTTCTAATTAGCTAGAAAGTATTTGTTGCTTCTTTTCATTCTGTGATTACCATTTTTCTGGAAATTGGAAAATTATTGTTGCTTTATAACCATGTAGAGCATAAACGCTCTAAACCTGATATCTGTGGCTTATTTCATCTAAAGGTCTCTTTTCAAAATATTCAGCTGTGGTTGCACTCCTTCATTTTGCTAATAATTATTTACTGACATTTTGCTTCTTATACTTCTTTTCATGTGCAACATGAATTAAAAAATACTGAAACTACTATCAGATGCAATGCTGCAAAATGATAACATCAATATATATCAATTTGCTAGTGGTATGAGACAACATTAAAGTAAAACAATATTGGGACATCCAACAGAGTGCAGTGCTGTTCTTAGTTTGTACTGAAAATGCTGTTCAAATATGCACATTATGTTCATTTGAATTGCATGTCTTTTATTATGAATATTTAAAATACATACCACAACTGTTCTCAAGATACAATTTGCATTCTTAATTCTATAGTAGCATGTTGGTGAGTAGTTTTGATTCTGTTGATTTAACTTGATATCTTTGTTTTAGACATTTGAAGTTTAACTATATAAACAGCTCTATATCTCACTGCCAAAATTACTGAACACTTTGATAATAAAGATATATATTTTTAGAACACATTTAGAGGATGTAGATGTGAGAGAAACATGTTATTTAAAAGACTGAACTGATAGAACATAAACATATTTACATTCTAACCTGAAAATATATTTAATTTTTTTATGTCCTATTTTGTGTACACTCGGGTAAAAATATGGTATACATAAGATTTCATTTTTAAATCTGGTTTTAGAAATATTGGACATGGACCAATAACTGCCTTAAATGTAATTATTTTAATTTAAACCTGTGCATTTGCCCTTTCTTTTATGTTTGGAAAAGATACTACATGCAGATATTTATAACATTTGTAGATAATATATTAATATAATGTATAATATTATAATTAATTAATTATAATTATTATAATATTACATTTGTGTCTCTGAGTGTTGTTCATAGATCTCTAAATTTGACTATAAGTAATGGATTTCTCAGTGTAAGAGTTTGGATATTATTACTGGACTATAATATGCAATTTTTGAAAATTCAAAGGATTTTTTGACAGAATATTGTACTTGTGTAGATATATGCAGTGCTAAAAAGTCATCACAAATTTCAATTAGTTTCTAACAGAAATGACAGATTTTGAGGTCAAGTAATTTATCAGGACAGTCATTTAAAAGTATGAAAGAAAGATTGCCTTCCTAGTATTTTATGGCTTGCACATGGACTTTATTTAAATAAGGTAGTAATACATGAAATGAACATATATACTGCTAAATTGTTAATTTATTAATATTTCCACCAATATTCATAATCTTCAATCATTAATATCAAAAGTAATAACACCAAAGTAAAAATCTTAATGCAATATCAAATCTTGAACTTTCAAAAGGTAATACTTACTTTGTTAAGGTTATTGTCCCTGATACTGGAAGTTCAGCTGTCAAGATCATTATTGATTTTTATGGGAAGAAAATGATCCAATAAGAACCTGAATGACTTATAAAGTTCAATGAAGGTCTACCTGTTTATATAATCATAGAAATTTTGTGAAGTGAATTCTTCTATTTTAGAAAGGTACAAAATAAAGAATAGTAAAGTTTTATTTTTCTAAATAAATTTTACTTTTTTGTAGCTCTTTATTTCCAGAATACTATATGTTTTCTCCAAGTTTTTCAATACTCTATATTTTGTAAATGTTGAAGTTTATGCGAACATCTAGGAGTGTCTGAATGTGAGTGAGAGTGTGTGCATGTGTTTATATGCAGAATATTTTCAAGTGAATAAGAGTAATTTACTTTTGAATGATTTTCTCCTTTGGACTATAGTTGACTTTTCCATTACAAAACATCTGCCTTTCTCTGTTTTTAAACAATGAACCTTTAAAATAATAAAATAAAATGAGTGTGTATGTAATAGAAAGTTCTTAGGTAAGATTATGCAAATTTCATGGACTGGGGAAGACAAAGTTTCAAATAACTCCAGAGTGTTATCCATTCTCTTTCTAGACCATACCAAATCTTGTATGTTACTTTCCTTTGAAATAGAAAAAGTTCAAGATGGCATTCCTAATGACAGGAATGGGTAATTTCTGGGCTGGTTACTCTAATTGAAAGCATTTATTTCTAGAAACTGTCAAACCATCCCTAGAACAGTATGATTTGGGAGAAGAATGAAACAATTCATTCCTGAATCTGTGAGCATTGCACTTCCATACATTCATGTTATGTTTCATTTGCTGTATTTGCTATAGTAGGAATGCCTATTATTTTAAAATTTAAAGTCCAGCCCAGTCAAAGTAAGTATTTCTAAGTCCATAATTTCAGAGGGAAGACTAATTACAATGTAACTAGATGAATTTTAAGAGTACTTATCTTTGGCAGAATGATATCCCTTATGTGATGAAACTCATTTCTTATTTTAGAAATATGAAAATATAATAAACTTTAATAAAATCCACTGCTAATTAGACTTTCATTTTAATTTGTTAAACTCAATCTTCTCTTTCCTGTTTATCCATTATATTTCAGTACTAAAGTTAATTTATTATTGAATTGCCAATTTCAATATATTTCGTATTCAAATGAAATAGTTCACATTTGCAACAATTAACTAGAACCATCAGGTTTAAGTCAGTATAGAAACTGAATCTGCATTATTTTCCTGAAGCATACAATCTCTATAAATGGGCAACTGAGGTCCTCTTGCAGGAGTTGTAGCCCCTGTGATTCCCCCCAGGAATGTAGGAGCTATTAGGGAAATCTATTATACAGAAAAAGAAAACTTCTCCACCATGATGATTTATACTATTTGATTTCTCTTAGTCAGATGGATACTGAGAATAATGGACTATTATGATGGGAAATAAATTGCAGTATTAGTAGAGGACATAACAGTGAGAGGGTTTTTTTCCCCTATTCTCATTGACCCTGATTAAAATAATTGCTTCTCTGTAGCCATTTGCAATGTGCAAAGGACATCTGTGATAGACAACTCTTACTTAATACTTGAGTGGCATGTTAACTTGTCTGTAGGAAGATTGTTAGAAGGGTTCTACCAACTCTATTGATATATGTACGTGTTTACATGTCTAACACTCAACTTATGATTTGACTCCAAATTAACCCTGGGAATAAAAATATTACCTACATTTCGTTCGTATAGGTATTCAATTGAGTGATTTTTTGGGGGAAGATGAATACATGAGTAAAATTTCATTAATGATGAAAATGGTATTCCATTAATATTTGATTTTATAAAAATGTTAATGACTGATCTGTCTCGAAACTAGTAATTTACAGCTTTTGAAGATAATACCTAAAGGGTTAAGATATGTAATATAGTACGATTACAGTTTGTCATTGTAATAAAAAAGTGTTACAAATACCTTTTTATTATTTTCTAAGGAAAGCTTAAAACCTATTGGATAAATCTGTATACAGTTTGTATATACAGTATTTCTTCAGCAAAATTAAATTGCTTGAAGATTGTGGCTGTCCCATATTTTAAAGATTTTCATTTGCAAAACTAGCTAAAGAGAATGGCATAAGGACATAGTAGTAAAATATTCTTGTAATATTATTAATTAAACCTCAAGTTATATTTCAATAATACTATTAATTATTTAATATTTGTATAACACACTTGTTTTAAGCACTTTATACCCATTATCTAATTGTACCTTACAACTGAGTCAGCATTATTATTCATGTATTGCACTGAATTAGTGGAGTTGGGAGGGAGTGCCATTCCATTAATGGCAAGGGTAAGAAACTAGGAAGTTTTGAATTCAAAACTCAATATTTTAGCCACTATTTCACCAGTGTTGATAAAATGTTGATATGTCAAGGATGCCTCTTCAAAATGTATTGTCCCTATAGTTATGTATGACAGTCCACATGAAAATATCCAAGGAGAAAGACATATCTGAGGATCTGTGGATGAATTGCAGGTGTAATCTCCAATTTTCACTTTTCAGTTTTGATAGTCCTTATTTCTAGTTTTTGTTGAAATAAATTAAGTAGTTGCCTATTGACTGCTTGTCCACATTATTATGAATAATAATTTTTATATTCTCTCTCTTCTTTTTCCATAGTCAAGACCCATTCCCTCACATCTTACTTCTGCAGTAGCTGAGAGTATCCTAGCTTCTGCCTGTGAAAGTGAAAGCAGAAATGCTGCAAAGCGCATGCGATTAGACCGACAGCAGCAGGTATGGTGATGTGCATGAGAAATGGGGAACATAAGATGCGTGTTCAGATGTCAGTTGTCTGAACAAAAAAAACCCCCCAAAATAAACATAGAATGTAAAATTTGTAAAGAAATAATAGGCAATTTTTCTCATAATTTTCTTAAAGACTCTATTGTTTTTCCAGTCAAAAGCAATATTGTATGAGTGATATAATATAATTAGAGAACTCTCAGTCTACTCGTACAGTTTTGAGTAACTTTTCTTTTAAAAAAGGCAGGAAACCTCTTCTGTTTGTATTGGAGGAAACAGGAGAGAAGTGGGAATAGGAAAATAGATAGATTTCAATCAATATTTGATTTCCCATGTACTCAATTATCTATAATTAAGGCAAATTTGTAACACGACTTGAAAGCATTTTGTAAAAATTAGAAAATTTAAAAAATTGTTTATCATTGCACATTGAAAATCTCATTGTCAATATTTTATTGTAAATTAACAGACATGAATAGTTACTGTATAGCATATACAGTAAATAAGGACCTCTCCATTGCTTCACTGAGAATCTTTGAAATGTCATGGGCAAAGTTGTAAAAAAGATCACATTTTTATTCTATTTAAATACAAAACTATGCCATTGTAATACATGTGTATTACATTGTATATACCACTCAGACTGGTTAAAAATAAAAGTCTAAAATCACTTACAAAATTATCTAATAAGAGCAGGCAAAAATAATTGATAACATCTGTAAATAAAATGTTATTATATGAGCATCTTTACAGAGTCTGTTTTTTTGAATCAGGGACTTTCAGATTTTATATACAGTCCCTGAGAAAGGTGCCTCCTATTTGTTGGCCGACGTTACCACTATTGATGGAAACACAAGATGAGTCTTCTCTTCTCTCTCTCTCTCTCTCTCTCTCTCTCACCTATAGAGCTGTCTTCAGAAATGGATTAGAATGCTTTCTGTACTGCTTGTTGAAAGGTGGATAATTAATGTATTTTTATTTGCTTTGGTTTTTAATGGATGTTAAAGTGAGCTAATTAGTATTTTGTTTCTCTTTTCTTTAAAAATTAGTAGGGAGGATCACAATACATGATACAGGAATCACTGAATATTTAGCATCTCAGATACAAAATATTTGCCTATTTCTATGTAAGGACAAATTTAGACTCTTCAGTGTTGTCAAGATACTCTAGATCAGTGGTTCTCAACCTGTGGGTTAGGACTCCATTTGGGGTCGAACGACCATTTCACGGGGGTCGCCAAACAACGCAGTCCGCCATTTTTTCCCCCTTTTCCTTAGCTGTGCTACTCCCTTTTATTATATTGGCTTTCAGAAGCCAATAGGAATTGTCCAGGCTGTCTCTACCCTGCTGAGCCCACCAAAAGTCCCATTCTGCAAACGGTGCTGCACCAGTTGAGTAGTCCTCGACTTACGACCGGTTGAGTAATCCTCGACTTATGACCGGTTGGGGGTCACCGCATTAAAAAGGTTGAGAACCACTGCTCTAGATTTTGATACTGTGTTCATGTGAACAATTAAACTGTGAATTCTTCAGAAATGATTATACCCAGAATTCATATAAACACAGCTTTTCTTTGCTATTCTTTTAGAAAGTACAATCTTTTTCTGTCTGTGCTGACATTATACTTTAAGAAATCTCATTAAGACTTTCTAATCATTTTTTTAATGCAAGCTAGTAAAACAACGTATATGCTTCATTTTACTCTCTATCTGCTATCTCTGTACAATGAAGAGAAAATGAATATATTAATATATATATGAGTATATAAAGTGGGAAAAATTAAAGTCACCCAAAACGTGAAACAAAGCTGTACTAATATATAATTGCATGTACATCTTTAGCGTAAGTACACTTGACAGCAACGCAACAGCATTTTCTACCTAAAATGGCATAACTAATCACTGCTTCACTTCTCTGTATTCATCTCCATAATGGCCATATTGTTTCTAGGGTACAGCAATCTATGCAGACAATGATCATAATAAACTGTTCTGGTAAAGGAGCCCTCAGAGCAAGACATTTGAGCCAATTATCTATTTAATAATAATAATAAAGTTGGAAGGGACCTTGGAGGTCATCTAGTCCAACTCCCTGCTCAGGTAGGAAACCCTATACCATTTCAGACAAATGGCTGCCCAGTCTCTTCTTAAAAACTTCCAGTGTTGGAGCATTCACCACTTCTGGAGGCAGGTTGTTCCACTGGTTAATTGTTCTAACTGTCAGGAAGTTTCTCCTTAGTTCTAGGTTGCTTCTCTCCTTGATTAGTTTCCATTTGTTGCTTCTTGTCCTGCCTTCAGGCTCTTGGAAATCGCTTCACTCCCTCTTCTTTGTGGCAGCCCCTGAGATATTGGAACACTGCTGTCATGTCCCCCCTCGTCCTTCCCATTGTTAAACTAGATATACCCAATTCCAGCAGCCTTTCCTTATATGCTTTAGGTTCCAGTCCCCTAATCATCTTTGTTGCTCTTCTCTGTACTCTTTCTAGAGCCTCAACATCTTTTTTACATTGTGGTGACCAAAACTGGATGCAGTATTCCAAGTATGGCCTTACCAAGGCATTGTAAAATGGTATTAATACTTCATGTGATCTTGATTCTATCCCTCTGTTAATGCAGCCCAGCACTGTGTTGGCCTTTTTGGCAGCTGCAGCACACTGCTGGCTCATATTTAGGTCCACTAGGACTCCAAGATCCCTCTCACAGTTACTACTATTGAGCAAGGTACCCCCTATACTATACCTGTACATTTGTTTTTTCTTGCCTAAATGTAGAACCTTACTTTTTTCACCATTGAATTTAATTTTGTTAGATAGCACCCAGTGTTCAAGTCTGTCCAGATCCTCCTGTATCCTAAGCCTGTCTTCTGGAGTGTTGGCTATTCCTGCCAGCTTGGTGTCGTCTGCAAATTTGATGATTTCCCCATCTATCCCCTCATCCAAATCGTTGATGAAGATGTTGAAGAGCACTGGGCCCAGAACAGAGCCCTGGGGCACCCCACTACACACTTCCCTCCATGTAGATGCGGTTCCATTGAGGACCACACGCTGAGTACGGCCCGTCAGCCAGCTACAGATCCATCTGGTGGTGATGCTGTCTAACCCACATTTTTCTATCTTATCAAATAGTAGGTTGTGATCTACTTTAACAAATGACTTACTGAAGTCCAAGTAAATTATATCCACAGCATTCTTCTGATCCACTAATTTTGTCACTTGGTCAAAGAATGCAATAAGATTTGTCTGGCATGATCTGTTTTTAACAAACCCATGTTGGCTTTTAGTAATGACCTTGTTTGCCTCTAAGTGTTCGCTGATTCTTTGTTTGATTATCTTTTCCAGAATCTTCCCAGGTATTCAGGTCAGGCTGATAAGTCTGTAATTTCCTGGGTCCATTTTTTTTCCTTTTTTGAAGATGGGAACTACATCAGCTCTTTTCTGTCTTCCGATAGTCCCCCAGTGCTCCAGAATCTTTGAAAAATATAGTTCAATGGTTCTGAGATCACATCTGCCAGTTCCTTGAGAACCCTGGGGTGTAATCCATCTGGTCCTGGTGATTTGAACTCGTCTAGGCTGGAGAGGTGCTCACTTACCATTTTCTCGCCTATCTTAACTTGCGTTTCTGTTCTCTTTTTTATGGCACTATTTTTGGTAGGTTGGTCTGTTTTTTCCCCTTTGTGTAAAGACAGATGCAAAAACGAATTAAATAGTTCTGCTTTCTCCCTGTTGCTTGTCACCTTCTTGCCACTTTCCCCCATAATGGACCAATCATTTCCTTCACTTTTTTCTTGTTTTTTACATGTTGAAAGAAGCTTTTTTTGTTATTTTTGATTGGTCGCAAGCCTTAGTTCATTTTGAGCCTTAGCTTTCCTCACTTCATCTTTGCAGGCTCGAGCTATTTGTTGATATTCTGACTTAGTTATGTGCCCCTCTTTCCACTTTCTACACTTGTCCTTTTTATCTTTCAATTTGTCAGAGAGTTCTTTATGCAGCCATGCTGGTTTCTTTTGAGAACTGTTATTTTTCCTCTTTGTTGGTATTGTGCTGGACTGGGCTTTTATTATCTCACTTTTCAAAGCTTCTTGAGTTGTTTTCCCCTTGAGAATTCTCATCCATGGAATCCTTTCCAAGCCCTAAGTTTATTGAAATTAGCTCTCTTAAAGTCCAAGACTCTAGTTTGACTGTGTTCTATTGCTTGTGCTTCCATAATGTTGAACTCCAATACTGCATGATCACTTCCTCCCAAGGTTCCTGTGGCTTCAACACCTTCTATCATTTCACCTCTGTTAGTGAGAATTAGATCCAAAATGGCTAATCCCCTAGTTCCCTTCTCTACTTTTTGGGAGACAAAATTGTCTGCTAGGTTTGCAAGGAATCTGTTTGATCTTCCACTTGGTGCAGAGTTTGTCTCCCAGTTGATGTCAGGGTAGTTAAAGTCCCTCATTACTATTGTGATGTGCTTCCTACATACCTTAGTTAGCTGACTAGCAAAAAGTACATTTATTTCCTCTGTTTGGTTGGGTGGTGTGTAGTATACACCTATGGTAATGTTGTTTTTTTCCCCTTTTATATTGACCCAAATGCATTCAAGACAGTTTTCATCATTGTTGTGCTCTATTTCTGTAGAAATGTAGTTATTTCTTACATATAGAGCAACTCCGCCTCTTCTTTTATTTAGTCTGTTTCTTTTAAATAATTTAAATCCCTCTAGCTGTGTGTTCCATTTGTGGGTTTCATCCCACCATGTTTCCGTAATGGCAACAATATCATATCTGCCCTCATTAACCTGAATTTCCATGTTTCTAAGAATCAGACTGACCTTTTGCCATAGCTCTCCAGATTGGTGTTGGCTGCTATTTCAGAGTAGCTTTGGGAAGTGTTCAAAATGAAAACAATGCTGGTCTGCAGCTCTGGAGGAGCAGGAGGTAGAGTGCCCTGATGTGTTTCCATTCCTAATTTGCTGTTTGAGAGAGAATTTGAAAGGAACAGCCCTGCTTGGAAAACTGTTGGTAGTAAAATCAGCCTGCTTTGAAAAGGATACTGTAAAACTGGGAAAGCGCATAAAATGGCGAAGCAAATTATTAACCATCTGAAATAACTGTATTTGAGAAATCTACTAGCTATTGTCACTGTCAATGACCTCTAGGGTGAGAGGCAGCATGCTTCTAAATAACATTTGTATCACAAACATTCTAGATAACATTTGGCTTCCTGTAGACATCTGTTTGGCCAGTTTGGGAGTAAATATTAACCTGGAAAGGTTTTTGATTTGATTCAGTGGGATTACTTTCACGTTCTTGAAGACCCACCTATAATTTTGTGTTAAAAAAGTACTCCATATATTCTTGCAGTATAAGTATTGGCTGCTATCCATACTGGAACTTTATTTTATGTAAGTTGAGGCATACTGAGCTCTTCTGTTTAAGTAGCACATGATCTTGGAGGGTTAATGCATTTTTATTCAGATAATGTTCCCCGAACACTTAATGTTAATGGGATTTAATGAACCAAATCAACAGCCAAACAGCATCTAGTCCCTGCTTAGAAATAAAATTTTCCATCTCTACTGATCACATCAACTTTGTAACCTTATTGAAATTGAAAGAAATTCTTGGTCACTCTGATTATGCCAAAACACTCAGCTGTAATTTGAGCTTTTAAGTTTATTGCTCATAAAAATTAAACTGGGTCAGGCCCAAAAGAATTAAACCTAATAGAAAACACAACATTATGTCAAGATGGTTCTTTACTAGATTATATGCAAAAAAACCTGCATTGTCCAATCAGACCAAGGATACTAAGGAAAATGCTCCCAATCCCCATTTGCATAGCTGGTCACATACAGCAACTAATGGACTTGGATAAGGATGTGCCTTTCCATTTACATCAAAAATTGCACCTATTTAGTTCTTGGATCAGAATGAATGTGTTGCAAATTTGCCAAAAGCTTGTTGCTGTTCAATATTTGTACTGACATTTTTTGCTACAAGATTCAGGATGGTCTGAGTTGCAAATTATATCACACATACAGATACACAGAATACTGTGTTTCCCTGAAAATAAGACTGGGTCTTTTTTTTTGCCTCCAAAAGAGGCACCAGGTCTTATTTTCAAGGGGTGTCTTTTATACTCAACTCTGGCACTGACAGCCCTGCCCAGCCAGCCCACTTCTTCTGGGACTGAAGGAGCAGCTTCATTCCGCAGCTGCATTCTGGCCTGCATTTTGCAGTCAGGACTTTCTGGAAGGCCTCTGCAGCCGAGTACTGAGCTATGGATTCAACCCATAGCTTGGTTCTCAGCTGAAGTGGCCTTCCGGAAAGGCCTGTGACTGAGAATTGCAGAAGACGCTGCAGAAGAAGTGGGCCAGTGAGGAGAGGCCTGGCTGCAAGGTGAGTGGGTATGGGGCGCGTGGGGCACCTCTACCCCCCACCCCCACCGTAGCATGATTTTTAGGCGTGCGCCTCGCCCCACAACTAGGGCTTATTTTTGGGGTAGGGCTTATATTAGGCCCACCCCCCAAAATTAAGGTAGGGCTTATTTTCAGGGTAGTCCTTACTTTCGGGGAAACAGAGCTATTTGAATATAGGTACTATTCCATAACAAGCTTCATCTGTCTAATAATTGTAGATAATAGATCCCTGTATTATATAGTATTAGCATTCCAATGATGGAAATTCCTGATATAATAGGGTGTCTAAGATTATCCATCTAAATTTCAGAAATGCACTAAACATTACAATTTATCTCATACACTATCTATACCCATTGCATTTATGTATCATAACAATTTTCAATAATCTCAGTAACAATTAATTTATATGAAATTGTTAGTGCTGCTATGATGTTGTACTCATGGTGCTACAATCTTATCTGTAATTCTATTTTAGATTGAGTGGACGGTATAGTTCATTCCCAGGCCAGTTCTATTTTTCCTGAGCAATTAATATCCACATGAGAAGAACCAATATAAAACATTTATTCCTCATAAAATCTTTTTATAGGGGTTATTGTGACAATGCAGGATATTGTGACATACAAGATGTTCCTATACCACTCTAGATTAACTATGTGTGATGATTAAAGATTCCTCCTAAAATTGTTGCATTACACTTTGAATATTTATCTTTAACATTGCACCCACTTTTAAAGGAAGTTATGCCTACTTCTTAAATTGTAATTATATGACATAGAAGTTGACTTTTAACAACAGCCAATTATTCTCTATTTTTTTTCTTATCAATTGTTGTTAAGTCTGGGGTACTTTATGGCTGTTGTTTGTCTTTTTGAATTCTAAAGTCCCAGAGCTGCTGCTGCTGCTGCTGCTGCTGCTTCTTCTTCTTCTTCTTCTTCTTCTTCTTCTTCTTCTTCTTCTTCTTCTTCTTCTTCTTCTTCTTCTTCTTCTTCTTCTTCTTCTTCTTCTTCTTCTTCTTCTTCTTATTCTTCTTCTTCTTCTTCTTCTTCTTCTTCTTCTTCTTCTTCTTCTTCTTCTTCTTCTTCTTCTTCTTCTTCTTCTTCTTCTTCTTCTTCCCCTTCTTCCTCTTCTTCTTCTTCTCCTTCTCCTTTTGTTGTTTTGTGTCTGTAATCTTCAGTTAGATTCGCAGACTAAGAGTGGTGGAAATTTAAGAATTGAAGTCCTAACCAAGGATATAATACTTATTAAGTTAGGGTCTAAGAAAAGAGGCAATTCCAAACAAGGCAAGGGGATTTTTTTTTTTTTTTTTTTTTTGTAAATTTAGGGAATTCCTGTCTGATAAATTAAATGCTTCGGGATATCACAGAAGTCCTTTAGGTATTGCTCCACCATAATTGGTATATCGAACGGGTTCTGAACAAGAGGCCTGTCTGTTTTGTTTGTTCCAAAAGCTTCTCAACTTGATGGTCCCAGTAGTTTTTACTGCATTCAAATCCAAACCTCTGGCAAGTTTCCAATGAATAATTCTGACAACTTGGACATGATGCTGCTTGTAGTCAGTTTGTGAAATTTTGCTGCAGCAAATCGATTATTGTTATTATCATGGTTTGTTGCAGTCAGCCAGATATCTAGACTGGATTTAGCATTTTTATCTATCTATTAAATCCTTCCCAAGGACATGGGGAAGGCATATGTTATTGTTTGATGGCGTTAAAATTTTTGTTGCAAGGTATAAGCTGTTTCAGGCTGCCTTTTCTTATTGACTGATGGTAATTTTGTCATTTTATTGATAATTTATTTTTTCACAATTATTTTGTCAATTATTTATTATTATCTTTATTGATGTTGGTTGTATTAATTGAGATAAGTTTGATTTAGATAATTGATCTAACATTAATTTTGAATGGTATATAGTATGAGTAGGAACCTTTGTCATTTGCCATTTGGGTTGCTGGGAGTTCAGGTATGTATGGAATAATAAGAGGTCCCAAATCCCGAATGTTTGCATTCTATGCACCAGAAAGCTGAATAGTAGTCATCTTAATGATACTTTCTGAAATACAGCAGGGTGATCTATCATTCAGCCATGAGAATGAATGCCTCTTGGTTCAGATAGAAAATGAGTTTGGCAGTGAGTTAAATGCAATGCCTCATGATGTTTCTTTCTTCCATGTTTCTCTTCTATGATTCCATTATACAATTCATCTTGGTATCATGATAGCAAGCCAAATAAATACCAATATCAGAATAATAGTTGCCTTTTAGTTTTATCTGTAGTTTCACTTTAAACTTCCATTCTCTGAGATATCCTTCATAGAATAAAGATGGAGACTACAGATTCATAGAATTGGTCATACATTTAACCCCTATGATAATAACAATTGCTAAAGAATATGTAGAGCTTCCTATGTTTTTTTCTGGCAGTTAAAATCTTTCTGTGGTTGTATTACTTTATTTTTTTATTTTTTTGAAAATAATTCATAAAAGCTCTATCAAATAACAGTATAATGTATGCTCCTCTAACTTGGCACTGTTCACTGGACATTGTTCTTGCAGGATGAGACTGCTCCAGCTGACAAACCATTTAAACAGGAACCAACCCAGGTCACATATTCAACATCAGCTGTTTCCAGTACACAGGAGGTACTGTACATCAATGGAAATGGGACCTACAGTTACCATAGTTACAGAGGGTTAGGAGGAGGTCTGTTAAATCTCAGTGATGCCTCTACTAGTGGTGAGTGTTTTTGCACTTTTGCACATACATTTGCATGCATGCATATCCATCCTGTTTGAAAAACTGCTTCCTCATTTATTTCAGAATAAAAATTAGCCAAACCATTCAGTTGTTCTAGACTTAAATTATTGGCTAGCAGGGTTCCTCAAGAATGAGAAAGTGGAACTCCCTTTCATTCATCCAGTCAGTGCCCTGAGATTCTGTTTATGCTGATAGTGGTTTTCCGAATGCAGTTCTCGAATAATCAATGTCTTCTGACAAATCATCAGTGAATATCCTGAATCTGGACCGTTGTTAGAGAGTTATTGAGTTCTTTTATTACTTCATAGCATTATAAATATTTGTTAAAATGACTGAAAGTAAAATACAGTCCAAAACTTAACCCTACCTTTAACCTACTTTTCATAATTCTATTAGATGATTTGGGGCATAACAGCACAATCTGCTTGGCATTTGAAAGAATAATTCCTCTGCCAGTATGAAAGCTGAATTTATCCCTGCTTGTGAACTGCTCAGAGATTTCTCTGTAATGTGTGAGAGATGATTTTCAAGAAAAGTGGAGAACATTTCTCTCAATTAATGATGTAGTTTCCAGTACTTTAGAACTGGCCAATGTTAATTGCAGTACCTCCCCCTCACATTCATATCTCAAAACAGTATTCTATTTTTTTAAAAAAATATTATCTGTACTAATATAAGAAGTACTACTTTTTAACCACTTAGAGATAATTAAATTTTCTAGAATTTAATGTGTTGGATAGGCTATTACAGGGGTGTCAAACTCAATTTCACTGAGAGCTGCATCAGCATTGTGGTTGCCCTCAGGGGGCCGGGTGAGTGTGGCTGGGATGGGTGCAGCCTACTGGGCGGCTGTGGCTGGCATGGGCATGGCCTACTGAGTGGGTATGGCCAGCTCAACATCACTCACCTCAGGGGCATTTGTGTGGGCCTGGGCAGGACTGCGGCGGATATGAGGGTCTCTGGCAGAAGGGGGATGGGACCGGAGTGAGTGGTCCACTGGAGGAGCTTTACCATCCCTCTCAGGCTGTGCAGGGGGCCTTGGATGGTGGCACGGACTGCCCGGAGCCTTGGGCAGTGGAGGTCAAGTGCCCAGCCCAGCTCAGCTCTTGAGCTCCCATGGCATTGGGACCCCACAGACCTACTTAGCCCAGCCGCACTTCCCCGAGGAAGCGCCAAGCTGTGCTTACCTCCTCCTCAAGGCTGCTGCTGCTGTGCTCGCTCTCCTTGGCCAGATTGCTCATGGTGCAGGAGGGCAAAGTGCATGGGTCAGAGGGAAGGCCACTCCCTCTCCATGCGAGGAGACCTGGCTTTGTAACCAAAGCATTCTCAGCAATAGGATGGGAGACCACCAGAGGATGGCGAAAGGGCAACAGGGCTGCTGGTGGCTAAGTGCTAAGGTAGGACTTCCCCTAGGCCCTCCCTCCCTCTCATTTCATTTTTCAATTTCCTTCCTTCCTTCCTTCCTTCCTTCCTTCCTTCCTTCCTTCCTTCCTTCCTTCCTTCCTTCCTTCCTTCCTTCCTTCCTTCCACATCTCCAACAAAATAATTGGGGGGGGGGCAGTTGACTTGGCCTTTTAATTCAACTCACACCAATTCCTCTTAACTTCCCATTCAATCCAAAGAGTTCTATTATCGGCTGGATTTTAGGGAGGGGAGGCAGCAAGAATAGACCACAAAGCCAATCTATGAGTTTGCTCTCTTGCCTGCCTGTACACCACCTCTCTTACGCAGTGTGTGTGTGTGTGTGTATGTGTGAGAGAGAGAGAGGGAGAGAGAGAGAGAGAGAGATATATACTCTTTTTCTAAGTTTGCTTACTCTGTTTGCAATGCTCCCCATTCCCCCCACTTTCGCTTCCCTGCTGGCTCAATTTCTCTCTCTCTCTCTCTCTCTCTCTCTCCCCCACACACACACACACAAAACACAAACACAGAAACCCTTCCTGCTTTCTCCTCCTTCTCACCCTTTCTCTCTAGCCACCAAGGAGGTTCACACGTTGCCGGCCACCAGCAGTTCCAGGCTGCGGCTCTGCATCCGGTGTGAGTGCTGCATTCCCCTCTCTGGCCCTACCACGTGGCAGAGAGGGTGACCGGGAGCCAACTGATGCTCGGCTTGTCCCACCGCATGCTCTCATCTTCCTGCCTTTCACCCCACAGACCGGGCATGCCTGGGGCACTGGGCTTAAAGAATGCCATGGCCCGAGCGAGGAAATGTGTGGCCCAGCAAAGCAGAGCCGGATGAGGAGAGGCCCGGCAAAGCGGGGCATGATGGGGTTAGGCTGGGAGGGGCAGGGTGGGGTGAGGCAAATGAGCTGCAGCTGCTGCTGCGTACCACCAGCCCACAAGTGCTTGCCGTTTCATGTTTGTGCACCAGTGGGCATCCAGCCAGGCTGGGGTGGGCCAGGGTTGGGGCAGCAGGGGCTGATCCCTTGCCATTACTGGGACAGCCATGAGGGCCAAATCTGGGCCCTCCATGTGTGGTATTTGGCCCGTGGGCCTTGTGTTTGACATGTCTGGGCTATTGAATCTCAAACTGGGTGTCTAATACTAGTTGCTGGATTGCAAGAGTAACTCAGACATGGCTGCTCCTAATCTGTCTATGCTTTTTTAGTAAAATAAGCATGTATTTTATTCTGACTTGCATTTTAGAATTCTAAGTAATTGATGATGCCAACTAGTAATTTATGGAGCAATAACTACCTCCTGTTAAATCTTGCAAATCATTTGTCCAGCAGTGTGTTTAATGTCAGATTTACTCAGCAGCTAATATGATAAATGAATGTCTAGTTCTTGGAGAGGATTCACAGTGCTTGTAGCATTTTGAATGATTTAGTTAAAACAAGAACTATTTCGCTTCCAAACATATGTGATGTCTCTGTAACTGCAATGAATCCATAAAACATAGGCAGTAACTACTTGCAATATAAATGACTAAATTACCTCAGTGATGGCAAGGGAAATAAAATTCCTTGAGCACTGAAAAGGATGTGATGGAGAAGATTTCTTACTTAAACATCAGATATAATTTGCTACTCTAGATGAAGTTGGACTTCTGCACACAGAAGAGAAAGAGAATTAAATGATGGCTTTTAAGACTTAAAAGCAGTGAGAGTCAGCCCTGTGAATTTTTGTTATTTGTTTCTAATAGTAACATGTGGATCTGTTTGCATATCCTCTCCAAATTAATCAAGTATTAAGTATAAGTCCAAACATAAGAAAAATTATGCTTGTGGATCTTCCTCCATTGTGCTAAGTGGTGCTTATTTATGTTTGACTTGAATATGAAGTTACACATGGCCTCTCAATAACTTTTGAAACCATTGACCATGGTATCCTTCTAGAATGATTCTGGGGCTGGGGGCATTGTGTTGTCCTGGTTCACTTTCATTCTCCAAGACCATTTTCAATTGATCTATGCTCTGGTGGATTCTTGTCTATGGAACATCCTCCTCCTCCCATAAGGTACGATTGGCATACATACATACATACATACATACATACATACATACATACATACATACATACAGGTCTCAGGTATATTCATATTCAAAAACTAAACCACAAATCGGAGTACCCTGTGCAAGGAGATCAGTTTTAACATCAGTTTATATGAAGTACTTGAAGTAGTTCATATATTTGCTGATAAATCAAACTATGTCTTTTGCAGCAATTCCATTATAATGATAATTTATATTATATTGCACTTTGTCTTTGAGAAGCTCTCAATGGCTAGATGTGATTTCCAAGTAGTTGCCCATACTGGCACTGGCAGGCTGAAATCTTGAAAAATTCATAAATATGTCAGCATTGTATGCCCTTAGGTTCTAGATACAGAGGAGGGAGCAATCTCACTAATGCTAGAAATGCACAAATTTGTAGCATATGTAAAGAGCTATCTATATTTGCTGTATAAAGTTGTATTGAAAATAAGAATGGATCGTGAGGTAGGTAGGCTAGAATCCTAGAGATATGAAACTTCTGGATTTTTTTTCTGTTTTAGTTTTGAGAAAGAAATGGAATTTGGAGAGGAAAATTGAAATATATTCAGTTATTATTGTTTAGCAAACTTGTTATCTTTATAAAAGAGTATAGCTTAATTTGCTTATTAGGTTGTATGTAAAACTGAAAATTTCACATTTACATAAATAGATTTTCAGATCAAATGAAATATTTATTATTTTTATAGACCAACTAAATGCATATACAAGTTTGCTGAGAATCTCTTCATTTTTGCCTAAGAAAATGGACAAAGGATTAATTTTGAAAACAGATGAAACCATCACTTTGTAGTAAAGATTAGGCATCCTAATTTTCCATTATGCACTGCATTAACCTTGGTTGCCACATGAAATATTTTCTAATTATTTTCAGAATCTGAACAACTATCTATCAGCAAGTTCAACTTCTTAAGGCAAAACTTTTATATTCTTCCACATATTTATTTCTTAATATCATATTTGTATTTTCAAACATGGATTATATTATTTTACAGCTTAATCACTTTTATGTGTTGGTCAAAAAGAAAATATTAGGAAACATTCCACCATCCCTCATCCACCACACCTCCAGTATTTGCATTTTAGGAAAAAAGCAGAACTTCCTCTCAAGTGGCCTTGGATAACATAGGAAAAAAAGATTTTTTCTTGATTTTTCAGGATTATTATTTTTTTTGCTTTCACTTTGGTACATTCAGTGGATGATATGGTTCCCAGAGAATAAACAATTGTTGGCTTCCAACCGTTTGCAACTTCATTCCCAGTGTAATTTTTGAAACTAGAACACAGCTTTGCATAAAGTATTCCTATGATTCAAATCCAGTAGGCAACAGAGTAATCAATTGATTTGTCACTACTGATGATTCCGCAGCATAGAGTGTGCTGACAGAGCTGTAAAGTTGAATCTAGTTTGGTAAGAATGTAAAAGCTAAGTGATATAATGTATGAATAAGATGTTCTCAGTTTATCTGTGCATTTGGCATACTCCAGATTTATCAAAGAAAGAAAGTTGGTTTCAGAAAATCAGAGGCCAGTCAGTCTATTATCAGTTATGAACAAATTCTAGAACAGACTATTAAGCATCTGATTTTATTGCAGCTAGAAAATTATTAGCCAGTTGCTAGAGTTCATTATGGATTTAGCGAGAGCATATTATGCCAGACCAGCAATCTCTTTTTGCATGGAGTCACTAGTTTGAGAGAAAATACATGCACCAGTATATACTGATTTACATTAAACAATCAATGAAATTGCAAAGAAATCCTTGTTGACAAGATGGTAAAGTATGGTTTGGATAGTTTGACTATTACAAGGAACAAAAGAAGCCATTTCCAATGGGTATTCAATAGGAATTCTATGTCAAGTAAGGACTGTGTTTTAGACTCAGAAATAAATTACCTGGGCAACAGTTATGTAGAGGTATTGCTTAATTTAATTGTTAAATTTACATTTATCAAAAAAGCAGTAGTCAACAGTATAGAAAATAGAAAAAGCAGCTTGAATATCCTTATTAGATGAAAAAATGAATATAAATTTAATAGTCATTACGCTTAAGGGCACAACAGCAAGCCAAAATAATAGGGGAAAAAAGTAAAGGTTTCTCTGTCCAGCCCTCTCCTTAAATATTACTATAGGATAAACAGATGAAATCCTGGTTTGGGACCTGCATGAATGGAAAGCTATCTCATCAGGCTAGGAAGAATAATATACGGTAACAACATCCTACGTTGCATACCCTTCACTGAGCAGGAAGTTTAATTACCATAGTTTTCCAAAAACCTTTCAAGTCTGTGAATCTATGAAGATATTTTGATATTTCAATTTTAATTCTCTTTCTCAGGTCCAACTGATCTCAGTATGAAGAGGCAGCTAGCAAGCACTTCCGGGTCTTCTAACAATACCAGCTCTAGACCTCAGCTGAGTCCAACTGAAATTAATGCAGTACGGCAACTGGTTGCAGGATATAGAGAATCAGCAGCATTTTTATTACGTTCTGCAGATGAACTGGAAAACCTTATTTTGCAGCAGAACTGAGACACATTATTATCTTGCTGATCTAGTTTCATCATAGAATTTCCACTGATGACATTTTGATATTTCAGAGCAGATCTTTTCATGTGCCGCAATCTTGTTGACAAGTTAATTTCCATTATGCCACACTGTTCTCAGTGTACTCGGTGTGTTATGGTTCTCCAAGCGAACTTGGATCTCTGACATTTTTAAGATCCTTTATAATACCAATTTGGTTTGTTTTCATGTATCAGCATCAATAGCAAAAAAGTGAGTAGAAGTGTCAACTCATTCTAACATGGACAGAAACAACAGATATATACTGGGGTTTCAAATTTGATTCAGAATCCAAGTGCAATATTAATGGAATGTGCTACTGACTCAGTGGACTCAAAGCTGCATTATATGGCAAAATGTTGCCAAATGCCCTGGTATTAACAGGATATAATTGCAATGAAAAGGATCTTGTATTTTAAATAAAATGTAATTTTTATAGGAAAAAAAAACAAGAAAAAAAGGCTGGTTCACATTCTAAATTGATCATTTTTACTTTGGTAAATTTTTCACTGATTTTTCAAATGAAGTTTTGAGGAGCTGTTGTTAAGTCCTCCTCAATGAAATTTTAATCCCCTCTCCAATTCACCTCTGTCGTCAAGGCATGTTTTTCACGTAGAGCAGGCCATTCCCTTGTAGTTTCCTATCAAATATTTGTGGACTTACTTCTGCAGGAAGCAGACTTTCCTGAACCCATAGCATTTTTGTTTCTGTTTCATAATGAGTTGCAACTTATTAGTAGTTGATGAAGATGCGAGAGATATTTAAAAAAAACATATCATTTATTTTGTTTTTAAAGGGATTTCCTACAAGCCAGCTCATTTAACTCCAGAATTGCTGCTGCTGTCTTGTACAAATCCTACTAGTAGCGAATGGATGTAGATGACTGAATGTGAAGAGGTTGCAAGTGACAATCGGAAAATTTGCACTCTTGTGTATATTTCTTTTCTGTCTTTCTAAATGAATACGTAACTGAAAAGGGCCATTGACACTTCTGATGTGATTTTATAGTGCTTATGCTAAACTAAAAATTGTACAAATGGTAAATGATAAAGCTGCCATTTAAGTAAAATTCCCTTCCCTTGACTTTCCCCTCCCCTCCCCGTTCCCATTTCTTACTTTAGGATGTCAAATACACATCAGTGGTGTTTGCTGTGTGCTAAGGAAAGCTTATTTTTATGTATTTAGAGAGAAGTATTTTACTTCAGGCTTATGTAATATTTGTTTTGTTGATTAGGTTTTGTTAAATAACAAGCTCCTTGTGCATTCCTAAATTTGCCTTATTTTTGTGTACAATTTTTTATGTATTTGGTTTTTCAACAATGAGTTTAAGGCATCCGGTGATATTTTCTATCTACTTGTTACATATAGTTTTTCAAGTAATGACTGTGATTGTGACAAAGTAATGTGCACTTTTCTCTTGTAACTGGACATTGCTATGCTTTTTCCCTTTAGTGTTTTTAGAATTACTGTTGCATACAGTTATGTTTTAAAAAGACAAATTTTGTGATACTGTTGGTGAATATCAGTGTGAAAAAGCCTATTGAAATGAGTGTTTTGGAGATACCTAAGTACACAAGCTGTTAAGTTGTAGACTCAATTGTACACAAATTTAAATGAAATTTTTAAAAAATGAGGGCTGGGGGAACAATCTTCAGTTTTGTTTGGGTGAATAAACATCTGTGTTTCAATGCATGCTTGTGAAACAGTGTTTGACATAAAATTTTGTCTTTTCTCTCAGGGCAATTTAAATCCAAATTATATAAAAATAAAATATTCATCTGAACATAAAGATGTTTTAGATAATCAAATAGAAGCATGCTTTGCATACATTTTGCTGGCCTCGTTGCCTAGATTTCAGTGAAATTGTCGCTGTTTAATATGCCTATGTAACTTTTTTTAACTTAGTATACATCACAAGTAGGTGGTGAAGATTTCTAGAATCCCAAGGAAAAGTCCTAATCTCTGCAGTGCTGCAGCACACACTGGGGCTAGTGGTGGGATTTAAACCTTTGAAACTCTGCTAGCAATCAAAATTTGGTAAGGTAATAATCATTATTTAAAAAGAAACAAAGAAAAAATACTTATTGATGAATATAATGTTTGCCCAAATAAATGCTGACAGGGAAGGGGAGGAAAATTACAATGTGTTATGTGTGTTAACAGGTTAAATTATGACAGTGCATTAGAAATTGTGGATACTATCCATTCCTCTGGGCATATCAAAAGACACATGTAGAAGATTGGCTAATATATATATATATATATATATATATATATATATATATATATATATATATATATATATATATATATTTTTCCCACTGTCTTAGCCTCCACTGCATGTGGCTGTGTTGTATTGTGCTAAAATAACAATGACCATTCATGATAAACCAGTTTCTTTAGACTTTATCTACATGCAGCCAGCCACATTCTGGTCATGCTTAAGTCTCTGGCACAAGAGAAGTAATATCAAATACAATGGTTTGCAGAGAGGTAGACCACAAATATACAGTATCAATGCATGGGATGATCCCATTACAGTAAGACTCTCAAAAAGATGGACAGCCAAACAAATCTCAGAAAGTTTTAGGAAGCTGTACAATAAAGTCCCAGAATATTACAGATTTTTCTTGGCGTCTAGTTTTACATGAAGGTTTCAGTGGAACTACATCTTATATACCATTGGAGGAGGGGTCAAAGAAGTCACTCTGATAAAAGTGGCATTATGGCACATTATCCTATCCATTTGGTGCCTGCATCATGACACTTGCTCCCTGTATATCTCCCAGTTGCGTAGAGCTTGTGGCACAACAGCATAACACTGCTTTCATGATTTTGACAGACGGAGCTTGATAATGCCCATGTTTATCACTTATGTTGTTTCATCTTGGGGATGGGGATGGATTTTTCCTGACCCCCCCCAAAACCCCCATTATATTAAAATCACATCCCAAATAGAGGGGGAAATGACAATGAAGGTAAATCTAGTTATAAAAAGTACAGCCACCAGCTATTCAACCATGATTAATATATCCAAAATATTTGTCTTTCTTTTGTTTGATATGTCCATCCTTTGCATCTTTCTTTCTCTAAAAGTTACTTTCTTGATCCAAGATGCATGAAAAAGGATAGAAAACCAAGTGGAACTTTCTTCAATGCATGGACAAAATTTGCCACCTGTTACCATGGAGTGGCAAATTTGCCTCACAGATTGAAAAACTGGTGGCCTGACATGGAAGAGTAGCAAACAGACAAACTCTTATCAGTCGTTGTTTAGTGAGATACTACTGTATATAATGCTATACAAATAGCAGCAAGGGTCACATAATTTGTTAATTTTCTCCACGGAAAGCTCTTTGGCCTTCCCTGTTGTTAGGTAAAAGTGTTATTATCCATCCAACTTTAAGTTGGTGGTAAATCATAGTGGAAAGAAATTTGCTGGTTTGTATTCTGCCTCCATTGTAAGTGTTTTGAGTCAATAGAAAACAGTGATATTCTGATGTACGTGCATCAAGGAAAGCAATTAATTGATTCCTCCAGCTTTATTGTCCTTCTTCTTCAGTATGTCAAGCTGTTGACATATTATATACAAACATTCCCCAATCACATCCTTGCAGCAGAAATGGGTTGGACTGTTCGCTGAGCACTATCACTCTAAGCTGCTGCTTTCTCTAGCCCTTCTTTGGACTCCATTTTGTTATAATCCAAACTGAATAAAATTGAAATTACACAACACACAACACATACATGTATACACAGAGAGAGGGAGGGAGGGAGGGAGGGAGAGAGAGAGAGAGAGAGAGAGAGTTCAGAATCACAGTAAAGTCACAAACAGCATGTTTATTTAGTAATTCTCTTCTTTTCTGTATATACCAACAAGTGTTGTTTTACAGATTCATCTTTGTTCTGTTCAGGAGACTATGAAGAGAAGGCATGGGGAACTGGACCTATGGTTTCATTTTTGCATCCTGATATATTTAGACCCCTCCCCATGCACCTATTTCACTATTCTGCTATTTCTAGCCTCCAGCAGTACTTTTCAGGCACTGCTGTGTCCAGTTGCTTAAGAGCAACAGGTTAGTAGATGCTGATAGGAACTGATAGGAGGGGCCTTGCCCAAATCAGCCTGAACTGACCAATCAGATTTTCTCTGTATTAATGTCGGACAAACTGGGACAAATTTTACATATTTTGTGGCTCTTCTTTGATTCTGATTAAGAGGGAAAACACTATTGTTGATGCAGCCATGATTGAAGCCTAAGCTTGTCTTCAGGAGATGATATGAAGCCAGTAAGGCTCTCTAAGCTTTGAAAATACTTCTAGAATTCTCACCCAGTCAGTATTGTAATATATCCATCAGTTGACAGGGCCTTTCAAAGAACCTTTGAGCTATTCAGTGATATCTGCTGTACTACAGTATAATAATATATACTAGTATTATATAAAGGCTTTACTGTAATTCTATACAAACTCTATGAGTGCAAAATAAGCAAAAATAGTTACACTGAATCTTCTGCTCCACTTTTGGTTATCTTCTGTGAAATCAAGGGTAATTGGAGATAATATGGAATAATTTCCATGTGAGAAAAACTATAGGTGACTTAACCAGCAGCTGGTATTTATCTCAGAATCAACACTTCTATAAATGTCTTCCTACCAGGAAATAGGTGAGATGTGGATTAGCCTGCAGATGGATATAGCCAAATCCCACAGAGTGAACTTTTATTATCCTGCTGCCTATTTAAATCAATATTCTAGAAAGCATATAACAACAGAAGGCTCATTATCATCATTTAAGCATCCAATTTTACTTTCTCATTCTAAATGCAATTTTCATGCATCCAGATATGAAATTAGGTTCTATGGCAGAGATAGAAAGTCCATCTGGAAGTTAAATAAATCTTTAGTGTTGCTAGCAACTGCTAATTGGTCATTGTTTGCAATGCGTTAGACATGCATTGGGATCTTTAATGGATGAATAGCAATTGTAATACAAATGACAATCTAACAGAAAAATTAGCTCATTAATGAGCTGAATAGTATTGCTAGCACTAGTAAAATGTAATATACATGTAACTGCAGTTTATTTAGACTTGCTCATATGTTTCTGTAAACTCACACAAGCAAGCCTGAATTCTGGCTATACTTTTTTCAGCGAAATCTTAACATAGGATATCAAATATTTTATTTCTTTTGTCGATATTTCTTTTTTTTTTTAATAAATTATCCCCACAGGAAAACAGTGCCATATTTCCTTCTATAACAAGGACACAAACTTAAAACACTGTTACTTTCTTACTCAATTTGCAACTGCATGTATATATGTTTTTATGTACACATGCCTTCTGCTGTTTTTACAGTGTTATTACTGGCCATTTAGGTAATATCTACTTGCTTCCTTAGCTGCTCGTATAAGTTTGCCCTTTTGTGATTGTCTTCCCGGAGAACAAAAAGAATGTGCCCTATGCAGTTAGACACTTTGGCATACAGAAAACAAACAAAGCCAGCAGGTGGCAATAAGAGCTATAGATACAATTTGAAATGTATAAACTATTGTGGGCTTCTTGTTACAAACATATATCAGTGTTTTAATTGTAGGGTATATATTCTTCTTCCCTCAGCTTCAATCTCTTTTTTTTAACTTTATAAAAGAATATATATTTTCTGGAGGAGTATCTATGTCCATTGGATAAGATACAGCATGATTACATACCAATAGATATGGCTTTCCTCTTTTTTTTAGCTCCTTTTTCTATTCTAATTCAAAATCTGTTTTGTGTAATATTGAATCTTTGTAATATGGCACCCTAGTTTATCAGCATTTTTTCCAGATACCATGCTACATTGCATTTTGGATTACAGCTTCCTGACGGCAGTCAAGCTCCAGTTCTTGACATCTTTAATAACTCTCTAAAATGATTTAAATCTTAATCAGAAGTTGAAAATAAGTGCCATGAGAAACCAGACAGAAGCACAACTGAAGATTTATATATCCTGTCCTTTTTAGTGCAGGGCATCAAAATGGTGCAGAGCTTTACTAACCTGCTCCATTTGCGTGTGCCTCCTGATTGTCTTCTAATCTAAAGCAAAGGAAAACAACAAAGAAGATACAGAGCATCAGAATAACCTTGCTGTTGGTGCTGCAGCAGGCATGCTGGCTGAGGAATTCTGGGAGTTGAAGTCCACAAGTCATAAAAGGGCCAAGTTTGAAGACCCCTGATCTATGGGAAGTGCTGTAGTCAAATACTTCTTTCTGCCATAAAATGCTCTGTGCCTCTGCTGAAACAGAAACCTTGAGACATGACTTTCTGAGCTGTGGATTTTAGAAGAAACTGTACCCCCTACCAATCCTAGCCTTAACAGAGAGACAATATGGACATTCTGACCAATGGTAGTTACCACATTCCCCCAAAAATTGTTTACACAATTGCTATATTGTGTGCCTAAACCAAGAGGGCTTGTTATATTAAGACCTGACAACAGAGGTAGGTTATTTATTTATGTATTTATTTATTTAATAAGATTGTTCTCAGGTTATATTTAGTGATTTAGCTTTCATGATTGGACTAAAATAAAATGTTCATTTATCCTTAAAATAGTCTGCTGTAATTTTCTACTACAACTGAAAGGTACTATCTTTCTATAGGTCTGAAGGCCTTTAAATTTGGTTTGCAAATGTCCTGGAAATTAATAGATAGCATCAAAGAGCTATGTTGAGTAGCATAGCATTAAAAGAATATTTGCATTGATAACAGAATAAGGGCTTACTTATTCTTTTCAATAAGGCTGCTTAAAGCAGGCTATAAATCCATTGTAAAAGCTTATGTTGGAATGAAATAAATTGAGTACTGTAACCAGAATTTTTAAAAAGTATAGATTTCTGGAAGTATAAAATTACTGGAAGGTGACATTTTAATATTTATTAAGAAACAGTTCAGTTCAGTTCCTCAAAGAAGGAGAAAAATATATATATCTTTTTTTCTTTTTTCTTATAATAAATAGGAATTTGACTAATGGGAAATTGTCCAGCATGCATTTATACATAATCAAGAGGCTATGTCTCTTAGAGTTAAAAAAATGAATTGCATTTCAAAAAGTTAGAAAAGGAAGTAAAACAAGCTTTGAATGTATATTTTTCATACTAGCTGTGTATTATACTTTTAGATTACTTAAATTGGAGCTTTTTCAATTATGTGCTTTGAATACTGAAAATTATTGGAAGTGTATTACAACAGAGGTAATAGCAACAGTGAGAAAAACTTGGTAAATCATCAACTTCTTGTTCAAAATAACTGTAAGTAAAGAAGGCTACAGTAATTGTCCACTTTCTTTCATATAGAAGTTCTCATGAAATCAGGTTATTTCCCACCCTGCTAGGATTTCAGAAGGCCATTTGGGAACAATGAGTTAGAAGTTATCATCCTTCCTCCAGGGACAGTGTTTGTTAAGAGGTGATTTGACAATTCTTTGATATATAAGATCATTATTTTAAATATTGAATATAGTTTATGTTGTTTACTTGTACTGATTTAGGAGTGTAAGATGCCCAGAATCATAAGATAGATAGATAGATAGATAGATAGATAGATAGATAGATAGATAGATAGATAGAGACAGAGGGATATTGATGGAATAATTTACATTATAACAAACAACTACATTTATCAAGTTCTATAATGGTTTATAATCTATGAATAAAAAAGTACCCAGGTAAAGGAATAAATCTCTCAGAAATATTGATTGCCCATTCAGAGAATTTGACAATACTCTGACATAAAATATTTAGGAAAGCTGGGCTCCTCTTCTGTTAGAGATGTATCAGGGATTTTTGGGGGAAAAGGGCCATTTCTGCAACACATTATGAGGCGTGCATAACAGTTATTTGGAAAGTAGTAAAAGACACTATGAATTTTACAATTCATCAGCTAATACGTTTGACAAAAACTGATTCAAAGATTTGTCAGGGAGATTACAGAAGTTATTATCTTCAATAATTTATTCAATAAATCATGGTTTTATGACAGATTGACAAACCTCTTGATAATATCAGGTGTTTGAAAATTCAGTAGCATTGTATGCTGACAAAAAATGAAATAGCTGTTTTGGCATCATTTAGACACAATAGATGATAGCTAGATAGAGGTGGTACATATTGAGGTTTTTTTCTTTTTAGCAAGTTACAAAGAAAAACTGGATTTCTTGCAGAATTTATTTTTTGGATTAAAATATTAGACTTTATTTTCTTTTGGGGGGGTAGTAGTCCTCAATTTATAACTGTAATTGAGCCCAGAATTGTAAGTCATAGCAATTGTAAGTCAAGGTTCCATTATTATTTTACAATAATTTTTTTTACAAAAGCTGTAGCCATCAAGTGAATGCAGCAGTCATTAAGCAAATCCATTTTTTCCAATAGGCATTTTTGCCAGAAACCAGAAGTAAACAATGGAAAGTGGCAACAAAGATGCAAATTCTAACTATGTGATGCTACAAATGGTCATAAAGGTGAGAGGTTGCCAAGCACCCGAAATGTGATCACATGACCTGGGGATCATGTGCTGCTTTCATAACTCCAAAAACAGGTTATAAGTAGATCTAGAGAGTCCATCATAACTTTGACTGGTTATGTGACCAGTATATGTCAAGGACTACCTGTAATTACAAATGGGATGATCTATAGGTGGTTCTCAAATACAGTTGGGACTGGAACTTCCATTGCTAAGTGATGCAGTTGTTAAGCAAGACATCACATGACCCCACTTGATGTTTATAACCTTTTTGTCATGGTCATTAAGCAAATCCTGTGCTTATTAAATGGAACTAGCTTGTTGGAAGCCAGGTGGGAAGGTTTTGAATGGTCACGATATGACTCTCAGATGTTACAGTTATTATAAATACATGCCAGTTGCCAAGTACTCAAATCATGGGCACACTGCAACAGTCATAAATCCCCTTTTTTCATTGCCATTGTAACAAACAATAAATGGATGGTCATAAGTCAAGGACTATCTGTACTTTGGAATCAAAATAAGATAAGGAATACACTGAGGAGATCCCTTCTTTTTTTAATAATTAACTAGACAATATGATTATATCCAGGTGGTCCATGGAGCAGAATCTAATTTTTTGTTGCCCAGGCCCAGAATGGACCGGTTGTTCACATATTTGAATCCCACTACTGGTTTTGAGAGTCTTGCTTCTGTTGATTCCATTTGCGTATTTTAAATAGATTGATAAGTTAATAATTAACATCTTATGAAAAGTATAAATACTTGGATTTCTCTTTCAAGACTTTGTTTTTCAAAGGATATTGGTGGCTTTCAATTTCTTGATTTTGAAATACAGTATACCACTATTTTATTTATTAGCTTCAATATTTTGTTTGTCAACCACTCCAATAATATATTGGCATGAAAATGATATTGAATGTGCACTATTATGGGCTCAACTTGAAAACTATTATTTAGTACCCTTGAAATAAAAAACTCCATGAATTTTCCAGTGCTTAATGTGGTGGGACACATTTGAATGTTATTGGGGAAAAATTGATTTTGGTTCTCATGGAATACTGGTGCTTCAGAAAAATCTTATCTAAAACCTGAGAAGGGGAGAATATAGACTGAAAGTGAAATAATTACTCTTGATCTGTTAATAAACAATGATAACCTTAAAGCTTCAGAACAATTACAAAAGAAGTAAAGTGTATTTAAAAAGCCAAATACCAGTATTTAATTAAAACATTATGTTCCTTGTTTAGGCATAATGCCTTAGCTGCTCCAGATGTTTTAAAAAGGTGCCGTCATCCAAATTGGAAGGATTATTAGTGTGTAGTTTTTGACATATCTACTTGTAGTTCTGTATTTGTTCAGATTTCACCACCTGAACTAGAGTCTTGAGAAGAAACACGTTATTAATTTGCATTACTCAAATTTAGAATTTGTCTAATTATGAAGAGTTTTGTAATTATTGTGCTTTGACTATTGCAAAAACAGTCTCAAACTGCCTGACTCCCATATGTAAATGGCTGAATAAGAAACCAACTTAAGATCTCCTTTTCCTGATTTCAACAGCTTCTTCTGCTTTGCCTATGGTGATGGGCTACTATGTGGTCCAGATTATACTTATCATTGTGCCAGACTGGTGGGGTATTCTACTTCTTACCCCTCCACCATGCCAAAAAAGCAAACACTTTACTTTCATTTCCACAAGTCAGTTTTGAGGATCTGTGATTTCACTCCATTGAATCCTCTTTGTTCTTGACACCTTCCCATCTGATGTGCCAAAGGGAGGGAGACATTCTGTCTGTCTCTCTCTCTCACACACACATATATACACACACACATACACACACACATAATCTATATATATATCAATCATCTATCGCTATCTACCTTCCATCATCATCATCATCATCATCATCATCATCATCATCATCACCATCTTCATCATCTACCTCAGTTCTAAAAGAAGAAACATAGTCATGTCATGGTTCCAACTAATGAAACACTTCAAAGAACTTCCAGGCATTGTTTTCCTAAAAAGTCTTTATTTGTGTAACAGAGTGTTGGTACAGCATG
This sequence comes from Crotalus tigris, assembly GCF_016545835.1. Classification (NCBI taxonomy): domain Eukaryota; kingdom Metazoa; phylum Chordata; class Lepidosauria; order Squamata; family Viperidae; genus Crotalus; species Crotalus tigris. The sequence goes on from NW_024100678.1 coordinate 4,207,089, forward strand.
GAGGGATGCCAAAATCTGAATTCTCCTTCCCTGTACATAACATTCCAGTCTATTCCCCTCCTCTATTTTGCAGTCATAAATCACATTCTCCAATCAGCCCGAAGGGCAAAGGTTCACTTCCATTCTGTATCTCACTATTCCTTATCTTGTTTACTCCCTACATACATTCTTTCTCCTCTCCTCCCAGCATCATCTAAATTAACTCTAAAAACACCAGAAAGTTGTGCATATTTTGTCAAAGCAAGAATACCCAATATTAGCAGTGTTGACAGTCATTCTAATAACAATAGCTGAATACATTTATAGAGCTGTATATTTATGTGAGAACATAAGCAAACAAAACAATATGCACCTTATGAATATTTATTTTAGATATATATTTTGAAGTAGCATGCCATTGATTAATTGACAACTGTAGATATTTTCTATAAAATGTGGAAAATATTTTCTAGATGTGTTTAAATGGCATTTACAACACAATCTTTTTCCTCTCCAGTTTCAGAAATTGTATTGGAAAACTGGAACCCAGTATAGTGCTCCAAGTCTTTTAAATGATAGGTTTCCCCCCTTGAGAACAATTATCTAACAGAACAGAGACCAACCTTTAGGCAGTTATAGTATAAACATTTATGAAAATACTAAGAGCCAGGTATGGCATGAAGGCTATCTCAAGGGCTCCCTTCTTCCTGCACTCTTGTTGCAAATAATACCAGTACATAGCCTGAATGCATATTTTGAAAAAGATTTTTAGTGCCATATATTTCTTTCTCAGAATATTTTTCTAATATTTGTAACAAGAATTTACAAATGATGATTTGAATTCATGCAATAGATAATGTGTTCACTGGAAGAAAAAATTATATTGACATTACCTGAATAAATCAAGGTATCACATGATCATAGGTAGGAAAAGGACTGGCAAAGGGGTGAAAAGAGGAATCAGACTAGAATTACTACATAGCCATAAACGAATTAAGTCCAGCCCTCCTTGACTGCCATTGACTCCCCCCCCAATTAAAACCAGGCTCTGAGCTCCAGTTAAGAGAAAGAGAGAGAGAGCTGGGAGTTGAAGTCCATGAGTCATAAAAGAGCCGAGATTGCCTACCCCTGGTCTATCCCATTGAATTTGGAGCAGAAGATGGAAAAGGAATATTGCAGGGAAGAGGAGGAAAGAGATGAAGGAATGTTCCATTTCACATAGAAACATCCAGTTAAGAGAAAGAGAGAGAGATGTCTCCCTCTCCATAGGAAGATTATCCAAGTGATTCTGTTAGAGTACCCACTTTATAAAAGTTTGAAAATCTTAATAATTATTAAACAAAATGTCAAAAGGAATGTGTTATTATGAAGCAATATAAAGTTATTACATTGGAACCGAGCTATTTTTTTTAATCCTAACCAAATGTTATAGCTTTAGGTCAGAGTAGCGACTCTGAACATTTTGGAAATAAAACCATCTAATGGAACATAAAATATGGGTGGCCAATTGGCAAAAAATAATATTAGCCCTGACTCATTACTTTTGCAGGATTTAAGGGGTTTTGCTAGCCTGGTCTATACCAGAGGAACAGATGTCACTATCATATTGAAATGGCAATGTCTACCAATAATGATAAGATTTCATAACCTTTCTAATCTCACACCTGTTGGGGGAAGGGGAAAGCCAGTGTATCTTACCATCTGAAATGTTTACCATGACAGCTACTGAGCTCACAAAGCTGTCAGTTAAGCTTACAAATAGCTTAAGGGCAGGTATATAACCTCCCTTTAGCTCCGGTTTGTCTGGATGCTGGCAAGTATTTACATGAAATTTCGCCCCACTTGACACAGCAGATAGGACAGCCAGGAGAGCACTTGGCAACCTTTCTTGAATGTATTTTTTAATTACTAGGAGGCAGATGCTGACAACCTTGTTAAGTAAACAATGAGTTCTGCACCTGCTTGCCTCTGCCGAGCAGGTGACAGGTAACATAGCTTCCCTGCCCTCACATTCAATGGCCTCAGGGATTAATAGGAGTCTAACAGCGGTTTCTCTGCTATGTTTCCTCCTGGTTCTTTCTCTCCAGAAAAGTCAATTCAAGCAACAGAAGTGGAAATATCCCTAAACAGATATTTGCATTATGGCTAATTACCTTATATGTCCCTTATAATAGGTGTGTGTATGCACATCCTCCCATCCTTTGCCATAAGCACCCACTATAATAACAAAAGACTGAAATTGCAGTAGGAAAAAAAGAGTCAATTGTTTAGCAACCAATGTTTTCATAACATGTCTTGTTGCAATAAAGGAGGCATGGAAATGCTTGGGGAAGATTTTGTTCTTTGTGAAGCAGAGTGAGTAAAGCTTTGGGATTCACATATGCTGAATTGGCACTGAAGAGATGGAGGCTAAGTTCTATTCAAAGGAGATTTACCCCTAAAAACATGGTCCTGACATTGCGTTAATAACCAGCTCCATACACTCACAGTGCAATGAAACTGTGATTCATAAGAATTCTCTGCAGGAATTGAATGCATTTTTTTCACTCCTGGAAACGGATCTCTTGCATGATAAAAAAAAGCCTTTGATCATATATAACAAAGTAGTCTACCTCTTAGTCAGATTAATGCTAATCCAGCCTAACTAGCAGTCACTTTGTTTATTTGAAGAGTTAAATCCTTCATAATACTTCATCTAAAACCAAAGCTATGATATTTGAAATATTACTGTTTCACTAATGAAACTACCTGTATTGATTTTGAGATTGTTTAATATTTAAAAAAAGCATGTGTACTAGGCAACAAATCTTTCCTGTGTTTTTGAATTGCTCTGAGTTACATATAGTCAGATAAATATTATCAAATACTACTGGCAAATATTGGTATTATTTCTTCTTTATGGAGTAAATGTATAGGAACAGGAGCACTTATGCATTCAATCTGCCAGTAGCCAAGTAGTCATTGAAAACATGATTGGAGAAACATTATATTGTATTCTTATTGGGATTGCTTATATGGCTTATAATAGAAAAAAAAGCAGAGCTTGGTTTTCCTTTCCCATCTTTCTACAGAGTTGATTGGTGTGAAAGCTAGTTGTTGTCTCCTCCATAAGTTTAGTTTAATTTGTACCATTGGTCACATAAAAACAACAGCATACTGAGGGTAGTAATAGGACTGCAGAGACTACCTGTATATCTAGTACAGTGATTCTCAACCTGTGGGTCGGGACCCCATTTGGGGTCGAACGACCATTTCATGGGGGTCGCCAAACAAGGCTGTCCGCCATTTTCCCCCCTTTTCTTTGGCCATGCCCCTGGCACCCGGTGATATAAAAGTGGTTGGGGGTCACCACAACATGGGGAACTGTATTATGGGGTCACGGCATTAGAAAAGTTGAGAATCACTGATCTAGTAGATTAACTCATCTGTAAGCCTGCACAAGCACTAAAATAATCTAGAGGAACTTGGATGTGCTGCATAAATGTATTAATGCTTCACATCTTATGACATTATTCTGATACTTTGGGTCAAGACCCAAAAGATAGAAAGTGACTGAAAAATATGACTAAGACTAAGGAACTGGAATTATTGCATAGGACCAACATCTCTTTGTTTGAATATTTTCTCTAGTACATTAAAGGGAGCTGATCCTAGGAAAATGCAAAATGCAGAGAGTCGCAAATATGCCCAGAATGTCAACCAAGATATGATGAAATCTATAAATTGGATAATCAAGACATCTGTCATTATATTTTATATAACAGTATTTCATTTCCATAGTATGGCCTTTTCCTGGTTACAGTAACTCATCTTAATTCAGTCAAATATCAATAATTTCCTGTGGAATGGGGTTTGAACCCTGCCAACATGGGTTTTGCCAGATAGTGGGCTGAACATTTTCTTCTTGTGCTTGGCTTCTACATTTGTTCTCACATCCATGTCAAGTCAGGAAGTGAGGGCCCACATCTTCTATTCTGAAACAAAATCACTGTAGCTATCTACTGTATGTTCTATTATTTTTCTTTTCCTTTCCTGTCCATTTTGCATCCCCATTACATACCAGTTCCAAGCATCCCCTACACTGACCCCTTTTAAGTTTTGTCTGGCAAATTTTAACTTTCCAACCATTAAGCTTTTGTAGTATTATTATGGTCCACCTACAAAGGATTTTTTTTTTTGTCAGTTTGCTTTGCTTTATAACAAATGTCCATGTGTTGGATTAAAGTCTGGAGCTAAATAGTTGTTTGAGCAAGTTATTCCCAACCAGAGGAATAACTCTTTCCCACTTCACTGAGGCATAGCTCATAAACCTCTGTACCGAATGCACTGTACCTCTACAAAAGATCCATTCTAAGCATGAACAACCAGGCTAATTAGCAGATGCCTGTGAACAGGAGATTTCCTAGAGCAGCACATACTGTACTGGGAACTGAGAATCTTATTTGTTTTCCTTCTCTTTTTCCGGGCATAGTGAAATTAGGTTATTAATGTTGTAGCAGAAGATTTTAAGATATTTTATATTTTTACAACTAGCACTAGAAAAATTATAAAGCTATCAAAGTTAAACTGAAACATTAATATCAACATTTCCATATTAAGATGCAATAAAGTTATATCATTATTCTGGTATCTGTTCAAAGTTCAGTATTTATTTACAACATTCCCAAAGGATCTGAGCTGCTAACAATTAAGTACATCATAAAAAGAACACACACATCCCTCAAAAGAAAGGCACCCCATAAAATAATAACATATCTCAATGATATTTTAAGTGACCAAGGAAAACAAAGCCATGTGTCTGCAAATGCATCTTTCACATTCACAACAAGCTTTTCTTCTTGGCTCTATGGAAAGCCAGATCTTAACTACTATCCTGAAAGCCAAGAGAGAAAGGGTGGACCTGATGCCCATAGAGAGGGAGTTCCAAAGCAGAAGGCAGCTTGTCAAAATGCTAATTTCTTTGGTTCCATCAGATGGTATTCTCAGATAGATAGGACTTAGAAAGAGTTGGAACTGTTCAATCTTGGATGAACAGAAGGATACGTGAGAAGGGATCTCCTTTGAAACCATCTAAGGTCTTAAAGATGACAATCAGCAACTTTAATTGGACTAATAACAAGTGTGGTTTCTGAAGCAATGTAGAAACCTATTGCTATCTGGGCTGCCTATTATTTGCTTTTAGATTGTAAAGTATGAAGCCTGTCTCTTCTTGTTTCATCATGCAATGTCTCTTGGCTAGTTATTTTCCTCTCCTTCAGTTATTTATGGAAATATTAGATCACAACTCTTTGGTCAAGGATCTGGTTTAAAAAGAACAGAGGAGGAGGAGGAGGAGGAGGAGGAGGAGGAGGAGGAGGAGGAGGAGGAGGAGGAGGAGGAGAATGTAACAGCAGTTGGTACTTTCAGAACAACAAGTAAAACAGGTATGGAAACTGTTTTTAAACTGTTGGAAAGAAAACAGAATTAAAGCTGAAAAAAAGTAGTAGTCATAGCCAGAAAACCATTATAGGACTATAAAGTGGCTCAGCAATTTTAGGAAGGAGACTTTTTTTAAAAAAGGAAATAAATATTTTAAAAGTCCGTTCCAAGACAACCAAAGAAAATGAAAGCATAATTGCAAAAGATACGAAAAGAGACAATTGGGTTATGGGTAAATCATTTTTTCTTCTAGTAAAGATGTTCAGTTTTTCTTAGTATTTAATACTACATTGCCTATATCACTTATTGCAACTAGGCCATTTGATTTTTTTTTCTCTTTAAAGTCAGATTGATACAAAAGTCTTCTTTGTTCTTAAAAAAACAAAACAAGAATACATTCTTTAAATCATTTTTTCATTTGACCTGCCTTGGAAAAAATATCAATATTATCAAAAATAAAGAAGACAATTATTACAGGCCATCATACAGAGGCATAGGACTAAACTTACAACTCAGATGCATTTCTATCAAGGATATACCAGTGACAGTAGTGCGTACTTTAATCACCATGACTGGACTACTGAAAGGTACTGTGCATGGGGCTGCTTTTGGAGGCAACTTTGCAGCTATGGATGGTGTAGAATAAAGTGGTTAGACTGGGCTCTATAAAGTTATGGCCCTTAAAACCCCATGTGATAAAGGATTAAGAAATCTTAAGCAACGGCATGCCATAAGTGAATCTCTCTATTGAATCTGGAAACCTAGAGAGAAATGGTTGAGTACCCACTTTCTCACAAGATCCATGGGCCATGGACTCGGTAACTTGCCTTCTTGGTGGTGTCTCCACTCTGTGGATGGCTTTACCCACAGAGGCAGAAATGGCTTCACAAGCAAGTTAAGTCAATATTATTCAAAACTGCTTTAGCTCTTAGCTGATTCTGGTACCCATCATAAGAAGTATAATTATATGATTATTATTTTAATATCATTATGCTCTTGTTTTTAAAAATATTATTTCTATGTACCTATTCCATGATTGTGAAGAGTTCCAGATGAATTTTATCAAAGTAGGTGAATGTTAAAAATAGCAAATATAGTTCAATTTTAGGAAGCATAAAGTGATGCATGGAGTACTAATATGGCCTAGTGATTAAGGAACCAAGCTAGGAGTAAGGAAGCCTAAAATGTCTTGTATGAAACCATTTGAGTGACTTTGGTCATGGGCTCTCACTCAACCCTAAGAAGAAGCAATGGCAATTACCTTTTGAAAATACTGCCAAGAAAACTACATGATCTTATTCATGTAGCAACCAAGACTGACTTGAAGGCACAAGAAAACAAAAGTGAGGCACTGGGGCAATTTGGAAGTTAAGCTCTCTGTAGCTAACCTGGAAAATATCTGAAAATCATACTGAATAGCTCAATATAGATATCAACTCAGTGTGCACCAGTTGTGAAAAATAAATAAACCCATACTAGGTAAGGGGCTGAAAATAAAAAGCCACCATGGTACATCTGCATCTGGAATACTTCTAATTGCCTTTTTTTTTTTAAAAAAAGGAGATGACAAATAGAAAAAGAGGGGAATCAAAATTATGAGGGGACTTGAAAAATAGGTTGGAATATTTGGGACTCCTTTGCTTGAAAAAAGTCAACTGAAGTGGGACTTTACTGTGGGTTGTAAAATCATCCATAGCAGAGAGAAAATTGGTTTGAAATGAATTTAATTCTTCTTCAAATAGGGGACTTATGAATGCCAATTACAAGTTGAGTTTTAAAAGGAATGGGCATGGCAATAAACTATGGTCACATGATTGTGATCTGGTTGCAAAGCAGATAGTTACAAAGCAGATACAAATCAGATAGTTACAATGGGTGCAGCATCGCACAATCATATTGTCAGCCATTTGCAGCCTTCTCTGCCTACTCCCCACATGCAAAGTCAATGGAGAAGTCAGCAGGGAAAGTGTTGACCTTACAAAGTGAACCAGACAGGAAGTATTTGACCTAATTCTACTTTATTGCTACTTAAAGCTACATTAACAGAAACTTGCAAGCATAAAAAGAAGAGCCTCCCCATCTCCTTTAAAGAAACTAGGCAGAGTCTTGCCCCACCTACTATTTAGCTGTGGATTATGCAGTCAATTATCTGACAATTCCCTTGGCTGTGTCTCTTCACCCAATCTCCTAAGGTCTTTCCTCTATACCAGGCATGTCAAACTGACTGGATGAGTCACACTGAAACCGTGCCCACCCTATTGCCAGCAATGGGGAAAAAGTCCTAGTATGTTGCACGACGTCACGAGTTTGACATGCCTGCTCTATACTATGATAACATCCTCTCCTTCAGACTCATCCCCTCCTCCCAAATTCACAGTGGAAACTGATTTGGGGCAGTGAGAATGAAATGCAACTATGCTGCCCCCCTCTTCTGCCATTAACTCTCAGATATCATATGAGGCATTCTCTAACTCAGCTGTGCCTGTTGAGGTGATCATTACACCATCCCTCCATTGGAAATCTATGAGTTTCTCTCAGCTCATGTCCTTTATGCCAAATATGGAAGGAGCTGGGTTATTTCCCAAGCCTCTTCTTGTCCTCTAGCTATGCCAACATGCCCTTTACCCCCTAAAAGATCCCTCTTCTGCTCATCTTAGCATCAAATTTTCACAAGGCTGGTAGTTTTTGAAGATGAGGTTTGTTAGGGTATTGGTGGTGAAAGTGATGTACAAATTGCAAAGCATGAATATTTGTTACTGTATCCCAATACCTTTCTGACTTTGGATAGGCTTTCCAGTGTATTCAGTACACTTACCTCTTCATTTAGAGTACCGTTTCCATCTTGTACTCTTCCTCCTCATTTACTTGTATGAGAGGTAGAAGGACTGCCTCTGAAAGCAGAGTGGAAGGGATGCGTGACTAGCTTGTCTCAACTAGTCTTTCTCTGAAATAGTCAATCAGGGCTAAGTCATCCCACCTCCACCATTCCACCCAAATCATCAGCAAATAATTTAAAGTTCGAAATATATGATCTTTCCCTGCTTGAGCTTTTGGATCTCTCAACTAGCAGCAATGCTTTGTATAGGATTCTCAAAGTGAGTTTATGCATGAAGTCTTGACTGACTTGTGAGTGTCTGGAACTGATCCTGGTTCCCTCTGAACTTCTCCTGCAAGCTCCCATAGGAACAGAGTAGCAGAATACCAACCTGGCTGATCCATAAGTTGCTATGCTGCCACAGGTTGGGCCTAATTCTGCCCCACTGATGTGTTAGTTGTATTATGACATTCCACAAATTGGTCATCTGTGCAATGCACATGAATCAAAGCCCAAAACAAAAAGAAGAGTGACTTGCTTGTGAGAAAGGAGAAAACTAGAAAGCTGTGGTTAGAGAAAATGGTTGAGATATAAGAATTTAAAAACAAAACAAAAGATAATGCATGAAAGCAGCATTTAAACTTGTGTAAGGATGGTTTGCAAGGACACACTGTTAGGCAGAGGTGTTGGTGTAAACTCACTCTAGTGTGGTTCCTTTTTATTTATTTTCTGTTATTTTCTTTCACTTATTATTTCTAACTCTTTTTCTCTACTTTGAATATCATTGCTTATTCCAAAAGGAATAACACAATAGTTATCTATGTAAGCAGCTAACAGATGTAAGCATAATGACTGTGAATTAATATTCACAGTGTAGAATAAAGTGTAAAGTGTAGAATATTTATTTCAAATACTTTGTCCTATCCTATTTTTCTTCTAAAAACATTAGATGTTTTATAGCCACTTATTATTTCTGGAATTTTCTCGTGATTTGGTCAATTCAGTATTTGTCTTAATGGATGAATTTTCTTTTTAAATAGCATTGCTTAATTGTTTCTCACTAGGTTATGGAGTATATTTGCAGCTGCTACAAGAGATGATGGATGTTCTACTAGAGCGTTCACATGCACTCTAGAGCACCCTTCTCTCTTTGAATCTGAAATTCAACATAGGCTACTAGGCAGTGCTTGCTTCAACTAACCAAAAGAAACATACAGAGTAAATCATTGCTTTATTCCAAGTACCTGTAGTAACTAAAATCCCTTTATCCATAATTCATATAAAAAAAGAAACTGCCAGTGCAAACATGGTTCCATACTGAGCAACATGTTGCACATATTTAACAGTTCACAATTGCTATGAGACTGCACATTTCCTTTAATAAAAAAAAAAGCCAAAGAAATCAAGAATTTCCCAGGCAAACTCTTTTCAAAACAGAGCTAACTATGGTTGTTTGTTAATGTGATATGAGAGAATGAGCTTGGCTCTTTGTGGATGCTCTCAAGTCCTCCAGGGTGAATAGCAGCCCAAGTGAAGCAAAACAAGATGAAACAGTTTTCTTTCCTTTTCTATTTGGCAGAGAAATTGCTGCTTGCAAAGCATCAAACAACCACTTGCTTGTTTCATCCTGAAACCACTTTCAGTTTAGATAATCTCAGGCCATGTTTCAAGGTGAACATCCATGGTGGTGGTAATGGGGGAACATTGTTTGCACCTAAGTTCAGGAACAAGGAAATGACGGTGAGGAGCTCTGACCAGTGGGAAAAACATTGCAAAGTTCTGCAAATGGAAATACTAGCTTTGTTGCAGTCCCCAATATACGGTAGCTGATTGTCAAATAAATGGCCTCATTTCTTAAAGGCAGCAGACATCATGGGCTGGTCCAGAGCAGCTTTTAATCCTTGTGTGCTGGTGCTTCTTTATTATAGAATATGAACTAGAGGTATTTTCTTGTATTTGCTTTTCAGTGAGAAAGTTTTCTTTTGGACATAATTTTCTACAAACAGAGTAACAGCTCTGCTATCCATTGTATTGTGTCAAATATTGCTTTCCATAATAATTTCAAATATATTAATGAATCCTTAGAATTAATATCCATTGTATCTGCAAACTGCTTTTGTCACAAACAACCCAGCAAAACTATCAACTCATAGTAATTGATTACTTCTGTGTCAAAATAAAATTGTCAAGCTCCAACTGATTAACATTCACAGTAGCATAAATGTAATTTAATCAATATGTATGGGAACAGCAGGAATGCTATTATTAGCGCTATGTAGGAAGTCCTTGCTGAATAAAACGTAGAAAAATATGTTACATTAAATAGAATTAATATAATTTTAAGTACAATGATGATACTTTTGAATATAGCAATTGCTTCCTATTATAACATATTTATAACATAAATAAAGCAAATGATCTAGAAACACTAGAAATTAAAAATTGAGGATCACAGTGGGAAAAAATGGCACTAAGATTAAACATAAAGAAGACCACATGAATGACAACTGGTACGATATCCAGTCTTAGAAATAAAAATGAAGATACTGAAGTAGTAGATAGCTTCTGCCTTTTAGATCAACCATCAGCAGCAAAGGAACAAGCAGTCAAGAAATGCAGATTAGCACTTGGTAGAGCAGCTATGAAAGTCTTGGAAAATATTCAAATGCTGTGATGTGTCTATACTTACAAAAATCAGAACAGTTCCCTATTGGAATGAAAAGTTGGACTTTGCAGAAGCAGGATAGAAGAAGTATTGATGCTTTTGAACATTGGCATTGGAGAAAATCTCTAAGAATTTTATGGACAACTAAGAAAACAAACCAATGAATCATAATTTTGTGTTTTCATCAGAAGAAGAATGACCAGAGCTTTTTATTCTATTTTAGATACATTATATGACAACCCAGCTTTCTGGAAAAGGCTCTAATGATGGGAGGAAGGAAAAAAAGAAGAGGACCAGCAGGATGGTGAACAACCAAGTTAGGAAGATTGTCATGGAGAAAATATATCTGTGGTTGCTAAGAGTCAACACTAAGTTGATGGCACATAATCATAGCATACATTGCTACTTTCCCTAAAGAATGCACTTTCAGACATACGATAGTATTTAGCAAGGACAATAGATTAGTAGGAGAAAGACTTTCCATTTCCTAAGCATGATATAAAGAGCTGTCATTCTTGAATTATTTCTTCCTTCATTCAAATCCCATTATGTTTTGCAGTAAGGTTAAGAGTAATATTCAAGATGTTTGTAGTTATAATCCAGGATTCATGTCTTTGCTATTTTAACTGACATGCTTTTCTAAAGCAGATAGATGAAAAAGTAAAGCAGTAGTGACAGAAAAGCTAAAATGAGCCAATTTTCTATATCCCACTAGGCAGACTAACTCAGATGTCATTATATATGAAAAAAAGCTTATATAAGATCTGGATTTCCTGCTCTGAAGCAGCAGACATGGGGGAGGGTGTTGGGGGGGGAAATCCTGATTCACTGAAGTCTTTCTTAATTTTATTCGTAAAGCTTTACATTTCTAAGCTGAGCATGAATTTTATTTGCACTATTGGCACATTTGAGACATAAAATGCATCCCTGGAAGATTACTCTGACATCTTTATTTCACATTTGAAATTATAGAGTGATTTGAAAGTCACTAAAATGTTCTGTCAGTGAACCCATTAGTGAAGATAGACTTTGAAACTGAATCCTTAAATGACAGCCAAATTAATTCTGAAGGAGCCAGTGGCATTTGTTTATATTTCTGCCTGGATTCTATAGATGCAGAAGCATAAATTTGTATGAGTGAACTGAATGAAATTCATCTGTCACCTCAGGCAATTTTTTTCAGAACTTGGATAATGGGTCTAGGTTGTCCCAAATCCATGGATAACAGAAGAGTCTGTTCCTGTAGTACAGAGATCCCCTTTCTTATATACTCCTTATAGTAAACAAAATTGGCCCTCTCTTCTCACCTCTCTCATTTTATGAGGACAAGTATGGAATCAAAAGCATCTGCCTCACCATATTTACTGTTTCATCAGACATTCCATCACATATAGTGTGAAGCTTTACTCTCCAGAAAAATCCAAGGTTACCATTTTAAATACATGCTTAAATATCTACACAGATCTTAACAGTTCTCAAATGTGGTTAGACCTGCAGGATTCCAGTTCTGCATCCTTTTTTCATGTTAACATTTATATTATTCCAACAAGTGGAATTTATGGAAGAAACTTGCAAAACACATTTATTTTTTTATTCTGCTCCTTTCATACCAACAGGCAACATCACAGTGCACTGCAGAAGAAGCAAGTTTTGTATCTTAACATCATAATGTCACTTTGATTCTTCTGCAGTTATCACTGAACAGTACACTTTGATGTTATGTCTCTTTCTCTGTTTATGCTTTAGATAGTACTGTTTTATAACTGAAAAATACAAAAGGGGTTTTAAAGAATTCTTGGTTTGGGGGGAGAGCAGGAGGTAGCTATAATCTATTTCCCACTATGGTAGTATCAGCTTGGTTTTGGAGAGGCACCGTTTCAATAAAACTCCAAACAATGACTCTCTTTTCCAATATTATTCTCTGCAACTGGCTTAAGAATCACCCCTTCTTCCATGGCCTGGCCTGGCCTGGTTAATTTATACTAACTTGTGGCCTTTCCCAGATGCTTGGGCCTTGCCATTTCCTAATAATGACACAGAAAGAAGTTCACCCGGTTCATCTTTTTATCCTCATTATGGTATTACTAGTGATTTGACAGTTCACTTTGGTATGGAACAAAATTAACTGAGAAGAATCAAAGTGCATTTAACCAAATTGCCTTCACTGTATATGTCTTGCATGTAACTTAGGAACAATCCTAACTTTCAAGTATTCTGTCAGGAAGATCTAATATTTCTGAAGTACTACTAGTAAAAGACTACTGTAGCAGGGTGAAAATAATAGTTCTTGCATTCTCAAGAGAAACAAAAAGATTCCTTAACACAGTGACCTCAAGAGTTGATTTAAGAGTTTTTGTTGTGGAGAGCTCAAACAGCTTTAAAGAATCTGTAGATTCTCTCAGCATTTTGCATGTCAAACTCTCAACTATTTTCTTCCCATATTTGCCTACAAAAAGAGAGGTAAAGGGATCTTTTTACCTTTCTGAAGTAAAAAAAAAAATTCTTTGAGGAATCAGATTATAGTAGTGTCATTGTAATAGTATCCTTGGGAACATAAGATTGTCCAGCATTATTGGCTGACATATGATTTGTTGCCTTGTAAATTGTGGTGATTTGGAGCAGCAGTAGAGAAACTCAATAGTGTTTTTTTTTTTTTTTAAAAAAAAGACTAATCATTAATAAAATACACCCAAATATCTTCCAAACCCACTCATCCACATGTGTCATGATGCCCCATCTACTTTGTGGTCTCCATCCAATGAAACAATAAAATGTGGTACTTGGGCACCAAAAGATTTTCCATCTCTAATTTAGTGCATACATTTTTTAAAAAAGTGCATACATTAAAAAAAAAGAATAGAAAAAATAGCCTTGCTACATATAAACTGAGCAGACAATTATCAACTAAAATATATTCATGCTTTCTCCACCCTGAATAACCATATTTCAAATATTCAATGAATGCCTTATTTTCTTTTAGCACATTTAAAAGAAGGGGGGGAATAATACACCAACCAATGTTTATTCTTGTTTTTATTTTGTTTAGAATATTTTGATACTGAAGCCCAAATTGTTATTTTCGAGGGACTGGTGGGGGGGGGCAAACATGTAAACAGAACAATACTTTCCATTTGTATTATAATTTTGTGATCAATTATTTTGGTAAGCAAACAATATTTTCTTAAAAAAAAAAAGACAGACAGAACCACTGATGAAGCATGATCCCTGAATTCTAAATCAAACACTGTAGAAGAAAAAAAAATCACTTGGTCACATTTATTCAGGTAATAAAGAATAATAACCACCGCAATGCCGCTGAAATCAACTCTTCCCCTTTCTGAGAATTTAACACAAAGTGTATGTTCATGCGTGTGTGGATGTTTGTGTATTTCTTTGGTAGAGGATTGAGAGGAGTTTTTGTTTCTCTATCCAAGGACAAAAATATCTATTTATGGTAAGAATACATAAATGTATGTTCCTCATGCATGCTAGATATGGGTTGATTTCACATTGCTTCAATCTGGGCATGAGAAATACTTCCCTAAAAAAGGCATTGAATGGCTAGTGTCAAAGAGATGTAAACATTCAAAATACTGACAAATAATAATAATCAGAGCATACAAAACTCAGTACCAAAAATGCTGATCAATTCTGGTGTTTGGAAAACAGTAACAAAAACAAAACAAAACAAAAACGACCACTTTACAGCAGTATAAGAGAATTATGGCAACAAAGTAAAGCACTTTTCTTGTAACATTCATGAACAATACAAAGACAAAAGTGTTCTACAGGCTAAATTATCTTGAAACTATCAAATATAGTACAAAGCGAAATATGTGCTATAAAAAAAGCAGCTCCTTTAAATTAGGCAAAAAATACTATTTTGTTGGTTTTACAATGACAAAGCATGATGATTGAAGACAGCAGGACTTCCCCTTCAATTCAGAAACATTTAGCCACAAAGGTCCAGGCTTATTTGCCAACAGGTCTTCTCCTTAATGTTGCACAGGATTCCTGCTGTCACCCACAGGAAATCAGTGCTTAATAAGTCTTCCCACATGGAAGCTAAGATGATCCTGCTAGATGGGGTTTCTGATCTCCTCCTGAGTGCTGGTCCTTGGCCTTCAAAATATTATGCAAAACCAGAGACTAGAACAACTTCTCTGAAATTGTGTGCGTGTTTGTAAGGTCTGCAGCATATGAACATTTCTCTTTAGAAACTGCATTATAAAGCACCATCTGCACCAGTTCAGAAGAAACTGAGCAAGAAATTCTATGGTCCTGAAAAGAGAATTCAGTAATTCATCCTGATAACACATACCACTTTGAAAGATACTCTATAGGATACATTTTTGCTTTATGGCTCAACCTTTCCCTCCCCAAACCAGATTAGTTTCATGCACTAGATCATAGAGGATAAGTGGAATACAAAATTGGGAGTGCCAACTTCAATTTTTTACATTATTATTTCAATAAAGTAAGGGATTTTCACATAAAAACATTTTGCAAAAGACAAAATCCACATGGAAAATGTCCCAACAGTATGTACAGAGCTTTAACAGTGTTAATAAAAAAAAGTTGATGATGATATATTATCTTGCTAAAAAGAAAAATGTTTAAAAACAAAAGGGAAAAATTCTTAAAAGAGCTGCATGAATATGGATGTACAATGATTTTTTTTGTGCTAGCTTGTTTTTATATTTTGTGTGCAGTCTTATTTCATATCCATATTATGTTATTCTTTTTTCTTTAAATTAACATATACAACTAAACATTTTCTGTATAAAGGGTAAAGAGGGAATGTGAGAAATGTTTTATTAAAAGTTTCATATGCACATCCTTTGCAATGAATGACAACTTGGCTTGGGTTATCCTTTTTCCAATATTTGTGATGTGAATATTATGATAACACCTTACATTTTTGTTAGAAGAAATACCGAGGTCCCCATGACAAAAAATGACAATTGTCATTAACGTCCTGGAAAGGTGAATATCTTTGTTAAGATCTTCCTAAAATGCACCATGTTCTAACCCCACCTTGGGCACAAAGCTAGCTGGGTGACTTTAGGCCAGTCATGCACTCTCAGCCTAGGAAGAAGACAAGGGCAAACAATCTTGCAAAGAAAATTGCAGGGACTTGTTCAGGCAGTCACCAGGAGTCAAGACTGACTCAAAGGCACACACAAAAAAGCATCAAGCAGACAGCTATTACTGCAATATTTTCAGGGAGCTAACTAGACGTATTAACTGCAAGAGACAACACATTGACCCAACTGCCAGGAGGCGTCTCCATTGAAAGCCAGTAGGCAGCTTTGTTTGCTTAAATGGAAACATCGAGTAGCTAAACTTGACTAGCTACCTTGCACCGGGACCCAAATGTGTTCTCTATATTCCTGACTGGTTAGGATCATGCACATCCTTTCAAATTAGAAAATGCACTTCAACAGATAATGGAAATAATAGCTGTAATCAGAGATGAAACATACAAGTAGAAAATTGGATGGTAGGTATTTCACAGATACCTGCCTCACAGCCCTAACACTTGTTAAACTCACCATTTCATACATAGCCCTAGTGTATGCGACTCTGTTCTTTGAGCTGATATATCTATCTTCCCCAAGGAAAAATACTTCTGAAAGTATTTAAAACAGAAAATGCATGCTGTAATTTTTTCAAGATATGAATGAAAAGCTGTTTCCATGAACCTCTTCCTATAAAGTTACAGCGCCTTTTCACACAACCTAACATTGTATTACAGTGCCAGCTTCCTATGGAGATTAGACATTGCATATAGTTGTTCCTTTGCTAATGATCTCTTTTCTCCTTAAAACAACTCCACACTTTCCCACAGTATTCTGTCTAATACCCTATCTACTGCCTTACACTATTTCAAAGGACCATACTATTTTTAAATCTGTTACATTATATATAAACCACATGAAGATGAATGCATATCTTTTTCTTTTTATTGTAGCCACTTAATTCGCAGATGAGTATGAACATATATATAAACACACTTACACACACACACACACACACACACACACATGCACACAGACAATGAATCATACACACAACCAAAATAGAGAGAAAGCTGGTGTAAGAATTCCCTAATTACACATGGATAAAACACCTTTGCCCATTCCATAGATAAAGAAATACATGTCAAAAACATCCACAAGACAATCTTGTAGAATACTGACATAGTACTAATATTTGGGCAAAAATGAGAGGAGACAAGAACATGCAAAATTAATATAATACTTGTTTTCTTCCAGGTAACAAATACTATAAGCCACTACTGCCACCATCAGGCATTTCTAAATAGCAAATCAAATTATTTTCAGACCGAACACTGAAAAATAAAGACTTAAGATTTACAGTGGAAAAATGTTGAGAGATATGTAATAATATTTAACATCCTTTGCCAAATGCCTTTTCTTCAATGCTATATTAATAATCTATAAGCACGCCATTCTAATATATGGTGGCATATGCCCATTGTGAAAAGAGCTACTTTTTCAATCATTTGCCAAAGTTGACCTAGGTTTACATTTAATAGTGGTAGATCTGAGTCTTAAAAAAAATATATGGGAAGGGCTATATCTATACAGGTAATCCTTGACTTACAACAGTTCGTTTAGTGACAATTTGAATCTACAATGGCTCTGAAAATAGTGATTTATGACCATTTTTCACACGACTATTGCAGCATCCCTGTGATCACATGATCAAAATTCCGATGCTTGGCAACTGACTCATATTTATGACGGTTGCATTGTCCTGGGGTCATGTGATCATCTTTTGCAACCTTCTGACAAGCAAAGTCAATGGGGAAATCAGATTCACTTAACAACTGAATTACTAACTTAACAACTGCAGTGATTCACTTAACAACTGTGGCAAGAAAGGTTGTAAAATGGGACAAAATTCACTTAACAACTGTTTTGCTTAGCAACAGAAATTTGGGGCTCTGCTGTAGTCATAAGTTGAGGAATACCTGTATATAGATGGAGATATTAAATTGCAAAATAGGTACACAAAGTAATTCTAAGGCTTCTTTTGCCTGCTGTTTATCAGTCAAACATAACTGCGTATACATGAGGCATCACATTTTCCCATCTAAGATTATATCTACTATCAGAGGTCAGTAAACTGAGCCTGGGAGAAAACACTGTTTGGAATATGGCTCAAGGAAGAATGTGAGCGCCGTTATCAAGTAAGTGCTGAGATTCAGGAACATCTAGTTTCCGGTCCTCCCCTTACTCCAATAGTTCAAACAGAAAGTTTTAATGCTACGTTAGCCACACCACAGATAAACAAATGATATAATCTGGAGACACCCAGGCACTCCAAATTTTCATTCCAGACTAAGATGCTTGCAGACAAATCCCATGCATGTTTATGATATTCAATGCAGGCCAGAATGCCTAAGATTGTGACTATAAGTGCTTAACTTTCTCTGAATTGTGCTCAAATGTCCTATGGCATGCTATAGGAGCTACCACTTTTTTAGGACTGATAAAAGACAATCTAAAAAACTGTTCACAATTACTGAATCTGGAATTTCACTTGCTATATTTAATTATTGTACCAAAAAGATCTTCTTGAATTTTGCTAATATGGAGACAAATGTATCTTTAACAATACATCCATTTATTTGGAACTTTACAAAAACGTGCCTTTTAAATCTATATTTTGAAAATAATCTCTCCACGGGTACCTGAAAGTGCTGAAATATGCATAAATCTTCTAAAATGAGTGCTTTAGTAAGGCAATTTTTTAGTGGTGTAAATTTGCTTATACCATAGAAGATCAAGACTACTGTTACTACGTCTGCTATGAAAACAGAACAGGAATCCAATCCAGTCAAGTCACAAGATCTCTGAATAAGGGAATGTAAACCTGCTTATTCCAGCTCATTAAAGAAAAGAAGAAAATGAATTTCATTTTTAATATGGTCCCACAAAAGTGTAATGTCCAAACAGTAGAGCTTTACTAATAATTAGAAATGCCTGGAAGTCTTACATATTGTTTAAAATAAGAGAGGATAAAATACATATAATACCCTAAAGTATATTTTAATGTTATACTTATTTTTAAAATCCTCATTATGTTAACACTTGAGAATATAAAATAAATGTCAAATTGCTTGTTTCAAATAAGAACTACTTGCCTTTTTTGCAGCATCTTGCTATTAAAAGCCTTAAACAAGGGGTGGGGGAAAATAGCTGTTTTGTGAATGGATTACCAGGCATGAAGTTAGTAAGGATCTACTGTGTGGGTAAGCAGGATATCTTTCTCTAACATTTATTAAGTTCTGGTGATTAAATTCATGTGATAGCATGCAAGTTGCTTCCCTTTTACATTTTATGTTCATTCCCTCACTTTTAAGATAACCATGCATCTCCTCTTGTTAAGTTCCATATTTTTAACCCTTTACAATACTTTCCTTATCAGTAAAAAGAACTTAGCAATTACTATAGTTTTTCCCAAATAATTTGGTGGCTACATATTTTGTATATAACTAACTTAAACTACTAGTAAATACAATATTGAGAGTAAGATTTAGTATCCCTTTAAAATCTCTTCATTCCTCTACAAGGCTATACAATATTTGTGGGGTAAGCTGGGTTAACAGACAAAAAAGTTTTAAAATAAAAGTTACTTTAAAATATCCCAAGTTGTAAACATATTTAAAAGGACTATAAATCATATAATTGCTTTGCTCTTTTGAATCTACAAAAACAAAGAATCACTTTGAAAATGGTATCACTTTTTAAAACATCCGTATTTAGATATAAAATGGTACATACTATGAATATATGTTAAATATCTTTTTAGGACAAAATTATAAGTGAAACTTGAGGAAGATAAATGAATTAATAAATTCTATTACAATAGCTGTACTTATTTCCCATCCCCTGAACTTCTAAAGCCATGAAGATTCTAGTTTATTAAAACTTATCTGTTGCCTGGTTTAATTATAATCTACTTCAGTATAACAGCTTCTTATAAAAGGGATCAAATTACCCACATTAGCTGCCAATGGATCAAAGTCAATCACTGCAGGCAATCTTGGCTCCAGGTGTGCAAAACCTGCCAAATGGCCATTGCAATGATGTTCTGCTAAGACACGGGTGTCAAACTGGCAGCCTGTGGGCTTGATGTGTCACGCGTAGGCCATGCCCATCCCGGCCTCCTAAAGGCAAAAAACATCACGATATGTCACAATATATCATGTGATGTGATCGAGTTTGACACCTGTGTGCTAAGGGAACCTGACTTTCATTCTTTTTGATCTTTTTCTTTTCTTCATGGGCTATGGCTGTGCCACATTCATGTGCTCTTTCATGTACAGAAACATGGACATTGAGCAATTTGTCATTCTTTTCATTGGGAAGATCAACTTATACAGTAAATGGTAAAAATAAAATTATGCACTAAGACATGAACAATGCTGTATTTTAAGACAATAAGAATGCTGGACACTTCTTAAAGGGGAATTACCAGGGAGAGCCATGCAAGCCAAAATCACTCCATTCCAAAGCATCCCTAGGCAACTTTTTTTATCCATATACAATATGGCCTACAGAATTCCAGTTATTCTTTTCTTTTGCTTTCCTGTGTTAACAAGCAATGTGCTTTGGATTCTATCGAACAACTAAACAAGCTACACACAATTTGGAAGGACCTATGCAGTCATCATGGCAGAAGGCGCCACAGCCCTTGCATACTATCATGGCTTTCAGCCTGCAAGAACATTTCAGTTCCAACTCATCTGCACTGCTGCTGTCAGCAAATTTCTGAACTGGGATTTGGGCATTTTGAATAGGTAGGCTTGTAGTTGAATTACTCCCTAAAATCCCAATAGATTTTTCAATGGCAGAGGTTGCCCTTTTGAAACTTGTGCTACCAAAGTGTATTGTAGGGTAATTTCCACGCTGCTGCTGCTGCACCTGTATTTTTGGAGCAGCTAATGGGGCAAAAGGCTTCTGTGATTCTGAAAGTAAATAGGAAGGGAAGTCAGCATTTTTCAATGCAAAAGCTTTCAACTGTTCTTTGACTTCATTCTGATCGTAGGAAGCTTGTTTCATGCCTAGCTCACAGCTGCTGTTTAAGCCTTCCTCCAAAGAAACAGGTTCTGATTTTATATTGCTACAGACATTTGCCGGCTGAGGCCAACTAAGTCTTTTGGTGGTTTCCATAGTAACTCCTGGTTGTTTGTGATCAGATGGAGCTTCTGCATTGGGAGGGGGAGGGGGGGGAGGGGGTGGGGGATGCACTAATGATTTATTCTGCAGAGTTTGCGAGGCACTGGGGATGTCATCACTTTCTTTAATTTGAACGTTTGGGGAAAAAACAGTTGCCAGTCTCAGCTGGTGAGGTGCTGTAGACATATTGGCCTCTCCCAGGGCCTTCTGCTCAAGGTGCCTGCTGAAAGCAAAGGAACCGCAGCCAGATGGGGCTTTTAAAGTTGCCTGCATCAAAGTGGCTGTACTAACAGGGCCTCGGGCAGCCATTGGCATTTGGTAGAAATGCGGCTGATGGGAAGAACTCACTTCGGTGTGGAAGCTGCCATTTTTCTCTACACTAAATAAGTTCTTCTGGAAACTGCATGAGGGCAATGGCCTTTTCTGCTGCTTGATCTCTGGACTGTGAGCTATTCTGCTTTGAATGGTGTGCTTGCTTGGCCACTCCTGTTTAAATAGCTGACCATGTCCAAGTTGATTCATGCTAGAAGTGATTATACAAGGAGCCACTTTAATATCTGAATCCACTGAAGACTTCCCAGGCTCACATTTAATTTCCCCAGCTGTCCTGGCTACTCTCTTTTTGGGATGATTTTCACGTTTGCGGATTTGCAGCGGGAGTATATTTGTGGCTGTAAAATCTCTCCCATCTGCATTTGGGGAGCTGGAAGGATTTTCAATTGTATTTCGTTCGGATGTGGCTGATTTACACCTGGAGGTAGTTTGCAAAGGCAAAGGAAGCCGACTGATTTCTAGTTTGGCCCCTAACCTGGGCTGTGGCAATACTTTTTCCAATGGCAAGTTGCCTTGCAGTAACTGGGTCACTAGAGGATTATTGGCTTCTACTGATGACAAGCGGCAACTTGAGGTTCCAGCAGTTGAAACTCTTTTCAGCGTCTCTGTTGTCAGTGCCAAAGAGTGCTCCATGGAATTGGTTACGGATCTCTTAGAGTTCTGAGCTGGCTGTGAACCTGGGGCTATTTCTGCAGTTTGCACAGGCATTTCAGGTCTTACAAAATATTCTGTATCCATCCTAAAGCATTTGTCAGATTCATTTCCTTCTGACTTAACAGGCAAGGCTATGCTTGTCACAACATTTCTTGTATGCATCTCATGCAGATGTATCAAACCTGAAGGCTCTGTTTTCACATTTTTTAAACAGTTATTTTCTGAATATTCCTTATGCTTACTTGGATTAGGCCGACTGACCAAAGACTGCTCAGTATTCATTGCCTCATTGTCATTCCAACAGATTCGGCTGTTAGGATTATATGGGTTGGTACAGATACTTTCTGCTTCCCTCTTGAAAGTTAAAGGATCTTGAAACTGTTCTGAAAAACCTTGGGTAGAAGGAACAACATCCAACTGCTTATCTTGAGGCCCAAGAGGCACTTCTCGAAGAGCAGTACACGCTGCTTGTAAATGCTTGCCATCTGGCTTGGTTGGACCATTGTTAAAACCAGAGCTGGGCTCCAAATTTTCATGACTAAGTAGCTCTGGCCTACTTATGACGGATACTTGCGGACATGTTATGTTTTGTAAAGCAGGTTCAGTCCTAATCGGCCTGTTCTGCATTTCCATGCTACTTTCTGCACTTTCACTGGAAAGACCCAGAGACAGGTTTGAATTCATTGTTGTCATTGTGTGGTCAACAATGACTTTACAAGGAATGGATCTATTTGCAGGTGCCTGTATGTATCCTACTGAAGGTTTACCAGGCATATCTAAATGGCTTCTCATCCCCAAATTTCTTTCTATGCCATCAGCACTAAGTTTGGTGGAATTATCATAAGAATTTACAGTCATCATGCTGCTGGCAAATATAGAAATGGAAGTCCTGCCAATGGAATCTCCTACTGAAAGTGCCTCATTTCCATGTAAAGCTGCCCTAACAGAGATGTTGTTTGACAAAGCACTTGGGTCACTGCATCCAGTTAGGGATATCTTATCCGAAGGATATCTACTTATAGATCCCCCTGGAGGAATCAAAACAGAGCTGCCAGACAGGTGATCTGATAAATTACTTGCAATAGATGAAGTTGGCACAGTGGTATACTGACTTGAAATTGCACTAGTTGCATTGCTACTTGGCATTGGTAATATTTTCTCCTCTAAGGAATCTGACAAGACAGTAGTGTTGGCTGTGGCTGGAGGACCGGAGTTTTCATGACATTTTGGCACAATAGTAACGCATGGCATGTCAGCCCCTTGGACGGATTTCAGCATAGTTATATTGCTAGTCTTTGCATCTGTACTTTCAACAGACATTAAAACAGAGGGCTTATCAACTGCACCTGCAAAAGAAAGTTCCTTAATTGTTCCCGACTTAGCAGTGCTACACACAGAACCAGGAGCTGAGTTTTTGTTATATAGGACTGAAATACTTTCTGGAGAGGTAGAAGATAGCATTTTCTCACAAAAATGAGGCACAGATATGCTTTCATCAGAATTTTGAACAGGGATATCAGTGCTAGTTTCTGGCAAAGTAGTGGCATTAAGAGAGTGCTGCAGCAAAGCAGTAGCTTCACGAAGGTGAACAGATTTGTTGCTAGGAGACCGACAGTTAGGATTAACTATAATTACACCAGTAGATCCTTCAATCTTTGTTTCCGAAGCCATAGAGATCTCCACAACTGATGGCGCTTCTTTCAAGGCCTGCTGAGACTTGCTTTCCTTGTTGTTCTGGAGCAAGTGGGCTCTTGCTTGGTGCTTTGCAAACAACTTGGCCTTTGTTTGCTCCTTGATGTGAGCCAATGTTCGGGTCTTCCCACCTTCACAGGGGCTCCCTAGCCCTCCAGAAACAATGCTTGCGGCTGCAGCAACTGCAGCAGCTGCTGCTGCTTCCCTCTGAGCTCTGGCTTGCTGGGCTCTCGCTTTGATATCTGCAAGAGTTCTGGCCCCCGTGTTTCTCCCACTGCTCACAGAGGTACTTGGAGTAGCCTTAGGTTCTGGTTTGGAGACTGGCTGGCTCTTGATGATGAAAGGTGGGCCAATTTTTGAGAGCTGAATCTGAATGGGAAAAGAGAATATATGAAAACCGTATTAGGAAATCATAATTTGCAGTGAACGTCTTTACCATATGATGGTAGAAAAATTTATTTAGCACAAGTAAGTTTTTAATAGTCTACCTATTATTACACACACAGAGACACACACCCCCCATTAATATATTGCGTTATGAACTGGAGGAAATAATGAGTTCAGTTTCGGGGTCTTTTAATATTCTCTAGCACATCTATTTATGCTGCATGTCTCTTTCTATATAGTTTGCTTTTCACAATCATATTTTCTGATTTTCAATGACGTATTCAGAATCTAGGTATTTGAAAAAAAGATTTCACTGGGTTTTCTATAGGTTTTGCAAAATTAGAAGCCAGAAAAGCATTCCCAATTATTTTCAGAGGTACTTTTTGTTTCTAGTCATGGTTATAATTTAATAAATCAGAATTTAACTATCTATCTTAACCCAACTGTTGGTAGCATTTGAATGAACACCACTTCTGTGGAGCTCTGTAACAAGGAACTATGTATATCTGTGACTAACTAAAGGAAATAAAGCAAGAATGTAATGTTTATTGTTCATACTCTTCTACAAAATTTGTATGTCTGACTATCTAAGTAACTGACAAAACTCCACAAAGCCCTGAGGATAGCACTCTTTCATGTCTCATATGATTTCTCTCAGTGATTCTATTATTTTCATTGCATAATATAATGCATCTTAAGAACCAGAGGCATGAAAGACACAGTTTATGATTTTACAAATGTTACAGTGAACAATTTTCCTTCTTCATTAATGCGTTGCTCAATGACAAACAAACATTTGCGAAGTATTATTGACAATTTCTAATGCTGTGTTCCTGAGGGTGGAAAATCACTTTTATAAAATATAGTATTTCATAATGGTGACATGATATCAACTGAGGATGTTATAAGGAAATCTATTTATTGGCACCCTGCAAGGAACAATGAAATGATTTTGCTGGCAAAAATTAGTAATTATTTGTGGAAATTGCTTATGGAAACAGCTTCCAGTGTTTCTTGATTTAACTAAAATATAGTCCAGGTAATAAGTAAGTTTCTAAAGGTCTATTTCAATTTACCTTTAAGGGCGGGACTCTGGGCTCTTCTCTAGGTGGTGGCTCTCTTTCAGATGAATTTGTTGATGAATTACGATGGATCTGATCATCTTCAATTCTAGCCCTCTTCTCTCTACAGATTCCAAAACTGTGATGTTCAGCTGTTTTCCTCTTTGGAATCTCCAGGTCCCTGCTTTCATTTCTTACTTCATGTGACTTGGTAACTTCACTTGATTTTGAAGAATAGGAACTTTCAAACCGATTCTGAACAGTCCCTTGAAGTTTATGAGACTTATTTCTGCCAATTTCTAAAGATGATGTTGAGGTATATAACTTAGCATGGGACTTAGATGGAAGAGATTCAATATTTTTGCATTCTGCTACTTCTGTTAAGACAGATACTTCCAGTTGAGAGATTGCACTTTTATTTTCAGATCCTTGCTGGCTACCATGATTTCTCATTTTTATCCCTTCTGGAGAAGAGCTTTCTGCAAGAGGAGAAATGAAACGGTTCTCTATTTCAGTTTGAGACCTACAGGTTTGATTAGTAAGATTTCTGGACTGGGATCCTTCTGTTATTGAAGGTTCAGATATGGCAGCTTTCATAGCATCAGGTACACCTTGAAATGAATTTTGTTGTAATGGAATATTATCTTCTTGTGGAATATTAGGAATGCCACAGATTTCTTCTTTCAGAGGTGACAAGGATTCTTCAGACAAACACAACGATTTTCTTTGCTGAATAAATCTTTCACTCACTGGCGAATTTGAAAGTGGAGATGCTTCTGAAGGTAATAGTAAACTATTTGAATGAGATGTTTCAGAAGCTAAAAGAACAGAAGACACTGAAGAAGTTTCAGATGTCAAGGGCAAATCAGACATTGGGGAAGTTTCTGATGGTAAAGGTAAATTAGAAGCTGGTGATGCCTCTGAAGTTAGGGGCAAATTTGACAACAGAGATGCTTCTGATGTTACAGGTGAGGCTGGCAGTGGAGATATTTCAGAAATTAAAGATGTATTCAGATTATCATCAACAGATTTTTGTTGAGTATCAGTTTCAGTGGTTTCAGTGCAAGACATGTCTGATGAGCACACAGTTTCAAGAGACACTGGTGTAGAAGGTTCCTCTGAAGTAGACTGGGTGTCACCTCCAGGAGATGCAAAACTGGCAGATGGTTCTTCTGGGCTTTCAGCAGAAAAAGATGTTTCAGAAATACAGGCATTTTCAGATAACAGTTCATCAGGGTTACTCTGCAATTCCATATGTACTGCAACACCTCCGCCAGTGAATAAGGAACCATTAAGGACAGGGGAATATTTTCCATGAGGACTAAGTTCTTTTATGGATTCCAAATCTTTTTCTTCCACATTACTAACAGAATTTGAGGAAGAAGCAGATTGTGAAGGTGATAAACTGCTTTCTATCTGATTTGTTATGACTGGCATTTCTTCCTGGGGATATTCCAATCTTTCCTCTTCTTTAATTTCAACATGAGATAATGGACTTAATACATCATTCATCACAATAAATGATTCAGAATTCCCTGTAAGTGGTAAAGGATCTGTTTCTTCATTTGTACCAACTGGACTAACTGGTTGTTCTGAATTCACATGTTCTTTTTGGTTCTCTTCCTGACATTCACAAATACTTGTCTCAACTTCCTCAGCAATCTCTTCTTGAATAATGGATTCCTCTGGAATCAAAATGTCTTCTGTTTCTGCCATTAGATCCTTGGCAGGAACATGCTCCATGTTGCAAAGGGTCTGACAGAAATCTCTCTCTGGCAAGAGTGGTGACTGGTTGCTCTTTTCTTCATGATCATCAAAAGAGGGCTCTCTTGAAGGACCAGGCAAATCCGAAGAACCAGAGAGGGATTTATTATCATCTTCATTATTTGGTACTGATGTAAGCTTCCTAGAGTCTTCCACTGACATCCCCAACCTAATCAGAGATCACAGTTAAATTACATAACCATATTTCAATAAACATACGTCAGAAAAACAGCTATAGAGTTTCATTCTATGCTATAAACATATAGTCTCTAAAGGAATCAAATATACCAAATTCCTGATCTACAAAAAGTATATTTAACTAATAAAATAATTTTTAAATGTGCTTATATAAAAACATTTTTTTGACATTTACTTACAGGTTAGCATTAGGGTTTCATTCCACAGTGATTTATACTCAACTAAAGCCAGGGCAAAGAGACATCACATGGTTACATACAGAAAATTACTGTGCTTGCCCTGGTATCCAGCCTTCAGTGATATCATAGAAAATCTATCAGTGGACTGGAGAATGTGTTAAAAGCCTGTCATCTCTGGCCATTTCTCCACTAGCAGTTTGTAGCATATTCTAGAGTTATCCAACCATTATTGTACCAAAATGACAGTAATGAGGACAGATTCTATATCACCTCCATGATGGCTGTAGGATGCCATGAAGGTATTATAAATCTCCAAAGAGGAAAAAGGGCTCAAATTTTGTTTTTTAACTTCCTTCACTGGTGGTTTTTTTTATTTCAGCTTACTGATAGAAAATATTTTTATCTTATCTAACTATTCTGTCACTATAAATATAGCACTCAGGGTACATAATATTTTTTAGGTCTGAGGGAGTCTTTAATGACATGCCATTAAGGCAGAGGTGTCAAACTTGCAACGTTACATGACATGTTGCGACATATTGCGACTTTTTTTGCCATTGCCAGCAATGGGGTGGGCAGGGTTTCGCTATGATGCACCCGGCCCATGGGCTGGCAGATTGATACGCCTGCATTAAAGGAATTACACTGTCTGATATAATATGTGATGTTTGGATTTGTTATGAGGGAAAGGTGATCTCGTGGTGTGTATAATTTTCTTGAAAATATTTATATATTAATTTAATGCTCTTCAGATGAGTCAAACTACAATTCCAATCAGCCCCAACTGCTCCCATTCATACTAGGGATAATAGGAGAAGACCACATGAGATAAAAGATGGATTAAACAAGAAGAACCACAATAGACTTATTTTTCTTAGAATGAGAAAACACTATGTAAAATTGGTAAAGCTTTTGGTAGTACAGACCCTGTAATCTCTACACATATTTTAAGTACTAGTGTGTCAAAAATGAATAAAATCAGGGTCATTGAGCCATTTGAGAAAGAGATTGGAGACAGTTATTTTGGAAAAGTAGAACTGATATTCTTTCTGAAAAAAAAATGTCTGCATGGGTTTCCAAACTCTGAAGTGGGAAATTATCTTGCAAAAGTGTTCGCATTAACCTGGATGCATGTGTGTGTTTTTTTTTAAAAAAGGGATAGGAAAAATATTTTTCATTTCAGAATTATGAAATCTCTTTGTCTATGAAAGGATAAAACACATATGATTATTATTTGCAGAAATACTGTTATTATTGCAATGATGTAGTCAATCCTATATATAATATTCATAACAAAAAAACCCTTTGAGATAGAACTACTTTTGAAAGCTTTTAAATATTTTCTTCAAAAATAAAATTATAAACTGGTAATCATCAATATATGACTGCAACTGAGCCCAAAATTAGGTTAATAAAAGTTATGGCAACTGTTCAGTGGGTCCCTATGTGACTGCATCCGATTTTACAACATTTTGGGCAGCAGTTCTTAAGTGAATGCTGCAGTTATTAAACAAACACCATGGTCATTAAGCAAACAAGCAATCATTACGTAACCCCACTGTACCCAATGGATGTATTTTACTGGAAACCAGAAGTGAATACAGGTTTCCAGTAAAAAAAAATTATAAATTGTGGTCATCTAATCACAGGATGCTGCAAACGGCTGTAAATGTGGCCAGTTGTCAAGTGCTCCAAATGACCACGGGCCTTTGGCTGTCAGAACTTTGAAAGTGAACTGTAAATAGATCTGGACAGGTTCATTGTAACTTCCAAAATTTGTTAAGTGACTAGTTGTAAGTTAAGGATTACCTGTATAAAGGAACTAAAATGAATACAATTTGTTAGTATAATGTATGTAATTGCCTGCAGTGAATTTGAGAATATGACATGTCTAATGTAACTGTTCTTTTTCTGATTAGAAAATAATTTCATCTGCTTAAAATATTAAACATTTAATATTGAATGTCTGTCTGTATAATAGCTTAATACTTTTTTTCAATATTCTTCCACTGTTGTTTTTTGTATTTCTGTAAAATGTAATACAATATGCATTTCTATACAATATAATACACAAACATACATTGTTTTTATTCACTCAAGTAAATGCCCTAGTAAAGGATATTATGGAGGAAAAACAAGTACTAAAATAATTTTTGTGATTACATTTAACTAATTTTATTACCTATGATTCCTTCTGAAATTTGAAGGTTAAAAAGTATGGGTTTTACCTATTCATATTCAATCTGTATTATATTGTCTATATTTAAATTTAATACATCTGTGTTTAATATAGTTGGGGAAGGTTTTGATGAAACTGTAGATTACTTTTAGTGTTTAAAATAGGAGGTTGAGAAATTGAAAAAATAAATCCAAGGAAGCTTTAGCAATGGCAATAGGAACTAAAATAATTGGCAAATTTATTAGGTAATTTTTTTAAAACGAAAAGTTGGAGTTCATGAAAGGGAAATGTATATTTTAATAGCTATGCACATTGTTACATATTGGAGGACATTTTTTTCTCTTTAATACTTACTTTTCTCCATAAAATCTTTCAAAGAACTTCTCTTTCCAGGGTTCTGTTTTCTTTTCCTTTTCAATTTCTTGCCTGATGCGCAACTGCATCTCAGGTGTAAATTCTCCTAAAAGATACAAGAAATGGAAGTTCCAAAGAATGAACTAGGGGTGCAACTGAGTTTTGTGTAGTGCAGGAATTTCTGCAGGAGACCCTTTATACAAATGCCGTGCTAAAATTGCTTGGCCAACTGTGCTCTAAGGTTTCAAAACTTGGACAAATGTCAAAGATTTTTTGCACATCAACATTGCTTTCCTAAACATCATGCAGTTCCTGTATTCTGCTAGCTGCTGCTTGAAATGCCACCATGGACGGTTGAAGTTCTCCCCTATTGCAAAGAGTGGTTCAATATTCAATCCAAAATTTGAATCCAAGCTTCAAAACTCAATCCAAAATTTATTTGCGAGAAACCTATGCTAAAATAGTACTTGTAGTGCTGTTTTTAGTATTTCTAGAGTGTATTGGTGGGATTTAGTCACATGCATTTAGGTTTCCAAAGCTGACACTGATGAAAATGCTTGTTCATATTTTAAGTGAAAGTACCCAATGATAATCTATTGTGAGACAGACGTGCTTAATACAATTGGAAGATGATCTAGTGTACATAGTTTTGAAATCTTGCCACTTTATATATTATCAATTTCATTGCTTAGTTTTCTATCCCGCCTTTCCTCCAGGAGCTCAAGGCAGTGCTATAGCACCCTGTTCCCAATTTTTCCCCACAACTGTGTAAGATACATTTAGGTTGAGAGAGAATAAAATATTTAAAGTATTGAAATGTATGTTTCCTTGCTGTGATACAAGACGGGATCTCTTTATGGAGGGAAAAACACTATTGGTTAAATCTAGTAACAAGTAGAAAATTACCTTCTGCCAATCGCTGTTTCCACCCTTGTGCTGCATATGCAAAGAATTCATTATTTAGAGCGGAACTACTGAGGCGCAAAACTCCATCACTTCCCATCTAGAAAATAAGCCGATGGTAGCAGAAGTCACTGTCAGAGATTGCTTCAACTAAGAGTACATAAGAAGAGAGCTCCAATCATGTGAAATGGGGAAGGATAGAAAGTAGGAATAACATAGGGAATAGTTTGCTAATATTAAATAGCATTTTCATTATAGTCATCAAATTAAATGCAAGTGGCCTAATCCAACATCAGTGTGCCTATAATAATGTTCTGTTGTTTATGATATTGGAATCCTTTATTTACGTGGAAATTGTTAAGTCCATTCTGTTCAATCGGGCTAATTTTCAAATAATGATGCAATCTTTGTTTATGATCTAAGAGCAAATCAAAGAAACATTTTTGAGATGGAACAAATAATAGCAACATTGGAAACAACATGTCCAATATCTCATCTCTAAAAAAAGAGTACATTTTTGTGAAGTTATTTCAGTGACTAGCAAGAAATTATTAGACCAAAAGTATGTCCATGTTTCATACAAAATTAAGAAATAAGTGAACTAATGCATTATTTCACAGAACTACAATGGGTAGAATTCAAAGCTAATAAAACAATATACTACTAGGATTCTGTGACCGTTCCTTCAATCAAGTTTCTAATGATGACATGAGATGAATGAAGTGCAATGGATGACTTGCAGTGGAGAAAAAATAGATACATTAAGAGTGTGGGCAACCTTTTTCCTTGGTAGCTGAGGGCTACGCCTTTACATTTTTTTGGATCTAAAAATCTATAGTGTACACTCACAATGTTATTAGAGCTTGCAGAGTGATTAGCAAAGTAGGTACTGTTAATAAAAACCAAAATAAGAAGTGGCAGTTTTAGTTTCTGGCTTCCTCCATTCATCTTAATCTCTTTTTAGATTAAGGATTGGAAGTCAGGTACCATTTTACACTAGAAACATTTGAAATATGAAAATATCCATTTTTCACCAAGTAAAGTTTCACACTTCTCATGATCTAATTTAAATATATTAAATAAAATATATTACTTTCAAAGGAAAAAGAGAGAAGAAAAATCTGTCAGTTAAACTAATTGTTATGAGCTTCTTCTAAAACTTCTGCTCAATATCAATCACTATATGAGAATGTTTTTAAATCTTTAGTGCATGTATTGTATAAATTAAAGAATTAAAGAAAATGAAAGGAAGAGAAAATTAAAAATTTCTAAATAGACACTTAATTCAATAATTTATGTTACAAAGAAGGCACAATTAACCATGAAAATTAAATGAGTATTTAGAGGAACATGCCAATAAAGTATTTTTAAAATACACTATTAATTTTTACAATTCTCAAGAACTGCTACCTAATGGAAACAATGCTTTAATGACCCAGAATAACAAATGTTTTTAAAAGTTATTTTCTTCTCCTTTGGGGTTTGGAATTCTGATTTTGTCCAATTAAACACAATGAAATTACTATTCACCAGGCATGCATTTTCTGAAGAACTTGCAGCAAAAAGATTAGTTTTTTAAAAATATATTTAAAAGTAGAAAATATATTTGATAGAATCCCCAGTTATTTTCATAAGCCAAGAAAAACTCAAACCTTAGTAAATAATAACTTTTTTGTAACTGGAATACATATTATACCATGTATATATTTATTTTCTAAAACTTCAAATCTTCATGATTTCCTAAAAGAATATACTATTTTACAGATGATCAAATTTTCCTGTATAGCTGATAGCTTAAGAAGCATTCAACCAGTTAAATCTATTATCTGTTTGACTCCCTGCAGCTCAATCCAATATTACATATATAAAGCTATTGCTTAACCTTTATACATAATTGATAAGCAGAAACATTTCTCAAATAAAAGATTCAGTTATTATAGGTTGTAATTCTATAGTTAATATAAGCAGCAATACTGTAGATGTTACATTATCTGATTATACTACAATAGTAAAGTTTTAGCCTTATAACATCAAAGGCTGACTTTACTAAATTAACATTTTATCGTCCAATATTGATTTCCCATTTTAAAGGACAGTATTAAATTATTATTGCCTTTTAGAAATTTGTGAGGAAAAGATTATTTTAGAAACTTTCTTGCAGACATTTAAGAGGAAGGTGCCATAAAGAAAATGATTAGCTGTAACATTTTTTAGAAATGTAATAACACCCACAGATTAAAACTATGTTTAAGACAGTCTATAAAATAAAGCTGAATGTTTACCTTTCCATCATTTGTCAGATTGATCAAATCTCATAGGAGTCTATTTTTCAAAGTGTGAAATGTGACTCCATTTCATATCCAAATCCACTACAATTTTGACTTTAATCCAAAATACCTTTTGAGGCATGACGAAATCTGGAGTCTGATATTGTAGCTTTTACTACTATTAAATTATAAACACACTATCAAAGAAAGATTATGGCAGTCTGAAGATTCAAATATGTAATAAGTACTAACAAATTAATAGAAAAATGTCCATGATTGGCAAGTTCAGAGCCAAAAATACACACACTGTAAGTAATTTAGAAAGGTCACTGAAAACTGCTCCATAAATTACAATCCAGAAGAAATCACAACATACCCAAATATTTCACCTGAGCAACTTCTGTAAAAGATACATTTCCTACAAGGAAATTTAGCAGTTAGGTAAGCTTCCTTAAACAAATATATGTATGCAACTAGCATATATGCATACTGTATGTCACCCTTTGCACCTTGAAATGCCAGAGAAACAAATCCAGGCAGGAGGGTTTTTTTTAGGATCAAAGTCAGAATAGACTGCGTTTTACCATTCTGCAAGGGGAAAATTAACCTTCTTAAATTTTCCTATTTTGCCATAGGAATAGGGGTTTAATGATCCTGATGCACATCTTAGTATCAACTATCATATTACAGGGATGGATCAATGCTTAAACTATTGCACACAATACCAAAAAATCTTCAAAATAAGTGTAAGAAAATGACAAGTTATTTTTCAACATAGTGCACACCGGATGAGTTGACAATATGGATTACTCTTAGAGTTCCCAATGAAACATTCTTTAGCTACATGAATGAATTTTATTTGAGAAAACCAAGTGAAATGCAAAATGATAGTAATATAGATTTTTGTGGAAAGGGGTTTAATTATTTTTATATATTTTACATTCTGAATGGGAAATGAAATGAAAAATTATTTTCCAAGTGAAATATATACTGGATAATATATACTGTCAGTTTCTGGAATGTATGGGTAGAAAAGTATGCTTAGTGGGATACATATAATAAGTTATACATGTCATGATAAACTTATCTCAGTAATTTAAACTTCCTCTGGCTATAACTAAATGAAATTGAGGAAATATTGGGCCATGTATTACCAAATGCACATTGCAACAGACAACTAAACGAATATGTTTCAAAATATTAAACTACAGACTCATCAGAATATACTGAGACTGGCATGGTGACTCTACAATAGCACAGATTTAAATATAGTTTCAAAAATACAAAAAGGGCTTACCTACTAAGCACTTTTCATATACTAAGCCAATTCATATACTATGCATATCAACTTGCTGTTCATTTATATAAGCAATGCAGCTAAATAGCATAAAATGAACACTTGGTTATTACAACATTTATCCAAATTGTTATTCATGGCTAGTGAATTGATAGATGAAATTTGCTGAATCAGGTCATTAATCTATTTAGACCGACATTGTTCTGCTCTGAGCGGCTTCTCTCTGGTCAGATTTACTGATATTTGCTGCCTTAAATATTGTCCTTTAAGGTCTTCAATTAAGGACATTCTGCTTATAAAATCTGTGTTTGTCCTAAATTAAAACCCCAAAATTGCAACTGAATAATGCTGCCCTTGCGACACAGTTGCAAGATAATCTAGTTTTATATTCTATCTCTATATACAGAGGTTGTGTAAACAAATCCCAGTGTGTTAGAAACTAGAAAGTATGTAAACAGTGTGTCTAAGAAAAACTGCAGGTAATCAACAATGTATCTTCCCAAGAGAAGCGAAAGAAAATTGGACAGCAAACCAATTTCTTAAATGTAACAGCCACAATTCAGAAAAGTACAAGCAAAGGATCCATCAGCTTACTGGAAGAACAGGTTACTATCTGCAACAAGCACAGTAAGAAGGAGTGGGAAGAAGTGCAGGAAAAAAGAAAATAAAGCTTTTTTCTGCATATTTTGGGTTGCAGCCAACTACTTAAAATATTTTTTTATTATAGTAACTGAAAGACTTTTAGTAAAAAGGAATATAAATAAATGTTCTCCATTACCCAACCATAAAAGTATTTAAAAAGTTGACACCTCATTTTTCTAATGGAAAATTGGGCATTAATCATGTCATAAGACTCTTTTTTGGAAACCATAACATCTATCCATTACATTAATTGGTACTCTGGCAAACTAAAAATATACCAATTTTATTTCTAAATTTAGACTTTATAACTAAGATCTTTTTTGCTTTATTAGCTGATAGAAATATCCCAATAGACAACATCTTACTAGCTTCCAAAATCAAGGGTTAGAGATAGAAGATGACGTGCCACCCATTCCTCAACTTTATCATCCTGCCCTAAGTGTTATCAGGGTAAAAAAAGATGAAAGAACTATTGTTTTAGATTGTTTTAGATCAAGAGTGACTATTCATCTTGGGAGAACACATGGGAAGCTTCTAGAAATCAAAACTGGGAGCGCAGTATTTTGGATAAGAAATCTAATATCAAATGGTCGAGGAAGTCATAGATCACATATATGGAAAAATATAAACTATCTTGGAAGGGCACAAGAGATGAAACAGATATCACTGAGTATTTCAGAAGAAATACAAGAGTCAACCAAGGATGAGTTTTTTTTTAATTTTCCATGTTAGCAGATAATTTATTTAGGTGAGTTCTTCATTGCAGGGTAGAACGTTCCATGGACTTTGTCTTTAATAGGAAAGTCAGCAGTCCTTTCATTAATTGATTTAATTAATCTCTGGATATTTCAACAAATTTGTGAAAAAGAAACTGGTAGATCAAAATTTAGAAAGACGATATAGGTTTCAGAATGGCAGTCAGGCCAGAAATACTTTTATATATATATTTTTTAAAAATATGGAGTTTGGTCTGATAAGGAACATAGCTCCAAGAATTCTTCTCTTATTATTCCATGGCTTCAAAACATCTGTCTTTAGAAACAATCTGGAGCAATAAGAAACATCTGAACCTTCTTGGTTTTCTAAAGGCCAGATATATAGAAAAATCAAGAAAAATGGCAAAAAGAAAGATCATATATTCTCCTATTTGTTTCATTACAGAAGTTTG
This sequence comes from Crotalus tigris, assembly GCF_016545835.1. Lineage (NCBI taxonomy): Eukaryota > Metazoa > Chordata > Lepidosauria > Squamata > Viperidae > Crotalus > Crotalus tigris. Next base: position 4,243,258 of record NW_024100678.1, read on the forward strand.
ATCTAGAAGGGTTATTTATGCTTTGATTTGTTAGATTTACAGGTCAACCTTTCACCAGGAGCTCAGCATAGATAGTTGTCTTTTTTATTTTGATAGCTTTAGCTTATGTACTTTTCAAGGACAGCTTGCTTCAGGCACAATATTTTATATGATAGCAGCTAGGAATCCATAAATGCCTTGGTTTATACACCCACTGAGTTTAATTTAAAAGAGGTTGTTGAATTGAAATTGAAATACTCTTATCACAGAATAAGTGGTACTGGGAAATTGGCTTTCTCATTCATTCATTTGCTGCCTGTCTGTTGACAGGCACTCAATTTGAGAGAGAGGCAGAGACTAAGAAGATTGCTGGTTGTTGCTGTCTCATTTAGATAAAATTTTCTTGTACAGTGAACCCACTGTTTGTTAAGAGGTATATTTTTGCCAGAAACCAAAAGTAAATGCTGGTTTCTGGCAAAAATGCCATAAATTGTGGTCATGGGATTGCAGGTTGCTGTAGATAGCCTAAAATACAGTCATGTAACTATAGGCAGGCAGGCATCAGAACTTTGAACCTGAGTCACAACTAGCTGTTTTAGGAATCCGTCATAACTTTAAACAATCATTAAGTGACCAGTTGTAAATGGAGGACTACCTGTAATAGAAAAACACCAAAAAACTTCAGAGGAGAAGAGAGGCTCACAACAGCAACCTGCAGAAAGCAAACCAGATTTGCTTCAGAAAATATTTGAACAACTGAATAATAAGTAAGCAGCATCACCTGATATTAAATTGACAGCATCTGAAAAAAATAGTGAAAGTTTTGTAAAGGTGAAAGAAAAGGTAAAATAATAAAGAGGACACAGATAAAGAATGTAGAATAAATACAAAATTTGCAAGAATAAGAAATGTTTCAAGGAGTGTTTTGGTGCACTTTGTCAGTAAGAAGACAAGGAATCAAGTTTTGCAGCAGCATTTTAATGCAAAATTGAAAATTGATAATACAAAGAAATTGTTCCTAAAGAAATACCTATTCGAATTTTATGTAAGAGAAAATAATATTGATTTTTGACTGAATTGATTAAAGAAGAAAAATATTTCATGTCAACATCACATATTGGAAGGTGTAATTTTTATTTTTAAACAGCAGAGGTTTTGATTGAATTCTGTCCAAAAGGCAAGGGAATTTAAAAATAAAACAAAATTCAAAGAAGAATTGGAGAGATTCAAATGGAAGTGTCAGTGGAGATTGCAAAAGAAAACTGAAAGGGGAGATCCTGAATTAAGTGCTACAAATATCTTTTTTTTTAAAAAAAAATGGTTTGGTTATGTGTTACAAATGCTTAAGATGGAATATAAAGGAAGCAAATTCTTCTGAATAGAGAAATTAAATTAAAATTAAATATGGAATTGTTTTAAAGATAAGATAAGATAAGATAAGATAAGATAACCTTTATTGTCATTTTTTTTACTGTGGGCACAATGGCACACATGAAAAATGAAATTTAGTTGCCTGCTCTCAAAGTGAAACACGTACATGACACCCTAAAAACATACTATATACAACATATGTATAGACCCATATCCCTACATATACATAACAAATAAATATTAAATCCATCTTGAATACATAACGGAAGGAGGAAGCTTGAGAGTTCACAAGGTTAATGCTATATGGAATGAAACTATGGCTGAATCTGGATGTTCTGCTGTGGATACCACGAAGCCTTCTCCCAGAAGGTACTGTATATGCCGGCGTATAAGGCACCTGGCGTATAAGACGACCCCCATCTTCGGCACTGAGTCACATGCCTAGAAAGTCATCTTATGTGCCGGAAACTACCGTTATTTCCGGCATATAAGACGACTCGGCGTATAAGACGACCCCCAACTTCGGCAGCAATTTTAATGCTTGCGAAAGTCGTCTTATACGCCGGAAAGTACGGTAACAAGGAAAACAGGTCGTGAAGACAATGTAGTGTCCCAGATAATCTTATGGACCCTGCTCAAGCAGCGCTTCTGTGCTATGTCCTGGATGGGAGGGAGGGGACTGCCAATGATCTTTTCGGCCATTCTCACCATTCTCTGCACCGCCTTCCTATCTGAAGCAGCGATGCTTCCAAACCAGACTGTGATGCTTTATGACAGGATGCTCTCAATCGTCCCCCTGTAGAAATGGTCAGGACAGTGGAAGGAAGATGTGCTTTTCTCATGCGAAGCAGAAAATGCAGGCATTGCTGTGCCCACTTTACCAATTTCTCATTGTTGAGCGACCAAGCCAGCCTACTCATTAGCTGCACACTCAGGAATTTGATGCTGGTAACCATCTTCACTGGTGAATCATTTATGCACAGAGATGTGTGGCTGTGCCTGCCTTTTCTGAAATCAACAATGATCTCTTTGGTTTTTCTGATATTTAAAACTAGGCTGTTTTCCTTACAATTAATTACAATTAATTAATTAATTCCCAATTAAAAGCAGAACTTGTAATGACTGATAAACATGGTAGATTTGTTGGGGTGGAAATTAATATACACGGAACTAAGACTTAGACAGCCCAAATTTGGACAAAGTATTGTTTTACAAATGGAGAAACTAATATATGTTGCTTCTGAAAATTAATGTTTGCTGGAGTGATCTCCCCACAAGTGGACAGAACTTCTGAGAAAAATATTAAAATCACTCAAAGAAAGTTATCAAAGTTTTCTTTGATTTGATGGACAATCTAGGGCTGGGTGATATATGGAGAAAGAAAAATGATACTTTAAGAAATTATGCCTACTTTTCTGAAAGATATATATCTTTTTCAAAAATAGACATGATTTGGATTTCAAAGAAATCAGCTACTAATGTATACTCAAAAAGGGAGAAAATTTGATTTTAACAAGAAGCTATAGGCCCATGTCATTACTGAATAATGACTACAAGAAGTTCACAAAATTCCAGCTGACAAACTGAAAATAATTTTGCAGAAATTTATTCATGGGAGTCAATGTGGTTTTTTACCTAAAAGTCAATTAAAGGACAATGTTTAGAAATGGGCTGGGCATTTTGGAATATTTTGAGAACATAATAAAAAACTATCTGTATTGATCTTCTAAGATGCAGAAAACAATTGGAATTGGGCTGCGAATAATATAGGGATGCTCACAGTCTCCTCTCTTCTTTATTTTGATTCTTGAAATAATGAACAGAGATATAAGACAAGATGAGGGAATATTGAAGTAAAGAATTTATAAGAAACCTGTAAGTTAAGGGCTTTTGCAGATGACTTGGTGTTGGTTATGAAAGATCCTTTAAAGGGAAATAAAATATTAATAGCAAATTAAAAGTTCTTGGTGCATTAACAGGTTTCAAGATTAATAAACAAAATATGAAGATGTTAAATAGAACTGTGAAACTGGAAGATCAAACAGAATTGATGAATAAAATGGGCTTTAAGATTGACAGGAAGATAAAATATCTGAGTATCACTATGACAAATATGAATTGTATGTTATTTCAAAATAACTATGTTAAGACATGGAATGAAGTTAAAAAGTTAGTTTAAGATGGGAAAAATTACAACTATCATCGCTGGGAAGAATTTCTGTGATAAAAGTGAATGTCTTCCCTAGAATGATGTTTTTGTTTTAGACAACATTTGACAACTGATACACTATTTAAACAGTGACAGAAAGATGTATCTAAATTTGTATGGGAGGGGAAAGAGCCACAAGTTAAACATAAGGTGTTATAAGATGCAAAATAAATGTTTATCTGATTTGAAATTGTATTTTACAGCTTGCTGTTTGATTTGGATAAAAGAATGGGTGTTGCTGAGAAATGAAAAGTTTTGGAGTTAAAGGACATGACCCGAGATTTCAGTGGCATGGATGTTTGTGGCATGACAAAGTCAAGGCTAATGTGAATTTTAAAAATCATTATGTTAGGTGTGCCATATTAAGAATATGAAATAGATACAAGTTGAGGTTATGCCTAAAAACACCTTTGTGGATCTCGACACAAGCAGCATCTTATATACAAGAAATGGGCAAATGCAAATGGCCAGGGCTTTTTTTCTCATAGAATGCCCAGAACGGAGTTCTAGCACCTTTTTTGGATGGAACCTTGTAGGGTAGGCAAAGCAGGTTGTATGATGTGTGTGAGTTCCGGCACCTTTTTTTTTTTTTTTTTTTTAGAAAAAAAGCACTGCAAATGGCTAACTTACTGTGAGATACCAGAATTTTGTGAAGAAAAATATAAAATAAAATCAAAAGAAGAACTGATGGTAGAGGGATATAGCATAGAAAATGAAGAAGCTAAAATGCTCTGAGACTTTAGAATTCAAATGGAATGTACCTGCCACATTACACCCCAGACCTAACGATTGTTGGTAAGAAAGGCAAAAAAGTCTGGATAGTGGACACAGCAGTAGCTGGAGGCAGCAGAAGAAAAGAGAAAGAACTAGAGAAAACCACAAAATACAATGGCCTATAAATAAAAATAGAACAACTGTGGCAAACAAAAGAAAGCAAAGATAATACCAATAGTGATAGACATTTTGAGTGCAATCCCCAAACATCTGGAACACCACTTGAATACTATCAGCATTGACAAAATCATCATCAGTCAACTGCAAGAAGCAGCTTTACTTGGGACTGTTTACATCCTGTGACAATACTTTTAACATCATTAAACAAAAACATCTATGGGAGGAACTTGATAGGTGGGCAAAAATGCCAAATCAGTCTAAACATCGGACTGATTGTGCCACCAACCATAGTAATAACTATTATTTATATATAATTTATATGCCACTCAACTCCAATGATTCTGAAAAATTTACTGAATGGTAATCAGAGCAATCACAATGAATGGGCCACGCAACAGAAATGATGCTGTTGGGAAATAATCAGCCAAGCATAGAGAAGGAATCAAGCAGGAAATTAGCTTTGAATCACTGTGTACCCTCCAAGGGATCCAAGACTGAACCCCCACACAACTCCATGGAGCCTTATCTATCTGTTTCCAAGGGAAGATAAACAGTCTAGGGAGACTTCTTGTATTATAGGCAGAATACAATAAAGTAGTTAGCTTGAACTCTACATGTATTGATCTGGTCACTTGTGCCTGACAGGTGCCTGAAGGGTGGAATCACACTATTGCAGAGCCATTGGGGAGTCACTGTACCACTCTAAAGGGTCTTGTTTCTTCTTGACTGGGAATAAAATTTAAGTATCCAAAGCCAAATTTATATATCTATTGATATATTCAGGAGATGAAAACTATGGATCTAACTTCAAATAATTTACTAAACTTGATAACATGGGAGCTGGGGATAAAAAAAATCCCTGCAGTGGCAGTGTCTTTTGCCTTCCTGATCAAGAGGGTTTTATAACAAAGTAGCATGACTAGAGGGTTTTTCTCTTTATCTCACTCTCATCTTAGAAGTTTCTGAGAGTATTTTATTCTATGTATTTGTTCTGGTATTAGTTTACCATTGATGTTTTCTCCTAAGCCAAGAATATTGTCATATCTGCCTGTTATTATTAAAGTCTGGTTATCTTAAAGGAAAAGATCTAAGAGGATGTCATTTTCTTCCCCGAGGTGATTTAGAGATTTTCTTTTTTTTTAACTCCACCCCCACCCCACTCTTTAATTGTTCAAAATAGCACAAAAGTGACATATACTAAGCACTGGGTAAAGGTGAACCTGGTAAAGAGCCAGGATAAAGTCCTATGAGGGCTGTTCCTTCTCAGTGGAAAATACATCAGGTCGATATAAGACTGACAGAAGCAATCTTAAGGACTGAACAGGAAAGTGGGATAGAGCAAAATGCACTATAATGCAAAAGAGCACGGTAAAGAATAAGGGAGAGAAAGAAGTCTGCTCATGGGGTATCTTCTAGGGAAGTACTTTGCCTACCAATTCTTTCAACATGGTAAAGATTGTGTGGAGGCAGGAGGGCATTTGGAGATTTCCTTCTTAGCCCTGGAGCAGGTCCTTTCTCCTTGAAAGACATTCTCCATTCTTGTGGAGAGTAATATTAATTTACAAATGAGCCTTCAATTATATAGTGTTCTAACAGAATAATATCCACAAGAGGTTCACTAAATTTAAAGAAATAAGTTGAAAGCTAATGGCTTTGTGTCAAAAGTATACATGTTCATTGTTAATTAATGACTATTGATATTATAACTTGATCTAAGATTTAAAGAACTGTAAAACAAACTCTAAGAACTTATAAAAACTTGCATATCTCAAATAGCAACTTCTCTTTCTCTTTTTGAAACTAATGTGATTGGTTTGCAAATATTTCCTCACAATGAAATGAGAGACCAAGCAGATAAATTAAGTGGGGAAATTAACACTATGGTTTAATGTTTATTAATGCTCAAGGCTTAGGGAAAAGGGCATTAATAGTTGTTTCAGGTATGATGAAATGACAGGAAAAGTGATTCATCTACCTTGTTTAGGTCACAAAACACAACAATCTGGAAGAATAATTCATCTTTTGCTGTCATGGCAAAAACCGTCTGCTGGACCTTTTCACCTAAAACATACTCCTTGATTTTTCAGCTATGATCATCAGAACAATTTCCATAACTTATATGTTGAACAGAAACATTCATGTCACTCAATATTAATTAATGTATAAAAGCAACAATTGAAAAATATTTACTATGAAAGAAATGTGAAGTACAGGGTTTTTTTTTTACTCACCTGCCTATCTACTTCTGGAAGTAAAAGCAGGAGGTATTGTTGGAAATGCTGAGGTAATGAAAGAAATGTATGTTTGTTTATTAAAGCCCTCAAATTGGTATTCACAAGAATAGATCCTGGTGTTTCTATATCAATGTCCTCGGCTTTGGTCCATTTCAAATGTCCTGGATTAAACAAATAAGAACACATTTAACTCTATCACAAATAAAAGAAGGCAAAGGTACATTTAATAAGTAAAATTCAAAACATTTACATTTCATATAGTATAGCAGCTGTCCATGCTAAGGTGAGGAGCACTTTCCTTCCCAACACTTTTGAAAGCACTATACACTTGCTTTCACATGTGCATAGTATTTTTGTTTCCTCTTTTCATATTATCAAAATAATGTTGCTTTATTTTATAGAAGAAACTATCTAACTATAGAAAATGAGTCGAATTCCAGTCTCATTACTTCATCAAACTATGCCGTTAAAATCAGTTGCTAAGCAAAATGTGTTAGAAACCAATAAAATGTGTTATAAACTTGCAATAAAAGCTGTTTTAAAATAGAAACCAGCAAAAATCACACTACATTATAAATTGTTCTTTGTACACTTTCATGAAGGAACTAAAGCCACTAACACATTGTAAAGTTATGAATTAATCTTTTAAAAAAATCTATATTTTCATATTTGAGTTGGTAAAGTAAGAACCAATGAGAAATAGAAAACAAAACAGGGTACTGGAGGTCAATAATCCATTACACAGACAGTGTTGCTGAAATGATTTTGGATTTTATGACAATGGCCTAAGTAACCTTCATGAAGAACTGCTAGAGCAGATACCATGCTGAACTCATCAGGATGGTGTTAAACTAATGGGAACAGTGGCAGGAGTTCAGAAACAAATATGCATCCAAGCCTTAGAGCTAAGAAAACAGACCACAAAAAGAAAAGCAGGAGGCCAGAATGAAACTCAGAATTTCACAGACAGTCCAGTAGCCAGTGCCACTCAAAATCTCAGTTGTTTCTACATTTATACATAGAAAATGGGAAATAAATAGCGAGATTAACACAAATACAAACACTGAGAACTAATGGCTTCTACTTATGGCTGGCACATAGCACAATTTATTCATAAGGAACAGATCCAACAAAAAAATGGGGTGGGGAGTGGCAATATATGTAAAGGAAAAATATGCTTGCATAGAAACCCAGTAATCAGAGCATTAATGCTCTGTGAAAGCATTTGTACAAGAATAAAATGAGACAGAAGGAAGAAATAAAGATGATATTGGAATTTATTACAGATCACCTTAGCTGGCTGAAGATATGGATGAAGCTTTTATATAAGATTACCAGTCTTTCAAAGAGAGATTTTAATTATAATGACATCAGCTGGGAATCTACCTCTTCTAAAAGTCAGAAAGCCAACAACTGTTTGTCTTTTCTTGATGACAATTTTATTTATCAGAAAGTGGAAGAACAACAGACTTTGTCATCCTAGATCTAAATATCACTGGCATGAAATAATTAGTTGAAGTAGTAAAGGTGACTGGTAGCTTTGGAAAATTAGTCATGTTACCCTTGAATTCATAATCTCCAGGGGAGAAGGTATGGAATAGAACCAGACCATTATTTTGTATTCCAAAAGATTAGACATTGATAACCTTCAAGAGAAGCATGTTGGAGGGAAGCACAACAGGGTTATGTCCTGAACCCTGTGTTATTCAATATTTATAATGATTTGAAAGAAGGAGTTGAAGTAATAATTATCAAATTTGCAGATGACACAAAACTGGATTGGGTGACTAATATTTCAGAGGAAAGAAAGTTTTTAAAATATCTACACAAGCTTGAATAGTGGACTGAAGTAAACAGTGCAGAATTTAACAGCTGGAGGAAAAACATAGGACCCAAGTATAGGATGGGGAAGACCTGGTTTTGCAATAATACATGTGAAAAGAATCTGGTTGACCTTGCCAACCACAAGTTAAATATGGTTAGCCATGTCCTGAAACTTTTAAAAGACAAATTCTATCTTGGGATTCATTAGCAGAAATATGGAGTCTAGATCACAGGAGTTAATTGTTTCACTCTAATCAGATCTCAGTTGGAGTACAATTTGATATGCAGTTCTGGGCACTATAATTCAAAAAGGATAATGACAACTTTAACCGAGTTCAGAGGTAGGCTCCCAAAATGGTGATGGGTTTTGAAAGCAAGGTCTCTGAGGAATAGTTAAAAAGAATATGCTTATGTTTTGCAGAAAAGGTGACTGAGGGGAAACATCATAGCAGATTTTAAATGTCTGAAAAGTTGTCACACAAGAGTAAACTTATTCTCTATTACCTCAAATATCAGATCCAGAAGCAATGAGTTAAAAAATATAAGGAAGTATAAACTGGGTATCAGAAGGAACATCATAATTATGTAAGCTATCAATCAGTGGAACAAGCTGCCGCATGAAATGTTATGATCATCATTGTCTACACTGGAAGTAACAGTGATTTCAGTGTTGAAATTCATTTATTTTTTATTTTCAAAAACTGAAATGTTAAGAACAGAACTTAAAAATAAATAGAATTAAAAATCAGACATAATAATTGTTCCTAATGGGAATCTAATTTCTCATGCATAATAAAAGGTGTTTTTTTTTTAAAAATCCTGCATATGCAACTCCAAGATACAAATTAAAAGTTGGGGGCTGGAAGGCACAGAATCTTAAAACAAAATTAAAAATTTGTGTCCATTAAAGCCGTAGTCTCTCAATGATATAAACTATAAAAAGTCAGCAAATATATTTTCTCATTTTGCTTAATTTAACTTTAAAAATAATGTATTATGCATTAATTTTCCTTCTTCCGTCCTTCATGAAACTGAAGATAGCTTGTATAAAATTACAAGAACCTGAGCAGAAACGCTCAGTTTAAGCAGGATAGTGGTAATCATATGCCATCAGGCTGTCTCATGAGATAATAATTCTAGTACTTAATAATAGCTAAAAATGAAGACAACATCTAGCTCACAGAAATTCTATTTAGCCCTGACTTTTGAGATTTATTGATTTACTGATTTATTACATTTTTAATCTATCTTTCCTGCAAGATGTCAAGGTGCTACACACATGTGGAGTAGGGAGGAAGAGTGACATTTATCTTACAGTAACAACACAGTCTGTAGTTCAAGAGAAAATAACATTTGGGCACAAAAAAATGAGCAAATGGTCTCTCGGATTATGTGGAAACCTGTTTGTAACCATTGTAACCATTCTCAGGAATTGTTGACTGTTAGAAAAAAGTTTTTTTAAAAAACAGTTATGTTTTCCAAGAAGCTGAATCCTGTACTTTTGAAAACCTGCCTCCACATAGAATTCACCCATTTATATGAAAAATGTACTGTTAAAACAAATTAGAGAAAGGAAAAATTCTCCTATTTGAACAAGGTACAAAAGTTCTGCATTAATATGTACATTTTCTTAACTTTTGAATGAAAACATGGTTCTCAGTTCCAAGCAGCGATCCTATGTATTCAGAGCAACACGTATATGTTAATCATGCTTTTACTTTTATTGCATCCTTTTTATTATTTTATACTGATTAATGCTTTTATATTTGATTTATAACTTTTAATGTTCAATGCTTTTAATGTTTAAACATTGTAATTGTTTTATATTGCTGTTTTGTGATGTTGTAAGCCACCCAGAGTTGCTCCACAATGAGTTGGGTGGCATATTAACTAATCAAACAAACAAAAAAACAAATAAATAAAATATTATATATATATTTATTATTGAAAGGCATCAGAATCTCTGGCTGTGAAATAAATAAAACAGCAAGTGAGCAAATAATGTTTTTCCATTAATTGTAGAGCAGAATATTAGTTACTGGTTTGGAGATAAAAGATTATGTATAGAGAGCTATATGTTTTGGTAGCTCACATTGTATTCGTTGTACTGATGATGCTTCAAAACCTAGAGAGCCTTCTCCGTTCCTGAAAACTTTAAGTCAGATGTTCTCATATAACCTGAAGCTCAACTAGCTATACAGAAATTGAAAATTAACATCCCTTCTCCCAGACAAAGAAGCATCTTTGTGCCTGCACAAATCTCTTTGAATTCTAATCATTTGACTATAAGCGAGTTATCCCAATAGTATATAAACAAAGATTGATGATTCAATTATTCTCTGAAATGCTACAAGATCTTCAAAACTGCAAGTATCACAATTAAACAGTTACAAAAAATACAATGTTCCATTTATTTTCAGTGAGATTAGGCAAGGAGGGTTGTATTCAATGGATTTTTTTAAATGGAAGGCAACCACATTTTCATTCATAAAAAGCACCTGTGGCTACCTAATCTAGTATACTGTCCCCACAATGTCCAGTTAATGCCAGTGGCAAGGCCATATGCAGAATACAAGTACAGCAATATTTCCCTGAAAACAATCCACAGCAACTGAGATTCAGACAGAGAGCAATACAAAGTCATCCAGAAATTATTGATAGTTTTATGTATCATGCATTTGTCAAATTCTTTTTCATAATCATCCAAATTGCCAGATGTCACTATATCCATGTTTTAACAAATTCTATAATGTATTCATTGACTTTTTAACTATCCAAGTTCATCAGATGGCCCCATGTTCTACTCCACTTTTTTTATACCATGCCCAATCTTAGATAGTTCTGTCATGTCCCATTTACTCAATTTCTTCTAAACTCATTAGTTGCAAATGTGACTTTATCTCATATGGAGGATGTTCATACACTTTCATCATTTTGATTGCCTTTTCCTATACCTCTTGCAATTAAATAATAATACTGTTTGGGTGGTGCTATGAGTCCAACTATAACTAGTAAGCCAAGGGTAGTTACATTATGGGTTAGAATGTATTTTATTACAACTGTGACAGATTTATCTTCTGTCCTTTACCAATGATTGCCACAGCTGAATTTTACCTGAATGCACCAAATTGTATTTTTCACAAGTGCCTCAAAAGAGAGTGATGCTTTCATCAAACTAGGGGCCAAAAATTCATTTTTTGTCAATAGTGATCACAGTCACCATCAAGCTTCAGACCGTATCAGCATAGAGGTAAAGCAGATTTTTAAAATCTCAATTTGCATTACTGAACAATATTTGAGATCTTAATGCCTGCTTGTATATACTGTTTTGGAAGTTTTCAAAATCTGCTTTAACCATCTTAAGAAAGCAAACTTGATTGCTTCTCTAATTTTCCTGTTATGGTCCTCACCAGCTATGCGCCCAGAAAGCTTTTCTGGAAGTGTAGCTAGTAAGTACTTCTGAACAGCTGAGATCATATCTTAATGGCTATGTGGTCAGGGTGTGGGATTGGATTCCAAATCATAAATGGCAGTCTGAGAGAGCAGCAATGTGCACAAATTTCTTGTTAGATAATTCCAGACTTGCCCTACAGCAGCGTTTCTCAATCTTGGTAACTTTAAAATATACTTCTGGTTGGGAGTTGAAGTCCACAAATCTTAAAATTGCCAAGGATGAAAAACACTACTAGTTCTCCTTAATGCAGGCCATTCTGTCAGGAATCCTGGACTTTTCAGACAGGCTTTTGGGATTCAAGGAGGAAGAAAATATAGGGAAGATGAGCATGGCCTTCCTATTTCTGTGGGTTACACCACAGATTACAAGCCATAGTAACCTCGGCTTTATAGGCAGCTAATTTAAATCCTATTATCTAATATTTAAAGCATATTAAATGCAAGAACAAAAAATTTCCCATTTCCCCTTCATTAATTGTGCTTCCAAGTTAGACTTAAGAAGACTTCAGAGCCACTCATTCTTTTGCTATCAGAGAGAGACTCTAAAAACTTCTAAGCATATCAATGAAGGAAACTGAATCATGTTTTATAGACAGGAAGCTATCAAAGAATGGAGAAAGGGATTTTATTGTATGCAAAATCTTTCACATAAAAATATCATTTTTGAAAAAGGCAGCCCTATATTTGTCTTTTGTTCCCTTTTCTGCTAAGCTATAATAAAAAATAAATATCTAAACACAAGTAAATAAAATTCTATAAAACATTCACCCTGGTCTTTCAAAGAATAAATGCTAGTTTTGATTACTTAATTACATTGGAAAAGATATAATACAATGAAGCTTATCAACCACTGAGCCAGAAATGGCCATTTTCACATTGCAGCTTCTCAAGACTCTTAATTTAAAACAATGCCATGAACTAAAGAGTAAATCATGTCTGTGTGAGTGTGCACGGGTGTGTGTGGGGAGGAGGGTAGAGAGGGAGAGAGAGAGAGAATAGGAGAGACTAGAAAGAGCTTTGTTGCCAAAACAGAGATTTAATTTTGTCCAGATGGATGGGAAGAATTGTAGATTCTGTATTTAATGGATGACGTTAAACAATTTTTACCACAGCTTTAATCATCAAGCAAAATTTGTTTTAGAATCAAAATATAATTCACAAAGAATAAAAAGATATGAAGAGAACCTGAAGTAAAACAAATACAAAAAACAAGATACTGATGCCAGCAATAGAAATTTGCAATTTTAAAGGAAAATAACTTCTTTCAGAGCATATTGCTAATTTATTTGGAGTAGTTACACCATTAGATAATACTATGAAATGGCCCTAAGTTTAAGAAGGATAAGGAGCAGTTATAAAATTAGCATTTTTGAAATATTCTAAAATATTAAACTAGGTTGCAAACAAAAATCCAAGAAAGGAATAAATGCAGGGTCTGACTATAAATAATCCAACACAAAGCAAAAAGCCCTGCCTGTTTATTTCTTTAATGAGACATTTTGTTACTGCCTAAGATAAATAAGTTACATATAATTTAGCAAAAAAAAAGGGGGGGGGAGGGAGGGAGCCCAACACTTAAAAGTTTAACAGAGTGAATATAAATATTGGTTTACTATATAATCTGAGCTATTTTATGCTATTAGGAATGAGAAAGAAAAGCCAAAGTAAGAAAAGAAATGCGACTGAGAAATATGTAAATAATACGCTGAGAAATAATGAAAAAAGATAAAGGGAGGGAAAGTAAGAATAGTCCTCCATGAAAAGATGGTGAAGCAAGAAACAGCTGGCTCCAAAATGGCCAATTTAGGGGAGCTCCAGTCTGTCTGATTGAAAAGGGTTGTGACAGAATGGCCTGCTGGGAAAAGGTGCCCCAAAAGGGGACACCCCTGCAGAGTTCAAAGGGACAAAAGAACACAGCAAGGGAAGCCCCCGTGCACTGAAAAAGATATCCAAAACATCAAGAGAGAAAATGCAAAATTCTATATAGTGAGTTTTCATCTTTTCTATGTATTCTATAAAGTAAAAAGATGGGGGGGGGAAGGACATTTTAGAGACCTACTCACCTAAACCAGATTTTTTTAATCTCTTTAAATGCTGGCTCATTTGTTTTCCAGTTGGAGACTTTGGCCCATGTTTCATTTCTTTATCAGAATTGTCTGCTTCACCATTTTTAGATTCAGACCCTTTAAAAAAGCAAACGTTATACTGAAGTGCTTCCCCGTTTGGGAAAAACCAAAACCAAAAACAAAGCTATATTTTTTTTTTACAAAAAGAAAAAAAGAACAAAACCCGTATAGTGATATCTTTATCTGTTACCCTATTTAAAGGTTATGTTTTCTGCTGACAAGTTGATTCCCTGTCACTGGAAGCAACGAAGCAAAAGCTCATAAATCCATTAAGTGATGAAAACAAGTTTCTTCAATGTAACAGTCAATAAAGATGTTTGCTAATCCAATATAAATAAGCTTCTTCTCCGATAGCAGAGACATCTTTAAAAATAATAACGCTACCTTTATAAGAGAACAAAGAAATAAAAGGAAGAATGGGAAACCCTCCCTTTGGTAAGTTAATTTTCTCCCACATCTGGGGGGGGGGGAACCCAACCTACAATAAAAAGTGACACAGATCTCTGCACGATTCATTCACAGTGAAGCATGTAACAGCCAAAAGTAAAGGTCAGGGTTGCACTGTGGTGATTAAGATGGTGCCAGAACACAAAATCTTATTAAAAGGACAACTGTTATTGCAAGACAGGAGTATGATAGTAATTCGCACTCCCAGAGGAGTTGTGATGGTTATTTATTTGGCTCCCTGATGGCACAGAATGCCAAAACATAGCTCTCCTATTAAGAATCAGCATCCAAAAAGACTACTTTGCATTCCTTTAAAGCAGCTGTTGTAATTTTAATTTTTTTTTAGATACAGTCTTTCTCTCTTGATCCTCCCCTCCCCTCCCTCCTAGCACTGAAATTAAAACCTTCCTTCTTGGAATTAATAAAATTGGTTTAAAAAATGAAACAGAATCCATCTTGTGGGAACACCATCATAATTTTTCAACATCCTAATTTTGTGCACGATAGCTCTCACCTCATCGGGAGGGCTCTTTGACTAGAAACTGTTGTTGCAGTCAGTCTGTAGTTATTTACCTGAAGGTGAATCCGACTGCTCATCAGACACCTTTAATGGTGTCAAAACAACACGAGGAACAGTCTTGTTTACCATCATTGAGACTCCATTTCTTCTTTTCTGCTGCTGTCTCAAAGCCTACAAAGGACAAAACAAAACAGAAAAATATAACACAAAATGCTGCTCACAAGTGAATTACACAAAACATTCCCCTTTCATTCAGCTAAGCTACTTAAGATAATAATATCCAAGTAGCTGCAAATTTGCCATTCTTCCATTTCATATCTCTCTCTGTCTCATTCAATCTCCCTATATTTTAATTTAAGCATAAAGAAGATGCACCTTTAAAATCCAGAACAATGTTGACAACAAAGAAGCATTCATAACTGTTTGCTCTACCTTAGCAGCAGAAACATGAGAACCCATGGAATTTAAAACTGAGATTTTCAAGTAAAACAAATCTAAAAATAAATATTTCAAAACCAGACTAAAACTCCATGTCTGTACATCTCTTGCAGGTGCATCTTCTCCCGTACACTGCTCAGTCAATCAAGTTAACACAGTGTCATCAGTATGTACAGCATGTAAGGGCTACAGTATTGATGCACTCACTCAGCCGTGAGTAGCGCTGCACAAAATCACTGCACATGGCAGGAATCATTTATTTCTGCGAAAGGGATCGGTCCTAATCTTGGAAAACCTTGCAGCACTTGGCTTCTGTCTGCTTGACTTTGGGCATTAACCTTCAAAACACGAACATGGTAAATGTGGGAGAAAATCATAAAAGAATAAATATCTACAAATGGGAGGGGGTTTGTGTGTGTATTTGTTTGTGTGCATGTTTCTTTTTTTGTAACTGTATCAGCAACAGGGAGGATAATGCAATACAAAATACAAATAGGACCTGAATAGCTGCCAGGATATTTTATACAATAAAATAACGCAAATTGGAAGATTAGGAAACATGAATGGGAGAATCTGCCAGTTAAACAATTTACAAGCACAAATATTTAAACTGAATAAGTTATAACAAATCGGCTCACTTCTGATTATCTGGTACCTGCTTGTAATCCGCATTTTACACTCTTATCTTTGATTTGTGTGTGCATTAAAAAGACCACTAAATTTTACCAAAGGAGATCATGCTTAGCATGAATTAATATCCTTTGTCTCCTTACGAGCATAAACGACTAATGACTTGTGAGCTTAATTCTGTAATTGCAATACAGCTGTAGTCTATTTAGATGACAATGCTTTGCACACAACACTTCAAAGGCAAAATAATTAAAAACAATTGCTTCCTATTTCTCTGGATAATAATATTTTAAAGCACAAATTCTGTCCCAGAAAGAACAATAAAAAAGCAACAACTGGGTATTTAACAGATATTTCAATGTAGAATGTATCAGAGGGACATAGACAATAAAGGAGAATTTTAAAAAATGGCTGTCAACCAACAAAATAATTTAAACTGATTTATTGCCTTAAATCAACCAGATTTACATATTTATGCATGTTTGTCAAAATATAATCACATAGTTTTAATATACTGAAAGCAAACAGCTCCTCTTTAATTGGATGACAATATTTAAAATTCAGTGGACAAACAAACCTATCTATTAATGGAAGAAAATATAGCTTTAATATTTGCTTCCATCAGTTTGGAAACTTAAAATGTAGGATATTTCAGTTACAGTAATAGTGCAATAGTTTTAATATGAATGTTCAATTCCCATCAATATTATGATAAATCTGGTTGCAAGATATATTAATACTAATTTTAGCTCAGCTCTGTGAAGTTTACTATCCTATAAATGTTACTGAAATAAAAAAATGCATGTATCCAAACTGAAATGCCTTGTTTTACATTTCTTTATAATTAAATTTGGTGGCATCTCTATATAGCCAGTCTAGCAATATGTTCCACTGATTAACTGTAGAGCAAATTTCATCTGCAATTAAATGTTTAGTTGATTAAGCAACTAATTCAGTTAGGGGTTATGCTCTCAATAAATATCAATATTCATGGCCCTGAAAGCACATAACACAGTATATAAAAATCTAAACAAAGATGTACAAACAATGAAAATCACTACCTCTGATTTGCAAGTAATAGCTATAACTATTTCTGTCAATATTTGTTTTTGCCCTCCAAGTTTAAAACATTGCAACTGTATTGTTGTATATAAATTAAATTTCTACAAGTACTATTTATTCAACAACAGAAGTGGCAGAAACTATTTCTATGGGTATTTAGACAAATATGCCTTACAAAACCTCATGAAGTACCATGGCACAGATCAGGTGCATTGGTTCCTTCCATTTCTGGTGTAAGATGGCCATATACAAACCCCAGATTATCCTATCTCCCCGCATCCAAAAAGGTCTTACACCCAAATCTCACCTGCTATGTCTGCTCCTGACTGCTCGATAATGTTACCATACTGTGCCTAGTTCCTTCCTCTTTCTCTACAGACCTCATATGAAAAGATAGCATATTGTTTGGATTATGGAATTTAAGCAAGTGATCATCAACCACAGGAAAATGAAAGACAAGTTAATAACGCAATTCCACATAGTGACTACTCAGAGACACTGTGATAACCAAGACACATATACAAGGTAACTTCTAAAACAATTCTAATAACAGCAGATTAAAGCTCAACAGATTTCAGAAGAATGATGGAGGGAGGCAAAATGCAGAAGTTGGTGGAGGAGAAAGAAAATAGGTGGTGAAGATTAATAATAATAATAATAATAATAATAATAATAATAATAATAATAATAATAATAATAATAATAATAATAATAGTAATAATAATAATAAAGTTGGAAGGGACCTTGGAGAAAAAGAAAAAGCCCAAGATAGTGTGGAATCACTTCGACAAAACAAAAGATATTAAGAAGTTGTTAAGTAGATGAATGCCAAGATAAATTGGAAGAAGGAACAGAAGAGTTAAATAACCATCACCTTCACCTTGGGAAAGAAGTGGAAGTGAGAAAGAAACTCAAGGTAATCTATTTTGATCCTGTCTAGTATAAAACAGGGGTTGAAAGAAACCCTGCCAAACTTTCAGGATTCTGTTATTACCCTCTGCAACAATAAAATGGAGCTCTTTATAATGTCTTTTTCCTGATTGGGGCTAACTTGAAAGGTTTGGCATCAGTAGAAAAGCTAAATGTGCACAGGTCATAGTACGGGAATTGTATGCCATTGTAATATATCACATATTTTGGGGTGGAGCAAGGGGTGGGAATCTTAGTAGCCACAAAAAGTGCAAAACATACCTTTGTAAGGAACATACATTAACCAAATAGTAATTTACAAGCTTTGTATGACAGTTGTGGAAATCAAGATCGAATTTTCCTAACTTTGACTCACCAACTTATTGAACTACCGATTTTAATAAATATGAAAGAAAATGGACACTAAACCTCTCTTTTTTCCCATCTTTGACTAGAAACAAATCTAGATGATAATCAAAGTTCTGGTGAATCACTATATGTGACTGACTGAGTCTTAGCAAACTGTGTTCACATATAGTGAAGAAAAGGTTGACATAGGCAATCTGGTGACTTCCAGAAGTTTTGGACCACAAGTCTGATAAATCTCAATCAATATGGCCAACAGATAATAGGGGTAATGGGGGCTATTATCTAAAACATTTTAAGTAAGATGCAAAAGTACACATAGATCTTAATCATGGGATAAAACAAATGGATATCAATAAAAAATTGAGGGTAAAAGCCCTTAATCCTCCTAGTTCAAGATAATAGATGCAATTATATATGTGACATAGATTATAACCCAATAGTTTAAGGTAAAGTAATTAGACACCTTTTACAGTTATTAACTGTAACTTAAACATTCTCAAAAACGAAAGCAATCCAGACTTAACTTCCCTATTAAATTTCTTTATGTCCTAATTAGTAACTTTAATTATAGTTTCATAGACATAAAGTTGATTATGAAAAGAGTATTTTTTAAATCTAACTCATACAATTTAAAACAAAGATAGTAAGATAAAAACTAACATGCTGACATTTTAGCATAAATACAGGTCAACCACTTCTTTTCATGACATTTACTATATCAAAAGTGACACATAATTAAATGAAATATAAACTAATTGGTGTATCAAGAAACAGTCTAGTCTTCCTAATGTATCATTAATTACATTATGTAGTCTGCAACAATACATTACATTTGTCATGCATGGGGAATCTATAAATAAAAAACGTACATTCTTAAAATCGCTGTCAGAAAAATGTTACAATATAAATCACACTTACAAAACAAAAAGTAATTTAAAAATCCCATATAATCTCTACCAGATAGTCAGGAAAGCCAATATTCTCATAAAAACCAAATGTAAACAATTCTAATTCTTTACTGTCAAAAGCATTCATTTCATATCTAGAATCTGATTAGCAACATTAATTTAGGTCTGAAAACCATTAACTATAATTCTCTCTTAAAACTTTCTACAATGTTTGATGTAGCAAAGAATCAAAGTACTAAGTATAAAAGCAGAATATGTCTTCAAGGCTGCAGCCAATTTATTTGACAGAGAGTAATAAAACATGCTGACCTACAAAATCACTAAAGCATCTGCATCCTTAAACATGCTGCTTAACATTTCTCTTGTATACAAGCTCAGATTCCAATAAAATAAAATGGTAAGGAATCATTTGTTGATAATTTATACTGAAAAATCTAAGTGTGCTAGATAGAAAAACATCCAATGTCAATTGAAGAGAAATATGTTCTTTCCAGTTGCTATTTTTATCCTAAACCCATTACATAGTATTCAACACACATTTCATCAATACAAATGATTATACCATAATTTTTCTATCTGTACTTGTCTTGTCTTGATTGATATTGTACATCTCTATTTGTTTTCATTTTGTGATGCAGGAATCTTTCCAGCACTGTTTTTTTTTTCCTTTACCACAAAAACAATGTCAAATAACTTGCACAAAAAGGGGAGTGGGGGAGCCTATTCTCTAGTCCCTAACTGCAATTGCCACTGCCAAACATTAAGTCAATACAGATATGGGAAGAAGCCATAAACCACTCTTATGGCCCTAGGCTTTGAGACATGGAAAAAAAGCAGCACAGTTATTAGCACTCCCAAGCCATACAACCATGTTTCCCAGAATCCTAGGAAGACCATTGGTTGTGGAGATAGAATTGGAATGGCATTACTTCTGACTGCAATGGTGAGTTATATTTTAATCACACAGTTAGTTTAAAAGTCCAGTTTAGCATATAGCTTTCCCCTAAGCCATCACTTCATTATAGGAAGAAATTTGCTTTATTGTGATACATTCATTGCTTCTTTGCTTTGTGAAATGTTATAGTGCAATGGTTTTTTTTTTTTTTTTATCTGCACCGTTTCAGTCTGGGAAATAAACAGCGCCAAGCAAAGCTTCCCAACCTGGTGTCTTTCAGATATCTTGGGAATATAACTCCAGTACTTCCTGCTGAAATACTATTACAGTACACTATGTGTACTAGTCTTAACACATCTGAGAAGTATCAAGCTACAGAAGATTAGTCAAAGGTTGTTAATACAGCTAGTCCTTGACTTACAACCACAACTGAGCCCAAAATTTATGTTGCTAAGTGAGACAATTAAGTGAGTTTTGCCCCATTTTACAACCTTTCTTGCCACAGTTGTTAAGTGAATCACTGTAGTTGTTAAGTTAGTAAGACAATTGTTAACTGAATCTGGCTTCCCCATTGACTTTGCTTGTCAGAAGTTGCAAAAGTTTATTACATGACCCTGGGACACTGTAACCATCATAAATATGAACCGGTTGCCAAATATCCAAACGTTGATCACATGACCATGAGGATGCCGCAACTGTCGTAAGTGTGAAAAATGGTCATAAGTCACTTTTTTCAGTGCCATTGCAACTTTGAAAGGTCACTAAGTGAACTATTATAAATTGAGGACTACCTGTATCACATTTCCCCATTATCAAAAAATGGCCTCGAGGTTCACTGTTTTTGTTAATTCCACTTTAAAATTAATGATGCTGTTATTATTCTGTAAACATGTATCAGAACTACTGAGAAATCACAGGCACTTACAGATCTATATTCACTCTCTTAATTGGTTAACAACAAAAATCTTGTTAACAGTTACAGGTTCCTCTTTGTTATTTAATTTCCAGAAATTAAATAGAATTTAATTTAACAGAAAAAATTGTAACCATAGAGGCGTAATGAAAGAAATCTTGCTAACACTGATGAGAACAGGAAAGGCAGAAAACATATCAACTTTCACTTTTTCAATTGCTTCTTTCCTTTTTTAAAAAGAAGATAAGCATTTCTTTCTAGAAAAAAAATATATTAAGATGTTAATGTGATCAACTGAAAAATCTCCTGTAGGGAAATATTATCTTTCTTCTACCAAAGCACAAAAGCAAACAAGCTAACTAGAAAGCACCCTGAACCCTGCTGCTTTTAATGGCACTGCTGTTTGTTATTTCGACAATAAAACAAATTTAAATCAAAACAGCATTTTTTTAAAACCAGTGTGGTCAACAAGTTGTGTAGAACATCAGAGAACTAGCATCCAGTTTTTCTTTTGTAAATATATTTGCTGAACCAACATTTGGTCAGATACCAGATTTTCTGGAAAGATGGAAATAGACCAGATTTACAATTATACATATTGCTAGGATCTCAATTCAGCATCAGTCCACACACTAAAGTACAACCAGCCTTTTTGGCCTTTTGAGCATTTTCAGTTGAAACATTAGACAAAGCTATATTTTGCAATAACCATATTGTGAATCAAAATTACAAGGTGGCTCTTTTTATTTAGGG
Organism: Crotalus tigris; assembly: GCF_016545835.1. NCBI lineage: Eukaryota > Metazoa > Chordata > Lepidosauria > Squamata > Viperidae > Crotalus > Crotalus tigris. Next base: position 4,265,192 of record NW_024100678.1, read on the forward strand.
AGATTTCATTCCATTCTACAATTGTGGATAATGAGATTGAGTCTCTTGGAACTGTGAGGCTAGATTCTGGAATCCTGGAAAATTACTGAGAGCTACCAAAAATAGAGAAATAAAATAAAAGATACTGTATCTTGACCAGTTTAGAGCTTCTGCTTTCCCAGTCTACAGGCTGGCAGTGCTTCTGATAAAAAGAGTCAATTGAAGAAGCCGGATTCATTTAACAACCGTAGTGATTTGCTTAATAACTATTTTCCCAAACCAACAATTTAAATCCATCACTCCTAGCCAACCATAACAAAAATCAAAATAGGAAGTTTTGGTCTTGTGGACTATAGCAACAAAAATCAAACATCAACATACTTTTAAGAGCCATGGTAGCGCAGTGATTAGAATGCAGTATTGCAGGCTAATTCAATTTAGGGACAGGAGTTTGGCTCAAGGTTGACTTAGTCTTCCATCCTTCCAAGGTTGGTAAAATGAGGACCTAGATTACTAGTGGCAATATACTGACTCTGTAAAATGTTTAGAGAGTGCTGTAAAGCACTATGAAGCAGTATGTAAGTCTAGGTGCTATTGCTATTTCTGCTTTAAAACCATGGAAAGTGTCAGTATTGTATTCTGAAGATAATTCCATAGCTCTTTAATAGGGGTAGTAACCATTGTAAAATACCATTGTATAGCTACCAATGTAAAGATAATCATGGCTTGACTGACCCCGATTTTCAAGGCCCTGTTTTTTATTTGCTTCTGATCCTTTGGGACCTATTGAATATTATCTCAACAGGAATTATTTATTTGAATCTAGTAAGCTTGTGCTTGTGTCATCAGCCACTTAGTCTACTTTAGCTACTTTTTTGGTAGTCTTTGAATTTTCTGAGCATCAAAATTTTCTCTTGTTACTCTTTGTATTATGTGTCCTAAACATTTAAGCTTTAGTCCCATTTTAAAGTGTTCAGTAAGTAGTCTGGCTTTATTCATCTAGTATCAAATGAACTATTTTTCTTGTAGTCTAAGGTTTTCTCAACATTTATTTTCAGTACACAATTTCAAAGAATCAATTTTTCTTACTCAGTCTTTCTAACGATCCACCTTTTTAAACAGCAGTATGTGAAAATGTAACTCATACAACTGGAAAAACATAATCTTAACAATATATACTGTTGTTGTAAGTGCAATGTTTCTGGGCTTTAATAGTTTATCTAAAAGAGTGATAGTTTTTCTCAAGTAGCTGACATCTTTTTATTTCATGATATAGTCAGTATTCCTGTACATTTTTTTATCATAGTAAAATAAAATCTGTTATTTCAACTATTTTTCCATCTTTTTCCATTGGGTTGGTACTGCTTGTTGACTAAATCTTAGTTTTAAAAAAATGAGCAGCAGACCAGTGTTTGGACTTTCTACTTTCATTAAGAGATTCCTAGGTCTTCCTCAATTACAGCTATCAAAGTATTATTATAAGCCTATCTTAGATCATTCATGTTTGTGTCAGCAATTTTAATGCCAACTCCATAACTTCTACTTCAACTTTCTCATGGTATATTTTGCATAAATGGGACAGTACATGATCTAGGTATACTCAATTTTGAACCCTTTTAGATGGTCCATATTGTATAGCTTCTTGTTCAGCCTATATTTCTTTTCAGTAAATAGATGGAGTGGCCCATATTTTTAAGAGCTGTCCACAGTTTGTTATAATCTACACATTGACTCTTCTTTGTATAATCAAAAAAGCAAAAATATGTGCCTTTTTGGAACTTCCTCACCTTTTCCATTTTCCATCAGAGTTTAGGAATATGACCTTGGATAGACTTCCCTCCTTTGATTCCAGCTTGTAAATCAAAGAGTTCTTGTTCATTACATTACTAAAGTCTGAAGAAGGAATGCAAAAGTTGTTAAGTAAACAAGAGCTCTTCCCTGAGAAAAACCAAGGGGTAAGAAAGCAACTCAAGATTACCCTATCTTGATTTTCTTTTACACCGAAAGAGCAGAGGAGAACACTACCAGGTTCTCAAGATTTTATTACCGATAGTCCTTGAGTTACAACTACCGTATTTATTTACAGATGTTTTGAAGATACAATGGCCTCAGAAGAAGTTACCTACAACCCATCCTTTATGTTACAACTTTTGCATCACCCCCATCGTCATAGGATCATAGTCCGGCACTTGGCACCTGGTTCACATTTATCAAGGTTACAGCATGTTGTGCCCACTTAATCATTATTTTCAATTTTCCCAGCCAATTTCCAACAAGCAAAGTCAATTGAGGAAGCTAGAATTGCTTAACAACTGCGTGATTCACTTAACAACTTTGATAAAATGGTCATAATATCTGGCCTGGTTACATGATGACTCACTTTATGACCACACCAACTTAAGACAGTAATTCCAATTGTGTTCATAAATCAAGAACTGTATGCATTGCACCCTACAATGATTAAGTAGAATTCCAATATTTTTATAATGTTTGTTTCCTGACTCGCATATTATGAAAGGCTTACATCAGTCTTGAAAGCCTCTACTTTCTCTAATCAGGCATCAAACTGTGCTTTTGAATGTAGAGATGGCATCAGATTCTTAGGGCATTTCAATATTCAGAAAACAATTTACTGAAGCATTATTGAAACAACAACAACAAATGGATGTACAAATAACAAATTTACATGATACTATGGTATAGGTAGCATAATCTTGGGATAAACATTTAGTCAGGAGCAGGTTGCTGAGCTGCTTCTGACTGAGACAAAGTTTATTCCAATGTTTCTTTGATATTTCTTTGATGAGTCAACCTACAAATCACTACAGGATCAATTTTGTTTCGATTCTGCTAAAAAAAGGGGTAATTAAATTGGTGTGCACCTCACTGTGGGCAAAGATTCATTTACTGGACAATTAACAGAATTCTATACAAAGATTTAATGATCAGACTAGGAAACCATCAACAAATTGAGAGATTCACAAGCTAAAGCAAGTCAACTGCAGCATTCATGAGTACATATTGGATCTTTAATCATATGCCAGAGATATGAAATGGAATGATATGGCTTTGACTAACCAGTTTTGAAGAGTACTTGCTGATGTACTAATTCTGAGTTAAAGAATCCAGAAGAACCATTCCAGTGTGATGCATTAATTGATAGACGGTTCAAAAAGTCGAGACACAGAGGAAATAATAAGGTAAGGAAGTGTAAAGCTACCTCACGACCTCTCCAGTAACTTCGTCAGAGACCAGTGCCAGAGAAGTCATGTAACAGGAATGGTAAAAAGATTCCTGTCCTCAGCAGAGAAACTAAAGGGCAAACTTCATTTGTTTCTACTTTGGAGCCCCAGTCAGCCAGCCAAGATGACTAAAGTAGTTATCTGACTCAGCTACAAAGTAGTGCATCTATGGAACCACAGCCCATGTAGCCTTCAGGTATCCAAAATGCTCTAAAATTTTGGGAAACTTCACGTTCCCCTCTCAAAAACCTAGCAAGAACCTCAAACAACTAAGAAGAGCTCAGGCAGCTTACAATAAATATTGTATTATCCTGTGACTCTTTATTCAAATATGAGAATACAGCTCTCAGCTCTTATAGACTCAGGTGCCCCAGTTAATTTTACAAATGAGAGCACAGTGCAACAATTACTTACAATATTATTAGAAAAAAACAGGCTTCTAGAAACTATTGATCAACAAGTGCTTCAAGCTGGTCCTGCTTTACAGTACTCAACATCTGTGGCAAGATGGGTGGCATACAAGTTTGACAAATAAATAAATGTATAAATAAACTGTCAATAAATGGTCATACAGAATTTCTGTCAGTCTATGTCACAGCTGCCTCAAAAGATTGAGCATAATAAGATGTGGCAAGTGTTAGAGGAAGTAAAAGTCACTAACCTTGTCACCTCAGTTGGATCAAAATAGAGGTTTAGGCAGCAAGAAGGAAATTTCAAATTTTGGGTGGCTGAACTGGACAAAAGGTGGTTTTAATTTTTCCTTTTCAGGGCCCAAAGATTGTGCACTCAATACAGGAACACTAGTTTGATTAGGCAATACCTATAGCACTGCCCCACATCAAAGAGTGAGCATGTTCCTGGTTACCTGAAAAAAAGCCCTGGGACTGTAAGAAGTTATGTGAATGGGTATAAGTGTTGCTCATTTTTTTTACTATGAAAGAAGTAAACGTTTCCTGAGACACATGTAAAAAGAGGACAGCCATGTATTGTATTTGATGAGCAAAAAAATGCTGTAATCTGGTGAACAAAAAAACTAGACCTCCTGCTTGTGATATGCTGTTAAATGGTGCCATTCTTGGCAGCAGTATAAGTAATTATGTATTTGCAACTATGGAGTAACTTGAGCAGGATCTGAAAGCTCATGCACAGTATTCCTTACATTTTGTTATGAAGAACCATGTTGCCAAGTGACAAACCATCTTAGGCTACTCTGGCACACAGATTTCCCACAAAGTTTGGAATAGGCAAATTAGAATTCTGTCCAACAACCCAATCTTTTCACTTAAAGTCTTATTCTGAGTTTTGTTATCTGGTATTGCCAAGCTGCCTTTGGCCGGCCCCAGTTTAATCAAATGTAGAATTTCAAGAATAGGATCAGGAAAATTACCAAAAATCATGAATTTATTTACAGAACAGATTGTGAGTATACTTGCTAGTATAATGTTCTCTCCCACATTTTCATCATGGTATAATGAGTTTGTGAAAAAGGCCTACATTCAACCTGGTCCATCTCCAATGCTCAGCTGAATGCATGGGCATCCATTGGGGCCCTTCTTTCCTGGCTAACAGGTTTATATGAACTAGCTTTTGACACCTCCAAATTAATATGTAATACACTTTTAATGTATTTTTTGAAATCACAGGATATGTTCCAGTGGCAAAGTCTCTATGAAAAGCAAAACTATTTTTCCTTCAATATTGATGAAATTGACCCAATACCTTCAACACTTTTTGGTACTGCTGAAGAAATAAACTAAAAATGTTATGAGAAATGACAATATATAACAATGAACCTTTTTGTCAAAACTCACTGAGTCATGCTGGAAATAATTTTATCAAGGAGAATAGCTACGATGAAAAAAGAATAAAAATGTTGAATAACTCAGATATACTTACCTGAGCAGTGCTTCCCTCATCACTGTCTACATCAGTCAGGCTGAAGTCCAGCTCACAACTCTTTAATTGTGTCTCAGCCTTATCTGCATAGCTGTACCTCAAGAGAAGACCTACATGGTATCTTCAGAAGGATTCCGACTTGAAGTCCAGGGTAGCCACTGCCATTCATTGCAGACAACGCTGAACTAGATGGACCAATAGTCTGACTCAGTATCTTTCAATAAGATAGTGATGGCCACTTGCATCAGACAGATGGCCCCCAAGCCCTGTTGTTTGGTCTCTGGAGACTTCCAAAACTGAGTTGCCAACATTCAGAAGCAAACCATTCAGTATGCCCAAAGCAGTTCCCCATGGCTGGAAACTAAAGCTAAAAAAATAATTCTCAAATTCCTGGTCCTGCAGGAATTAGTGCAGGAACTGCTGAAGTCAGTCATTTCCTTATTGCTCCAATTATACTAACTTCTGGTTGGGCTAGAAGAATAACCTTTAGATATATGAATATTATCTTTTTATCAAGGAGATCAAGATGATTACTTGAAGGACTAATGGCAACAAGGAGACTTTCATGGACAAGAAAGGTCTTGAATTTTGGTTCAACAGCAGATCCCGGGAATGACTGATAGCAACTTCTAGTGTCATCTAAACTATACTTGTGCCAAAATAATTCACATTGTCTCAGTGATGGCTGGATTATATAGAAACAGGGGTAAGTCACAAATGTGGAATGGTTGAGTCTAATGATATTGTTTCAAACACATTATTCTCAGTGAAAATAACTGGTCAAAAAAACTAATAAAGTCTGACTCACATAATCTTCCATTATGGTCACCTATATCTAGCACTGATTTTAAAAAATAAACTGAAATATAATCAGAGCAAATATTCAAAGTTCCATTCTTCTGCATAACAAACTGAACAATGCATGAGAAGAGTGTGGAAATCTGCAAAAGAGCCAAAAGAAAAATAATCCTCAACCAAGTCCATGCTGCTTTTGGCACTCCACAGTGTAAGCAGTTTATTCCCAGAATGTGTTAAAGGTTCACCTCCCGGTACAGCAAAATAGATCCAGTAAGTTAATATCAGGTGGTATGTGTCACATATAATTGCTTAACATCTCTGTGTATTCAGAAGCACTGTAGGCTATTTGTAGTAGAACAGAAGCACATTATAAGTACATAAAAGCAATAGAAGGTCTGAAGAGTAGATATACAGTAGCAAAACTGACTCCCAACAGCAATTTTCTGAACAAAAATTGCTGCTTAAAGTTCATTCACCTAACAGATAGGATCCACAGTTTGGAGTTAAATCAAATCCAGCTGCCTGCATCTGGTGGTAATGAATACATGGAGTATAAAAGGAAATGAAGGGAGAATAGAAGAGTCCCTCCTTAAGGTAAATACATCAAGTAATAATCTTTTTAAGAGGAAGTTTCACTGCTTGCTTAGCATTATAAAACGGGTGTATAAGTATTTGCATTTCTCTCTTGAATATTTTATGCTATCAAGACAACTATAATGGTATTTAAGGATTTTGCCCTCAGTTGATATTTGCTTATTTCATCTTGCTGTTAGGCTAAATATTTCCTATGGAAATATTTATCCATATTTAGTTTCCCTGTGAAACTGAATTATTCCATTTCTATCTCCTTTCCAAAGACATACAAAACCACATTGTCTTATGGAACTTGAATACAATTAGTATACAAGAAGTTTTTTTAGACTGCATTCTTCAGATGCACATAATATTTACACACACACACAAATTTCCCATGATGAAGCAGTGGAGTGGGAAATTATAAAGAGATACATCAGATAGAAACATAAAAGGCACAGTGGGTGAAAACTACATTTTAGATACAGGCCATTGACAGAACAGTTGTTACATCTGACACAGACCATCATGTATTAATGTGCTAATTAATGCAGTGACATAAGAAACCGAATTTTCTCCTTAAAGTTATAGTATTAAACTATAATAGTATTAAAACTCCCAATGAATTGTATTTCAGCTGTTTCACAATGAAATCAGTTTTTAAAATTCCTTTCCCCAAAGACTGCCACCTTGAAGTTAGTGGCTGAGTGTCCTACCTAACTGAAATATCTTCCTATTATTTCTGGATAGTTCCATTTCTGATGCCAAATTTATATTCAACTACTCTTTTGAAAGGAATTGGCACTGCTGACAAATAATGGCATATATCAAAAATGAGCAGATTATGAATCATAGTGTTACTATGAGTGCTGTTATTTTGTCCTATAATAGCAATGACAAGATAGATATGGGAGAGAATGAAGGCTGTGATTATTCAAATGTCAGTGGCAAAAAATTACTGTGAGATTTGTGGATACTACAGAAGTGGTCTGAGCAAACAATTGTTCAGTTAAAAGACTGTATAACTTGAAAGCCTTTAGCACTGAAATGTGGCATGTTCACCTTCTAAATATAGTCTCCTACAAATCACATTGTTCTAATAAAAATACATCCCTTCCTCTACGATAATGGTAAAGGTACCATAGGTACCATTAGATATTTATTTTTTCCCATACTAACCCATGGGAGAGAGAAGCATTATTTTTTCCTAGCCCCTACTCCAAAATTGGAGACAAGCTAGGATGAGTTTTCCCTAATCAGTACTATAAGATTGAAATTAATGTGGTACCTGAAGAATCACAGATTTGGCTCAGATTCTTGCACATAACCAACAAAGGCACTGAGGTGTTTTATATATCTATATCTCTCTCTCTCTGTGTGTATACATACATACATACATACATACATACATACATACATACATACATACATAGTCTTTAATAACGTTAAAAACAAGAATCCCGGGTATACACATATCATGGCAGTAATAAAAGTATCCGAACACCAGGATAAAAATCTTAAACCAAAGCTGTTTAATCTACAAAAAGTACTAGTTTTCGTCGGCCAAACTACCAACATTGTCAGAGTGTAAAAACACCGGATCCAGGAGTTAGTTTATATAACTGGCCGCCTCTGCGCTCTAACCCTTGAATGGGTCATTGGTCCACTTATTAGTACCGGTCATGCTGTTCTTAAAGGGGCCGTGCTTGTCAATGCATCCATTAACTTCCAAGGTTGCTCCCCTGCCCCCAATAATAGGACTAGCAAATGTGAGAATGACATCTGAAACACGTAGGATAGTTTGGCGATGAAGACACGGGGACAGCCCAAGATAAGTGGGCTGGGGGGAGAAGAGCAGGAGCAACCTGACAGCTGCCCCCTGGGTGCTCGCACACATGCCAACAATGACTAGGGGCAGGGGAACAATCGTGGAAGTTACGGATGCATTGACAAGCACAGCCCCTTTAAGAACAGCATGGCCAGTTCTAATGAGTGGACCAATGACCCATTCAAGGGTTAGAGCGCAGAGGTGGCCAGTTATATAAACTAATTTCCAGATCCGGCGTTTTTACACTCTGATGATGTTGGTAATTTGGCTGACGAAAGCTTAGTACTTTTTGTAGATTAAACAGCTTTGGTGTTCAGATACTTTTATTACTGCCATGAGATAGATAGATAGATAGATAGATAGATAGATAGATAGATAGATAGATAGATAGATAGATAGATAGATAGATACATTCATACATACATACATACATACATACATACATACATACATACACACACATATACACACACACACACACACACAGAGAGAGAGAGAGAGAGAGAGAGAGAGAGAGAGAGAGAGAGAGACATACATACACACATATATAAAACACCTCAGTATTTTATATATATTGAGTTCCTGGAATGTGAAAGGCATTTTAGTATGCCTTGGAAATGTGACCAGCACATCAGGGACCTAAAAACATAGAAGACACAAATCCAGGAAGTTGCAAGATACATCTTCCAGCATCTTCCAGCTGCTTTTTAATATGGTTCCATTTCAGTAGTGTTTCTGCTTCATCCAATACTCCTGATTTTAAGTAAGATGCCTAATAGGATGGAATTTTGCATCTTTTGTAAAAAAAAAATTCCTTTGTATAAAATGTGAAGTATTGAGTGGAAATAAATGATTCAATTCAATTAGTTTAGATACGCAAATGTAAACTCAATCAAGAAATATTACTTTACCTGTTTAAGTGCCTTTTTGGTATGCTGCTGGAAGGAAGACACTAGCTTGCTTTGCATTGGTGCATTTGTAAGGCTTGAGTCCCGAATGGAAGACAGTTCTTCAGGTGCTTGCTTAGGACAAACTATGAACACAGAAATAAAATTAAGTATTTAAACTACAGGAGATTAGACTATGCCTCTTCATTTCATTTTACTTCATTTTGAGACCTTAAAATATGAAAACTGATTAACAGAGGGATAGAATCAAGATCACGTGAAGTATTAATACCACTCTTCAATGCCTTGGTAAGGCCACACTTGGAATACTGCATCCAGTTTTGGTCACCACGATGTAAAAAGATGTTGAGACTCTAGAAAGAGTACAGAGAAGAGCAACAAAGATGATTAGGGGACTGGAGGCTAAAACATATAAGGAACGGTTGCGAGAATTGGGTATGTCTAGTTTAACGAAGAGAAGGACAAGGGGGGACATGATAGCAGTATTCCAATATCTCATGGGCTGCCATAAAGAAGAGGGAATTAAGCTATTTTCCAAAGCACCTGAAGGCAGGACAAGAAGCAACGGGTGGAAACTCATCAAGTAGAGAAGCAACCTAGAACTAAGGAGAAACTTCCTGACAGTGAGAACAATTAATCAGTGGAACAGCTTGCCTCCAGAAGCAGTAAATGCTCCAACACTGGAAGTTTTTAAGAAGAGACTGGACAGCCATTTGTCCGAAATAGCGTAGGGTTTCCTGCCCGAGCAGGGGGTTGGACTAGATGACCTCCAAGGTCCCTTCCAACTTTACTACTATTACTATCTCAGAGCTGATCTCCCATATAAGGAAGAAATTGTATTTCAGACAGCATAAAATATCTAAAAGGCTATTTAGGAGAACTAAACAGCTAGGTAAAGAGGAAATCACCAATAGCCATTCAAATTATCAAAGACACATTTAATGTGGAAGCTGCAAATATCAGCTAAAATACATCTGAACTCTTATTGTTCTTGGCAAAGTATAGGCTTCCAATGGCAAAAAGCATCTGCATGACAACTGGCAATGAAATCCCACAATGCTCAGTGTTGTCAAAACATACATTTTCAATTGCATGCTTCCAACACATGCTAAATTCAGGAAATGCTGATACCTAGAAATTAACATCTGTGTAATGTCTTTCATTATAATTTGAAAATGTACTGACTGCAATAATGCTCACAGCTACACTGAATGTAATAAAGAGAACCACCAGTCCAGGAAGCAGAACAGAAGGATGCTTATCACCTCCTGTAAATGTTACAGAAGTTAATAGAATAATAGAATTTAACAGCCTTGAGAGATCCCTTGACCTAATAGGTTAGTGCTAAGGTTCAACCAAGTAGAAAAAGGGACAACAGCACATAAACCAATTCTATTCAATGATTTAGTTCCAACATTGAATTACAATCAAGTTTTAAATGTAAATGTTGTTAAATCTTGTGAGAGAATATTGAACAATAGTAAAGCCATGCCATGATGCAACTAGAAACTGAGTTATTAATAGCTAGCATTTTATACAGTATTTTTAAACAATATTGAAAGAGCCTTATATATATAGCACAGTGGTTTTCAACCTGTGGATCGGGACCCCATTTGGGGTCGAACGACCATTTCACGGGGGTCGCCAAACAACACAGTCCGCCATTTTTTTCCCCTTTTCCTTAGCTGTGCTACTCCCTTTTATCCTATTGGCTTTTGAAAGCCAATAGAATAGACTCTCTTGAATAGAGTCTAATTCTATTGGCTTTCAAAAGCCAATAGGAATTGTCCAGGCTGTCTCTGCCCTGCTGAGCCCGCCAAAGTCCCATTCTGCAAACAGTGCTGCAACTTGTCTGCAGCGAAGGCGAGCTGTCTGGAAGTTTCCACCCCTCCCTGCTGAGCAACTACTAAAAATGTAAGTAAAAGAGGGCCAGGGGTGGGAGGTGGGAGGCCAGTGGGCGCAGGGAGGGTTGCTGGCATGTGTGGGGCCCGGCGGGTGCCTTACCTCCCTTGGGCTGGGCCAGCTGGTGGCCCAGCCGGTGGTTGGCCTGCGCCGTCTCTGCCGCTTGCCAGCTACACCTCGGCCGGCGCAGGGGGTGGCACCACGCATGCGTGGCGCTCCCGGGTAGGGAAAGTCCTCGACTTACGACCGGTTGGGTAGTCCTCGACTTACGACCGGTTGGGGGGTCACAGCATTAAAAAGGTTGAGAACCACTGATATAGCACATTATCTAACAAATGAATAACCCTATCAGATCTTAGTCTTTGCTTAATTTAGTCTAGTTGCTTATACTATACTCTCCAGTCTAGAAATTCTTTATGGGCATAAACAGAGTTCTCTTATATCGCTTGTTACCTGCAATGCTTTTAACTAGAGATGTGAAACATGCATTCTACAATAAGGGCATAGCTCCTCCTCTAAAACTTCCTCAAATTATGTATTTAAAAATAAACAAAATACAGTGAGATAAAAGTACAACTCTATTACTATCTTAATACTATTCTTATCTTCATACAACAAGGGAGGAGGGGAAATAATGGATGGCAGACTTAAGCTGCAAATCATGTTAAAGCAGTGTTTTAACTAGAGCTGTTATTCCTTTCATAAGATATAAAATTGGGGGATGGAGTTCTGCTGATTTTCAAGAGCTTGTTAAAAAGAAGTGACATCTGAAGCTCTCACAAATACTGATATCATATAATGGCAGGTGGCCACCATAATTCCCTCATTTGACAGAGAGAAATGAGGAGCACTGCTTCAAGAAAGTGCTATATGTTGATTGTGAAGCCAGATGATAAATTTTTGCTACTGGCAATAACACAGAAGCTATATTTATTAAGGCACTGATCTGCAAAACACATAGATGTTACCTACTGTCAATTATACTATTAAGATGGTGAGAGTACTGAATTTCTTACATTTTTCCACAATATCTGATTTCTTTGACAAAGGTAGAGACAAAAATACTACAGTTATAAATAAACTATTTTATACTAGATTATATCTGGAATTTAGGCTAGGAAAACAGGTTTCAAGAATGGGCTTTGCAGAACATGTTGGCCCAAGTGATTCCCCATTTTGAAGTCTTAAAGCAATTATCCTCATTCTGTAAAAGGAATCAGAGCTGCTTCATATACCTTTCCCTGCACTCACATGCATGCACATTACACACATAAATACCCAAGAAAAGCATTCAAAGCAGTTTCTCCATCAGGGTAGAAAATCATCATTTGTAACTATTTTAATACATTAGGAAAACCTTCCAGAGTATTTGGTTACAACAGTCCATGCATCAGGTTATTTTGGTTTGTTTATATATAATCTAGAGACACATCATCTGAGGTGGGTAGCCATATAAATCTGATAAATATTATTATGAGAAGAATAATATGCTGGATCTTCATTATCTAATTAATTATAGAACTCTCTTCATAAGCTTTAGAAGAACTAACAATAGCATAAATTGTTAAAGATAGGTCATAACATGAAATAGCAAGTATTTCAGATTTTTGTAGTATTTCTATACATACAGTAAATTTGACAGTGGGTAATTTTCATTATGTTAATTTAGTCACAGAAACACAGAAAAAGACCTAGCTATCATATAGCCATAATAATAACAATAGTCAATTAAAAATTCTAAAAAGCCACCCGACTCTACTTGGTCAATCTAATGGAAGACATCCACTGCCTTATTTAACTCATGTAGGTATCTCAGATAAAATGAAGTTAAGTTACTAACACATGTAAAATTAATAATTATTTTTTAAAAAGCTTGTATCTGAGCATTTGATATAAGCATTATACAAAACTTTTGCAAAGCCAGTGAGGACTGTAAAGCACCATGAAGCAGTATATAAGTCTGCTATTGCTATATACAGGTAAAATAATTGATTAGGATAAAAAACACTTAACTTCATGACTTCCTTTAGCTATGTAAGCTCACTGGGTGACTCTGGCTAGTCATTATTTCTTAGTCTAACTACCGTATTTGACAATGTTTTAGTTGCAGGGAAAAACAATGAAGAGGGAGTGCTTTGTATACAATCTTAAATTCCCAGAAATGAAATAGATTACCAATCTAATCAGGGATGTACTAATAGTGAAGACAGAGGTAGTCACTTGGGACCTGCAAACCTGGCCATAAGGGACCCCAAGATGAGTTGTAGTGGAGAAATCATATAAAAGAAGGGAGGGAGGGACCACTGCTTCTTCTTCAGTTTTATTCTGCTGTGCTGAGTTAGCTGTCTCTGAATCAGCATCGTTTCCACTACCAACCTCCCCTCAGTTAGAGGAGAGATACTTATCAGACACTACAGTGGTGACAGCCTAGAAGAAATAGCTATGGGACTCTCCTTCTCAGTGGCTATAGCTGAGACATGGCTCTTAGGTTTACATTTGCCTTGTGGCCCAGAAAGCTTTACTCCCAAGACTAACAGCAGCAGCAGCAGCAATAACAATAACATCTGTCTAAATCTCAGGTCCTTAGGAAAGACTCTTTGGTGAACAAAAATGCAAAATCCAGTCAAAACATCTGGTATTATTATTAACAAGAATGAACTTTAGCTAGCAGCTATAGATGCCTTCCTAATTATTCAGTATCTCCATTCTATAATGATTTGATATGTTAGCATTTAATGAATGATAGAAATTATGCTAAATGGAAATCTCAAAAATCCCCATGCAAAGGGATGCATAGCTGAAGAAAATAACTGCATATTAATCAAAACATAGTACAGAACGTTGCATATGAGAGATTGGAAAATTCCACAAGGAGGAAATATACCTGCTTTCAGTACTATAATTTTCGGTTTACAAATTATAATTTATTAAAAAGTATTGCACTTGCTGGTTCCAAGTAATTAGAAGAGGAAACCACTGGTCTTAATGAGATCTCTTTCTGAATAAATGTGTCTAAGCCCAGCAAGAGAAAAAGGAAAGTTACATGCTACCTCTTTATGATTCGTTTTAATATTAATACAAAAATAGCAAGAAAGTTATATTAGTTTAATTTGTTTCTTGGCATAAATGCTTTAAAAGTTTAAAATGAGTTAAGCTAAAAAACCAATCACTTTAATTACTTTAGAGAAAATATTCTTCTGCCTTGGGTACTTGTGCAAGTGTATTTCTTATGTGATAACCTAAGCACAAAACTGTTGTTCTCAAACAGCAATTATTGATAGGGGCAGATGTCACTTCTTATTGAACTGGGCAATTTTGTGATAGAAGAAAAGGCAGGAAAGATAAGTAAAAATCTTCAGAAAACAGGAGAAGCAAAAATATGCTTTGTCCATCAGTCTCAATCAGCTCTTTTCTGATGCTCAGAAAACCTGAACAATATATGGGGAGGGAGGGAACCCTAAGAGAAAATATGGAGAGGTCAGCTTCAAATGAATTTATAATTATTGTCCATTTTTTTCCTGATCTTATCAATTTTACGTTGTTACAATAATTTTAAAACATATAAATTATGAAGTTACAAAGCATAGATTAACTTTCTTTTTTGTAGTATATCTTGCTGTTTTCAAGCAGAAAATATCTGCATATATACTAAAGATATTGAATTATCCAAAGCACATTCTTAGAAGCAGAACACAAGTATAAGCCACTTGTTAAACTACCTTATCAATTCCATACATTTTCTCAGGGTGACACAGAACTATATGGGCATTGACATAAATGGTCTTGCATTGTCAACACACATATATCAAATAAGCATCCAAATCACACTGACCTCTCTAGAACCTAAACTGCAAAATCAGAACAGCTTTTCTCTAGTCAGGCAGCAACACCTTTTTGTTAAACAAAAGAAAAAAAACATGGTGTTAAGTTATAATACAATTAAAAGAAAGGCATCTTTGATCAAAAAGTGACTTTAAACAAATAATGTTGTTTTATGCAAGCTGTTAAAAAATCTTTATTACTGTTCAAGTGACCCAAGTAAAATTAAAATGTATCTATCTAGAATAACATATTTACATTAAAAGAACCAAAACAGAAAAAGATATTTGTTAATGTATGCGAGTGTATGTGTACAGATATATATACTGCAATTACAGTCTCTCTCTCCCTCCCTCCCTCCCTCCCTCCCTCCCTCCCTCCCTCTCTCTCTCTCTCTCTTTCTTTTTGCTGACAAAGAGTTAGAAAATTAATTAACTCTTTGTCAGCAAAAAGAAATCTGAATTTGTAATGTATCGCAGTAGCGACTTGAGCCTGCTTAATGCCCCTAGTATAGGGGGCGGCAAGGCAAAAGTGATTATTAAAAAAAAAAAAAATAGAACTGCAGTATAGCAGTCAAAAAAATGCCAAGGTGCAATAAATCAGACCGGTCTATCTGAAAAACTCTCTCTCTCTCTCTCTCTCCTCTCTATATATACATACATATATATACATATATATACACATACATATATATACATATACACACATATACATATACATATACAAACATACACACACATATACATACATACATACATATATGGCTAATAACACCACTTTGTTTGGGAGTAGTACCATAAAATTATATATCAATGGAAAGATAATTTAATCAAGAATGTAATGCAATAACCTTTATGAAGGATTTGCTATTAGAATAGCAGTTATAAAGAAGAAAAGTGAAACAGGTAGAAAAAATGAGATATACAAAAATTATCACGTCAGTTAATACTTAGCTGAGTAACCTTCAGCATGAATTACGGCCTTACAACATCTTCCCATGGAGTGAACCAAGTCCTTTAGTTCTGCAGCTGTTATAATGTGAAACCAAGATTGAATCATTGCTTCTATTAACTGGGTTTTATTGCTGGGTCGCTTCTGACTAACAAGTTTCTTTAGTCAGCTCCATGGATTTTCAATTGGGTTAAGGTCTGGGCTATTCCTAGGCCATTCCAGCAGTAGAATATGATTATTTTGAAACCACTTTTTGCATACAGCAGCAACATGACATGGAGCTGAATCCTGTCGAAATATAAATTCTTCATTGTCTTGGAAAAGATCATGTGCAGAAGTCTTCAGTTTGGGCTCAAGTATTTCATTAATGTATTTTTGGCCATTTATATTCCCATTAATCAACAAATTCTGTCATATAATCCCACATCATAAGACTGACTGGGTGTTTCACGGTACACGTAATGCAATCAGGATGCAAATCTTCTCCGATTCTTCTCCTTACGTATTTTATGCCATCACTACCAAAAAGGGAGATCTTGATCTCATCACTCCAAATAACACTGTCCCATTGTTCCTCTGTCCAAGTTAACATGGGTTTTAGCCCAGTTTAGTCTTTTCAACCTTTGTTTAAGAGATAAAAGTGGCTTTTCTCATGGAATTCTAGATTTTAGGCCAAATTCCTGCAGTCTACGCCAAACAGTCTTTGCACTCAACTTCACATTGCATTGCGCCATTTCATCTTGTATACACCCAGATGATTTTCTTCTGTCATGTAGGCACAGTCTCTTAATTCTTCTATCATCACTTGCTGTTGTGCACCTTTTCCTGCTTTTACCAGTGTGGTTTGGTAGTGACTGAGTCTCTTTATACCTCTTCAAAAACTTAGAAATGCCACCTTTGGTTAAGTTTCCACCTATTTTTCTTCTAATTTCTTTATAACTGTAGCCTTGTTCACTTAATAATACTATTTTACATCGCTTTCTGGGTGACCAGTCAACTCTTTGCACCATTACTTTAATTTTACTATGTTTTACAAGCTTACTAAATGAAAGAACACAAAAAACCCCAACCAACTTGATAGTGATCACATAATACATTGACAAATGTCCTCTTCTCAGCTTCAATACATGACATCAATAACTGAATCCTACTGTGATCTGATTGGCTCATTGCCAAAACAAGATGATGCCTGATTGGCTCTCTAAACACTCATACTCATTGGCTATAATCAGATTAAGGAATGCTACCTGATATCAACCTAAGCAAGTTGTGCTTCCTTTTTCTGGTTATTTGGCTATAACTTTTCATAGAATACAGATAATTGAACAAACTTTGTTGCATTACATTCTTATTAAATTATATTTCCATTGATATTAATTTTATGGTACTACTCCAAAAAAAGTGGTGTTATTAGCCATCAAACCTCAAATGTACACTTTTCCCAAAAGGTTTCCACAATTTTGGTCATGTATGTATGTATGTATGTATGTATGTATGTATGTATGTATTCTGAATTTGAATAGTTTTTAATGGAAGCAGTAGGGCACAGAGGAAATAGACCTTTCCTTCCTGATAAATAATATTGGCATTTAGCAATGGTAGTTGATGATGGAATTCTGAGATATCTTCTGCAATAATCTGAATCTCTTTCAGGAATATAAAGAGTACTACAATGGCAGTTCAATATCTGGGCAAGTTTCTGATGACAAATTATTTCTTTTTTTAAAATCTTTTCTCCCACTAACACAAAAGTACAAAGTACTTTTTACAGTACTATACGTTTTACATAGGCACACAGAACTAAACATACAATTTTGGGACTTTGACATCCATTTGCTACGTTGAAGTTAAGTTTTTCTTTGTACACATTTTCTACAAGTTAGCACAAAAGTACTGGAAAAATACTTTTAGAAGAGCTACAAGCTGATTTTAACAACTCACCATAATTATATTAGGGTTATTTCCTTTTATTTTCAAATAGGAAAGGTCAAGAGAAAATGACTAGCCAATGAGCTGGCATGGCTGAACAGATATGTAAGGCCATGTTTCTCATATTTAAAACTCAACATTCTTACTTTATTCTTATATTTTAAGAGGAAAAAAATTTAATGGCTATGTTTTGCTCCTGTAATCATAGTCCTGCTCCAACAGCAGCCGGGGGGGGAGGGGGGAGAGACAAGAGAATAATAGCAGGCAACTTGAATTGGAATAAAGAGGGACACCATTTTGGGGATGAGTTAAAACCCAGTTTCTCATGATGGATTCTTCTATTAGTCAAATTGCCTGCTGATCAAAGTTTCTTTTGGTAGAATTGTTCAAAAAGTTAATTGAGTATCAGCCTGCCCAAACTGAACCACTGAGCAACTCACACAGAAAACTATCAACTGGATCTATCCAGGAGTACAGATTTCTCCAGAGCTGAGTGCAAATGCTGAGTGCTGTAAATTGCTCTTTTGGGAAATGCCTCTTATAATTTGTAAGATGTCCCAAGTCCAACAATCCACAAAATGGATCTGCAACATTATGACTAAAATGTAACTGAAGTGCCCAGAACTTCTGTTCAATATATAATTTAGGTGACTGACAAAAAACAAAAACAAAAACAAAAAAACCCACTCTCCAATTACATCCAGATAAAATTCCTTCCCAATAGCTAAATTGTCAGCAATGATACCAAAATAGAGGAGGTAACCCTAATTTTCCCTATTGAAAATCACTAATGTAAGATGTGAATCAGACAGTAGGACAATTTTATAGAGTCAGAGTCGGAAACAGGCATCAAGCCATTGAACCTAGTCATGCCCTGTTCAAAAATCCAAATTAAACACCCCAATGGCTTTCTTCCTGAATACACACACGGAACCTGTAGATTACCCCTTTTGAACAAAAAATACCATTGGGAGAATTATCATTAGAGACAGTAAATGGACTAATTATGTGCAATAATCAAAGTCAATGAAGTGTCTTAACAGGGAAAGTAAGACTTGGACTGAAGTTACATTTTACCAAGAACCACCTGAAGAATAACCATAATCTCACCCTGAAAAATGGATGATGAATATGGTACAACAGGACAGAAAATGTGCTTGTGAAGGACGAGGAAAAGGCCTTCTTTGTGAAAATGTGCCATACGTGCAAAGTTTTTATTTCCATTTGAAACCAAACGGTAGCATCAGAAATTGAAGGAAGAAAGCCATGTCATTCAATTATATCAAGAGGTCAGCAATGAAGTGTCTGTAAATTACAGGCTACCCACTTCACCCCCAGAACCCAGCAAGCCCTCCCAATCTCTCCTAAAGAAAATAGGACATTTTCTAAAAATGACACAAGGCCTAAATAAAATTCTTCTATAAACACTAGCTTAGTTTAAAAATCCAATGACGATAAAAGACACTTTAATACTAGCCATATCTCAATCCTGAATAGAAAGTACCTTGTATTTATGCTGTCAGAATGCAGGAGAGAGGGACATAATTCTGTAGATTCATCAATTTTTCAGCTACTACAAAAACAACTTAGAATCCTTTACAGCGAAGAAATGAATAACTTTGACACTATTTTCTTTAAACATCTCACTATGAATCTTGTTCTACAATACTCTACAGCCAATGGAATATTCACCGCCATAAGGCCCAAAAGGCCATTAAAAAAGGCTCCATTAAAATGGAAGGGTTGCCTTCACACTTTCTAGAATTTTTAAAAAACATGTAGGAGAATGAAAAGAATTCCCTAAAAATAGAACCTTTGAAAAATAATTGTTTTATTGTATTGTTCTTAGCAGAAAAGAAAGACTTTCTAGATATTTAAGGCACAGTTAAGCACAAATATGATGTGCAGATTTATTGCAAGGAAAAAGACATTATCTTCACCTTTAACAACAGTATGGGCTACATATAGAGAAAGGTCTTCAATAATTGAAAATATTTTTGTTGTAATTGGTAAGTATTTAAAATTCTTTAACTCTGTACACACACACACACACACACACACATACACACACACGGCATTGTTGCTCCTTTTAAAGTTCAAAGTTTCCATTTCTAGTCTGCATTATTTTGTCCCTAAAATATGATAAACAGTAAATAAAATAAGCACCATTTACCATTTTCTACTTAACAGAAAACCAACATTCTCAGAAGAAAAACAAACTGTTTAAACTATTGCTTCACTAAACTATAATAACATATTGAATATTTTACAAACATATATAGCATCAATTTCAGCTTAGGCTAATATAGATGGAAAAGCAATCTGCAAATTAACAGTGTTGTAAAATATTGAAAACAATGAAAAGAAGTCTACCAAACTTCATTTTTAGAAAATATATAAATAGAATGCAATTCTGCATGCTATTTTAAAGTACTTATCTTTAATATTTAAAAAACATTTTCTGCAAATTCCAGTTCTTTTTACAACCCTAGAAACTGTAAAATCCAAAACTCTTTCCCATGAGCCATCTGATATAAAGAACACCAAACAAACAATGCTTCTGGTGCATGAAACTTAACAATTCATTTTTTAGATATTAAGATTTCCAAATCTATTAATGAGATCTGGAATGAGAACTGAATCTTTTATATTTTTAAAAAATAGGCCTTATCGGCGCCAGAAAATACTTACATGTATTTGCAAAGATAACAAATGATCTAAAATAAAAATATGTAACTTCCTCAACATATAAACACTCCATTAAGATCAAAGGATAAAAACAATAAAAATAATATTTTACCTCCATTTTCTTCCCCATTGCTATTGTTAGTCTCAGCCATTTCAGTGCTGTCCAACTCAGATTCACAACTTAAATCCAATGTTCCATCTGCTGGGCATGTAGTGTCTTCCTTCTGTGTGTAAAGACATATGTCATCATGCTGCTTGTCACATTTCAAAAAAGAATGTGTTTCTTAGGAACATTCCATAAATAAAATGTGATTCCTGACAATTTCATGAATAAGGAAAAAGTCTCTCACAGGACATACTACTGTAAAGCCTTCTAGAAACTTAAATAGAAAAATGCAGCTTATTTCACATCAGTATTCATAGAAACCAACTTATTCCTTAAAAAAATACAACCATTCCAAAAATCATGCAGAATAAAATGAAATACTTTTTTATGTTCTGTTTTTATTAGGTGGAACATAATTCTATAATTACATAACAAATTCTACAGTTCAAAATTTATGGAGCACCTACATTTTAAAAGTGGGCTTTGTGTGTGTGTGTGTGTGTGTGTGTGTGTGTGTGTGTGTGTGTGTGTGTGTTTTCCCTGTAAAGCCTAACTATACCACACAAAAGAAAATCTAATCAAATGCAAAAGCTGCTTTTGAATTCTGGCAGTTAGTAGAAAATGGCCCATATTTCTATTTCTCAGAAAAAAGTGCTGCCTATTCCATTTGATTACTTCAAGAAAATGCCACATTCTATCAGTTTCAGAATAATGTCTCCTCCTTCACTCAGATATCACTATTAGATTAAGGATTAAATAAATAGTTCTGCTCGTTCAGATAAAATCATTACTTGTATCACAGCTTTACATTTTCAGTTCCTTGTTAACTCTAGAATTGTCATTCATGATATAAATCTTTCCAAATGTCTCTTTCTCAAATACAATGTGAATATATTTGCTTATTTCTAAATAAACAAGTAAATTTTTGCTTATTTCTAAAAGGCAATATCTAAAATCTCAGCTAGAAAAAGAAAATAAAGCCATGCCTATTCCTCAATTTTGTTTAACTTATAAAGTTTATCTCGATTGGAAATCATATTAAGTGCTATCTTAAAATGTTTTGAACACAATTTACCTCTGTTCCCAACCTAATGACTTCAATCTAATTTATTTATATGATTTGTTAATTCAATGCATAGACTTCATAGCGCTGGGTAATTTTGTTTCTAAAAATATGCAACTCACCTTGAGTGCGTAGAGTCCTGCCTTGCCAGGAATTTTGAAGAATGTCCCATCACCAACACGAGTGTTGGTATGAAGCATTGCATTCAGACAAGCTAATGGAGAAGTGCCACTGAAAAACAAAAATAAAGCTGGTTAAAATGGAGTGTTTCTCAGAACCTTCTTCCCTCTTCTTAAAACTCATGTTTCACTTTAAAAAAATCCTGAAAACCTCCCAACATCTACATTACAATAACAGGCCAGTTGAAACTTAATCATATGCATCTGCCCCTTCAGCTTCAGGCAAAAAGTCTGCAAATTATAATTATGCTATTTTCACACAGTAAACAGTTCAGCATTGAAAAAGAGCTAGAGTCCAAATATTTATGTGAAATTACTTTGCAAATAACACCATAATGTCTTATTTTTAGAATGTTATAGACAATGCGGCTGTTGCACATGAATGATCAAAATGGTACAAGTTCATGGGCAGCTGCATTCCATAGGATGGAGAGGCAACAAAAGAATGCTAAAAGACTCCTGAACAGCCACATTTAAAATTGCAAGGGCTAGCTATGAACAAATATGGGCAGCGTTGCTTTAACATAGCCAGTATAAACCATATATCTTGGTATAAGTAGATAACAGTACAGTAATTTGAAGCCATTCTGTGATGGGCAACGTTCTTAAATATACTGGGATTTTCTTTGATTTCAAGGGATTCTGCTTGGAAGTGTAGGATCAATTGCAGCTTAAGAAATAATCCTAATATATAGCAGTGCTAAAAAGTGTAAAACCTTTTGAATGTTCAATAGTTCTACATAAATATGATATAACTCATGATCTGTTCTCCATCCAAGTCCTAAAACTAGAGGAGGTGAACCCAATTAAACAAATGAAAAACATTCTATTGTATCTTTTATGCGAAGAACATGTTTTGGGAAGTATTTGTTGAAGAACTTTAAGCATCATGACTATAATCATCCACAATTAATTAAATTAGTTAAAAAGAAGCACCAAATTGCAAGCTTTTCTCTTCATGCAACTTTTAATAAAACAATACTAATCTGAATGAATTTTAATCAAGATAATTTAATTAAGTAATATCAATTGTAACTGTTACTTCAAATTATGATTATGTCCTTATCAAATGTTGCATATTACAATAAAACTTTGCTTTAATGGATCATTCAGTGTGGGTGTTTGTTCATCCTGAATTTTTGTTAAATCTGAAAGTTTGTTTGTTATTTATTTATTGTATATACCACCCATCTCACTGTCAATCGATTATAAACTGCAGTGATTTGGGTAATCTGCATAATTTATAATTCATGTAAATTTATGTCACTTGCGTTATCAAATTATAAATTCATGTGACATAAATATAACAAAATTTAATGTACATGAAAGTGCCATGTACTTCTTTGCATACAATGAACATGTCCATTATTTCAGGGGGATATCCCTACGGAAATTTCATTTGTTGTATTTGCTTCATTAAATCAAAGACTTATGACAGCAAAATAGGAGCATATATCATACTGGAAGTGATCAATTTTAGAATGGATTTTGGGTGATATAGTTGTTTTTGTTTCAAATATACTGGACAGAAACATTTTAAGGAAATGCCTGAATAAAATATTGGACATAAAAATGTAGATGAATTATGTTGCTAGGACAAAACAGCTTGTATATGCATCAGGTGATTGTGCTGACTTATAACTGCAATTATGGGAGTTCCAATTGCCATCATTAGGCGAATCCTTCTCCTGCTGGCTTCTCCATTGATTTTACCTGTTGGAAACCAGCAATGAAGGGTACTAATGACATGAAAGCAGGATATTGAGGCTGTCATAATTGCAAAGTCTTTTGCCACCTGAATCATGATTATGCGACTGTGGGGATGCTACAATGGTCACAACTATGAGAAGTCTTTTTGTTAAGTGCCATCATAACTTTGAATGGTTGCTGAATGAGTAATTGAATTAAATGTGGACTATCTATACATCTTTCATTTAGCATTAGTGACTGATTGTCAGCCTTTCAAATACACCAGACAGGAAACATGACCAGATGAGCCAATTCTACTATATTGTAAGGCTATATTAACAAAACTTTGTGCGTCTGTACAAATTCCCCACCATCTCTTTTATAGTCTCAGAGGTTAAGGAGCTTCCTTTCTGAGTTTCTTTTTCTTCCCATTATGCAGCTATGCCTTCTCTTAACCAGGCAGCTTCTCTTCCCCCTTCTCCCAGATCCTTCCTACGTCCCATTAGTTTGACTGACTTAATGGTGGAACTCAGAAGAAATGACATTTCTTCTCCCGTACATGTGTAATCTGTACTATAGTCCACAGAACTCCTCCCAAAAATCTGAGGTAGGACATTTACAGATCAGTAAGTACAAACAAAAGTGTATTCCTAAAAGAAGCAAAATTTTCAAACACATTTCTGACTTAGCCTATCAAAACTCCCAAAGAAGTCAATATAATATTTAAAAATCAAGATACCTCAAGCATATCCTAGCAGTTTAACAAAGGAATGAATAATACACAGATTTCTCTAATAAATATCTAAATAGAATGAAAATTTGACATGCAATTCCATGTCACATTTATTAGGACAAGATGAATTAACTTTACTCTATACACGCACAGAGACACATTATTTCATATCAAGTGGAATTAGAATTAATTATGAACTCAGATACTTGGGAATTGAAACAAATGCTATCATGACTGAAAAGTGAATAAAATACATTGTTTTTATTTAAATGCCTTTAATATTTTCTTTACAGACTATCATGCACTCATCTTCTCTCTCTATTAACTATTTGTTTAAGAGCCTTACTTCCCATCTGAATCATCAAACAGTCGTAGACTTAATTTTTAAAAATTGTTTAGATAAATAAAAATTTGCAATTACTTGAATATAGGAGCGAAAACCCAGTGATGCTGTATCAATTGATAGCTGAAATTATTTCATCAATTCAGACAAAATAATGCAACAAAAATATGCTGCATCAGATGGGAGATTCCACAGAAAGTTGCGTAGAATAACAGGGCTAAGACTTCCAGATCTAAATGGCCAAGCAGATTAAATGGCCAATCAACCAGACCTTGTAGTAATAGTCAAGGACCAGAAGACCGCAAGTGGTGTTAGAAATAGCAGTGCCAAGTGACAGCAACATCAGGAAGAAGTATGAGAAGTTGGAGAAGTACCAGGGCCTGAAGTAGGAACAAGAGAGGATGTGGAAAGTAAAGGCCAAAGTGGTTTCAGTGACTCCTAAGCTGAGAGTGTCTCCAACAGATCCCAAGAACATCAGAACTGTGTCCAATGTCTGAGTGCAATGCTAGGAATAGCTAAGAAACTATGGAAAACTCTCAACACCCAGGCCTCTGGTAAAGAACCCAAGATTGAGGAAGCACATACCACTCGTATAGGATGAACAGGGATTTTTTATATAATATTCTAAGCATAATAAAAACAGAAACTAAAAATATAAAACTACAAAGATGGATAATAATTGAGTATAGACTGTTGAGGAGGAATTTATTTAATACTCAAGAGCAGGGGTCTCCAACCCCCGGTCTGTGGACTGGCATCAATCTGTGGCATGCCAACAACTGGGCCGCGCAAACAAGCAAAGTCCTATCCGTGGAATGCAGGCAGCGTGCAAAACCAGGCCCCCTCTGATCTGTAGAAAAACCTTTCTCCATGGAACTGGCTTTTGGTGCCTCAAAGGTTGCAATATTCACTTTAGTCTTGAACTACCCCAATAATTATATAAACAAATCAAATATTAAAAAGATATTATTGAGACTAAATGTTGTATAGAAAAGCTCAAACCTTTGAATTTATGGCATAATATGGATATTCAGATCGATCTAGTTTATTTAAAAAATGATTTCTCAAATAATGCCAAGATTCACTGTTATTCTATTCAAGGAACCATGTACTGATGAAACATACTGATGAATAGGAGCAGTGAATGGCCTTAGGAGAATTAATCCTTCATGTTCTGTTCCTCTATACATGCCAAGTACTGACTTTTGGTTTTGAATTAAATGCTATTTTCACAAATCTTAGGGCATATTTGTTTTCACAGAGGTTAATTAGCAACCAGCATTTGAAATCATATGTAATTATTTTGTTTGACCTATTCAAATTTAGCCTTAAGGCACCTAATCTGAAATTATATTATGATGCGGTAGCTTTAACATTGATTAGTGATTGGCTTAATTTAACAAATAAAAATATACTTTCTCTTGAGGGATGGGATTTACTATACGGATGGCACGCATATCTAATTTATGATAAAAAATTAGATCAGGTTTTTAAATCCCATATTTTAAGAAGTGCTTTACTGCGTGTCTGGAAGAAGTATTATTATAGGTTAAATTATAAAATACCATTTTGGGGGATTCCTGGACACGCGATAGAGGGGGTATCTAGGGGTGTGAACTTGGATAGGATTTCTTATAAGGAATTACTTAGATTGGTAGGGAAGGATTGGCAATTAAAAACTTTAGTTAAGTTAAAGCAAGAAAATATTGTACAGTCTTGGTTTCAGTATAACCAATTGTTGGTTAAGTGGAGCTTAGATCAAAAGGTTGGTATTACTTTAGGGGATGAGAATTTGTTAAAACAGATTAAAGATCAAATCGAGCCCACATAAAGAGAATTTATAATGTTTTAATAGAATTGGATTCTGAAATGGATTTAGTTAAAGATTGTATGATAAAATGGGCTCAAAATATTCAAGAACTGATTTCATTGGATACATGGGAGGTAATTTGGGTTAGAAATGTAAAATTTACCCAGGCTCAAAATTTAAGAGAAAATTTTTATAAAATGTTTTATAGGTGGCATTTGGATCCCAAAAAGCTGTCTTATATGTATCTCAATTTACAGCCCAAATGCTGGAGATGTGGTAGCTTGGATGCAACTTATTTTCATATTTGGTGGACTTGTAGAAATATAAAAGCTTTTTGGATTAAGATTTGGTGGAACATTCAAAAGATTTTTAAAAGAAAGATAAAGTTCATGCCACAACTATTTTTGTTGAGTGTTATTGTAGATTGTGATGCTAAAGAAACTAATTTGATGTTGAATTTTATAACAGCTGCAAGGTTATTAGTAGGGCAATATTGGAAGAAAGATTATTTGCCTACTATAGAAGTTTGGACGCTTAAGGTGTCAAATTTAGCAGAAATGGCAAAAATTTCTGCTTACTTGAAGGATCACTCACAAGAAAGATATATTTCGGTTTGGAGAAGATGGATAGATTATATTCAGAATAAATATGGGATTAAAAAGCTTCATTTAGCCTATGAGTAAACTTTAGAGTATTATTAATAGTTTTTTTAATTAGTTTTAGTATGGTTTAACAATATTGATTTGTTTATATTATTATGTTTATTTTTAATTTGTTTATATTTATGTTATAAGGGAATTAAAGTGCATTATGGACTTGGTTACTTGTATAGTTGGGTAATGTTTTTTTTAGAGTTTGATTGTTTATTTGTAACCTTGTATTCAGCTCTGGGAAGTGGGGGGGGAGGGGTGGGGGGTCTTGGGATGTATATTGTATAAAACTTTTCAATAAAAAAATTTAGTCAATGAATTTAAAATAACATCGTCAATTATTTGAAATGGAAATCTTTGAGTATGTGACAGAAAATGTTTCTTCTATTATTTTCTTTCTATTTGTCAATTTCAGCACTAAGGCTTATATTTTGTCTCTCATAATCAACTGGCACAGACAACATTTAACCTAACAGCTGTTAGACACAAGCAGCTTTATATTATACATATTTACAGTACCAGAAGAACAATATTTATCACACTTTGCCATTCTTATCAATATCAGGATCTTTATGACATTATGATACCTTATCTGAAATATAAAAATCTATCTTTTAATTCTAAATGTACTATTAGATGTGAACAGACTTACACAAAAGAAATAAAATCATCCTTTAAACTCTAAAATCCATTAATCAAACTTACTTTCTATAAAAAAGAACAATAGGCACAACTCCAAAACAAATAAACCAAAGAAGAAAACCCAAATAGAACAAAGCAAATACTGGTGGAACTATATTTGAGAATTTCCTAATCTTAAATATGTCATCATCTAATTTATTACCATTAAGTATTTTTCAAAACCTATTCTAATACCAAGTTCACTTCTTTTTAAATGGTAATGATGCCATATTGCAGCAAATGTACTATTAAATCTAAGGAGTTAATTCACACTTCCCTTTAGTAACAGAAGTTTACACTATTTTGTGCCATTGAGCACCCTCTGCTGGACTCTGCAGCCAAAATCAATCAAGAGATTCAATAGATACAGGCTGCATAAAATAATGTAAATTTATTTAAAAGCATCATACAGAGGAATCTTCAACGCAGTACAGTTTGTTTCTATGAGTTATGTAATAAAATATTGTAATGAAATCTAAATTCAAAGAGATTTATTTTTAGTATTCTTCTTTAACTAAGCAGCTATCTCAATACCGTATCCAACGTCTTGTTTTAAAACACAGTTTCTATGCATAGGAAATGCATAGAAAACCCTGGTTGAAGAAATCTGCTATCCTACCCAGTATAAATAACATTACTCAACCCTAGAGTGGCTCAGTTCCAAGGCTTAAAGGGGCATTGCTCAATTTACCTGAAAATAGCCCCACTTGTTTTCAGTGGATTTACACCCAGACAAAAATTTATTGGATTGCAAAATTGAAAGCAGAGTTCTAAACTTACTTACCAGAAACTTCCATGAACACAGTAAGATTTTTTTATTCTCCCCAAGGCTTAAGATTATACAATAAAAATGATTTGCAATTCCTTGTAGTGTTGAAATTTTATAATTCTGTTAGTGATCACAACAAAGTCATCATTCTTGTTTATTAATTTTGAAAGCCCTATTTTGATCAAACATGTTTGCATAATCCTACAATTTTCAGATAGGATGACAAACAGCAAACTGGATGGATTCTATTATAGCAGCAATAGTCGTATTACTGGAAGATCACGTTGAGAATAAGCTATCCTGGAGAAAATCTATTTATGTGGTTGCTGACACTAATTTGACCACATATAATCTATCAATCAATCAATCATCAATCAATCCAATCATAATTTTCAGAAAACAATTGGAACAGTTGATGCTAGGACTGAATGGAAGTCTAAGTTATAGTAGTGAACTATTTGTGCATATCTACAAAAATAATGTATGCCAACAGTTAGATCTGTAAATAATTAACCCCTAAATAGATTCCCTAAACAGTTAAATTCTCTAAATAGGTGCATAACTCTCATTCTCAGTTATTAAAATTAGTCATTAAACTATAGTCAAATAAGAATTTTGTAGGCTTCTCTTCTTTAATGAAAATTCACATGCTGAAATAACTGCAACTTGGTCTTCTGTATGATAATGTCCTTTTACTATTTCAATATCATTTTCATTTTTATTTTTATTTTATAGATTGTCATAAAAACATCAATAGTAAACAATGGAAAGCATAAAAGATGGAGACTATGTAAGAATATACAGTAGAAGCTGCTTTGCAAATTTTTCAGGATTAAGAAAATCATTGATTTTTAAAATACATGTATTAATATTTAAAGTATGAATTCTATTCATTTCTCTCATGCTTAGCTCTAGAGGTCTGACATGTTTTTTTTTTTGTTTTCACAGACAAAAAAAAATCTGAGCTAATATATATGACAACCTTTCACAGTTTCACAGAAATACAGCAACTCCCAGACTTCTTAGCTAGTGGACATGTTGGATGGGAATTCAGGGAGTTGTCATCACAATGCATTTAAGATTGCCAGGTGAGGAAAAGCTAATCTATGAAAAACAAGTGCCAGCTTCTGTAAGCATCAGTAACTTTCCATAATAAGCCCCAACAAATTGCTCTGTAGTTACAACTGTTTAATTTTCAATATAAAACCATGAAGCACATTGCTTCAATTACCAGTGTATCATGTCTTCTTTTTATTTCAGAAATCATTAGGTTGAGTCTGGGACAATTTTGCAGACCGGCTGGATCAAGATATTCTGCTGCCTAGAACAATCCTAATACTTCTTGATTATAGTCAGCACTTCAGTTCAACTGCCTCCTGGAGTCAATTGTTTTACTTTCTTGTATAGCTGCCATTTGAGTTTTACCAAACTCATAACTGAAGAAAACAACCCATATTTCATATTTGTGAATGTTTGAAAGCATTTTGTGATTATAGCAATGCTTTAGATCAGGACCCTCAAATGTGCTTCGTGGACTGCACAAATGACCTGCCCCCAGGTCATTTTTAGCAGCCCACAACAATGCTGGGCAGTAGGTCACAGGACATTTTGCTCAGTTATACAGTGGAAGGTCAGCTGTTGGGGGTAGAGTGACAGCTTGCCAATCACAGCCAGGTCCTGGGAGGAAGGTGTGGCTCTGAGTCATGGAGCTACAATGCTCCTGGCTTGCACTCTATCATGGCTGAGACTGGGATGGGTCTTCCTTACTGCAACCTTGAATGAACAGGTAGTTCTATTAATGGTCCAGAGGTATCTGGTATGTGGGGACCACTGAAGGCAGAACAACGGTTTAAATTTATGACACTGGAGACTTTTGTGACAGTTTATGTGTGTACGTATGTGTGGGGGTATTGCAGTCTTGCATCTCTCCATCTAGTAAGCTAATTCTCATGCAAGATTTATTCTGATGTGAGTTTGAGACCACAGATGGATATAAACTTGAATAAAGCTGAAAAAGCATGGTCTTACTGTTCCTTTTCTTAAAGTAAGTCATATGATCCTCCTAGGAATCTTAAAAGCCTGGACTTATTTCATAGGAATATTTATTCAAACATTGAGCCATAATTTGTTTATATGTTTAGTGTTTCATTATTTTACTTAAATTTGATATAGAGCAGTACTTGTAGCGCTGAATGTTTAGTTTCTGCATTATCTCATCTTTAAAACAAATAATAATACAGCCACTTTCATTAAACAGAATGAAAAATATTTAACAAGCACAAATAGCTTCCTGGACTTATCCCCAAAATACCTCCTCTTCAAGCTAGTTTTTGATACAGAGATTCATACAGACAAAGCACTTTGAAGTAGAGTTTGGGAAACATACTTCTGATCCACATTTTTATGCAAATTTACTAAATACAGGAAGGGAAATTCAGTTGTACTCTAAATATTTATGTTTCTGAAATGTGAAATGCTATTCTCCAATAAAGACATGTACAAAAATGTATACATTTGGAAAAAGTATACAGAACAATGAATATTTTAGTAAAAGAAATGCTTTCCTGTGTAAGAAAAATATATATTAAGAAAAGCGCATTATAAAATGTATATGAATATTTGTACTGATTTTTTTAAAAAGGCACTTATATGTAGTTATTATATATTTACTCTATGGCCACCCATTTCACAGAGCATGACTCTGAGTGGCATACAAACAACCATAAAACAATTTTTAAGAAATTCAAAATGCACAAAAAATTAATCTTATTATAAAAAGCTAAGAGACAGCATCAGATTAACAATGGAGCCACCTAATCAAATTACCATTCACTTGTGATCCCCAGGCCTGTTGACACAACCAAGTTTTAGGGAACTGGAGAGATGGATCCAATGTCATCGCAGGGGAAAGATGTTCCAAGGGGAAGCGGGTGGGGGATGCCATAGCAGAAAAGGCTTGTCTTCTAAATCCCATCAGATGTAACTCTTTAACAGATGGGCTTGCAGCATAGCTCTACTGCCAGACCTGATAGCAGATGTAATTGAAGGTGGTCCTTCAAATAATGCAGCCCTGTGCCATGAAGAGCTTTAAAAGTCACCTTCAGCATCTTGAATTGGATCCAGAAGCAAACTGGCAACCAATGCAGGTCATGGAGCAGAGGTGTAATGGGCTCTAGGGACACACATAACTGCCCAAGCTGCTGCATTCTGTACTAGCTGAAGCTTCCAGATACTCTTCAAGGGCAGGCCCAAGTAATGTGCATTACAGAAGTCCACCCAGGAGATGAGCAGGTATTAACGACCATGAGCAGGGCTCCCCAATTCAGGAACAGATGCAACTGGCACAAAACATGAAGCTATGCAAAGGCCCTCCTAGCCACACCTACCATTTGCTCTTTGAGCAGGAAGGCCTCCAAGTTGCCCGCATTTGATATCAAAGTGCAACCCCATCTAGGACCAAAGATGGCATAGTCCCAGAATCAGCAGACCTCAAAGCCCAGAGCCACTGAGTCTTGCCAGAATTCAATTGAAGCTTGTTATTTCCCATTCTGACCCCACCAACTGCAGGCACAGGGATAAGATAGCATTGCTTAATTTGCCAGGGACAGAGATGTATAACTGAGTATCATAAGCACACTTTTTTAATTTCAAACATTTATATAACCACCCATCTTACACCAAACTCTGGGTGTTAAACTATGACAGTTTTAAATCAACAGAATGAGTTCCAAACAGAAATTTGAACCTAAAATCAACTGCTAGTTCAATACTTTTTCAGTCAACCTATATGGTGGAGATGGAGAACAAGTTGCTCTCCAGAAACAAGTAGCTTGTGTTAAACAATGGTAATTGGGATTTGAGTTTCTGTCACTAAGTAATGGAGTCATAAATCACAAGGTGAGTTGACTGTGCTACTTACTGATACCAGTTCCAAAAGTCTCCTGTTTACAGTTATTAAACAAATTACCACACGTTGTTTAATGAGGATCTCATGTAACTGTGACTTCTGACTTCCTGCTGGCTTCTTCATTGACTTTGCTTGTGGGAAGCCAGCAAGGAAGCTTGCAAATCGTGATCACATGACAGTAGGATGCTGCAATGACTGGAAATTTAGGCTGGTTATTGAGTGCCCAACTTGAGATCATGTGATTATGGGGGCACTGTGACTCCTAGAACTTCTAGGACTGGTCATAAGTACTGCTTATTAATTTGTCATAGGTTTGAATGGTCACTGAATTAGTGGTTATTAATCATGGACTGCTGATATTATTAAGGAAATAACAAATACAATTTAGGCCATTTTCAGTTTACAATTTAGCTGTACTATTGCAATACAATTAAAATACAATATATTATATAAAATATACAATAAATTCAAGTCTTGGCTATATGCCCTAGTTTACTTCTAAAACAATTATGGTCTCCTGCTTGATATACACCCGTTCTTTCTACTTGGCTTGGACAGACTTTTTCTTGGATCAGTGACCCAAGCTTCATTTTCTCTTCCATTTCTTTTGAGGAATCACTCAAAGCAATTGCTGTTATGTGTTGGAACACTCATACAATAACCTTGAAAATGCACCATCAGTTTTCAGGTCAGCTTGATTTGAATACAATTTAGGCCATTTTCAGTTTACAATTTAGCTGTACTATTGCAATACAATTAAAATACAATATATTATATAAAATATACAATAAACTTCAAGTCTTGGCTATATGCCCTAGTTTACTTCTAAAACAATTATGGTCTCCTGCTTGATATACACCCGTTCTTTCTACTTGGCTTGGACAGACTTTTTCTTGGATCAGTGACCCAAGCTTCATTTTCTCTTCCATTTCTTTTGAGGAATCACTCAAAGCAATTGCTGTTATGTGTTGGAACACTCATACAATAACCTTGAAAATGCACCATCAGTTTTCAGGTCAGCTTGATTTGAGCCCTGCTGGGCTTGTCATGCCACAAGCCATTTGAACAGGCTCCGGAATTTTTTTTGTTCCACAAATATATTAGCTTAGTCTGAAAATTAAATAAAATGTTAATTGGTGGGCTGAATTGAATAAAGTTGATTTTATATGCAAGAATGAGATTTCTACACAATTCTACACATTTAAAAATTACAGTAAGGATGGATAGTCATAGGCTCTCTTTGCTCCCAATAATATCCTGTGTAGAATTAAGAAAAAAATATTCTCAGCAAGTTTCTGCAATGCTTTCGCATTCCAAAATAAGCAAAGAGAGACTAAAGCAATTTAATCTCACAGCAAGAAAGGAAACCAGCTGTAAAAATCCAGAGCGTAATATGAATATCCCTACTGGCAAGCTTTAAATATAACAAAAAAGTTGCATTTAAAGTGTCTCATTTTCACTGAATATTGCAAATGCATATAATCCATGTAGACAGTCTTTTGCTAAGAAGATATGCATCCATTTAAAAAAATTATAATTCTACAAAAAATAGTTTGAAGACTGTCAAAACGTAAAACAGTGAGTTAATTTTTTTCTTTATAATATTACAGGGTCGTAAAAAGAAAAAAAAATATCCTTTTTCTTTTTAAATCATATTTATAAAAATGCTGTAGCATATATATTCATGTACTCTAATATTTTTTGACCCATCAAATGGGTCAAATACAAACTATACCAGGACATTAGTTTAACTAATCAAGAGACTGAATAAACTATGACGCATTCCCATATTGAGGAACAGATGCAGGCTACCTGAATCTCATAAATCAAAGTTAAGCAATTATTATCAGAGCTAATAACTTCAAAGATGATGGTAGACTGACTGGAACCTATTTTTGATGAGGATTTTTTAATGGCAACATACATTTTGGATATGCTAATGAGAGATGAAGTGCAAGTCCTGTGAAACTGCTTAAATCTGACATCAAATCTGACTGTCCAAGAAGATAGTCTCTGCTTTTCCATAAAGTGCAGCAGGAGGGGACTCAGAAGCGATCATTTTCTTCACTCCTGAGTTTTAGAAAGCTTTTTAAAAATTTGGCTATTTAAAGCAGGGGTGTCAAACTGCCAGCCCATGGGCTGGTTTCATCATACTGGAGCTGCGCCCACCCCATTGCCGGCAATGGCAAAATAGTCCCGATATGTCTCGTGATGTCGTGAGTTTGACATGTTTGATTTAAAGGAAAACTCAGGAACGGAGGAGCTGGTTGATTGGTTAGAATGACTGAGGTGGCT
The DNA here is from genome assembly GCF_016545835.1 of Crotalus tigris. Taxonomy (NCBI): domain Eukaryota; kingdom Metazoa; phylum Chordata; class Lepidosauria; order Squamata; family Viperidae; genus Crotalus; species Crotalus tigris. The sequence continues at coordinate 4,299,930 of NW_024100678.1, forward strand.
TGTATTGCATTGCTTTACTGTGTTATTAGTTTAGAGACAAAAGGTTGATGCTACATAAATAAATAAATAATAAATAAAACTGATCTTTAGAGCTGGACTCTGCAGAATTCTTTCATTCTTGTGGCTTGCTACTTTGGTATTTTTTCATACAAGGACTCAGAGAATTACTAGACTCTGTGCCATTTGCAACTTCCAAAGGCCCATATTCATTAAGAGTATATTATAATCACCTAAATGGGAAGTGACTAAGGTGTGAGTGACCAGGGTTTCCCAATCCAGAATGGATGCAATTGGTGTACAAAATGAACCCATGCAAAAATCCATTTTCTTTAATAAATTATATTAATTATAGTTGTACTTTTTTGACTTCCTGAATGCCTGAATTTAATAACCAACAAGGTTTGTCTCCTAAAGTACTCACTGGGAAGGCCTTGACATTACAATTTTTACACGTGCAGATGAAATCCATTTCTAGCTCTAGTATCTACTAGCATGTCTCGGATTCTTCCCTATTTCATTTTGTGGCATGCAAATTTGAAAGAAAAAGACACATGAGTTACTTAATTGGAGGAAGGGAGGGGGAGAGAGAGAGAAAGGGAGAGATGAAAGTTCACCTGCTGTTATGCTTCTCAATGATCATGGTCATTGGATTGGTGTCTGAATGCAGAAGATAATAGCACGAGCAATTAAATATACTTTTTTTTCCTCAACAAATTTGGAATGACTGAGCAGAATATGGAAATTATACCTAACCTTAATAGAGATATAAATATGGCATTGTTTATTCAGTGACAATTGCAAAGATTATGCTTCCCTTCAAAATAGGCAAAATAACACTGGTAGATTTTTCGTTATCAGTTCCCTCATGATATATTTTTATTTAACATTTGTTAAAAGAAAATTCTTGCCATTTAGTGCATCAAATTAAAACTCATAAACTCATAAGATTCATTGTGCCACTTCCAAAAGAAAGGATCGGATTTTAACTAATAGTATACTAATGCCCAAAAACAGATGTAGAGAATAATACATGAATATATAGTTTATCACTAGGGTTTGTCAATTACATTGTATCATATACTGATACTGTTCAAAGAAGTAACAAATCTTTATTTTACTTAAAACTATGAATACTTTTCAAAATAAAAAAATAATTCCTCAGTCTTAATTGATTTCTATTTAAAATATTCCCACATTTTTTGAATATTAGAATATATTTACTAATATTAAGAAGAATTAAAAGTATCCAGAAAATGAAGGGCTTTCTTTCACTGCAAGTGTTCAAGAAAATACTTCAGAGCTATTGTTTTGGATGTTTTAATTTAGATTCTCGTTCTGATCAGGGGTTAAACTTTAAAATCTCAGTAATGATCTCTTCCAGATACATGATTTTTTTATTTGTACTCTACTGAGAACTGATCTAAAATATCAGCAGTAATCCTTCCACAACCTTGAAGTGGGATTTTTTTCTTTTAATTTATATTGTATTCTTGAAGTGTAGTAGTGAATCTTGTGAATTATCATAATTATTTCTTCAACTGAAGGAATCATTTTTCTTGTATGAATGCAATGGAGGTCATAATTACTGTAAATCTCTCAAAGGCTAGGTCTGGATAATATCCTTAATGGGAGAACTGTCTGGAAGCTACTTATCTTATTCTAAATTCCTTGGAAGGAAAGTCAAGGAGATAGGATAATGAATAAATAAATGCTTTTTTTCTTTGCATTCAGAATCCAAGAAAAAAGTAAATCAACAGAGATTTTATTTGCAGAAAATATTCCCTAATATTACATCTACTTTAGCTACATCAAAGTCACAAGGATACTAGGTTTATTTTCCTCTTTTCAAAGTATACTTTTTCACTTCAAAGGAAATCACAAAGCAGCCTATTTTTTAAAAGAACACCTATAACAGCATTTTGGGCTACTGGGAATTACAGGATATGTGAAATACAACATGGCTCTTTCAGTATATCACAGCTCTAGTGCTGCTGTAAATATTCTCAACCAAATTGTAACTCCATAAAACAGCAATTTGAGGAACAGACATTTAAAGTAACATACTAAAGCTACCCAAGTGAAAAAGATTCTTCCAATTATTTTTCAAATATGCATTCATGTATAAGAAATGTAATAATACAGATCCAGGTGTATAAAATATAATCCCTACTTTTAATTCTAGCTGGAGTAGCAGATTTTCTGTTGTATGGAAATCACAGAATCGGGCATCTTTCCCAGTGGTGCAGTTGAAGCCCCGTTACATGATACATAGTGAAGGATTGATAGAGTTCTGTCTATGCTATTGAAATGGTGTCTTAACCTGGCAGGCATAAACTAAAGGTTGCTCATGATTGCCCACTCAGGAAAAGGGGGTAAAATGGAAAAAGGCAGCTTTAAGGTCTTGTTGACCAGACTAAATTAATTTACCTAGGCATCACAATATAATCCTTTCTTAAAAATAGTGTTTTGAAATACAATCACAAATACTGTACAAACAGTATGGAAATACTTTATTTTATTTCTGATTTTGCACTGATTCCAACATACAGGCTCTGAGAAGACAGGATTTTTCTATCTTTACTTGTCTTGTACTTTAGAAAGACTGAAGAATAAAGCATATATGGCTGCTAATAGTATATGGTAGTTACAATTTTAGTTAACAATGACTTTAATCAGAAGCATTACAGTGCAGTGGAGGTAGAGAAATAGGTAATGATCACATTACACAAGGAGAGAGAATTTTCTTTGTCTAGCCATCATCTCATAAAACATACCTATTTTGTAAACAAGAATTTTACAAAAAAATGTCTTCAACCAATGCCAGTGGAAGATGTTTTCCTAACTATGAAGAAAAAAAGTAGTGATGGGAGAGTTTTAGAAAACACGACTGCCTGTTCTACCATTTATTAATTTATAGTAAATGAAGATATGATCCACGTGAAATTTTTGGACTAAAAATGGCAATGTGAGTTACATTAATTAAAGTTAGTATCCAGATTAGCATTCAGATAAACAGATGACTATTTATTTACAAATAAATCCTAATGAATTCAAAAGGGTATATAATTTATAATTTCAGATAAGCATGTCTCAGGGCTCCATTTATGGCAAGAGAACTGCAGATATTTTTGTTTTTCTGTAGCCAAACTGCAGCTGACTCTCTTTTTATAAATGTGTTATAAAAATAAAGATTTGAATTTGTACTCTTTCCATATCCCAAACACATTCTTGAAAGATTTAACAGAACACCCATCTTTCAGGATTCCAAAATTGTTACCTTTGTAGTTGTTTTCTTTTCAGTTACAGGGAAAAAGACTGCCCAGATGAAGATATTTTTACAAGTGATTGTCATATCAGAAAATACATTTAAAAACAAAGTAAAACAATATATGAAATGTGTGTATTACACCAATACAGAACTCTTATTTCTGTGTATTTTCCCATTCAGGTTGACATGTAGATTTTATTTCTATGATTAGCTTTGATTTGTAATCATGGTTTGTGTGGAAGGGAGGTTCCTACTACACTTATATTTGCAACTTGGGGGGAAAAAATCGGGCAATTAGGGGAAAGAATATTTCAATTTTAATATCTGATAGAATTTTAGTTTAATTGGCTTCTGAACACAATAATGTAGGATTGAATTGAAAGGATTGAAATGTTTATCTATGATGACTTTTCCACTGATATGGTAATGAAGTTCTAATTGCGTATTTTAAGCCTTTTCCAGGCAGATCCAAATCTTCCTAAAACCCTTCTGTAAGATTCCCAGTGAGCTTTTTAAACAAGTGAGACATCTTGTTCCTGGAGTAGTTTTGATTTCAGAATCTTGGGCTTTTTAATCCAATCCAATCTGCCCCCCAAAAATGCCCACACGTATAAAGGAAAGCACTGCTCTTATGTGTGGAGTAGAAGAATATTTAGAGGGCATTTGTCAGAGGGCTGTAATTTTAATGGGTCCACCTAATTTTTAGACATATCTCTCCAGTAGAGCATCAATGACTTATTACATGACTTCTCTTTCCAGGGCAGGCAAATAGTCCTTGCTGGCAATTGTGTATTTGGGGCACCATATACTTGCTTTCCATCTCTGTAGACTCTTGCATTTGCTTCAGTCTCTTATTTCTACTCTTTGTGGTTCTACTTCCTCTTTACACTTTTCTTTTAATGTATTTATTCCTGAAGTAATGGCCCAACTCACCCTTAACATTTCACATGAATTGCTTACAAATAGACTCCAGTAACTGAAACTAGCTCTAGCCAATGCTTGCTTGTCTATTGCATTGTGTCACAAATAGGTCCTTTTACTGTTTCTCCAAGCTAAGCCAATTTTCTGCCTCTGACGTGGGCTTTGATACTGCATTCACTTCTAACTGAAAACTACAATCTGGAGTTACCTATAACCCCATGAATGACAATGAAGAAATCCTCATTCAAAGTATCATGTGTATGTCTTATTCAGCGCCTTTTGGCAATAGATTGTGATTAAGAAACACAGATTTGAGAAACACAGTTTTAGGTTCTTACAATATTTGACAGTGTTTGTTCTGCCATTAGACATAATTACAGTTGTTGAATTTAAATGATTTCATATCTGTTTTTTCTCTGTCATTGTCTTGCCATTTATACCCAAGTTTGTGTTTTTTAAAAGTGAATAAATAGCAGCACTAGTTTATCCAGAGTGGACAGGCAAAAGTGCAAATGAATCTTTTCAGGTCTTCTGTATCTTTAATTAAATGTTTACTGATTGCAGAATCTGCTTATTTTATTGTCTCTTGTTGAGAACTGAGGTGGACCTAAATAACTAGCATTTAGGAACTGTCTGGTGATCACTCTGTAAAATAATTTGCCTGATTACACCTTATCAGCTATTTGTTATTTGTGATATACAAATTTATTTATGCTTTTCACTTTTATTTTTCAATTTAAATAATAAATAAAACTACTTTGATAAAAATGAAATGTAAAATCTAATAAAATTGTCTGTTTTCAGCATGTTATAACAGGTGACAACCTTTACAGATGTAAGACACTACGTGTGGCATCTTAATATTCTTTGTCCAGGAAAACACAGATGTTCCATTTCTAACATGATTGGCAGTTTATACATTTCTACCTTACTGGTCTTATCTTCCATTTTTTACAGTGCTGAATTGATCAATTATGTTTGAAATGATATTATTCCTAGAAATTATGTTTTTAAAATCCAGTTAAAGATAAATTGGCTACTAAAGATACTTTACATTTTTATTCTGTTCCTATTACTCTGCTTTTGATCCTTTTCCCTCAATTTAATTTTTCTATAATCTAATCATCACCATTATCATCTGCATAGGTAAACATGGTAAGAAATAATATCATGAGTACAAAATACTATTTTTTATAACATGATTAATAATAGAAGTCAACATTCAGTGAATTTACTTTTCAAAACAAGAATAATATAGAAGCATGTAGAAGAGAAAATATAATTAAAATTATTGTTGTAGAACACTTTATTTTCAAGTCATTCATATTTATATAATGCAGAACCCAATATATTTTGTATTCAGTTCTTGAATCTTTCTTATTCTTAATTCTCTGGCAATTGTACCTAATAGTGAGCACGGTTGTAAAATTTCATATAAAATTCTATATTTCTATATTGCTTCCCTTATTTAGTTACATACTCATTACATTCATCTACATCAGTGGTTCTCAACCTTTTTAATGCTGCGACCCCCAACCGGTTGTAAGTCGAGGACTACTCAACCGGTCGTAAGTTGAGGACTATTCAACTGGTGCAGCACCGTTTGCAGAATGGGACTTTTGGCGGGCTCAGCAGGGCAGAGACAGCCTGGACAATTCCTATTGGCTTTTGAAAGCCAATAGAATTAGACTCTATTCAAGAGAGTCTATTCTATTGGCTTTCAAAAGCCAATAGAATAAAAGGGAGTAGCACAGCTAAGGAAAAGGGGGAAAAATGGTGGACTGCGTTGTTTGGCGACCCTCGTGAAATGGTCGTTCAATCCCAAATGGGGTCCCGACCCACAGGTTGAGAACCACTAATCTACATTATATAAAGCAAATTGCATAATTATATATAATCAATGGCTCTGTACTTTGACTTTTTTTGACTTTTTTTTTTTGACTTTCAGAGATGCTACAAAAAGATAAGAACACAAACATAATAATCTTAAAGATATTTACACAGCCCGCTTCTTAGCGTTCTCTTATCTGTAGAGGATACTTTTATTTACATCTTTGCTAGTTAATTAATATGCAATGGTACTAAACACCAACATATGAAGATTAATAACAAGATACAGTTTTGTCAGGTTTTTTTTATGACCGTTATCTGACTTTTATTTTGACTTTCAGATTTTACTCCCTTGGGTTCTCCTTGGATGTAGGAGTCTTAATTCCACCAGAAGAAAGTTCCCAGGTAAGGCTGTAGGCAGATAGGCCATATCTTTTGGTAAAATACTGTAGTTGATTGATAGAGTATGCAGAACCTAGATTCAACAAATTGCTTTTCCAGAGAGAGCTGAGAAAAAATATCTGTGAAAATGACAAATTGTTCCTAGGCGCAATAAACAATACTAAATTGTATATTTTATAACTTCTCAATATATGCTTTAGCTTCCCTTGAATTATTTCTGGATAGTGAACTGGTCAATTGAAAGCAATTTTATTCAGCCTCAAATAATTATTATCACCAGATATTGATCTTTACCCTGTGCAGTAGCCATTCATTAAGAGTAGACCTCCGATTCCCTTGTGCTTCCAAATTTACTTGAAAAAACAAATATCTTTGGATAACTAGGTTACATCAGATAAATAAGACAGCTTCCTGCCAATTTCATTTAATGAGATAGATAATTTTATTTATTTGTGTCCTGCATTTATTATTTTTACAAATAACTCAAGGCAATAAATATATCCAACATATCTTCCTCCTCCTATTTTCCCCACAACAACCTTGTGAGTTGAGTTGGACTGAGAGAGGATGACCGGCCCAAGGTCACCCAGCCAGTTTTTCATGGCTAAGCTGGGACTTGAACTCACAGTCTTCTGCTTTCTAGCCTGGTGCCTTAACCACTAGAATAAATTGGCTCTCAATAATCCATTCTTTTTAGTTTGAATTTGGCAACACTTATGTATCATATTGATGAATACATTGGCTCTGAAATATATTGTCACATTTCATTTTTTAAAAGGCCTATTTTTACAAATTGTCTCAGAAATGATATATATATTCTTTGAAGGCAGGAATATGCCATCTATTGCCTAATATATAAAATATTTATCCATACAGCACTTGCATTTCACTCATTAGAATTCTTTTCTAATCAATGATTCATAAACAATATGGTACTTATTGAACTAGAAATAAAATCATATCCATAAATGCAATAATAGAGATTAAACTCTATAAATACTGACCTTGTTTCTTTCAACCCTTCTTTCTGAATTACTTCCAATATTTGCTTTGCAGTCATTGGTGAATTGGGATGCTTTTCCAGTGCCTAAAAAGAAAATTTGCAAAAGAAGGTATAGTTATCGATTTACAGTTTAATTATTGTGGTATTATGTATTTAATAGGTTTTTTTAAAAAAAATGAAAATCTCTACATTTTCTGTTAATCACTATAAAAGTAATCGCAGCTTACAGCAGAGTTAGATTGTTAAATCTAACTATTTGTATCTTTTATTATTTAATATTATTTAATTAAATTTAAATAATTAAATTTATTCATTAAATGTTAAATATTATTTAACAATTTATTTTCATATCACTGTATCATTTTCTTTTTCGTTGTTTATTCTACTGTTCCTTTATAATTGTTATATTTGCACTTCTTTTCATTTCTCGATTTTTATTGTTATAAGCCACCTAGAGTAGCCCCACAGTGAGATAGGTGGCAAATAAATTTAAATAATAAATAAATAAATAGGGGAAGCATCTTAATGGATTGCACAGAAAGATTCTTCACACAGCAGATAATAAAATATGAAATTTATTTATCATTACAAGACACAATTTATATTATTTATATTTATAACATAATATATATTACCAAATTCAATAATTTATCTATATTTATGTTTTATATAAATATAAAATATTTATATTTATCTATTTCTATATATGAGTAAAAATAATTCAGTCCTGAAATATACATTCAGGACATACAACATATAAGGCAGTCTTTGACTGCATTATTTCTCATTCGACATTCCAGGGATGGATAGACGGATGGAAAGGAGGAGGGGGGGAACCCTGAGCACCCTTCCCAGGCCATGCCATCACTCTCTTCACACTTCCCTAACTTGTGCTGCTGGAAATCTGAATTTCTTTTTTGAAAATCACTTCCTATTTTGGATTCTGAAGTCATTTTAACATATTTTAGTGACAGAATGTGAAATAAGGTAACAAGCAGTGGTGAGCTGAAGCCTGCTCCTACCAGCTCACAAGAACCAATTATTAAATTTCCTAGAATTTTGCAGATTAATTGAAAGCAAAGCTGACTTGGTAAGATTATTATGAGAGTTTAGAGCAAGGCTTATCAGTCGCCTAATGGTGAAGCAACAACAATGGAGCATACCACTAGCTGTAGAAAATACATGGGATTTCCCTGCTTATGCTTCTTGATACTGGGCTAGATTAGTAGCAGATTTCCCCAGAGTTATAGTACTCAGAGATGCTGGGTGTAAAGTTTGAAGTAGCTTGCAAATTCATGGTCACCATGGACCTCACCCAAATTATTGAGGGTCTGACTCACAGTGGTGACTGTTATGTTGTATATATTTTTGTCTTTGGACAGAGATGTGGTCTGAAGTTGGGGGATGTTACAGTACTTCTCACAGATTGATCATTCTGATTGCTTTTTGAACATTCCATAGCTACTCCCTTTGACAGGACCCATTTGATTCCTTTGCTCCAGGCACCTGAAGGACTCTACAGTTTCAGAGGGCACTTGGGGAGGTTTCTCAAGATAAGGTACATGGTTCAACTGGGGTCTTAAGTCACTTCTTGTAATGAGTAAGCAGAGGCAGACTTGGGTCAGCTTGTTTCTAAGACCTCTCTACACATAGTTTCTGGAAGATCCTCAAAGGAACTTTGGGAGATGAAACAGCAGATAACTAGAGTATCCTTGGAAGAAGACAAAGAAAGAATCTTACCAAACACAAGAGGCTTTGTTAAGGTCCGCATCGTGATAAAAGCAGCAAAATATAGCTATTTTTTCCATTCAGATTGCATCTATGGATTGCCATCCAGTGACCTTCTTCACATGAGTTCTAAAGATCTTTCTTCCCTCCTTGTCAAGAAGACTTGTGAGCCTCTCTTGAGTGATCGCTTTTGGTTGTTGAATTAACTCTGATGTGATGTTTTATTATATTGGCATATATTTTAATGTTTGTATTTGCTGATTTTATTCTTTGTGTATCTGTCCTGAGATGCATATTGATTGGACAGCTATATTAAATATAAATAAACAAACCTTGTCCATGAACCTATATTTAATATTAATGCATTCAAACAACATACATGCTCTGTATGAGAAGAGCAAATTTAATTGAGGCTTGCAAAGCACATTCTCATAATGGATCATAAATCATTAATGATTTAGTAATGTAATTATTAGATTACTAATATATCCAGTCTTACTAATACAAAGTAACATGAGCCAAGTGATATTCATATAATTTTAAATCATATGTTTTGGATTCTAAGGATCTGATATTCAGTCTGTAGTGTCTCTTTTTCTTTCTTTAAAAAAAGAATTGCAATTCACTGTAAAGTGCTTCACTTGAGAATCTGAATAATTGTTGTTTCCACCTCCTTGAGCAGAGAAAACATGTTTTTCTTTCACAGAGAAGGAGTAAAAAAATCCTTCATTCTCTCCCTCACTCCTTTTTGCATGAAGAGAGGACTGCAGGATAGTGAGGATTCAAGGGCAAGTCATCATATTTTTGAGCTCATCTCAAAATATGAATTTGTTTGATGATGGTGATGAAGATGATGTTGGAAGGGACCTTGGAGGTCTTCCAGTCCAACCACCTGCTCAGGCAGGAAACCCCATATCATTTCAGACAAATGGTTGTCCAGTCTCTTCTTAAAAACTTCCAGTGTTGGAACATTCACAATGTCTGGAGACAGGTTGTTCCACTGATTAACTGTTCTAAATGTCAGGAAATGTCTCCTTAGTTCTAGGTTGCTTCTCTCTTTGATTAGTTTCCATCCATTGCTTCTTGTCTTGCCTTCAGGTGCTTTGGAGACTAGCTTGACTCTCTCTTTTTTGTGGCAACCCCTGAGATATTGGAACACTACTATCATGTCCCCCCTCATCCTTCTCTTTATTAAACTAGACATACCCAATTCCAGCTACTGTTCCTTATATGTTTTAGCCTCCAGTCCCCTAATCATCTTTATAGCTCGTCTCTGTACTCTTTCTAGAGTCTCAACATCTTTTTTACATTGTGGTGACCAAAACTGGATGCAGTATTCCAAGTGTGGCCTTACCAAGGCATTGTAAAGTGGTATTAACACTTCACGTGATCTTGATTCTATCCCTCTGTTAATGCAGCCTAGCACTGTGTTGACTTTTTTGGCAGCTGCAGCATACTGCTGGCTCATATTTAAGTGCTTGTCCACTAGGACTCCAAGATCCCTCTCACAGTTACTACTACTGAGCAAGGTACCCCCTATACTATACCTGTACATTTGGTTTTTCTTGCCTAAATGTAGAACCTTACTTTTTTCACCATTGAATTTTATTTTGTTAGATAGCAAATTTTATTTTGTTAGATGTTCAAGTCTGTCAAGATCCTTCTGTATCCTATCTTCTGGAGTTTAGCTATTCCTCCCAGCTTGGTGTCATCTGCAAATTTGATGAGTTCCCCTTCTATCCCCTCATCCAAATCATTGATGAAGATGCTGAAGAGCACTGGGCCCAGAACAGAGCCCTGGGGCACCCAACTACACATTTCCCTCTATGTAGATGCAGGTCCATTGAGGAACACACACTGAGTACGGTCAGTCAGCCAGCTATGAATCTATCTGGTGATAATGCTGTCTAACCCACATTTTTCTATCTTATCAAGTAGTAGGGTGTGGTCTACTTTATCAAATGCCTTACTGAAGTCCAAATAAATTATATCCACAGCAGTCCTCTGGTCCACTAATTTTATCACTTGGTCAAAAAATGCAATACGATTTGTCTGGCATAATCTGTTTTTGACAAACTCATGTTGGCTTTTGGTAATGACTTTGTTTGTCTCTAGATGTTCGCTGATTCATTGCTTGATTATCTTTTCCAGAAACTTGATTATCTTTTCCAGAATCTTCCCAGGTATTAAGGTCAGACTGATAGATCTGTAGTTTCCTGGATCCATTTTTTTTCCTTTTTTGAAGATGGGAACTATATCAGCTCTTTTCCAGTCCTCTGTTAGTTCCCCAGTGCTTTAGGATCTTTGAAAGATATAGTTCAGTAGTTCTGAGATCACATCTGCCAGTTCCTTCAGAACCTTGGGGTATAATCCATCTGATCCTGGTGATTTGAACTTGTCTAGGGGGAACAGGGGCTCACTTATTATTTTCTTACCTATCTTAACGTGTTTTTAATCTGTTTTTTATGGTATTGTTTTTGATAGGTTGGACTGTTTTTTTTTCCCTTTGTGTAATGACGGATGCAAAAAACAAGTTAAGTAGTTCTGCTTTCTCCCTGTTGCTTGTTACCTTCTTGCCACTTTCTCCCACTAATGGACCAATCATTTCCTTAACTTTTTTCTTGTTTTGTTTTTCTTGTTTTTTAAGTTTTACAACTCTTAAAGTAGATTTATCTCAGCTTATTTTGGTAAAAGTGAAAATACCTGTAACTTAAGAAGTGCAATTCTTAGCAGTGATGCTTTGTATCTGAGATGGAAACATTGACAAAGTTTTCATAGATACTAAAGGAAACTATTTGACATTTTCTATAATGTTAGCCCTTCATGATCGACAAGATCAGGGGAAAAAAAAGAGTTTTAAGATTCTTACCTTATTGTATTGTATTATAACAGAATATTGAAAGCTGGACAAAGCCTTCTTTACTTCACGTTATACACAACACAATTAATGCAGAGTTGTTTTGAATTTCTTTCTCACACTTTTTCTTAACATGCAAATACCTTTTCTCTTAACAGTTTTCCATTCTCCTCCCTCATTTCTGAGTCAAACCTACATTCCATCATTCCGTCTAAGCCATCAGAGTCGCATTACCTTTCCTACATATAAAACAGATCAAGCAGTTCATAAAGGTTGATAAGCCTGAAATGGGAGATTGAGATGAAGTTCAAATGTGACCTCTTTTCCCTTTGATAGAAAACAAGGAATATTTTTCCTGATGGCTATTGTCTGGTAAATCCAAAAGTAGTTTAGGGGGACAGGACCTGTGTGAGCATTTTAGATGGAATTTCCCATGACCAGTTTAGATTCAGAAGACTCCAAGCTGAAAAACGCAGCTTGGGACATGCTGTATGTGTTCCAGGAAGAACAAGAGAGTGCTACATTGGAAGCCCTGAATGAACACTAGTCTCAGGAGGAGACTAGCAATCAAGCATCAGGGCTGACAGATCTAGGAAACATGCAAGTCAAGTAATGATGAGCCAGATTCAGGTCCTCCCTTTATCCCTAGAACACATCACATGGAATGTCAAGCAACACAAAGGTATTTACTGTGATTTCTTGCCTATCAAGGGCATTTCCTTGCTTGGTTGCTTACGCCACACTGGGCATTTTTAAGAATTATCATTGCTAGCAATCCTTTGTTGGAAACAATTGCTTTGTTTACTGAACTATGGATTTGTCTCTAGAACCTGTTGCCTGTAGAAATGCTACTCCTTTGAACCCAGGCTGGCTGACAACCCACATTTAGACTTCTGGACATCTGAACCATCACCTGATTATCCATCTGCTTCTCCCCTTGATTCTTTAGAACTCCTTGTAGGCAAGATTGTCCTCAATTTACAATAGTTCAACAGCACTGAAAAAAGTGACTTACAGTGGTGAGATTCAGCCAGTTCGCACCACTTTGGCAGAACGGTAGCTAATTTTTTGTTGCCCAGGCCCAGATATGGACTTCCGGAAGTGGCATCCACACAGAGAACCAGTTGTTCACATATTTGAATCCCACCACTGGTGACTTATGACTGTTTTTCTCACAACAGTTGCAGCATCCCCATGGTCATATGATCTATGTTTAGATATTTGGCAACTGGCTCATATTTATGACAGTTACAGTGTCCTGGGGTCATGTAATAACTTTTTGCAACTTCTGACAAGCAAAGTCAATGGAGAAGCCAGATTCATTTAACAACTGTGGCATCAACTTAACAACTCCAGTGAATCACTAAACAAATGGGGCAAGAAAGGTCATAAAATGAGACAAAACTCACTTAACAAATGTCTCACTTAGCAACAGATATTTTGGGCTCAATTGTAGTCATAAGTCGAGGACTACCTGTACTTTGATTAAAAGACTCTCTAGCTTTGTTTCTACTTTTGGATTTTTTGCTTAAAACGGAAAGAAATGAAATGAACTTTGGAATTTAATGACTATAATTATTTATGATTACAGAAAAACTGTATTATGGTTAATCTTAGATCAAAATATTACTGTATAGTTGTATCTGTACTGAAGAAAATTGAAAATTATTCTTTTTTCCCTTTTCCTGCACTCCCAATTTTGCTTTTGCCCTTTCTTTTTTTCTTTAAACTTTTTTTCCGTTTCCTTGTACTTTATCTTCTTTTGAAATTTAATAAAGTTTGAGGATAAAAGTCAATATAGTTAGAGAAATCCTTTCATTTCCAACTCACCTCTGCTCTAAACTTTCTATCAATGCAATTGGTCCAATATAGTCCAAATGTTGTAAGGAGCACTGTCCTTATACAATAGGGTCTCTCCATTACTACTTAGTTTTATATGGGTCTCTTTTTCCCCTGTATCTTATGAAATAGAAGACAATGTAGAATGTTCTATGTAGCAACAATGTTGGAATTCACTTAAAGGGAGAAATGATTTGCAAAATCAACCAGAAGAACTAACTGTATACCTACAACAAAAACTCTAAATTAGTTGTCCTATGTAATAATGAATTAGTATCCATGAAGGGAAAAACCTGTAAGAGTAGTTATTGAGTCTTTCCCTCCATGGAAGTTAATAGGTAAACCATTTTCCCAAATAGTTATGTTATTGCAATTACATTGATTTCTTTTTTTAACTGTCAAATCTACCTGCTAAATAATTTTATTTTGGAATTTTTCCCACATTCTGTTTTGTCAAGAAGAAGAAAATTATGTCTTTAAGTGACTAGTTTTCACTACCAGCCAATGGTTCTTAACTTGGGCTATAATTTCTGAACAAATTAGAGAGTGGATTACAATTTAGAGCAAAACCAGAGCTGACTAGGCCTACATAGGCAGGGCCAGAAGTACTATCAAATTCATCATCATGTTGGGAATTGCAGTATCATAAGATTTGAAAATCTCTGATCTAGGCAATAATTAACTGTTTAGCTACAGCTAAAGTCTCCAATCTCATCCACTTAGTTCTCTTCCTCCTTCACCCACTGATCCAATGAAGTGCTTACTGGGCCCTGATCATCTTATTTTCTAATCAGTCTTCATCCCCAACATCCCTGTCATTTCTGCAGCTCTACTTCACTTTACTTACTTTACCTTTAGCTATTCCATCATCTGCCAATTCCTTAGTCCTCCTCCTATCTTTTTGTTTCATGGTTTCATTGTAATGCACTGTAGTGACTAAAAGCATTTTTTTCCTTTTATTTCCCCTTTACTCTTAAATCATAAAATTATGAAACTATTAGTCATTAAGTCATCACATTTTAACATTGTCTTTTCTTTCTTTGGCACAGATCAATTTTTTTACTTTGCATTCAGAAACTAAATATGACAAATCAGGATTCTGAATTAGAGGCAAGTATAGCAAGAAACCTTTAGACATAAATATCCTTTTCCTAGCTGTCAGTGGTATTTTTGTTAAATGCATAATGGTTAGCTTTCTGACAAAAATCATCCATCAGATTATGACATTTATCTTCCTAAAGTAAGATAGAAAAAGCATCTGCAAGTTATTCCATTGTTTGATATGAGACATTAATGTAGTTTAAATCAGTTTCTACAGTCCACCAAATAAATAAATGTTTTGATGCATTTTCTATAGCTACTGATGGAAATTCTTATTGATAATATTACATTTTCTAGTAAAAGAATATTGGCCTTGTATCATCTATGCAGCTAAGCACATTTCATAGGCTGCTTTATTTATCACCAGAATAAAGGCCGTCAAAATGTGTCATCTGAATGAAGTCTGAAACATGATCCTATCTTCAGTTATTCTGTATCAATACAACATATGCCATAGCACATAAATATGGACGAAGCTGCA
Source organism: Crotalus tigris (assembly GCF_016545835.1). Taxonomy (NCBI): domain Eukaryota; kingdom Metazoa; phylum Chordata; class Lepidosauria; order Squamata; family Viperidae; genus Crotalus; species Crotalus tigris. Next base: position 4,315,360 of record NW_024100678.1, read on the forward strand.
TATTGGAAAGGAATCCACTTATACTCAAGTTATAGGAATCACTGAAATAATAATAAGCTTAAGGTGACATAAAAGAACTTACTGAGCAATGCAAGTGCACTCAGCATTATTCCAGTGCTGGAAGAAATATATCACATTCTAAGTCCTTCTGATAAGCTAAAAATAGGCTAAGCTGCATTTACTGGATAAGAAATTGTTCCTCAAAATAAATACCTGCAAACTGGGAGAGCACACTATCTTACTTTCATTGAAAAGAACTGAAGCCTCTGCTAAAACAAAGGGGCAAGTACAGACTCTAGTACTAAAACAAAAGTTCCTGCAAAGATTTAGTGGGCAAAAAGGAACAAGTGACAAAAGCATTAATCTTATGTTGCAACACAAACTCTGTCTCTTATGTACTAGCATTAGATGTCACAACACAAGGACAAAAGGAGCTAAACTTGTGCTGTGTTGTCACAGAATACATTTCATCATATTTATCTATCTAATTTATATAGATGCTCATCTCACAAGCAAGTGAATCTGGGCAGTGGAGTTAGGAATGAACATCACTGGTTGAAAAGGATGGATCTGACTGAATTAGTTGTATTTTAGTTGGGGCTTGGGTTTTTTCACTGTTGCTTTTCATTTCTAAGTTTAAATATTATTATACTTACATTTTGTTTCATGATCTAGCCCAAAATGGCATTACAGATAGTCCTCGGCTTACAATAGTTTGTTTAGTGACTGTTCAAAGTTACAACATGACAGCCAGAATTCTCCAACCTCTAAGAATAGCAGTAGCCTGCAAACTCACAGCCACATTCCACAGGAATTATCCAGAATCAAAGGCAAGATATAGAAGGATGAAAGAAACAATGTAATTTACAAAATCAGTGGTACCAATTGTAACCAATTCTACAAGGGAAAAAACATCACGTCAATTAGAAACGAGAATCCATGAATACCAGCTGGCAGTCAAACACCACAATCCCAAATCTCTACCCACACTGACACTGAATAGCACCAATTTGATTGGAGCAATGCAAGAATCATCAACTACACTATCACCTGCCATGCAAGTGAGTTTATCAAAGCCTGACACTATACAAGCAATTCCATCGACATATCAACCTTCAAACAGTCTTTGTACAAACTTCTCAGAATTCAAATCAACTGCACAGCGAACAAGCGATGGCACCAACCCTCAACCAACCCCCCAACCACCCTCAACCAGCACTTCACCTCCTAGTGACCCTCACCTGATGTAATCCACGCCTGCCTCATCACAAGACCCTCACCTGAATGTGATCCTGACCTGTTGTGATCTCCACATCACAGACCTACTGACCACACAAAGTCCTTATAAGCAGAGCACCAACACTGACATCCCCTAAACTCCATTGAAGATATTACCTAGCCTGGTAACAAACATTCGGAAACCAACCCACAAGCTCGGAGAACAAACTTCCACCCTCACACTAGCAAAATGCTAAGCCTTCAATGTACATCAAAGATAGTTTTAGGACAGAACACTAACATATCCATTTGTGATGATTGCTAGAATGCTATATGATGCAGTTTTTTGTGGGGTCCTTGGTGCTCTCTGAGCTTGGTGGTTTCCTTGCAGACATTTCATTACCAAAGCAGGTAACATCAGCAGTACTGGGTTCTCTTCTATTGATGCATTTTTTTATCTAAAAATATCAACTAACCTCTAATAAGGCATAATAGGTTATATCCACGTTATGTCAGTAGACTTCAATTGCTCAATGAAGTATTCTTTACACTAGTCTTCTGCTCATGTTTTCCAAGTTTAAAGGGCATGTCTAAAAGGATTTCCCAATGTTTCCAAAAAAATCTACATATGAGGGCAACATAACAAGAGAAAAAAATATTCTATCAATATAATTATATCAAACCAAATATATTTCTTGTGACTAAACTAGTAAGATTGATAAAAATATGTTATGAATATATTAGTATTCCTGGTCTCTAACTTGTAATCTATAATCTGAAATTTGAGTTTTTAAAAAACAAAGTTACAATTAGGAGTATTCATGCACGTTACAAAATTTCATGTAAGTATATGGTAGAATTTACATTTTTAGAAAAGAATAAATTAATAGATTTAAGGAAGAAAGTTATCTCAAAAAATAGTCTGCTGAAGGATGCAGTATGTCATTGGATTAGTGTGGACATCCAGAGTTGCCTGTAACCAATGGAGGATGATAGAATATTGGACGTAAATGTTCAGAGTATAATGGACAGAACATACACAAATATAAACACAGAGATATTTAGCAATGAGATATTTTTGATGCTAAAAGTAGCACTGCCTTTCTATATTTCAGGGTCTAAAGTTAAGTATTTCCATTTTCTTGCCTAAAAAAAGGCTTTTGACTGAGAGTCAAGAATAAGTAATCAACTTTGAAATACATTACTTATTCTTGACTATCAGTCTAAAGCCTTTTTTAGGCAGGAAAATGGAAATACTTAACTTTAGACCCTGAAATCTAGAAAGGCAGTGCTACTTTCAGCATCAAAAATATCCCATTGCTAAATATCTCTGTGTTTATATTTGTGTATGTTCTGTTGAAATACATTAGTTATCCTTGACTATTAGTCTCAACCCTTTTTTCCGCCCATCTTTTTTCAATCTATGGCAGAACTGAAAGCTGACTTAACATTTCACAAATCTGATGGTGTAATAAACTCATATCTACTGATTTAATGATTTGTAGAACATTTATGAACCAATGCGGAAGGATAATGTTTCATCAAACACCCAAATTAATGTTTCTAAAAAAGCCATATGATGGCAAGCTACATATTTTGTGTCTGCATCTTAGTGTTCTCAACCATCTTTCTCTAACCTGATATGAACGGCTGTGCTGTCTGGGAAAGACAGGAGTTCTCAGTAAAAAGGCATCAGGTTAGAGACAGCAGCAGCCCTTTTTTCTTGCTTGTCCCCAACTAATTCACTTAAATATGTGATTGATGAAGTTAGGATTCTAATTTTATCACTTAATAGGTAGGAGAAAAAAGTAGACAATGAAAAGAAAGCAGAATAGGGAAAAAGCCACAAAGTCTGCATGTTTCTTCCTACTTCAGGACATTTAAAGCTATAGACATTTACTGTACAATTAGAGGCAAAAACCAGGCAATTCAGTTTACAAGAAAAATCGCATTAGAAACTTCAGTGGAAAGAAGGAGGGACTTGCTTGTTTTCAAAATAGTGGCCAAGCATGACATTTACAAAATATTTATTTACTAGAAGGCACATTAGGTAAGTTGTTTCATTTTACTTTTTCAAACCTTCCAAAACGCTGTATGCTACTTCAATTTACCTCTTGTCTTTTTTTCCCCAGGGCAAAAGTGTTGGGTTTTTTCCTTTTTATTATTTTTAGGAATATCTTGGGGTATATGTCCCACCTTTTTAGTTAAAAGATTTTCAATGTTTAAATGTAAGTGTGAGAGAGAATCCTGAAGTAAAAAAGGAAAGCATCAGCAAGATTTCCAGAGGCACTATATGGTTGTGTAAGATTAACTTTAATCTAAAATTAGTAATTGTCCATATATATTTTATTAACATAATATCAAATGTTAGCTGATTAATATAGTAACTACCATATTACCAAAAGATTATCGGAAACAAATATTCTCCAGCTTTATGCTTTTAAGGCAGGACAGAAAGCACATCAAAATCTATTTGTTAACAATTCTTCAATACTGGCAATGAGATAATCTCATCCACTACATCTGAAGATGCTAGCCAAAACATATATAGTATAAGGCGGATTGTATAATAGGCATATTGTTCTCCAACAACCTTCTTCCAATCACCCACCACTTGACAGGCACTTGCATAGCACTTACTTAAATAAAAGCTGTGATTCGGAACAAAAACTTGGACAATGCCTATTGAAAAGTTTAAGAGGGATGGCTGCCTCCCTCACTTTTTGCTTAATAAGCTGCATTCTGCCATAAGTTGCACACGTTGAGAGAACGCTACTAGCTCAGCCTGATCAGTGATTAACAAGGATTTTGGTTCAAGCTGGAGAGTTTGAGACCTTGGCTGCCAGATGAAAGGAAATGCCATTGCTCCTACCTTAAAAGTTCACTTATCAGAAAAGGCTGTCTCACTCTGTCTAATGGTAACAGCAATCCTATGATATTTGGAATCAGTAAGTTTAGTTTTTCTGATACAGTAAATGGATATTCTAAGCTTCACACTAGGTCAGGCACAGTCAGATGCTAACCATCACCATAATGATAGAAAAACTAAAAAAAATTGTCATCAGAAACAAGGAGTTTAAGTGATGCAGAATATGCTGTAAAATGAGAAAAGGATCACTAACTGCAGCACAGTAAGTTTGTATTTATACATTCATGAGATTTTAGGAAATCTGTTAGCATTTGAAAACTAGAAATATGACTGGAACCATTGCACAGATGTTCTAAAGTATTTTCACCATCATAATTATTTACAACTATAAGATTAAAAATAATAATAATATAATCCTCTGTTTAATCATGTTTAATTCTTGGAGTCTGTATGGACAAGTCCTTGCAGTTTTCTTGGCAAAGTTTGTCAGAAGTCGTTCGCCGTTGCATCTTTTTAGGGCTGAGAGAAAATGATTGCCCAAGGTCACCCAGCTGGCTTTGTGCCCAAGATGACACTAGAATTCACAATCTCTAACAATAATAATATAAGCAATTAATTAAATAAAATAAAAAATAAATTAGAACAAACTATCAGATGTTTACCAGTGAACACATTATAACACTTATTTCATATGTTGTAAGTTGTCTAAAATCAGAAGAATGGACACCATATAGACTTTGACAAATATATAAACATGCTATGTAACAATATTAAAACCACATTGTAGCTTAATTGTATTAATTGGAATAGCTAATATCATAACATTAGTCCATTCTCTTAAAAAATATTTGGCAATACAGGACTGCAATATTTCTAACAGGTTTAGGAATAAAAAATGTACAACCATGTGCTTTATCTCAGAATAAAATGGGTGGAAACCTAATTACTAAATTCATGCAAAAGAATGGCACAATAGAAAATTATAATAGCATAAACTAGAAGACCAAAAATGGGGTAAACTGTACTTATAAACAGAGTCTGAGACCTCAAGTTTTCAGGAGAATAATTTAAAAAGCTTTGCTACATATTCTAAATGGACAAAACTAAAAAACAAAGTGTCTTATTGAAAGACAAACCCTTATCTGCTTTTTTGTATTTTCAAAAAGCAAAATGCAAATTGTTCACAGAGATGATTCTAAAGATTTAGTTCTGAAGAAAAGCTGAAATTGGAATGCAGTAAGATGGGATATTTCCATGAACAATCATTTACATAAATACTTTGGATTCCAATTGTCTCTTCCTGGTTTAGGCCACATTCCCATGTGATATAAAATCATGCTTTAGTTAAAACTGCAGATTTATTGGCATAAATATAAAGAATGTGATTTTAGGCAGAAAACAAACTCATCTCAGATACACAAATAATAAAGAAAGTTGCCTTGTATCATCAAATTATTAACACATTTATACAGCATGTTTTCCTTTCTGTCAACTTGTATTTTGGAATTTCCCATTGTCTATCACAATGGTGGCAAACCTATGGCACGGGTGCCAGAGGTGGCACTCAGAGCCCTCTCTGTGAGCACGCGTGCCGTTGCCCCAGTCCTAGCCCTTCAGCTGGGTTTTATAAAACCTTTTCTCTTTAGGCCTCCGCTGCCGTGTACAAAAAAAAAAAAAAGGTTCAATCAGTCAATTTCAACTTCTCACAGGAAAAAAAAGATTGTCCAAAGTTGGAATTGATTGATTGAACTTTTTAGTCCCATCCAGTCTGCTGTTACCATCGGAGCCACGCCCACCCAATGGGCCACACCCAGACAATGGGCCACACCCACTCGGCACCTGATGAGGCATAAGTGGATTTTGGGTTGCAGTTTGGGCACTCGGTCTCTAAAAGGTTCGCCATTACTGGTCAGGAGATACTAAGTTGAGATACTAATTATTCATCACCAGTCTTTGGAGCATGTTCCAATCACATTTCTAAATTTTGGCAGTGCAACTGCTAAAAATTGGTGGCATGGCGTGCAACTGCTAAAAATTGGTGGCATGATTTCATATCATTTTGAGGATGATAACATGAATCCAAGTGAAATATGGTGATATACCACTAAAAAGTAAGTAAATAAATAAAAGCTGTAGCACGTGTTATCAAATTATTAGTTTTTATTTGCAACAATTGTATTTCTCTTCTCAGTGAAAAAGAATCCAAGTTGTTCACATTAGTAATATTACACATACAATAATACATGATTTTTAAAATAAATTATAGGCATGCTAATAAGAAGTCAGAGAGGAGAAATCAAGGAAAAGCTTTTGGCTATAATTTCTGCCTCAGTTGTGGTATACATGAAATTAAAATCCAATTCAACTGATGACTACATACATAAAAATGAAATGATATAATAATCAATAAGTGATTAGACATATATAATGTATTAATTGCATATAGGAGAACTAGATCAGGCTTATTAGATTAGATGTGCCACAGAATAATTGCAGATTACTTCATGTCATTTAACAATATATTAAAAGTATATAGGCTCACACATGTATCAAAAATAAAGAAAACCCTTCTGCACTGATAAATGTAACTCTAATTTTCATGTGATCTTTAATCTGCTAGCAACACAGGACGCCTTGTAGCTGGAAATGCTTTTTCTACATTCAAGAATGCTTTACATTGGTATGTTCATCTGCCCCGTCTGTGGGGGAGGGCGCAGTAAGTATGCAGAAATGCAGAATTCATTTCATTTTGAAGTATAAGCATTGATCAAATAATTGCAATGTCATTATTGAAGAATGTATCAGCCTCAACTGTTTAGTTACTGTTTAGAATAGTGATTGATTCAATAAAGCCAGAAATATGTCTTATTAGTAAATACTTTATTAGAATGATCCTCTGTAAAAACATCCCAGATTATAAGTAGTCCTCAATTTATGACCTCAACATATAACCATTTATGATGGGTTCAGAATGGGTGCTTTGCAGCCCGTAAAGCATCTCGGGCCATTATAAATGATAAGAACCCTTCCCTATGCCCCGTGATCATTTAACTACGTACATTTCAGGCACTTGGCAGCTTGTTTGCACTGACAATCAATTGCCAAATGCTCTGCAATCATGTGATCATCATTTAGAGTAGAGGTTCCCAACTTACGTGGAGAGAGGTTTTTCCACAGCCCAGAGGGTATGTCGTTTTGTGTGCTGCCTGCATCCTGTGGATGGGGCTTTCCTTGTTTGTGCGGACTGGTTGCTGGCGTGCCATGGCCCAGTACTGGTCCATGGACTGGATTGGGGACCCCTGGAATAGAGGATTCAAGGTTCTTTCCTACAGTGCACTGAGTGATTTCCTTTCCCCTCCATGCAGGAAGGTAAAATTTTCTTATGGACTGTAAGAATGAACCTCAAAATCTAGTGAAATGATAGCAAATGCCAAACTTCTGAGCCTTTCAGAAGGCTGACATTTGCTACTATTTCCCCTCCCCAAATGTAGAAAGATTCAGAAGGTTGGCTTTCATGTTTGGGGAGGAGAAAATGCCAATGAATGCCAGCCTTCTGATCCTTCCAGAGCAATGGTGTTCATTAGCATTTTCACCAAATTTGGGTGGGTTTCTACAAAATGGATCTCAAATCTGGTTGAAAACATTAGCAAACATCTTCATTCTTGTGATCATTTGGAAGGCTCCAAATTGTGCAATTTGGAGAAGTGGCCTTCGGAACCATCAAAAGAATGGGGCCCGCTTGCAGGATGGAGCAGGTGGCGGTCAGCAGTTGCAGAACAATGCAAAAGTGGACCTGGGCATGGGGGGACTGGTTAAGGACCCGGGGCTCTCAGGCTTTGTAGATCAGAAAGAGGCCCAGGCCTCTCAAATGTGGTGCAACACCCACCCCCAATCTCCAATCTCCAGGCTGGGGCCTTCTCCCAGGCATTCCACTTTATGGTCACTTAACAACCACAACTGTGAATGCTGGGATTGCAGTTGTTAAAACGAAGTAGCCATATGGCATCTCACTTAAAAAACGCTTTCCTTAACTATTAAGATTCCAGGCCCAGTTATGGTTGTAAGTAATGGAATAAATGTAAACCAAAATAACAGCTAAAAAAGAACAGGCTATGGAAACAATGCTACATATTGCCCTTGTTGGTTTCTAATTTCTTTTCACATGGATAGCATTATGGAGAATGAAAGATTCTGCTTTGATTTATTTCACATTAGATCTTTAATGTTCACATCTAATTTGATCAAGTTTCGATATTTTGTTACAGGATTTATAAAGATGCAAGCAAACAATTCACTTAGATCAGGGGTGTTAAACTTGCAACGTTATGTGACAAGTCGCGACGTATCGCAACTGTTTTTCCATTGCCGGCAATGGGATGGGCGTGGTTTCGGCATGATGCATCCGGCAGTTTGACACTCCTGACTTAGATCAATCAGCATTTCAGATGTGATTGTAAAGATAGCATTTACAAAGCCTACATAACTTCATCACAAATTCTATAACTCAGTGATGAGAAATTTGTAGCCCATCAGAAATTGCTAGATACAATATCTAATAGTTCCAGCCAGAAAGGTCTAATGATATTGGGAATTTTAATTCATGAATATTTAGTAGGTAATAATCTTCCTATCCTATCTTAACTAGAAATTTCAAGGATTAAAGACAACTTCCTACATGGCATAACTTCTTTTACTACTACATCACAGATCCATCTACATCCTCACTGCTTTTTTTTTTATTATTAAAAGTTTTATAAGTTTTACAAAAAAGAAGGAAAAAAAACAAAACAATACAAAGACAAAAAACATATACAAAGAAAAAAACTAAACATTACACAACAAACCCTCCCTTCCCCAACCTCCCCCAAACACCCCCCCTTCTCCCCCCCCCGAGCTTCCCAGAGCAGAATATAGGCTTAATTAAAAAACAATCAAAAAAATTATATTTTAAAATATATATGTATATATATAAAAATAAAAATTAAGAAAAAGCTATATAATATTTTTTAATATCCATTTTAAACTGTATAAATTTTATCCATTTATCCCAAACAGCAAGAAACTTCTCTTGCGTTTGTTGCTTTAAGAAAGCCGAAATCTTTGCCATTTCCGCCAAATAAGACACTTTAAGAAACCATTCCTGCAATGTAGGCAAAGATTCCTTCTTCCAATATTGTCCAACTAACAGTCTCGCGGCTGTAATCAAATTTAACATCAATATAACCTCCTTTGTATCACAATCAGTAACTATACCCAACAGAAATAATTGCGGAGTAAATTTTACCCTCCTTTTAAAAATTCTCTGGATATTCCACCATATCTTAATCCAAAATGCTTTTATCTCTCTACACGACCACCAAATATGATAATAAGTAGCATCCATACACCCACATCTCCAACATTTAGGTTGTAGGTCAGGGTACATAAAAGACATTTTTTGTGGATCAAGGTGCCATCTATAAAACATTTTATAGAAATTCTCCCTTAAATTCTGTGCTTGTGTAAATTTGACATTTCTCACCCAAATAGTTTCCCAGGTGTCCAATGGAACTGGCTCACCAAAATTCTGCGCCCATCTAATCATACAATCTTTAATTAGTTCCGTTTCTGAGTCCAATTCGACTAGAACCCCATAAATTCTCTTAATGTGGGCTTGTCTTTGATCCTTCACTGCTTTTAAAATAGTACTGGGCCATTCAATAATTATTTATGTAATTCCCTTATGGCAATACAGTTCCATTACAAATTTGACAGTTTTTAAACTCTGTGGAAAGTATATATTGGATGAGATTTTATTGGTTATTTCGGTGATTATCAAATTAGGGAGAAGCAGCAGCAGCAAGGAAGAATATGACACATTAATGATTTTGCATGCATTTTGCAGATACATTTTTTCCAAATTTCATCAAGGTCCTATGTTTTTAACACCCTTGATTGATGGGTAGTGACAAGCATACACGTGGATAACTGGAAATGAAACTGCTCAGAAAAAAAGGAATAAGAAAGTGAAGGGAAGTTAACGGCCATGCAGATGGATACAGAGTACGCAGAAGTAAAATTAACATACACGGTAAAAATTTGCACACAGGGAAGGGGCATAGGCATCCATAGAGAGCGAGCCTAGGGAACATATGATGAACCAGATCATGATATAAATGACATAATTTATATACTTGTGTCAGATGTCAAATACAAGTACTAAGTTACATCCTTAGTGCTATGGCATTTTGACATTGTGGCTTGTTATGGATGTTCCTCGAGGAAGTGAAGAACTGGAAGAACTTTTAAATATAAAAAGTGATGTAATTTCATAGGGTTAGATCCAGTAAAAAGTTAGCTGGATTAGTCATGATCAAGTGTTTTACACTGACCTTAATAGGAACTATATAAGATTAATTTACGTTCATGACAGTTCAGAAAGTCTTTAAAAATGTTATCGCAGCATATACACAAAGTACCAAAGTTCTCTTTCTTATCAAGACCTGAGATGAAATGTACAGCCTTCATCTAATCCTGCATATGAAACTGCACTTTAATAGAATTATTGACTTAAAATGGTCAGCATTATGTACAACTTGATAGCACATAATCAATCTATTAGCTCTTGTCATAAAAATAAAAGCTATTATAGGAAACATCACATATGGCACCCAGTGGTAATCACAGACCCAACCTGTTCTTTGGCACTTTGTCTTACCAATTGTTAAATATTCCTTTAATTAGTAAAATATTAATGGGAAACTACAAAAATGAACTTTATTTCCAAAAATATCTTTGGTTCGTATAGATCCCAGAAGCATTCTTAGAAAATAATGTGACTGATGACTGCAATCCAGAGCTTGGTTTACATTTTGCAAACATATACTTTGTGATTGGCCATCACCATGTTGACAATAATTTTTTGAGATTCCATAACACACTTTCAAAATTCTAAATATGCCAACTGGTTCAAAAAGTTTGGGGACCCTGCAGAAATGATTTTCATTTGTTTCATTAGTACATTTATGAATTATTATATATATAAAAATTTTAAAAGAGTCTTTAGAAACAAAATGGCAAAATGTATAATTCAATCCATCCAATATAATGCAACCTTAACTCAACTGTAAGACGTACAATAGGAATTGTGTGAACTTAATTTCAGTGTAAGCTTGTTAAGCTGAACATAGGCTATTTTGCATTATTTGTATGTAGACTATCTATAGCAGGGGTGTCAAACTGCTAGCCCACAGGCCAGATGCATCATGATGAAACCACGCCCACCCCATTGCCGGCAATAGGGAAAAGTTCTGATACGTTGCACGACATCACATGTCCAATCTATAGAGAATCAGTTTGGTTAAGTGGTTAAGGCATCATGCTCAAACCTATGAGTTCTAGACCTGCCCCAGGCAAGAAACCAAGTTAGGTAACCTTGGGCCAGTCACTCTTTCTCAGCCCTAGGTAAGACGCAATAAAAAACTTCACCAAGAAAACTACAGGGCCAGTTCCGGTAGTCACCAGAGGGTAAAACCTGACACAAATGGACCAAAAAAGAGGACAATCTATAGTTCTAAGTATGAAGTGCAGACTGTTATGTTGTACAACAGATGAAAAATAAAATAGCCTTCCTATTAAGCTATAGACAGTCAAGAGACAATAATGTAAATAGGCTACAGTATATCTGATACTAATAAATACATTTTACTGTGTTTGGGAATTATATATTACCATGGTAACAGACATGACATAGGAACAAATGAGTGTCATCACAGATAAGTTACCAAAAATTTAACGGAACTATTAAAACAGATCTTAGCTTTACAATAAGAAGTATTTTCAACTTATTTATTTATTTATTTTATTTATTAATAAAATTTATATGCTGCCCAATCCCTAGGGACTCAGGGCGGCGTACAAAATTAAAACAATAAATATAACAATAAAACAATAAAATAAGTGCATTCATACAGCGTGTCCAGTCGTATCCCGGCCCCCCTGGGGACATCAACCCCAGGCCTGCCGGAACAGGAGAGTTTTAATGGCTTTCTTAAAGGCCGGCAAGGTTGGGAGTAGTTTGAATCTCGGGGGGAAGTTGATTCCACCAGGTCGGAGCCACCACAGAAAAGGCCCTTCCCGGAGGGCCCGCCAGCCGACATTGTCTGGCCGACGGGACCTGAAGGAGGCCCAATCTGTGGGACCTCACCGGTCTCTGGGAACTATGCGGCAGTATGCGGTCCTGTAAGTAACCTGGTCCTAAGCCATGAAGGGCTTTAAAGGTGATAACCAACACCTTGAATTTCCTGAAACTAAACTTCATAAAATATACCCACCATTATGTATAGCAATATTATCCTACATATACAATACTATAATAACAATTTATATTACAATTACAATCTTATCTACATTCAATGGCATTTTCCCAGAAAGTACCTCATCTTAATTTTTGGTATTCAAAGACCACTATTCCAAATTGAAAATCATGTTTTTTAGAAAATGCAACATACCACAGAGAAATAGGTAAGAATGAAAAGACACATTTATATTTGCTGAGAAACTCTGGAGAAAAAAGTCTTTTGAGAAATATAATTATTTTTTTGAGAAGATAGAAAGGATATCTTGGATAAAGTCTATTTGTGCAAGAAAATCCCTTGACATCTTACACAAATATATCAGAAAGTGGGTACATTCTGGAATATTAGTTTCACCAATATGTGAGGATTAGAAGGAAGGCAGATTCTTGAATTCTTTGCTTAGAGATCTACCTTCTTTTTCTGCAGACTTAGAAAAGTATGGAGAATGTCCTGTATATTCCTTCCACTTTTACATACATATTGTGGAGAAATGTGCTTGACAGTTGATATTAGCCAAGGAAGTAGCACTGCTTCTTAGACATGAAGATACAACTGAAGCTAAGTTGTTCATATACCACAAACAGCATTTCTCACACATCACTGTTATTTCAAACCAGAGATACCTCTTTAAAAAATAGCCACTTTTTATTTGCATAAGCTTAAAAATGAAATGAGCACATTATGGACTTTGAATTCCACAATCAGAAAAGAAGTGCTTATTCCAGTCTGTCATGCGCGCACACAGGCGACCGCGCGCGCACGCACGCACGCACACACACACACACACACAGAGGGTCATTATCCTAATAATTATGAATGAATAAACGAATTCATGCATGCATGCACTATGGAGGAGTTAGAACGGGGTAAGACTGCAATCTTTCTCTTCAACCCCAAAGGCAAGCATCATGCCTCATCTCTATAGTGAGTTCACAGGTGTGGAAGAAATTCTCCCTCTTCTGTCTTCCACTTCGTGGGGGGATTTCCCGCAAAGTATCAGGAGTGCTTCTGGCTAAAGAAGAATCGCCAGATCCCTCTTCAAAAGTAAGAGGAGTAAGTAGGACCCAGAGAACTGTGAAGGTTTCGGATGGTTTTTTTTTTTAAACTCTCGGCGCCTCTCACTGCACAGCCTTTTAACATCAGAAGTCCTTCTTTAGCAAACTACCTAGCTACTGAACGGGGCACGCAGACCGTCCACGAACAAAATAGTTCCCAGAGAACAACCCGATGAGCAGACTTTTGTGCGGAACATTGTTCCGTCACCACGAGAACGCAGCCTCCGCTTCCCGTCTCATCCCGCACCTCCGGCACTCCGAGGCACTGACTCTGCCCACGCGCAGCTCCGCACGGTCACTCCAGCATCCCCTACCGACTGCAACAATGCTAAGAGCTCGGGTCGGGAGTGGGCTGCACTAGGCGCCTCCCCGACTCGCCCCGGGAACAGCAGCCGGGCGGACGGGTCGGCCCCGCCACACGCACAAAGCCTCGGGTCGCACCTACCAGGCGGGCAGCCTCGGCCCAGGTGCGGTCCTTCTTCTTCCTCTTGTCTTTCATGTTTGCATCTCATTGAGATGATTCGAGGGGGGCGGGGGCGGAATGGAACGTGCAGGGACGGGGCGGGGGGAAGGAGGGGGAGCCCGAGGGTCCCGCACAGACAATGATACGGTGACGTGGAGTCCTAGAACCCCTGCGGGAGGGGCGTGGGAGCGACAAGGCGGTGGAGGGCTGGGCCGTCTCGGGCTCGCACTCCCGCAGTAGCGGCGGCGGCGGCGACACAGCTGACAGCTTGAGGGATGCTCCGCTACGCAAGTCACAACAATGCACTATGACGTCACATAAGGGAATGGCGACTGCACAAAACATCCCAGCCGAGGCGGCCGCGCTCGCGAGCAAACCGCACGAGACGCAGAGGAAAGAAAAGGCCTGCCACAGATCTCGCGAGAGCTTGTCAAGACCCCCCCTCTATTCAACCCACCCCCGTCTCCCTCCCCGGGTCGTTTTACAAATAGGAGACATAATGAAAGCAACACTACATCTCCCAATGTGCAATACGCCCGAGCGCTGCGGTTGTGTTTGTACGAGTATATGTTTTCGTTTTAAAGGTAATCGTTTGTATGCCGGGTCTTGTGGTTTGCGGGAGCTAACAGAAAGGAAGGATTTTTTTGTTGTTGTTAACAGTACATCCAACTGGGGCCGGTTCCAAGTTCCAGGTGGGGGCGGGGCCCCCTCAACTATAGATGTCTGATGCGCTTCCATCGTATTCGTCTCCAGCAAGCCCAAGACAGCCGGGTAAGCCAGGTTTGACCCCCTCACCTGCTCGCCCCCTCCCGGGCCGTCCGTCTTAATTCCCCTACGGCACCGAACGCCGAAGGAAGGGGGCGTGTCGGGTGGATCCGCCTTCCACCCACCACCGCAGGTTGCTGTGCGTTCTCCCAGATTTCGGTCTCCGTGACCAGGTGCGATGCTTAGGAACACGGATGTAGACAGCAGATGGGTTACTGCTGCCGTTCTATACTCATCCAGTTATTGGAAAAACTACAGAAGAACCAGCACCGCCAGCTCTTCAATGAACAGAGACGTAAATAGATATGGGGACAGGTTACATCGCCTTCCCTTCTCTCCCGAATTCCGGAGAAGTTCGCGATATGAATCACTAGATTTTGTCAGCATTAGAAGACCCCAAAGCTTTTTTTTTTCTCTCTCTCTCTCTTAGAATGAGTTGGATTGCCGAGAAACTCAAATCTTCAACGATTTGAGTGTACTTCCTGCCTGGGGCCGCCTTTTCCAGCTCCTTATCGAGCGCTGTAACTTTTATCTCTTCCGCAGTGATTTGTCTAGGTCCCCAATACGTCCTGAGGGTTCGCTGTATCCTTGCAGGCAATAAAGAGTCTGGCCTCAGCAGACTCAATTAACAAAACCTAGATTTTGCATGTATTAATAACTTGGAAACATTTTACATTCAAAATACCTTGTCATTTTTAACATTGTCGCATGGTCTAGTTAGAAAATAAAATAGTATAGAAACTACTGTCTTGGGCCAGGATCAGAGGAAGCCCTCTATTCTGCTTACAGAGATTGTTAGGTAAGCATTAGCCAAGCACTGTTTTTCTGTCTTGTCCAATATAAGTTTGCTGTTGTGGGAATGTAATGTTGGAGGAGGGGACACACACCCATACGCCATATATCACGGGTGTGAAACTCGCAGTGTCACATGACGTGTCATGATGGTATCATGACTTTTTTTCCATTGGCAATGGGGTGGGTGCAGTTTTGCCATGATGCATCTGGCCCGTGGGCCGGCAGTTTGACATCCCTGCCATATATGATTCTTTGAGCTCTCAGGGAAAAGTAACTATGAATGTGATGTAATGATTATTAAAACAATAGCAGCAGCAGCAGCAGTAATAGCAATACTATGGAGTTATGTAGATTTTAACAAAATCCACAATAGAAATCCACAGTATTGATGTATGGCAATTATGGGAATGTGACAAATGGGCTGGGACACTGTGATTTCAGTTAAATACAATTGCGAAGGCTGGTCTGATTTTTTTTATTTTGTTTTGCAGACTTAGTAATGTTCAGTTTAGCACTGAGCCGGTAATCAACGACACTAATACTATGCTGGAATTTTAATAAAAAGGAGATGGTAATTAGGTAATCTTACATCTTTCACTTCTAACTTTAGTACACAAATATTTTAATCAAAAGGACTAAAATACTTTAAAATTAATATTTTTATTTATTACTCTATTCATGGTCGCTCATCTCCCGGATAGACTACTGTAATGTGTTCTATATGGGGCTACCCTTGAAAAGTATCCAGAAGTTTCAGCTGCTACAGAATTTGATGGCATGGGAAGTTATATGTATTTTTAGAGCAGCACACATATTTCTGCTCTGCGAGCTACATTGGTTGCCAGTTTGCTTCTGGGTTTAAATCAAGATGCTGGTTTTTATCTTTAAACTTCTTCATGGCAGGATGTTGGGTTATTTAAGATTATGATTAAGATAAACTTTGTTGTCATTTTTTACTGTGAGCACACTGGCACATTAAAAATGAAATTCTGTTGCCTGCTTTCAAAAGAAAGTGTATATCTACCTATATACATGCATAATACATGTACACATGCTATATACATACCTACATTCATACATATACATGTATATATATTAATTACTGATCATTTTGAATACATAGTGGATAGATGAAACTTGAAAGTTCACAAGGTTTTGAGGGGACTGCCTCTTCCCTATTACTTCTGCCCATCTTGTCAGGTCTGGCATAAGAGAGAGGCTGTGAGTCCATCTGTTAGAATTAATTCTTATAGAACCCAGAAGATGAGGCTTTTCTGCCATGGCACTGCCCTGTGGAACATCATCTCCCTGAGGTGAGATTTGCTCCATCTCTCTGACCTGGAAGTTCCTTAATATCTGATTATGTGACTGACCCTGGGGGTTGCAAGGAAATAGTAACTTGATAAGGTAGCTCCATTGTTTATAATCTAATGCTCTCTCTTAATGTTTTATAATAATATTTTTTTTGAATGTTTCTGAAATTATAGTTGTTTGTATGCCACCCAGAAACATGACACATGAGATCTATTGATTAGTCAATAAAATAAAAATAAATCAGTAAAAGAGTCGACTGTTTATGCAACCCTGTAACTATGCTGTAACTCAACTATCTCTTTCAATTATTTCTTTTTCTGTAGCAGTTATATCTCAACAGCCAATACAAGATTCGATCATGTCTTTTGTCTGTTATGGCTCCCTTGTATGGGAGGGGCAAGGTAACATTCATGACTGTGGACCAGGTCAAGGTCCCTGTGAATTTGTAGAAGACACATAATTACATTCCGCATTCTTTGTTTAATCAGTATTCTAAATAATTGGCTAGGCAATCTAGTTAATGAACTAAATATTACATTATTTTGGAGATAACATAATTGCATTATTGGTGTCAAGGTTGGTTTAGTAGCATAAAACTGTAAGATTACTAGAGATATCAAAGAACAAATAAAAGAAAATAGAATGTCATTCTTATTGCTACAAAAAAAATCCTAGTCTTAATATTTCTGGATTTCCTTATGTATTCCTACTGCTGATCATGTTGCTGCTTTCTTTTCTTTCTTTTTCATAATCTCTTGGGATTGTCTCTTTTTCATAATCTTTTGGTATAATTGCATAATTAATATTGTATACACAATTATTGTTGTGCAAAATATTTACACGTAGACTAATTTGGAGTATAAATCTTCTGAGGTTTCCAACTGATATTAATCCAGAGCTTTAGTTTAAATATAGCAAGAAATTATAGCTTAAGCCATATGAGGTTCTTTGTGAAGAAATTAGTATGTGATAACAGAGAGGAATTTTTGAATCTGACAGTTCATCCACCTTCATAAACTATTAAATCAGGAATTATTATGTGAAGTGAATTAGTGTATAAGAACTGAAATGAGAAATATTTGTACAGTTACATCTGATCATTACAGCACAACTAATGTATTTAGTGTATTGCTTGCATAGCCTCCGGTGGCTGGATCAGGGTGTTAGAGGCCTTTTCCAGGCTGCTACCACCTGGATCTGAGGCCAGGGGATGCTTCTGCAGCTGTCCAGCGGCTCGATCCGGATGCCGGCAGTCTTTTCCATTCTGCTGCCACCCAGATCTGAGGCCAGGGGACGCTTCTGCAGCTCTTCTGCCCGATCCAGGCCTGACGGTCTTTTCCAGGCCACTGCCACCCAGAACTGAGACTGGGGGATGCTTCCGCAGCCCTCCAGCAGTCTGATCCGAGCACCGGAGGCCTTCTCTAGGCCATTGCCACCTGGAAATGCAGCCGAGGTTTCTCCCTTTCCCATCCCTCGAATCCTAGTTCAATACCAGAAGTGTGAAAATCATTTTCACAGAATAGGCTCTGAAATTGATTGTTCAGTTCCAGGGACATGCACCAGGTCTTGGTTCTCTAAGTTACATGCTGAAGACCTCCTCTAGAGCTCTTGCCCCCTTTGTACAGAAATCTTTCTGTATTCATTTGCAGATTTCCTTCTATGTTATCCAGAAATTTCCTGTCTTCTCTAATGAATTTCAGAATTCCCTAGCTAGCCTTGCCATTCTGAAAAACCTGAAGTTCACACGTGGAGATTTCCTAGGTTGGGGAAATTATTCTAAAAAAATACTAAGAAAAATCTGTCTTAATAATATTCATTGTGAATGTACTGTGGTTTTGCCCTTAGCTGCTAAAACTAAAATTGACTTAAAGAGCTTAAATGAAAAATGTGAAAATATGCATTTCATAAACTGGTTGAAAACTTGTAGCAAAATCAGTTCGTATACTTGCCAAAGACTGATAAGAAGTATTTGGGATAATTAGTTCTCGGTACTTAACTAAATAAGGTTAAAGATAGTGTGGAGGAGGCTTCCATTGTAAACATGAGGGAGGCCTTTTGCCTCATGCCATCTTCATTGGTGCCATCAGTTCCATGGGGTAAAAAGACAGACATAATTCTCCCTCCCCTCCCAAAGGCCAAGGGCAGGTACCATAACAACAGAGTAGGGACTGGTTCAAGTGGAAAAATGGTACCCCCTCCAGCTTTGATATTTTCATCCAATTTTAAGCCTGCCCATCATTGCTTTGGTGACATTAACCAGTTATTAATTGTTCTCGCCCTATGGAAAATGGTTCAGATAATATATATGAATCTTAAGGAATATGCATATATATTGCCAAGATTCACTTTCTAAAAATAGAAAAGGCAGCATAGATCAGCATGACCGTCTACTATTTTTTTTTAAAAAAACTAATCATATATATATATGTATGTATGTATATATATATATGTATATATATATAATTCTCAAGAAAAGGTAACACATTTGGAACATAAACAATATTCAATGTGCTGGGAAAACTCACAATCATATTGTAAAAAGTATTAGAAAATAGGATATTTTTCATAGTACAAAATCTGTATTATATTGATACAATATTTAAAGCCATTTTATTCTGCTTACTGCTCATGTTCATTTATGAATTTTAAGATTATATATCTGAAATACTGATACATTGCTTAAACCCACCATATATATATATAGGCACAGCATGTTGTCTATCTGTTTTCATCGAAATGTTCCAAGATCACTGAGCTGATCTGTACTAATACACATATTTCAAAAACTCATGGAATACTGACATAGTTGAGCGGGTTCAATTTCACATAGCCTGGTCACAGATTTTGACATTCATATTCTAAGATTTCCTTGAAGTACCAAGGTGTTCTAGGATAAGGCTTGCATTTTTTTATGACATCAGAGAAGGTAAGCCAATTGAAACCAGAAAGTTAATGGCAAATACAGACTATCAGATTATTTTTAAATTTGGAATAAAACACTCATGTTTACCTTTTAGCTTTGGTGTTACCTCTGTCCAAAGAACATTGCAAAAAATTAACATTTGGAAAACAGCAGGGCCACATAATATCTCTGGGTGTGTTCTTAGGGAATATGCAGAAGAGTTGGCTTGTGTTCTTACATATATTTTCAATCTTTCACTGCAGCAGGCAGTGGTCTCATTATGTTTTAAGATGGCCATTATTTTACCAGTGCCAAAAAAAAGTCTACAATTATGGGTCTCAATGATTACCATCCAGTTGCACTTGGATCCATCATTATGAAATGTTTTGAGAGGCTGATAAAAGACATTATTGTGTCCAGCTTCCCTCCAGCATTTGACTCACTTCAGTTTGCTTACCGCTCTACAGAGGATGCTATTCTGTTCTCCATCTCAGCTTGGCGCACTTAGAGGAAAAAAATACTAATGTGCAAATGCTGTTTGTTGACTACAGTTCAGCATTTAATACAATCATTCCTTGGCATCTAGTAGACAAACTAGGCCTTTTAGGCTTTAATACTCCTTTGTGCAACTGGATTCTTGAATTTCTTATTGATAGGCCCCAATATGTGCGAGTTGGGACTAATATTTCTAACACCATTTTCTTGAGCACAAGTTCTCAGGGCTATGTCCCAAGTCTGCTGTTCACCTTGTTGGCCCATGACTGTTGTGCTAAGTTTGCCATCAACCTATATTGTGAATATGCAGATAATACAACAGTAGTGGGCCTTATTCAAGATGACAATGAGGGTGCTTACCGCAAGAAAGTAGAGGGTTTGGTGAACTGGTGTAACAAAAACAATGAGACACTGGTGAAGCACAGCAGTATCTATATTTTCTGTGTCACACGAGAAAAATATATCTTCCTTCCCCTGTCCTTACCACTTTCTACAGAGGGACAATCGAGAGCATCCTGTCTGGTTTGGAAGCATTAGTGCTTCAGAGAGACAGTGCAGAGGGTGGTCAGAACGGCAGAAAAGATTATTGGTAATTCACTTTCTTCTATCCAGGACAGAGCATATACGCACTGCTTGAGCAGGGTCTGCAAGATTGTCTGGGACACTACACATCCTCTTCAAGACCAGTTTTCCTTGTTATCTTCTGAGATGTTTCGTGGTATCAGAAGCAGAACATCCAAATTCAGTCACAGTTTTGTTCCATATAGCATCAACCTTGTGAACTCTCAAGTTTCCTCTTTCTGCTATGTATTCAAAATGGACAGTGATATATGTATGTGTGTGTATTGTGTGTGTGTGTGTGTGTGTGTGTATAACATATTCATATGCATGTTATGGATATATATGGATAGATATATGCTTTCAAGAGCAGGTAACATAATTTCATTTTTAATGTGGGCCAGTGTGCTCCCAGTAAAAAATTACAATAAAGGTTATCTTATCTCATAAGAGAAAATTAACAGTCAAGTGCCTGTTGCAAAACTGTATAGTGAGAATCAGTGACATCCCCATCATACTGATAAGTCCTTAACTTCATGCCCGAATAAGATAAAAATTGAGATAGTTTTACATGCATTAAATATTTTGGAATAGGCTTTAAGTAAAAGGCTATCAATAAACTTTCATTCAGTGGACAAAAGTTGAGATGTCCATCAAGACAAATAGAATTAAATATTGTATTGATTAGACCTGTAACTGAAAATTAGCTGTCTTTCTTACCGTTGCATTTAACTTTGGGTGCCAAATTATTTTCTGCCATGTGAAAATTTGGAAGAGTCTGTTTTTCAGTTAATTCAAGTATTTAAAATCTGCAGAATGCAATGGCTTTGCACTATGTATAATTGTACTAAAACATCTAATCATCTATAGTATGGATATTAAAATGTAACAGTTTGGTCAATGGTTAAAGCACCAGGCTAGAAATCAGGAGATTGTGAGTTCTAGTTCTGCCTTGGGCATGAAAACTGGTTGAATGACTTTGGGCTAATCAGTCTCTCAGCCCAATTCACCTCACAGGATTGTTGTTGTGGGGAACATGGGAAGAGGAAGAAGTATTAAACACATTCACTGTCTTGATTATAAAAATTCTAAAGATGGAATAAAATAAAAAATATATGGTGGAGTGCCACATACAGGGAAGGGAACTGAATCCATTTTCTTTCTGACTTGAGTTTTTCCTCATCTGAATTTGACAGGGATATTTTCAAAAGTTAAATTAGGAGTACTTAGGCATTCTTTTGTCTGATAATTCTCCCTTAAAAATGCCTACCATCTCCATAAATCATTATTTATTATACATATTTCAGTGCTTGTTACTCCTAACATTTTGTGTCTGCCTGATATCTTCCTAAGAACAAACATCACATTGCTCTAATGATTGGAGTGATAATACATTAACCACTGTTATTTGTTTCCAGTTTATTTTCAGTACACAGAATATTTCAAGGTTCTTGTGTTCAACATGGTAAAACCATATTTTTCTAGTGTATGGATGGAGAGGAAGCATATTGCCTATGATGGCTTAGCCAATGATTATAAATATTAGCGTCCAATAAAAAAGTTATTTTTCAGTAAAATAACTGATCTACTATGATTTGCTAATGTTTTTCATACACGTAAAACCCCTTTATTCCATATGATATCTATTAATCAGTAAACTTCCGTGGGTACTAAAGTATTCCCTAATATGCATATTGCTTGAATAACTTCTGACAAGTTATTTTTTTAAAAGAAACAGCTTTGGGGATGAGGCATTTTAGACCAAAGAAGGCATTTGGGTGAATATAAAATTCATATTTCTTGCACAAAATGTTTCTTCACTCTAAATTCAACATTCAGAGTTCCAGATAAGGTAGGAGGTTTTGGGTTTTGACATTTTCAAAACAATATATGAAATTGAGAAATATGTATTATACAGAATGCAATAAAATTCAATGTATCTCAGTAGGACATGAATAAAACAGATTTTGATTGTATTATTACTATCTTGTATCTTGGAAAAGAAAATAGATAGACATTTGAAATTTTACTAACATTATTATCTGTAACAAAAGTCTATTTTTCCCCCGGAAAATTTTTTACAAGCTGTTGTATTATTTATCAATACCTAATTGACCCAAATTAGTAGTGGAAAGCATGAAAGAATAGCTGTAGCTGGAAAATATTATAGAAGATTCATATTAATATTTAACTTTATTTATGATATTGTACACCGCCCAGAGCCCCTCTTCGAGGGAGATGAGCAGTTAAGAAATATGAAGTATAAATAAATAAAATCATACAGTTTTTATATCAAGGGACAGTATGATACATAGTTTTTTATCTAGCTTTCCTTTATTTAGATATGTGTGTATCATAAATGGAGATATCTGTTTATTGAAGAGCAGGTTATAACAACACATGATAATCATATAACTTCAAAAATGCCACATGATAAATGCAAATTTATGGAATTCAAATGCCAAACGTAGGTTATTATAGCTATTTTCTTAATGGAAATGTCACTATTCTTATTTTTTCTACAGTGGAATATTGTTTTTAGAAAGCATAATACTGACACAATGTACTTTATTTGCTTTTCAATTTATTACACTTCTTTTAAGCCTCTAGAGTTGCTATTACACTACTGAAAACTATTCTGCTGAGTTATGTTTCAATACTTGTGTCTCTAAATGGAAAATCTTATTGTCTGCCACCTGTTGAGCCAATATGAAGAATTTCAGTGGTTCAGCAATTTTTATATAATTTTAAATTTTGCATAACAAACTCGGCCATTATTTTTCTGCACCTAGGAGAATGAATACTTCAGTAACCGATCATATATGTACAGAATGGCTTAAGTAGATGACAGCTGTTATAATGAAAATGGACTCTGCTTATGTCATGTTCTATATAATTTGTTATTATTATTAGAAATTACCTGGCAGCAGCTAAATGCATCCCTAGGGCTGGTATGGTTATTTGAGGAACAGATCTGAGTAAGGAAAGCTTTTTAGAAGTAACTACAGTGGAGATACTGGAATTCTAGTTCTTATCAAGTATGTGTGAATATATGTATATAATGAGGGTATAAATAATGTGTGTGTATGTGTAGGAATTTTATACACGTGGAAACAAGTCAATCAAAATTTCATTTTTTTCTATGAAATATATTGAAGTATTTAGTAAATTATTTATACAATATTTGAACAAACAATAGTACTATATCATTATAGTAATATAATGTGGGATCTGAAAATATAAAGTTATTTTAAAAAGAAAATACCTTTAGAGTGAGCAAAATTTGGACTCATGCACAAAATATTTTACTGATTTAGAATACTGGTTAAATGAAGTAAGTTAGGAAGAAAAGTTTTTTTCTTTACTTTTCCAAGTTGGAATTGCACATAGTAAACAATTTATTAAGAATTTATTAAGAATTTTGTTAAGAAAATTTTGATCTATAAATATAAAGCCATAATTTCTAAAATTGGTTCTATCAGGTAACAAGATTTGGAGGATTTTTAATCTATGGTTTTTCTTTTCTGTTTATTGCCTGGGGTTACATTTAAATTTTTACTTATGACAGGGACAATGAGTGGGGTAACATTGGCTGGCTCAGGATTTTATTTTTTTTTTTGTTTAGATAGGACTGTTATGAAAATGATTTTAATTACTATGATTAGGCTTAATACTTCCTTCTGTATTTGCCATGTCACAACACTTTTTTGATAAATTTTGGTCAGATATGGCTGAAGAAGTTGCAAAATAAATATGGTGTTTGTAGCTTATGTATAGGCATTTTTGATATGTAGACTAGATATACAAAGTTGGGATTTTCTAATGCAAAGTGTTATCTTGGGCTGTGATATTGTAAAATATTATCACAAACATGGAGATAGGCACTAACTTAGATGGCTTTAACAGGGGAAAGGATAAGTTCAGGAAAGATAGATGTAGGGCAATTTGTTTTGACAACTCAGTGTTAGTTCTGGGGTGTATGTAGGCAGTCTGCCTCCAGATACCAGTTGGATGGGCACAGCAACAACGAACTGGATGTTTGTTAAGATTGCATCTCTATTTAGTAGAAACTAAGACCTTGTGATGCAAAATGCCAAATGTTTAACTTGCGTGAAAAAGAAAATACTTAAAGAATTAGTAGAATGCAAATATAAAAGCGCATTTGCCATACCAAGGAGTTCGAAGCTTCTTCTTTTTTTTAATAAAAAGTTTTTTATTTTCCATTTATTCATACAAAATACAATTCAATTAAAATAAATTCCTAACCATTGGTACCGCCTGCCCATTCCCCCCAGGCCACGTCCACCCTCTCTAATCCTTCCCTACTTCCCTCCTCTTTCTCTCCCCCCTCCTACTCTCTTCTCCCTTTCTCCTCTAACCATCCTACTTCCTCCCTGCTCCTTCCTCCCCTCTCATCCTTCTCACACACATGAACGCAGCATAGAGGAAATGCCCAAGCATATACCATGACTATATTATCATTACCCACCCACCCACCCTCAACCCTCCCCCCCCCCCGCTTCCCAGAGCAGAGTACAGGGTTATTAATAACAAAGTTAACAATAATCAAAAAGAAAGAAAAAAAATCATACTTAACCCTTAACTCCCCTTAAATTAAGTCATATAAACAAATCTCTACAACAGTTACTATAAAATTTACTCATAAAGTAAATGAAACTTTATAGTCCCATATTTTTTCTGAATATAATCTATCCATCTTCTCCATACAATAATATATCTTTCTTGTGTGTGATCCTTCAAATAAGCAGAAATTTTTGCCATTTCTGCAAAGTTAGAAACTTTAAATATCCATTCTTTTAAAGTAGGCCTACTTTAGAAGGAGTTCTAAGCTTCTTATAGTGGAGCCAACCGATCAATACAAGGATATATTACGTTCAGCAGCTGCTTTTGAAATGTCAAAATAATATATTGTGCAGTTTGCTTCGTTTCACACTAAATTATTCTAGCTCCCAGTCACAGATGTATATATACTATACTTCTTGGCATAAAATTATGCATCTGATGAATTGTATATAGGTATGTGGACACTGGATTCTAAGAATTCCAGTTCCAACGGTTTTCTCTTAAGTTTTTTTAAAAAAGGGGGGCTCTACGATTTTTTTCTTTTAACAAGATAATGATCTCTGTATAAACATAATCGGTAGAGGCATTCAGATTATTAAAATCCGAAAACTTTTAATTATTTTAAAACATCTCCAAGTTAGCAGCGGTAGGAAACAGGCCGCCCTTCTCGGTCCACGCTTATTTCGAGCAGAGCAACGGCGAGGAGGTCTGCCGTGCGCATCGCCCGCACCTTCTAGGCTGGGGTTGTGCTAACGGCGGCCGTAGTGGGAGTGTTGATGCAGGGCCTCACGAGCTTCTTCGATGCATGCAGCCGTTGTTGTCTTGGAGACGGGAATAACGAACTCTAGACTACAGTACGCAGCGCGGGCAGCCGAAGGAAGGGAATGGCAAGGCCGAGCCCTCCAGTACAAGCGCCAAAGCGAATCATGCCCGGTGAGTGTCATCGCGGCGAGAGCAGGAAGCTGGCGGCGGGAGGCCGGATACCCGCTTCCCTTGAGGCAGCGGCAGGACAAGGATTAAAGCGCAGCTCCTGGCTAGTAGAGGTTGACTGGGAAGCCCGGGGCCTGCCAGAACCCACGTGACTGTTGTGGCGGGAAATGAGTAGAAGCCCGCACGTGTTCCCAACCAAGAGCCGGGCTGGGTGAGATGCGTATGGGGGCCCTGCGCTCATAGATCTCCGCCCTACTTCCTGGGTTTTTTTTTTCTCTATCGGCGAGATCGAGGACACTCGAAACCATTTGACCGATTCTTCCCGGGAGGCGGAGTCGAGTTCCTTCTGGTTCCATGGCTCGATAGGTCGAGATCTTGCCATCGTGGGCATCAGTAGGATATGATAAAAATAAAAAAGGCAGCCGGGACTGGGTGTTTGAAACTTACTGAAGTTGTTCTGTGCGCCTAGGCTTTCGGTCGTGCATCGCGGCTGTCGTGCAGAAATGAAGGAATTAGATTTTGTGAGGAAAATCAACAGTTGCAAGAGGATGACAGCAAATGTTCTCTGTACATTTATTTTACAAAATTGGAGGTTTTCGTACTTCATAATAGTTTACTATAAATCTGCATTAATCCCATTAAAGTGATTTCTACTAGTGAGAATTGTTATATATGTATAATGTATCTGTAGAGGTTAAAAATCACCCTTCAAAATCAAATTGAATTGGACTTGAAACACTATCAGATACTTGGTACTATATCATACATCTGTCTGGTTAATTTTTACAACATCCTAACTTTTTAGCTTGTCCATTGCAGGTTTTGATTTTTCTTTGAATAATTGATTATATTGTCTTCCAAACAAATCTTCACATGCATGAAAATATGCTCATAGTAATTTTGTCATACGTAGATTTATGTTTATTATTTTAAAATTTTAACATTTTTATAAACATTCACATTTAAAAAAAACAAGCATATGGATGCAGAAAGAGCATTTTAATTTGTAACACTTTTTAAGATATTCTAGTTTCCATAGTAACTGCACATTCAAACTTCCATATGTTTGAAAAAAACACATTGCTACATTCCTAATTATTGGCAGAGAATATAAAATAAAACTAATTAGACATACTGAAATAAAGACAATATACTTAAGCAAAATTATTTTATATACTTTGTTTTGTTACTTAAAAATAGAGGATAAAATAGTTAAAGTATAAGGATAAACAGATGTAATTTAAAGTAAAAGTAAAACATTTGGTAATATTCTAACAAAAGATGAAAATGCATTTTAAAAATGCTCTGTTTTATCATGTTTTGTTAGGTATGTTTTATTTTTATTTATTGTCTTTTATCAAATATAAGCAAAATCCCATTTTCTTACAAATGTTGAAATATTTTACCTGCTATACTTAAATAAGAAATACAAAAGAGATGCTTATTTTCTGACTGGTCCTTTGTTGCATGGCCAAAAAGCACCAAAATCCAAACCACAAACATCTGAACTCTTCAAATCAGCATATATGTCTATAGAAGGGAATAGCATGCTTATATTTGTGGTTAGGCCAACTAACATGGATGGATGTTTAATTAGTATATTTAAACAACAGGCCAGTGGACTAATAGATTTCTGTTTGCTCTACAAGTTTTGGAAGACATTTAGATTTATTAAAGTGTCAATCAGCTCTTCTGTAAACAAGAAGAGCTGTCATATAACAAAGCTTAATTTAGTAATTCAAGCCAGATTTTCTTCATTTGTTTATTAAATTTCTATATTACTGATACAATATGGTTGGCTTACAGTATGATAAAAAGTACTACAAAACAATTAAAATTAGAAGAATTAAATAGAAAAGCTAAAATCCAAGATAATGGGTGGCCTCTCCTCTCCCCCGCCACCCCCAACATAGCAGGCTCTTATCAGGACCCCAGGCCGAGCAACCTGGAGCAAGATAGATGCAGTGGGAAAAACAATAACTGAAGGAATATATCAAACCAGCATTACACTGTTGTTAGGACCATACAGCAACAGCATCTGAAAATAATTTGGAAGGATTACATCATGTATCTCTTACACTTCATTGCCAGAATGTACTTTTGAAAAGCCTTAAAAATGGACATGCTACATACCAATCATTTTTAATATCCTTCCAACCCAGGAGGAATTCAGACCAATTAGTTGGTTGAACTTAGAAAGAATTCTTTCCCCAACTGATTATAGCAGGGAAAAGTAGAGGACAGGACAAAACAAAAATGAAAGAATATAAGCATGTCTCCATCTGTTCTTCTAAGCGCAACTAGCAGATTATTGTAATGTTATAGAATACTCTTAACTAAAGCATGATTACTTTGTTAACAATTTTATCTTAGTGCTTTTATAAGTTTGCTTCTGGTTAATTCTAGATGTTCCAAATCATTTTGGGCCTTATATACAGTCGTGAAAAAGTCCTGTTTGAATTCCATGGTTTTATGTATCAGGACATAGTAAAAATTATCTGTGCTTTGCCTTTCTTAAAAGTAGGTAAATACATGACCTATTACACTATGTCATCATTTATTTTATAAAAAGAAAGCCAAAATGGAGAAGCCATGTGTGAACAACTAAGTACACCCTTACTGCTTCCATAGGTATGAAAAGGCTAAGTAACAGCCAAGTGCTGCTAATCAAGTGCCCTTGATCAGTTGATCATCAGTAACTGTGACTACCTCTTTAAAAGTCAAAGTTTTAGGAGTTTGCTGGTCTTCAACATTGAGATGTGTATTAACACAATGCCAAAGAGGAAAGATAATAGCAGTGATCTTAGAGAAGCAATTGTTACTGCCCATCAATTTAGGAAGGATTATAAGGCCATTTCCAAAAAATTTAAAGTCCACCCATCTACAGCGAGGAAGATTATTCACAAGTAGAAAATATTCAAGACGGTTGCCAATCTTCCCAGGAATGGATGTCCCATAAAATTCACCCCAAGAGCAGACCATGCAATGCTCAGAGAAATTGCAAAAAATCCAAGAGTTACATCTCAGACTCTACAAGCATCAGCACAGTTAATGTTAATTTTTACAATAGTACAATTGGAAAAAGACTGAACAAGTATGGTTTATTTGAAAGGATTGCCAGGATAAAGCCTCTTCTCTAAAAAGAATATGGCAGCACAGCTTAGGTTTGCAAAATTGCACCTGAGTAAATCACAAGATCTCTGGAACATTATCCTTTGGACGGATAAGATTAAAGTGGAGATGTTTGGCCATATTACAGTGTGTCATATTTGGCAAAAAACAAGCATATCAGCACAAACATTCAAACCATGAAGCACAGTGGTGGAGGGGTGATGATTTGGGCTTGTTTTGCAACTACAGAACCTGGGCACCTTGCAGGCTTTGAGTCGATCATGAACTCTGTATAACAAAGTATATAGTCAAATGTGAGGCCATCCATCCGACAGTTAAAGCTCGGCTGACATTTGGTCATGCAACAGGACAACGATCCCAAGCACACCAGAAAGTGTTCAACAGAATGGCTGAAAAAAAAAAGATTATTACAATGGCCCAGTCAAATTCCAGATCTCAACCTGGTTGAAATGCTGTGGTGGGATCTCAAGAAAGCTGTGCATAAACAATTGCCCGCAAATCTCAATGAAATGAAGCTATGTAAAGAAGAGTGGACCAGAATTCCTCCACAATGATGTGAGAGACTGATAAAGTCATACCGAAAGTGACTACTTCAAGTTATTGCTGCTAAAGGTGGTTCTACAAACTATTGAATCATAAGGTGTCACTTGCTGATAATCAGTTGATCAAGGGCACTTGATTAGCAGCACTTCGCTGCTACTTAGTCGCTTCATACCTATAGAAGC
Organism: Crotalus tigris; assembly: GCF_016545835.1. Lineage (NCBI taxonomy): Eukaryota > Metazoa > Chordata > Lepidosauria > Squamata > Viperidae > Crotalus > Crotalus tigris. The sequence continues at coordinate 4,345,501 of NW_024100678.1, forward strand.
AGTAAGGGTATACTTAGTTTTTCACACATGGCTTCTCCATGTTGACTTTTTGTAAAATAAATGATGACATGGTGTAATATGTCATGCGTTGTTCATCTGAGGTTGTATTCACCTATTTTTAAGAACTGCTAAGACCAGGTGATTTTTACTATGTCATGATATATAAAACCATAGAACTCAAAGAGGATGTACTTTCTTTTTTACATGACTGTATCTTTGGGTTGTTTTTGTAAATTAAAAAAACTGAGAACCAGTTTGGTTAAAGCATCAGGTCAAAGCATCAGGCTAAAAACTAAGAGACTGAATTCTAGTCCTGCCTTGGGCACAAAGTCACTTGAAGTCAGATCTTGGGCTAGTCACTTTCCCTCAGCCCTTGGAAGGAGGAATGTTCGAAAAACCATTTTTGAAAAACCTTTGCTAGGAAAACTGCAGGGATTTGTTCAGGCTGTCTCCAAGAATCACATGCAGTTGAATGGAAGGAAAAAGAAAAGGCAAAATGTACTTTTCAGTTTTTCTAATAGCTGTTATAAAACAAATTGTTTTGCTTTGAAAGTTCAAAAATGAAAATAAAGGACTGATAAAACATTTGTCTCTCAATTAATATATGTACATTCATTGGGGATCATCTATAAAACAGATTTTTAAAAATATCATAGATTTTAAAACTACAAATATGTATTTCACTGTGTATCTTCATACTTTAAGCCCATGGCTTGGATATGCTATAGTCCTATTGAACTAAGTGGAACAGTGTAACCTTTAGTCCACTTTATGGCAGTGAAATTGATTTAAAGCTAAGCTGTCTTTTTCAGTTAAGAATTGGAGCTCCGAAGATCACTTGATCATACAATTGAGACTAGCTGGTGGTAAATGGCACTAGGACCAAAGTATATACCATTTTTCATAACTGCACACCTTTTTAACCCTGGGTTGAGATAGGGCAGTGATGGCAAACTTTAAGAGACCGAGTGCCCAAACTGCAACTCAAAACCCGCTTATGCATCGTTGGGTGCTGGGTGGGTGTGGCCCATTGGGTGGGCGTGGCTGTGGTGGTAACGGCAGACTGGGTGGGACTAAAAAGTTCAATCAATCAATTCTAACTTTGCAAAATCTTTTTTTTCTCGCGAGAAGTCGAAATTGACTTGAAATCCACACCAGTATCATGGCTCCATATTCTTTATAACATGGGCTCTCCTGCACTCAGTTGACAACAACAGACAGTCCAAGAATAATATAAGCATGCCATTGATTTCTAGAGGTCTTCCAATATATAAAATATTAGACTCTACCTCTCAGGCCTAAGTTTAGGAAACCAATTTGGGATAACACACCACAGTCTTACAATCTAGATGAAGAATAGTGATTAAGATGGGCAATTGTTAATAACCACAACCAGACAGATCATGCAGATCCAACAAAACCACTTACAGGAATGCAGTTGCCCCCCAAAATATGGAGCCACCAGAATAGAATCAGGACAGGAGAGAACTAAGGCAAAGCTCTTTAAGTGGGGAATGGCTGAGAGCCTGCAATGTGACTGTGATGCTCCAGAATAAACTATAACATATATAGGTCAAGAATGTCTCCTCAGAAAATTTCAAGGCATCTGGGATGATATCATTGCAGCCACAGAAGAAACAGATGGTTAGCTTTAAATATTGAATTATAACACCCATCCAATTGCAATTCTATGGCTCCATATTATGGTGATTTTATTACAGTTTCATCTTAATTTAATATTGTCTCTCCTATATTGTATTGTCCACATATATATGTATATGGACAATACAATATATAAAATCACTTTTGGAAGCAAAATCCCTCACCCCGAACTAGAATTTCATTAATAATCCCACTAAAACTCCTTTTTTACAACCCTTTAATCAGTGGTGGGATTCAAATATGTAAACAACTGATTTTCTGTGTGGATGCTGCTTCCAGAAGTCCATTCTGGGCCTGGGCAACAAAAAAGTAGCTACCGGTTCTGCCGAACTGGTGTGAACCAGCTGAATCCCACCACTGCCTTTAATCCCTTAATTCGAGATACAGGCAACATTATTATTTTTCACTTCAGAAACACAACGCTGGGCTGGGGGTGGGATTACCCTATCCTTTCAACAAATATTCCTAAGGAAATTCGTTATTTTTCCTAAAACATGTATACTCGATGGTTGAAAACAACTTTTCAACTTGGAAAAGTGGGTGAATCTTTCTGGAGTATTCAGGACCTGGTTATGAGCTGCAGATTTTTCATTAATAGAATAAGTATGGCACAGTATGAATTTCTGTATTTATTTATATCTATTTCTTTCTTTTTAAAAATTAGATTGCAAAAAGCTATGAATAACAATGACTGATGCACAGTTATTTTCTTCCTATTCCAAGGAAAACTGTATAAAAACAGAAGGTATTTGTTTTATTTTTTTCAACTTTATATAACTTGGCATTTTCTAAAACATTTACTATAAAACAATTTCTTTTGATACATTTGTATACTCTCCGTATTTTTCTTTTAGACTTGTCTTTTGAGATCATTATTTCTAACTCTGCTTCCTTGTTTATTGACTTTTTCTATAATCTCTGCCTGGCAATAAAACAAACCCCATTAACTAAATGGATTCCTCCATATCAGACTATGAAAATCAAGAAATCTTTCAGAAGGGACAAAGTAGAAATTGCATTCTGCGAACAGATATAGTCAATATATTGATCAGCAAATGAATGATATTAACATTATTCCCTAGATAATTTAGCACCGTTGCTTGCATGATTTTGTATTATAATTAGTGACCAATCATGGGATGAACATACTTAGCTGACATATATGATCATAGCTTTTCCAATCCGGAAAACCTTTGGATATGTGAATTTCAATAGAATTCGCTAGTCAGTCTGATCACTGCTAACTATTCCCTAACTCCACCCTCAAGTTGGGAAGGCTGGTATAAGCTATTATGAGTATGCAGTTAATGATCAAACTTGAGGCTATGATTTTGATTAAAATGAAAACTGGGGGAGGAATTCTTATTGTCTTATATGCCACAGCCTTAATTCAAATCCTAATCTTCAATTGCTTTTAGCTACAGAAGGTAGTTGCTTGGTAGAGAGATGGGCAGCATGCAAATTTAATACATAAAATAAAAAAAGTATTGGACTGTGGAATTAAACTTTTAAAAATATATAAATAAATATTGTTAAGAGCTTATGGCTGAAATCTCACATGGGGCAATTTCTATGAAATTAGCCATGGGATAAAGAGATAAACTCATTTCCCACGCAGTAGGTCAGAATATGGGGTTCTATATTGTGTATTTAAGGGAGAAAATCTATATTGCTTTATTAATACATATTAAGTCAGCTTAGTTTGTTAAACAACAGAAATAATAGACAGATTTACACCTAATGCTAAACCATAATGAGTGAGTTTATACATCATTGAAACCAAAAAAGTGACTGTAGTTTAGCATTATGAATAAACAATGCAAATGGAATCTGTAAATGTAGAACCATCTAATTTGACCTATAGATGTCACAAATATATTCAAAGATAAACAATGTTTAAGTATAATTATTCTGGATTTTTTTTAGAAACAAATGAAAATATTTCAATAGGCATTCCCAACAAACAACGTAGTTGTGCTGCTGTAAATACTCCAGCTGCATGTGTCAATAAAGCCATTAATCAAATACAAGATTTAGAAGTGAAATTAGAAGAATCTTTTCTGCAGGTAATATTTATTTGTATTATTTTAGTTATTATATCCATTAAAAAATTGACAGTAGATGTCAGAATATATAGACAAATTAAAAGTTTTTTTTTGCAGCAAAATAGAAGGAGGAAGGACTAGTACGGTAGGTATGTTTACTACCTTGAATTATTTAAAAAAATAATTAAGGCATGATATAAATAAATGAATTAGAATAGGTTTTCCAGTTTTTCCTGGAAATATTTGATAGTTACAACACTGTTTTCAAAGAGGTTCATTTCATCACCACTCCTTGTTGTCAATGAATCACTTAAAGGATTCAAAAATAGCCTGACATATGTGCTTGTCACTTATCATTGCCTCATGCAAGGCTGTAAAGATAAATATTAATACTTCATAAATTATATGGTCATACAGACTATATATTGGGGCCCCAATAGGGATGTAGCATTTTGGAGGAGGCCAATGGGGTAGATAACACCCCATCTCCTCCCTGTGCACACTTTGCTCCCACCCTCTCCATCTGGATTAGTTTTATTTGAACTTTTCAATAAATCTTGCTAAAGAAGGCTAGGAGAATCAGTTGGCTTGGCTACTAAGAGCCCAATAAGTATGACAAAAAAATTCTCCAATATAGTGTCCTGTAGATGTGTCAGATTATAGATCATATACAACCATGCCTTAAAGACCTTTCAGAAAGTCAAAAGGCTGGATGCGGATCCCACCTCGAGGGTGGGAGGGCATGATGTTCCAGAGGATGGGAGCCACATCAACAGAACAATTTTGATAGAAAGAAAATAATGTTTGAGAAGTAAGTGGGGAATAATAAAGAAGGAGCCTCCAGCCAGTGGTGGGATTCAAATATGTGAACAACTGGTTCTCTGTGTGGATGCTGCTTCTAGAAGTCCATTCTGGGCTTGGGCAACAAAAAAATAGCTACCGGTTCTGCCAAACTGGGAACTGGCTGAATTCTACCACTGCCTCCAGAACAGTAAATAGACGTAAGTATAAAACAAACAGTTTGGTAGGACACTATAATAATTATAATAATAATGATGATGATGATGATGATGATGATGATGATGATGATAATAATAATAATAAAGTTGGAAGGGACCTTGGAGGTCATTGAGTCCAACTTCCTGCTCAGGCAGGAAGTGAAGAATGCTTAGGAAATATTTAAGGCAATGAAAATACCATGTCAAATAGTAAAAGTGAAAGAAATGTTGTAAATGTCAATGTTTAAGAAAAAGAACAATGAAAAGGAACAACATAAATGAATTTATGTTGGGGGAAGATCCTGGAAAAGATAATCAAACAACGAATCAATGAACACCTAGAGGCAAACAAAGTCATTACTAAAAGCCAACATGGGTTTGTCAAAAATAGATCATGCCAGACAAATCTTATTGCATTCTTTGACCAAATGACAAAATTAGTGGATCAGAGGAATGCTGTGGACATAATTTACTTGGACTTCAGTAAGGCATTTGATAAAGTAGATCACAACCTATTACTTGATAAGATAGAAAAATGTGGGGTAGACAGAATCACCATCAGATGGATCCGTAGCTGGCTGACCGGCCGTACTCAGCGAGTGGTCCTCAATGGAACTGCATCTATATGGAGGGAAGTGTGTAGTGGGGTGCCCCAGGGCTCGGTTCTTGGCCCAGTGCTCTTCAACATCTTCATCAACGATTTGGATGAAGGGATAGATGGGGAACTCATCAAATTTGCAGACGACACCAAGCTGGCAGGAATAGCCAACACTCCAGAAGACAGGCTTAAGATACAGAAAGAACTGGACAGACTTGAACACTGGGCACTAACTAACAAAATGAAATTCAATGGTGAAAAAAGCAAGGTTCTATATTTAGGCAAGAAAAACCAAATGCACAAGTACAGCATAGGTGGCACCATGCTCAATAGTAGTAACTGTGAGAGGGACCTCGGAGTCCTAGTAGACAATCACCTAAATATGAGCCAGCAGTGTGCTGCAGCTGCAAAAAGGCCAACACAGTGCTAGGCTGCATTAACAGAGGGATAGAATCAAGATCACGTGAAGTATTAATACCACGCTACAATGCCTTGGTAAGGCCACACTTGGAATACTGCATCCAGTTTTGGTCACCACGATGTAAAAAAGATGTTGAGACTCTAGAAAGAGTACAGAGAAGAGCAACAAAGATGATTAGGGGACTGGATGCTAAAACATATAAGGAACGGTTGCGAGAATTGGGTATGTTTAGTTTAACGAAGAGAAGGACAAGGGGGGACATGATAGCAGTATTCCAATATCTCAGGGGCTGCCATAAAGAAGAGGGAATTAAGCTATTTTCCAAAGCACCTGAAGGCAGGACAAGAAGCAACGGGTGGAAACTAATCAAGGAGAGAAGCAACCTAGAACTAAGGAGAAACTTCCTGAGAGTGAGAACAATTAATCAGTGGAACAGCCTGCCTCCAGAAGCAGTAAATTTTCCAACACTGGAAGTTTTTAAGAAGATACTGGACAGCCATTTGTCCGAAATGGTGTAGGGTTTCCTGCCTGAGCAGGGGGTTGGACTAGATGACCTCCAAGGTCCCTTCCAACTTTACTACTACTATTATTATTATTAATTCTTGAAAAATAGTAAGGTGCAAATGACATAAGTGGAGAAAATTTAAAATAGGGACATGCTTTACTTATGAAGTAGCTGTGCAACTTTTTAAACATGTATAAAGCATTTTTTAAATCTAAAGATCAAAATTGTTCCTTTCTATAAAGTAAAAGGTAGAGTAAATGCAAATATGGGGAGATTAGGCTATAGTAAATGTGCATAACATTAGTCCATAATGGGTGGTTATGTAGCAGTATTCTTGTTGAAATAATATGAGGTGACTGAACAAATTTAAAACATGGAGTTGTTGATAAAAAGGTAATGGGTTGTAATGTATAGGATATGCAAAAAGAATGTTTCTGAAAAGAAGCAAAACTGCTTTGTATAACAATGACAGGAGAAATTGAATGAATGATTATAAGTTATGAATTATGAAAAATTAGATTTAGTAAGTGAAATTATATACCTTTGATAGAATTTTTTATTAAAAATGGGAAATGAGAAATTTTAGGATGTGCAAATACAAGTAAGAAGACAATGAGCAGACTGCTCTGCTACAAAAAACTGAAGGTTTGTCAAAGAAGTGAAAATGTCTTTGCATAAGAACATGTGCATTTATTATATGGAAATGAAAGTCAGATATATGAAGAAAAGTTTAAAAATAAAGTTCAGTGGAAATGAGAATTTTAAGAAGTATGTGTGGTAAATAGACAAGGTAAAGACTGTTGTGAACTAAATGGAATGAATACAAAGGTGAGTGATTGTACAAAAGAAGTACATTTTTTAGATTTTATTATATTTAAGTGGAAAACATATCTAATACTGTTTATGTTTTCCCCACAACACAATCCTGCGATATGAGTTGGGCTGAGAAAGAGTGATTAGCCCAAAATCACCCAGCCAGCTTTCATGCCTAAGGCAGGACAAACTCACAGAATCCTGGTTTCTAACCTGGTGCCTTAACCACTAGACCACAATTTGTTCACAGAAATGATGAATTAAGTTTGAATTGCAAAACAAATATATGAAAGGAGCAGTGGTGGGATTCAGCCGGTTCGCACCAGTTCAGCAGAACCGGTAGCTAATTTTTTGTTGCCCAGGCTCAGAATGAACTTCCGGAAGCAGCATCCACACAGAGAACCGGTTGATCACATATTTGAATCCCACCACTGGAAAGGAGTTTAGAAGGTCAATTTTCATTTTTTTCCTGTCGTTAATTTCTGTCATTAATTTTACAAATACTTAATCTTTTCTTGTACTTTGCATAATGTTGCTACCCTGAAAGGGAAAAGTATTGTGGTTATGTATGTATGCAGGAAAATCTAAAATCTAAAAAATGAAATGTTTCAATGAAAATCTGATTTATATTCACAGCATGAAATTTTATATAACTTGGGAAAACTTCCATGGTAAGAAAATTATATGTTTTAATTCAATAATTATTATAAATAGTCTTCTAACTAAAATATAAAGAGAAATAGTGCCAATTACCATTCTGTTGATTTAAACTTAACATGCTGTTACCAGAAAAATTGGGCCAGGTCAAGATCTGATATTAGGCCAAAAAAAATAACCTTGTTTTAATATTGATTTTAATACAATTTAAATCCATTTCATTATATATAATACTATTATTAGTTTTTATGTGCATGTAATCCTCAAGTTGATTAATGACCATTCAAAGTTACATGGTCTTCGAAAGAGTGCTTTAAAGCCCCCTAAAGAACTTCCAGCTATTGTAAAGTGTTATAGACGCCCCCCCCCCAGGGTCATATGACTCCATTTCTGGCACTTGGCAGCCGACTCACATTTGAGGCCAATTGCTAAATGCCCTGCAATTATGTGATTGCTATTTGCAATCTTCTCTGCTGACTTCCTTAGAAAGTTAGTGAGAAAGATGGCAGAGAAGGTAGCAAGCAGAGGGGACAGAGAGAAGCTGAAATCCTTTGGCAGGCTTCAGGAACAGAATTGAAATTTTTAGGATTTCACATCTTTTTCTGCAGCCCACAGAGATTTATTTAGTTATCAGAATTAAGAGACCTCCTGTCTCACAGTGACATGCATGGACAGGAGCTTCTCTTTCAGGATTTCAACTCCATTCCTGCAGCCCATCAAAGAGTCCAGGAAGCTTAAAGATTTCAGCTCTGTTCATTGTAGACCACTGAAGGAATTCTCCTCCACAGAGGGGAACGGAAATCCCTTGGCGTTCTCAGGAATGGAAAAAAAAAAATCCTGAAGATTTTATGTCCATGCTTGCAGCTCACCAAAGGATTTCATCTCTATGCATCAAAGGAAACTGAATACTTCAGCAGTTGCAAGAACATTTTGAGAGCAAAATGGCTGCTTGCCAGGAAGATTTTTGCATGGAGCTGAAACCCTCTGGCAGGCAGCTATTGCTCTGTCCACTTAAAGACCCGGGAGATCATTTAACAACTGCCACAGAGATTTCCAAGATTCCAGTCAAGGGAAGCTTAATGGACTGCTTTGCTCAATGACTGAGATTTTGATTCCAGTTGTAGTTGTAAATTGAAGATTACTGTGTTTAATCATTTTCTCTTTCTAGCCCATTGAGAATTAACAGAATAAAAGAGTTGGAAGGGACCTTGGAGGTCTTCTAGTCTAAGCCTCTGCTTAGGCAGGAAACCCTATGTCATTTCAGGCAAATTGTTGTCCAACCTCTTCTTAAAAACCTCCATTGTTGAAGCACTCACAACTTCTGGAGGCAAGTCATTCCACTGATTAATTGATCTCACTATCAGGAAATTTCTCCTTAGTTCTAAGTTGGTTCTCTCTTTTAGTAGTTTCCATACGTTGCTTCTTGTCCTTCCTTTAGGTGCTCTGTAGAATAGGCTGACCCCCTGTTCTTTGTGGCAGCCCATAAATAGTGGAACACTAGAGCAATCATGTCACCCCTAGCCCTTCTTTTCATTAAACTAGACATACCCAATTCTTGCAACTGTTCTTCAGGACTGACACTTCAGGGCCTTTATTTATTGTTAAGCATGCCGTATATTACATGTTTTATATTCAAATAAGCAAAAATATAAGTGTATTGCCCATTACTTCTTTGGGCTGAGATTAAAATGGAGAATTAAGAAGTTAAACAAATAGCATCTTGAAAGTGATGAAGAGAGAAAATACAATGCTAATGTACAGTGTTGGAAAGAAGATCCAAGACTATAATGCTGACCTATATTCCCAGGGATTTGGATGTTAATACTGTCAAAGAGACTGAAGGGATCTGTTTACCATTCTCTACTGAAGTGAAGGCTGAACATTCATTACACTGGAAAGGTAATATTCGGTGAATATTTAATTACTTTCTCTTAATATTAATGATGTTTAATTGTAATTATTTCCAGAGAATCATGAAATAATGGGAATGTTTGAGAGCTAAAGTATAATCCAGTTTACAATTTAGATTTTAAAATATTGAAACATTTCTAATAAAACAGTGAAAAAGAGAATCATTTTAATCAATATAAGGTGTGTGTCAAGTCCTTAATGTCCCATCTATCAAGGAGGCAAAGGAAATTGCAGGGAGAGAAAGAGTCATGTTCTAATTATGTAGAGAGAGAAAGAATCAAGTTGAAGTTGAAATCATTACTTTAGATTCAGGTCTATATATCTGCAATGCTTTAAAACAGTGGTTCTCAACCTGTGGGTTGGGACCCCATTTGGGGTCGAACGACCATTTCACGGGGGTCGCCAAACAACGCAGTCCGCCATTTTCCCCCCCCTTTTCCTTAGCTGTGCTACTCCCTTTTATTCTATTGGCTTTTGAAAGCCAATAGAATAGACTCTCTTGAATAGAGTCTAATTCTATTGGCTTTCAAAAGCCAATAGGCATTGTCCAGGCTGTCTCTGCCCTGCTGAGCCCGCCAAAAGTCCCATTCTGCAAATGGTGCTGCACCAGTTGAGTAGTCCTCGACTTACGACCGGTTGGGGGTCGCGGTATTAGAAAGGTTGAGAACCACTGCTTTAAAAGGTGAAATTGCTCTGCTTACAACCACTGGCATTTACCAGAAAGGGTGGTTTGCCTTTTGAGTGTAAAGAAACCCACACCAGTTAATATAAAAACAATGTTTGTCTACACTTTATTCTGCATCTTTTCAGCAGCATTTTACAAATGATTGCAGCACATCCTGTTATCTTCTGTCTTTTTGAAGCAACTAAGATAAAAATAAATAATGTTTAAAAACAGAATGTTAAAGCTTAATCTTCTTAAATTAATGTTAAAAATGGTTTTTAGATTTTTTTCTTCTAAATAAACTTTGAATGAACCATTAAATTCTCAACTGAAGATTTACTGCTTTAAGATATAGTTCACATAAGAATGATTGACTCATTGATGGGATTAACTTTTTATTTGTTTGAAGTGGAATAGTAACACCTATCTGAATTCAAGATTTCTGGAGACAGGCATCATTTTTCTTAAGAGAAGGGAAGTCTACGTGCAACATTTCTGGAATTATTGAAATATACCTTCATCCCACCCCCGTAGGTTCATATTTAATTAAATCTGCCCAAGTGAATTGGACATTTCGCTATTGTCCTTCAATTCGAGTGGCTGATTGAAAGCTGCTAAGCCCTTCCATTCAAATTATGTGATGGTAGAAGTAGGCAATGTTCTCATATGAGCTCATGTTAGTGATGACCCCAATCCCAGCAATGTTTTGCTTTTATTCTGATTAGAATTTCTTCTGAATATTCAAAAAAATTGGTATTTTAAGATGTTATTGTACCTATTCTGTAGTAGGATAGCACATGAAAAATCCAAATTGTATGTAGATTTGCATACACAGTTTGTATAGAAATCTGAAACTTTGTGCATTAGTTTTTTAGGACTGTGCTACATAGTAACATTAAAATGAAACTTAAATTATGTATTTTGGGAAATTGTGCTGTTACATTCAATAATACTACTTGTTTTTTAATTGAAGATATTCAGTCTTTAAAGCAGAAAACTGCTGCTGTTGTAGCAGACGTCACCGAGTTAATTTCACGATTAGAAAATGAGCGTAAAGATGCTGAAGAAGCCTTAGAGTTTGAGAAGCAACATAGAAAAAAACTATACCTAAATTCAGATAAACTGTCATTTTGGAGACTACAACAGCTTCCCAAAGCTGTTCAAAAAGGTATAAGAAATAGCCATTTTTTTTAAAAAAAGGTATATATTTTTGTGCCATTTTAAAACTTCTGGGGGAAAAAGATATGAAATTGTTATTCTTGGGAAGCATTTGAAATGACTGTGATGAAATAATATTTCAAGAGAGAGGAGAATTATTTTAGCCACTGAATTTTTAAAAAATCCAATCTACCATGTCCAAAAGACCAAAGTTCTGTATACTGCTATTATTTAAATTTTAAGTTTTATTAAAATGTGAGCATGTATATTCATCAGGAAGATATTGTCAATATTCCTTGGTAAATTTGCTTATTGCTTTACAATCAACATCCTGATAATATTCTGAGCTTGGTTGTTTTCTTGTAGATGCTTCATTACCAACTAAATAGTGCTAGATCACCATCAGGTCTAGCAATGATGATATTACCTAGTTTGGTAATGAAACATCTGCAAAAAAAAAAAAAAAACAACAACCACAGAGAGCACCAAAGACCCACAGTTCAGCCCTGAGCTACAGATAATCTCTTCTGTTGATACTGATAGTACTTTGTACATTATATTGTCAATATTATAATCTCCAAAACTTTAAGGAATATATATATATATATATATATATATATATATATATATATATATATATATATATATATATATATATATAAATATGCTCACACATAGTGCAGAAATGTGTACAAAACTTTGTAGACTTCTTTCCAAGCATTGAGCAAATCTAAAACAGTTCTTGGAAATATGTATGTTCTGACCTCAGAAGATATAGGAGCCTGGTTATACACTCTGCTAGATCAGTATGCCGAAGTCCCTAAATAAAAAATGTAATTTTAAAAAATATTACTGCAAATTCACTTAACCTTACTGAAGATCTCTCTGAGGGAGCTTGCTAGCATGCGTAGCATTTATATGAGTATGGTACTAAAGCAACACTTTGCAAACCATTTCTCCATAGTGCTGTTACTACTTTTGCTTCCAAGAAAATTTGAGATGTACAGAACATTCCTTTTTGATCACCAACATTAATTGGTGATCATTATTTCATCTACTTGCTGTTTGTTCAGAAATTCTCTTTTGTTTAAATGTCATATTTAACAACTTAATATTCTTTAGAGTCTATTTGATAAGAGTGTATTAACAGTCCTCTTTTGTATCAAGTTCATGTCAAGCAGTGTATTGTTCTACTCTGAACAATTGTGCACATTCCCATTTTTAATTAATATGACATTTTGCTTCACTTGTGACTATAGGAGCCATTGAGATTTTCTTGAGATTAGTTGGAGGTTTGACCACAGAGAAAACACATTAAGTAAACAACACTAATGGATTTACAAGATTATAGGGATTTCCTATCGTAACAGACTCAGCATAGGTAACAACACAGTAAACACATAATTCCAAATTAAGATCTGAATCCTCACTGAAAACTTTCAGGTCATCTGTATCCTTTGGAATCATATATAGTTGATTTGCCATTACTTTTTCAACAACCTTCTCCAAGGAAAAAAAAAGAGACTGGAAATTTGTCCAATAGTGTCAAAATAAGACTCCTTCACTATTTCACAAGGATAATATACAAAATTTTCTTGTCATGTTCTGTTTTCTAAAGTCTGTTGAAGATTATGTATATTGAACAGCATTTAAAACAAGAACACTAGAAACATACATTCTGCAAGATTTAGGTAATTATTCATAATGCAAAATGGACTCCAGAGGTGGTCTCTGGAACTATTATATAGTATTGATTACCTACAAGAAATCATTTGGGGTGCTATCTTCATAATTCATTTTGTGTTCAGATATCAGCAAAAATGTGAGATTTGTCTTTTCTAGAAATTGCTATTGCCCATTTTTTAAAAAAACCAATCTGAGTATTCCAGCAATATAGCATGAGTGATTCTTTATATCTGTGTTAATAATGGTATCAGAAAAAAGTTAACCAATTGAAACAGAAAAAAAAATCAAATCTTTAGCTTTTTATTTATTTGTACTACTGAAAAAATGTATCATAGACTACTATGCAGTATGGACATTAATTTTCTTCAGAAAATGCAATTACAGCATTGTTTTATAGACAGATGATATAAAATTATCTTTTGAAGAGAAATGTACATATATTTTAGAATCTAGCAGCTTGTTACATATTTAAACTTAAAAGCAATAATTATCATTTTCTTATAAGAAATAGTTTCTTTTATACTTTGCAGAATGGGAGAAATGTTTGCAGGATATAATAGAATTACAGTGGCATTTTGAAGAAAAAAATGAGCAATTACAGGATGCACTAAACCAACTGACAAAAATAGAGGCAGCCAATTCAGTGATGCAAAAGCAGATAAACTTCATGAAGAAATGCAGCCCTCTGCTGGAAGAAAAGCTATGTCATGAAGATGATTCAATGAAAGAAGTAAAAACTTTATTTGAGGAGGTAAAGGGGTTCAATATTTTAATTATATTTTGTTATATTTTTTATTTATTGCGTGTGCATTTTAAATTTCTGTGTCCAGCAATAATGCTAAATACCTAAACATGAAAATATGTGAAAAAATAGCACAATGCCCATTCTTATGAGAATGAAAAATAAGAATATAACTTCTTATGAAATCAAAATACAATTTTATTATAGCAATGATAGGTTTGATCAATTGTTCAAGGTATCAATATAAGATTAAATATTAAAATATATAATAGTATTGATTATATCTGATCATTATTTTCTTATAAAAATTAAAATGTTACCTGTAGATTTTACCCCTTTAATTCTTATCAAGTTTTGACTTTGGTATATAATGTCTTCCTTATAGAAAATAGAATCTTTGTTTTGCATATGAAATTGTGATTGTAATTTCCTTTTCAATTAATAGAGTTGTTTTGTTATTTTCTGGTTTTAATTTTCTTTCTGCTGCCCAGAATGGTGAGTGGTGGTGAGATGGGCAAGCACCGTGAAACAAACAAATGAATATAAATAGTGATTTAATAAAGATGAGCCTCATTATTAGATTCTCACAGCCAGATTAAAAAACTAGTTATATTAAACCTAATTTCCAAAGATTGAGGTGCAGTTTGGAATCTGAATCCATGGAATTCTTGAGTTTCGGAATTTTGGAAAAATTCTAGAACAAAATGTTGTTTTGGCTCTATTGTTAGTAGCTCCATCCTATTTAAAAAAAATACCGTTATGTAATGGCTCCATTCAAAGCAAAATAAAAAATAGTTTAGGACTATGTCTCCTAATATTGGGTGGGATTTACTTAATTTGGAAAGTACATATTAATTGGATTACCATTCAAATAAGACCCTATTAGTGCTTTACTCATATACATACATGCACATTCTCTGTCTCTCTCTTTCTCTCACACACACAAACACACACACAGAGTTGAAATTTATAAACCCTGCATTATATTATTAAGACATCAGTATCTTAAAAGAAAAGAAAAGTAATTTTCTACATGAATATCCATATTTAATGTATGAGAAAAATAAATAGCAATGGTAAATAAATAAGAAAAATAAAAAAATGCCTAAGATTCTGAACAGTCATGAATAGTCATGTCTGTAAGAGGAAAAAAGAATCTGATGGTATTGTAATAATATCTGTATACCAACACCAATACCAATAATAATTACAATATTGTAATAATACCATCAGTGTCTATGAAGAGGTTAAAGGGGAACAAATAACAACATGAGCATCTCAATGTCATCACACAAATGCAAAAATCTGGTAAATGGATAAATAATAGTGGAATTTGTTGGATAATGTTATTGCATGAGTATTGTTTTATCACTATTGTTTGTTACTGGCTATTTGCAAAAAGGTTTGAACAAATATTAACTGAAGTATTAAGCATTTTTTAATTCTTTAAGTCTGATGATACAGCTATACTCACATATATTATTTTGGACAGTAGCAATTGGATTATTTATTTGATTTCTTATCTCCAAATCATGAAAAGCATTTGGGGATACAGAAAATAAAATAAAAAGAAGTTAGTGTTTACCAGACAAATACACTCAGATAATAAATTCACAATATGTTAGTGAGATAAAAATGTGATGTTAGATATTTTTATCATAGTAGGTTAGTATAAGTTAACTCTTTCAAATTCTTTGTACAGGTAGCCCTTCTTATGACCATAATTGAGCACAATACACAATGCAGTGCAGTAAATCACTGCAGTTGTTAAGTTAGCGATACGGTTGTTAAGTGAATCTGGCTTCACCATTGACTTTGCTTGTCAAAAGGTTGCATTATTTCATTATGGTCCTTGAGTATTGTTACAATCCTTGTTATACTTTTAGTTTTATATTGTAAATTAATTTCTGTTTCTTTCAAAGGCAAAAACTCAATATGATACTGTTCATCAGAAATATTTGGAAGTGCAAAAACTGCATGAAGAAATCAAAGAAGAATGTGAAACAAAAAGACAATATATGTTTGAGCAAATAGAAGCCGATGAGACTACATTAAACCAACTTAGGTAAGTATATTTTAATTTTCCAAGAGAATTATTCTTCAGGCAATCTCCATTTATACTGCACATAGAAACAGATCTTGATTATTTTAGAAAGCTATGTTGTGTTTATATAAAGAATATTTATATGCTTCTATTCAATCTTGTCCAATTCTCAGAGACTGCCTGGTCAAATCCCTGCAAGGTTTTTCAGGCAAAAAATTGTTGGTTTGAAAGAATAGGAGAAATAGTAGAACTTTTGCTAAAGGGAGGAGAAGAAGTAATGTGGTAAGGATTAATTAAGGTATTAATTTAAGCTAATATGTGATATAGGCAAAGCTTGTGGAATTTTCTTGTAGCCAGAAATGAATGAGGAATGGATTCTGGAACATAAAAAAAAAACTATCTTGCACTCTGGGCAGGAGAGAGGAAGAGCATAAGGAAAGTGGGCTAGTGGATCTTGTCATGCTGAGTTATTGACAGCAGCTGAAGGGAGATGAAGGAAATTCGTCCAGTACGTCAAGTTGGTTGCTACTGAGGGGATGAAGAGAAAGAAAGAGAAATACATGCCAGTCTTGTCCTTCCATCCCTTCCTTCATCTGCCACAGCTAATATCTTTGGCTTTTTGTAGCTTTTCCCCTTCTCTGAAAGACCCCTGAATCAATTTTGTTCAGTGCATGAACCAATACATCTCAAATGTATGCTTAATTCCAGGCATGAACCAGCCAGAAATAATTGTTTTGTGCACAGAATGTTTTGGGCGATCCTAGTTATTATATAGAAAGTGTCTTTTATCAGTGATAGCAATCATAATTTAGGTAATATTCCTAATTACAACAAAACTGTTCTCTGACTTGGGAGCAGAACTTCTGTGTCTATGAGATATCCCAATCTTAGTGTTGTGTCTAGCAGTTCTCCTTAACTGTGTATCATTGCAGATTACCAAAAGAAGGAATTTACAATCAGAAATTCCTCACCATAGTAAAAACAAACTTTTGATGAATGTCTGGATTGGATCCCATCTACTATGAACAGAATTCTGCTCAGGGAACAGGGCTTTCTTCCTGCTCTTTCTTGCTGCAGGTTTTTTCAATAGTATTTTGTAGGATCCTCTCCACAAGAAGGATAGAGGAATCACTAAGTATTGGTTACCCGCCATTATATGAAGAGAAGCTAATTTATCTTCCTTGGCAGATATTTTAAGATGTAGAAATACTTCTGCACTCAATTTTTCTAGGATACTTTTTAGAATATAAAATACATACTATATTTGCTGTTAGTGAGCAAGCCCAGTGTTCCTGCTGCTCTCCCTGTCCTGTCTTATTAGTTTCCAATATACAGTGTTAAACACTATTATCCTGCAAAAATATAAGTTGACTGAGAAGCTAAGGTTGTAGAAACCTGTGGGCTGTAAAGCATATAGAAATGAATGAAATTTACATCAATGTGCTTAGACTTACATGAATGCTAGATATCAGAAGTTAAGAAAGTACTGTTGCTACATTTACTAATGATATAAGGAAGAGGTCCCCAACATATGGGCTGCAGCCCACTACCGGGTCATGGCCTCTTGGCCATCAGGCCACCTGAGTGGCTGGCTTGTGCATCCATGCATGTGTGTGCACTCGCCCCCCTTGCACCAATGGTAGCTGAGCCCCAAGCCTCACGCTAGCCAAGCCACGAGCCTTTTGCTGGTGCTAGCCAACCTGTGAGCTGTGCGCTGGCACTAGTCAACCTGTGAGCTGTGCGCCGTCACTAGCCGAGTTGCGTGTCGGTGCTAGCTGAGTTGTGTGCCAGCACTAGCCGAGTTGCATGTTCTGCATTGGCACTACCATTCCCATTTGCAGAACATGCATGCTCATAGCCCCGTTCGCGCGCATGCAGCTACATTTGTTTGTGTGTGTATGTGCATGCACGCATAAAGGTGCCTGCCTCTCCCTTTCCCACTTGGCCACCAACCCAGAAAGTTAGGGACCCCTGGTATAAAGGATACCTGCAGTTATAAAGAGATAGATAGAACTGCAATTATACCAATAAATATTCACTTCATCTTTAATTTATTTGGAGAAATAGATAATTTATTCTTGCTGCTTTTTAGGGATGAGTTAAAAGAAACCGACATGTTTTATGCTGACATCAATAACAAAATACATGGATTGAGGGAAGAAATACTAGAAAATGAAAATCGCCTTGAAGAGCTAATCAAGCAAGAAGCAGATATAAAAGCTGACTTATATTCTTGGCGTGATAAAGTGAGTTTTAAATATTAAGTGCAAAGCATGAAAATTTCAAAACTACAATAGCACATGCAATCCTACAATTATATCTACTAAAAACATAGGCAATTTGCAATCAACTAATAAATGTGTTACATAGTACAGTGAAAATATTTAATTAAAAATCACATACATTCCATTTTGCACATTCCAAAATCAGTATCCAGCATGTTTTAGCACCTAGGGCCTACAAATCCCAACAGGTTCCCTTGGGTTAACATCAACCTTGTTTATCCCTCCTCAGGATGGGTGCCATTAAATTACTATATATGACAGATAATTAAGAACACAATCTTATTTAGGAATTAGTCCCAATTAATGAGACTTCCTAGTAAACATTTACAGGAATGTACTTTTAGTCCTCTATAATTTTGATATTAATATATTGTAAATTCCTATGAATGGAAATTAGCTAGCTAAAATGCCCTATCAATAATGAGAAACAACACACAATTATTTCCTTTTCTTCCTGCTCTGTAGAGCTGAGGGAACTCACCTGAGTAATATAGGAAGAAGCTGCATGACGAAAGAAAGCTGACAAGAATTTTCTCTGCAGTTTGCTTGCAAGAAATTTTTCTCACTTTGTCAGTGTTCTTCTGTAAAACAAAAGAAGGACAATTCAGGATTCAAGATGGGTGCAAACATATGTTTGTATCAAGTGATAAACTTATCTAGTCCAGCATTCTGCTTCCTCAGTGGCAAACCAGAGGTGTTTCATGTGATTTGTCCATAAGCACAGTAATACTGCCTCATTCATATTGCTCAGCAATTGGGTTTCAAAGACATATCAGACCTCGAAGAGCTGAGAAAGATCCAAAAGAGTTATAAAAGTAACCAAGAAACTTGAGCAACTCTCTGTGAGAAACATTATATCTTCAGGAACATTTTAGCTTAGGACAAATGTAGATCAGGAGATTTACAGACATCCAATTTTTGTTATTGAAGTTGAAACTCAAATACTTTGGCCACCTGATGAGAAGGAAGAACTCACTGGAGAAGGGCCTAATGCTGGGAAAGATTGAGGGCAATAGAAGAAGGGGACGACAGAGAATGAGATGGTTGGATGGAGTCACTGAAGCAGTAGGTGTGAACTTAAATGGATTCCAGAAGATGGTAGAGGACAGGAAGATCTGGAGGAACATTGTCCATGGGGTCGCGATGGGTCGGACACGACTTCGCAATTAACAACAACAAAATTTTTTGTTATAATGTATAAAATTATATATGATGTAAAGAAATTATGTATTAATAAAGAAAATATCTACAAGAACTGGGGTCTTCCAATAAAGCTAAATGGTGAGAAATTCAAAACTGAGAAAAGGAAATCCTTCACACAGAGAATAGTTAAGATTATGTGATATATTTGCATAAGATGTAGTGATATCTATCAATTTAGATTAATTTTGAAGTTGATTCTATAAATTAAATAATGTATTTTAATATTAGGAAATGCGTTTGAAGTTGAAAATTTCAAGACAAGAAAATGAAAACAAACAATTGATGGATGAGCTTTTTGCAGAGATGAAGACTATGGAAAACTCAGTGAGTTTTAGAATTCATATATATATATATATATATATATATATATATATATATATATATATATATATAATGTTTTTCCATTCAATTCATGTGATATGAAATTATTTATTTTCATAATTATTCATATGATATATATATGCTATCTGTAGAAATCCAGTAAAGAGTCTGATCTACAAAAACT
This sequence comes from Crotalus tigris, assembly GCF_016545835.1. Taxonomy (NCBI): domain Eukaryota; kingdom Metazoa; phylum Chordata; class Lepidosauria; order Squamata; family Viperidae; genus Crotalus; species Crotalus tigris. Next base: position 4,365,398 of record NW_024100678.1, read on the forward strand.
GAAGGATAAGCTTGCAAACAATCTTCAGCAGTTCACTTGTTTGCAAAATGAAATCCAATATCTTAAAAATGAAAATGCCGGATTTACGTACAAATTCAGAGAGAGGTAAGTGGCACTGTGTTAACACCCAAAAGCTTACATTCTGAATAACCCCAATTTAACAGTATTTCATTTTTAGTCTTTTTTATTCTCATTGAAGACATAAATCATTTGAGTTGTATGTCAATTATTTGGAGAGATTAGATGATTTCTGTTGAACTTGCCTAAAATCTTATTTAGCTTAACTTCAGGTATTAATGCTAAACTGATAATTTATAATGTTTTCAAATTTAAAAATGATATTATCCCATCCTAATACATAAACACAAAGTCCATCTTGCCCATACTAAGGTGATATGAAATGGGGCAGGGAAGGGAAAAGAGATTAAAAGAAGTCAAAGAGAATGCAGGTAGTTCTTGACTTACAACAGTTCATTCATTGAGTGACTGTTCAAAGTTACAACAGCACTTAAAAAACAAGTTATTACTGTTTTTCACTCTTATAGCTGTTGCAGCATCTCCATGGTCACATTATCAAAATTCAGATGCTTGGTAACTAACTCATATTTATGATGGCTGCAATGTCCCGGGGTCATGTGATTACCTTTTGTGGCCTTCTGACAAGCAAAGTCAATGGGGAAGCCAGATTAACTTAATAGCACTGTTACTAATTTAACAGCTGCAGTAATTCACTTAACAGCTGGGCAAGAAAGGTTTTAAAATGGGGCAAAGCTCACTTAACAACTGTCTCACTTAGCAACAGAAGTTTTGGGCTCAATTTTGGTCATAAGTTGGGGACTATCTGTACTGTAGTAACAACAGACTAATTTTGCTTCATCTCAGAATTAAGAATATGAACCCCTTGGAATAAGCAACAGTGAATGTGAATACGAAGTGGCCATTTAAGAATTTTATGCAATTAATTAATTCTTAGGCTAATTAATACTAATTAATTTTAGCAGATTAAAGCCTATTTTTGCTTAGTAAGCAGTAATTAATCAAATATGGAAGTGATGTAATAATTTTTTAAATGTATATTGTGTTCCTAAGAAAATGTTTATACTATATGTTCGTTAAAACAAGAAAGCAGCTTACCATGTCTTAATAAATTTCCCTGAAAACTCACTCATTCTACAGTTTTAAAAAATGTTTTCTAAGTGTGCAGATCAGATTACAAAAAAGCAGATTATTTAAATGATGGAATCAGGTACTTGTTGATTTACAACCATAAGTGAGCCCAAAATTATAGTAGTAAGACATTGCAGTTGGAAGTTGTATCATCTAGTGACCAGATTGGATGATACAATTATTTTTTATGGTTACTAAGGGAACGCCACATTTATGAAATAAATGCTGTGGTCATTAAGTAAATGCCACCATTGTTAATCAAAAGCCATGATTGTTAAGTGAATCCATTTTCCCCAATGGGCATTTTTGCAAGAAACCAGAAGTAAATACTGGCAACCAGCAAAAAATGTTGCAAATTTCAGTCACATGACTGCAGGACACTGCAAATGGCCATAAAGGTGAGCTGGTTGCCAAGCTTCCAAAGTGATCAAGTGAGCATCAGGATGAATGTGGCCATTGTAACTTGAAAAAAAAGGTTGTAAGTAGCTCTGATGTGGACTATCATTAAGCAACTGGTCATAAGTTGAGAACTACTTTATAAATTCTGGTCAAGAATAAATTGTGCTAAATAGTATAGAGTGAGACAAAGGAATTCAATGAAGTTACAAAGATATAAGTAAGTGTAAAAGGTAGTTGAAAAAAGATAGTATGGGTAATATTTATATCTTAATAGAAGAAACCTAGAACAAAGTAACAGAAATGGAGCTGTTAGATTTTAGAGGAATGTGCAGATATGTTAGGCATAACAAGGGAGATGTGGTCATTTAATATTAAAATTGGTGCCACTTTGCATATCAAGATGTCAAAGTAGAAATCATAAGAAAGCAACTAATTTGCTAGACCATTATCTAAGAAAAATGTTTCCAAGGTTTGTTTCTATATCTGAGGAGTTAGCATAATATTTGAAAAGAAGACAGTGTAATATCATTTTTGTTAATGACAATGAAATAATTCAGGAAAATACAGAATGTCTATTTTGAATAAATTAGTGAAAACCATGATTAAAGATACAATGATCAAAACTGAGTTATGTATGAATATGTTTAGTGAAGTTAGTCAATAACTACTTTATAATTTTGCTAAGGTATAGCTTTTTTTAAACATACTTTGTTAAAAATGCTGTGATGGGGATTAATGCATAATGTTAAGTATAAACCATGGTTCAATACTATTCTGCGAGAACAACTGGGGGGAAATTTGCCACTACAACAATAGACTGCTTTGTTCTTAGGTTAATAATTTTATTACACCTCAGAACAACTATTCAAGTAAAGGTAATATCTTGGTCATTTAACTAAACCCATTTGCACTAGCAAAAATGTAAAGCAAGATTATATTCTTACCCCACTTTTATTCAACTTTTACATTAACAATATTGTTGAGATGTTTCCTAAACCAGAATGCTATCATCTTTCCCTTGCCTGCTGCCTCATTTTTGTTCTACTTTATGCTGATTCCTAAGTTTTTGTCTTTAACTTAGTAAGCCTCTGAGATGCCTTAAAGCTCTATCATTTTACTGCTCTAGTGAAAGCCATCAAATAAATTATTCTAGAACAAAAGTACTGCTATTCTATAGGAATCACTTTAATGCCCCAATTAGATGGATGATCAATGGTAAAAATATCAAGCATCTGAAAATCTAGATGTATGTTTTCAATGTTCTACTTGCTGGTCTACTCCAACAAGCGATCTTCTAATGAACGCCCCCAAAGTATTCTCCAATTACTAAATTTGCAGATCAGTTTAGTAACAGTTATTTTCCAGCAGCTATTAAACTAATTAAAACCAAAGGTCTAGGTTTGATGCTATATGGTACTCAGTTAAATATTTATAAGGAGTCTCCTAGTTTAGAAGTAATTTAATCAAAATTCTTTAAAATTTTACTATGAGTTTCTTATTGAACTTTCAGTGCTCTAATATGATTAGAATTTGGCTGGATTTCCCTTGGGATTCAATTAAGATTTTGTCGTCTTAGATTCTAACTGAAGCAAGTCCATAGTCCATCTCACCTTACTGGATAGGGGTCTCTTCCAACCTAAGAAGACAAATTAATGACAATTTAAATCTAATGCCTTTATCACTGCCATATAAAATCTCTCAGCTATATTTGTGCTCTTCTAGTTATACTGTAGAAGGCAAACTCTTTGTAATTCCTAGTAATTTCATGCTCATGTACAAATGGTTTTCGTGACAATGAGACCAAAATGCTTTCTGCTGAGATGTTTTTGCTCAGCTGTCTAGCCTACAGCTCTTCCAGTCAGTTAATAATCATATCTAGCCTTATTAGCATTTGAAGATGACAGTTCTAAGTTTCTTCACAACAAATAAGGGTTAAATTTATAATGATAAATACAGCTTTTTTGTTTACTCTATAAATATATTTAAAAAATAAATTTGTATTATATCAGTGAACTCCCAATTATAAAAGATGAAGCAAACTGTGGCATTTCTTTATAAAAGCATAACAAAAGATGTAGCCTTTCTAAATTATTAAAAATGCTAATATTGTAAGCAGTTTTTAAATTTGTTTTAAATAGTGCAAGAAGGAAAATGGAATACCAATCAGAAATTCAGGTTTTGCAGAAAAATATTCGTAGACTGGAAGAACATTTAAAAAAAGTAAATAAAGACCTTTATGGTGCTGAATTGGCTTATGATGACGCCAAAACAAAACTGGAAGAACTGAATCAAGGCATTATTAAAGAAAAATCACGTTTCAAGGTTATTTAATATTATTGAATTATATTTAATTATAAGACATTAAATTATTGCACTGAGCAGAATAGAATATTATTGCATTAATCCAATTTTGTATTTAAAGAAATTGTTTTTCTGGAAAAAACAAGTTTTCAGTAATATTTATTTCATTTCTGTGAAAAACTTCATATCTGATTCTTTTTCTAGTTCAAGAAGCTTGCCAGGCCACTTTTTCTAGTATAGTTTTTAGCCATATTTTGCATTATTCTTTTCTATGCACTGTTGGTAAATCTAGGGGCAAGCATCACTATTCAAGAGAGTATTTGCAGATAGATTTTTACATCCATTGCTAATGAAGAAATATATTGTATTCTTTATCCAACTTTGACAGGATGTCAAAATCTGCATCTAGCCTAGCTAATAATTATATGTTAGATTTCCTGTGACTTATAGTTGAATTTTACTAAGATTTTGATTATTTCAAATTTCTGTAATTGAAAACGTAATTCTTATAGAATTAAAAAGTAAATTCTATTAATCAGGAGAGAGATAACATGATACATATGAAAGAAACTAGAATAATTTTAATTGGGGTATGATCCATCAGCTATCCTACATTCAATATGAAATGTTAGTAACTAAATAAAGAGCCAGTTTGGTGTAGTGGTTAAGGTGCTGGCCTAGAATCCTGGAGATCATGAGTTATAATCCTGCCTTAAGCATCAAAACCAGCTGTGTGACTTTGGGCCAGTCACTTTTTCTCAGTCCTACCCACCTCACAAGGTTGTTATTGTGAGAAAAACAGGAGGAAGAAGGAATATTAAGTATGTTGAGTTTCTGATAAAATAATAAAGACAGGATAAAATCTAACAAATAAATAAGAAGGTGGATGCTTGTTACTATAGTGATTTCTTCTCTTTGTAATACTACACTAGTTCTGATACTGTTCCAAATAATTTGCCAATCTCCTTGTTCCCCAGAACAAATTTTAAAATGTTTGGGTAGCTACAAAAGAAAGAAGCAAAATTTGATTGCATGCTTCCTAAGGCTTAGACAGAATGATTGGTCCAGAGTCACCCATTTAAGGCTTGTGCCTAAGGTGGGACTAAAACTCACAGTCTCCTGGTTTCTAGGCCAGCACCCTGACCACTACACCAAACTGACTGTCTCTGAAAAATTACTCTAATTATTTTCACGGAAGAGTTCCATCTGTGGAAGATAACCTATAGAAGGACACCAGTTCTTGCACTTGCATTATTGAGACACTGTGTAATATCACTTACCCTTCCCCCAGTAAATGCTGGACAGTCATTCTGGTTTCTTTTTAAGTTGTATATTCTTCCTGGAGTCAGTCATATTGGAGGTGTGGTGGGGGGAGAAACAGGAGGACCAGCTTGAATGCTTCATTAAAGCAATCCTGTAATATGGCCTTAATAATTAAAACAATGTAGAAATAGTGACCCAAAAGTTAAGTATGCTACAGCCGGCCTTTAAAGAGAATACTTAAATTGGTTAGTTACAAAAGCAATCCAACTGATCCCTTTTCATCTGATTTGCAATTATTTATTTTGTGGTAGTTTCTTGTGTTTTTTTCTACTGCTATTGATTGCAATTGTTTTATTTATGTTATAGAATTTGGAAGAGAATATTAAAAAACAAATTAGAGATGAAATAAGTGCTTGGAAGCTGACTCAGGTAAGGAAAATAACTTTTAAAATGTTTGTTCAGAATATATTTTTTATTATTTTAATTATTCACACCATCTCTTCTGTATGATTTATGGCATGATGTATGGGAAGACTGCTTGAATGCTAAGCTACACATAGATAGTACTAAAATGATTTTACTCTACTAAAGGTACTTCAAGGAAGAACTTATAAAAAGCTGTTTTCTTGGCTGTCTACTTTTCTTGCCTGGTAAGGGAGAAACCATCAGCTCCAGATGCTCATATGATCAAATTGTATCTTTCTTTTTTTAAAAACCATTAATCCAATCTTTAAAAAAATTACATATAAAAAAGGAGCAGTTCACTTGCTATCCTGTAGGTAAATTTAAAAGTCCCCTTAAGTCCCTAAAACCAGATATCTTTTAAAACAGTAGTTAACAAAAGAACAGCTTTCAGATTACAGAATTAAAAGATGAAATAGATCATTTACAAATTACAAATATGCAACCATTTCTGCTTATGATTAGTGTTTTTTTTTCCACATAGGACTTCTACAGGATTTATAGGACCATCCAGCTATTATGGTGGTCATATATCACAGTTGAAAATTTTCCTAAAGCGCAGCAACAAGACAGCAACAAAATTCCTAGATTTGTAACAGGCAATTTAGTACATCTCTTTTTTCACTCTATCCCCTATGCATTCAATTTGAAGCAGGATTATCTGGAACATATTTTTATACCAGGGCTCAGTCTAAGAATGTGTGTGAAATAATGATGCATTCATTTGAAAGAAAGACAATTTTTTTCAAATAATTTATCTTAAAATCAGATAATTGTCTTCTGTTTATGAGAGATAAATAGAAACATATAGGGATGAGAGTTTTTGTTTTCTAATTTAAAGGTATCTTTGAATTTAAATACAGGACAGAAAGTCTCATAGGCATCTGATAAAAAATCAGGATGATGAAAAAAATGATGATTCAGTTTGGATATTGGAATCACGGCATTCCATTTGGATGCTCCAGGTTCCTGAAGGGTCTAATTTCCTCTGTTGTCTACTATTCCATCCAGGATCCCAGCAGAAAAGAAACATTGTGGCAGGCTGGTTATAAAGAGATGATTTTTTGAAAAGCAACTGTTTTCTTCTGAAACTTGAAAGAGAAATACTGTATGCTGTCAACATAATGATGATAGTAGCATATTTTCTGCCAGGAATCATGCAGTTTCAACTACAACTTCTATATTTCTAGTAGACATTGTAATTCAAAGTCTTTTTGCCTTTTCTACCATTCTTTCCAGTTTGCTCACAGGAATCCATCATTTAAGGAATACTTTAAAAAGCATACATGTTGAAAACTTTTAAAATTACCATGAAAATGTGGTATGCTTAAAAATACAGTGTGTGAATATTAATTGTTTCATGCAATATCTGTCTGAGATATGTATTTTTGACAAATGGAACTGTCTGTTTTTGGATGTCTCCCTTTAGTTCAAATGTATTTTGTTTATTTTATAAACAGAAAAGAATTAAAGCACTACAATTAGAGTTAGAAAGAAAGAAAAAGGAACATGACAAATTACAGGAAAAAGTTAAGAATAAATTAAAAAAATATGAGCTGCTTTCAGCTGAACAAGTAGAAATACTGGAAAAAAATAAAGATATATACAAAGAACTTACTGAGGTAAGTTAAATAAGAACATGTTGAAACATTGCTCCATTATACTTCGCTTGTTAAGTACTTTTGCATTTCCTTCACAGAATATAGTGGGATACAAATTGACGTTTAGAATAAATCAACATGTCAGTAATGAAATTAAATGTAAAATAGCTGGTTCTCTGTGGCTGTAATGGCTTCAGTGATATGCAAAAAAAGAGACTGAAATAATTTTATTTTCAAAATGGCACATTAATGGCAATGAGTAATACTATCAGCTCTTCCCCAAGGCATAAAACTCAATAGAATCAATGTGATAAAGACAGAAAGGTTTATTGGGAATCTGGAAGGAATTGTACATCTTGTACATATGTTTTAGTGAAAACCAGTATTGTAGGCATCCTCATGCTAAGAATAAAACTTTTTATGTTTGGTTACCTAACAGTTAATTAAAAATGTCCATCACTGAGATCAGTGCTGCCCTCTGTATTCCATGACTTCTGGATTTTATTGGGGTCTAGGAATCTGAGCTGCTAAATTATTAGTTCCGCTTTCTCCAGAGCAAACACTGCAATTTCAGTTTTGCAGCCAGTATCTCCAAGTGGTGGAGCGAATGACATTCTATTGGTGGGAACTCTTCACTAATCCATCTGCGTCTTTCCTGTAGCCATGATAACTTGCCAGGCTCTCCCGTCTTCCCCAAGCATTCTGAGGGACAACTTTGTTATTTTGTTTTCACTCTGGCAGATTTTGCCCCTTTTCCTCATACTTTGAAATGATAAGAGAAGATGAAAGTGGGTCACCAGTTAGTTCACTGCTTGTTTCTGTGTTTTTCCTTTTACCATCTGGAGGGAGCAACTGACTGACTCTGTGGATGAATAAAGTTCAGTAGTGGGAACATTGGGTAGAACTGTTGCTAAAGATTTGAGAAATCTGGCCAATGACTAATGGAAGTTTAATAACAAATGTATGAGACTTCATTTTGATTAGATTCCATTACTCTTTTTTGATTTGTATTTTTCAGAAAGTAGCTGAATTAAATCAGAAGATTCAAGAACTTGATGACAAGGAGGAAAATGTGAAAAATGAATTAGAAAATAAGAAGAAATATTTTCAGGGCCTATTAGATGATAAAAAGGTGAATATGTTAATATTAACATTAATAAGTTTTATTTTCAAATGCTAAATAGATGCTTGTCCTCCCTGAACTTGAATGTATCTAAACCTTTCTGTAGGTGGTACAGTATTCCTTTCCCTTTCTTAAATGAACCTAATCATAATCTTGAGATGGAATAAAATATAAATTCATGTTGGAGTCACTTCTATTTCTTTATTATGAGTACTGACTCATAATATTTGGGAGACTTTGAAGAAAGGAAGGTAAAAATCAATACTAGGAAGAAAAAGTATTCAACTCTGATAGAAATAGCCTGCTGATTATACCTTTGCACAGCAGATGGCATCTTTTTGTAAATTATGGTAGATGTTTACTACTGTAGTTGTCTATGTTAGCAAATGAGATATTTTGGCTATTATTAAGAATACTGTGTTTATATAAATGTATTTATAATTGCAAGCCTTTGTATAAAATGTCTTATGTGTATTATTGTTGTGTTGCATTGGTTTTTATTGTGCATATTTGTAAATGATTAAGAAGTTAATGTGGTTAACCAGGAGAGTTCACATCTATAATTCAATCAAAACAGTGCTTTTAATCTTACTCTAGAGTCCCTAATTCTTTTTTGAATAATAATAAGAACAACAGCAGCATTGACAAAAGCCCCCTGCACCCAGGGGTAATTGGGCAAAATTGAGAATTACTGTATCATTTAATCCTAAAATACAGTATGGGGGGAGGAAGCAATCACAAATAAATCTAAAAATAGTCATGGAAATTGTATATCTGGATATCCTTCACCCTGTCACCTTTACCTGATAAGTGAAATTAGGCAAAATGCAGAAATGGAATAACAAATACTAAGCAATATAAATTAAAACAGGAGATAAGAGAAAAAGAATGAACTAAACATAGTTTATGCCAGTACTGTTCGCAACACATATCCATATCCTTTTATCCTTGCAAACTATCATTGCTTCTACCATGTTTACGGATTAGTTCGAACAAACCAATCAGGTGGGAATGGGATCTTCTTCTTAGTCCATTAACTATCTTCAGCATGGAAGACCCCCATCAGGGCCCCAGGCCAATCAACAGAACCAAGTTTTGAGGGTCTTTAGGAAGGCCAAGAGGGTAGGGACAAATCTCACCCCAGGGGGCACGATGTCCCAGAGGGTGGGAGCCATGGAAAAAGCCCTTCTCCTGGACTCTGCTAGTTGGAATTCCTTGACCGGCAATGTCTGTCACATACCCCTTCTGATAAAATAAGTTGGGCAGGCCAATACCATTGGGGTGAGATGATTCCTCAGGTAGTCTGGGCCCATGCCAAAAAAGGGCTTTAAAAGTGATAATGGGCACCTTGAATTGGACCTCAAAGTAAACTGGTAATCAGTGTAGCTTGTACAACAGTGGTGTTACATGTCCACATGACTGCATTCTATGCTAGCTGTAGCTTCCAAATATTCTTCAAGGGTAGCCTCATGTAGAGCACATTGCAGTAATCCAAACACAAGAAGATCAAGGCATGAGTGACTGAGTGCAAGAACTCATGATCCAAGAAAGGGCACAACTGGTGTACACACAAATATGTGCATGGGCTCTCTGGTAATATCAATATCAATAATAATAATATTAGTAATTTTATAAAAAAAAATAGAATCCACCGTTAGGAAACATCATATTCTTCCTAATTCTATATCAAGTAAATATTTTAAAATAATTGCATTGAATGTTGAGTCATATTTAGATGTAGAATCTGGGATGCACTTTCTGGTGAAAGTCATATAATTTATTGTTTTCCAAGACTTCAGTTTCTGCATTTATTTCTGGGTATTATTTTTTTTAGGTTTCTTATAGTTAGCTCCCTGTTCATATTATTAAATTAATTGCTATTCTATTTTTATCCTGCTTTTATTACTTTAAAAGTGATTTAAGGCAGTGACCTAATATTCCTCCCTCTTCCTATTTTCCCCACAACAACAATCCTGTAAGTTGAACTGAGAGAAAGAGAGTGACTGACGCAAAGTCATGTATTTGCATTAATTTTATCTAAAATATTTTAGCATTTGCTCTAATCTCTGTACCCTACTTGGCTCTTTTGGGTGGCTTGGCAGAGTGTGATTTGGGTAGGAATTAATACTGTTCATGGGGAGAAGTGATACCTTTTATGTTGAAAGAGGGAAATGGTATGTGTTCCCTCCTGAAGAGGCCATTTCTCATTTCAGCATATTAGATAACTATGCAGTCTCCAGATTTTGCTTTCTGGGAGGATTCTAAAGAACATGTTAGGGCTTCAGCTACAAAGAATTCTATACGAAATGAATTATCTGAACCCATTTCAGCCAATAATCAAACCTGGGCATAGGACTGAAACAGCATGGTAGATAACCATTGTCTGGAACTTGATGGAGGGAGGTGGACCGTTCCTGGTACAATTAGACTTCTTGGTGATATTACTATTGTGTTATTCTTCTGAACCACCTTTGAGGGGTTTGGAGTTTTAGACGTCATGTTAAAGTGGTTTCATTCCTTCCTAAGTGGACAATTCCAGTCATTGATAATGGGAGATTAATGGTTAAGCCTGGGGTCTCCAATATGGAATGCCTTTGAAGGTAATTCAGAAAGTACAACCACTGATTCAGTGGTTAGACTAATGATGAGGGTAAGGAGTATAAAACCAAGGCTTCAGTGACTAAAATTGGTTACCAACCCAGGGTTCAAACTATATGATTTGACCTCCATGTACTGTAGCTTCAGAATCATCTCTTCCAAGTAGATGGGCTCCACCTGTGCAATCTTCCCGATAGTGAAAATCATTTCTTATATACTGATCATGTGAAAAAATAATAAAAAGCACAGGAAAGACATATTGAGCAATGACCAAAAATTGAATTTATCTTATTTATAAAACATATTTGAAAATAATAACTCTGATTTAACAAGTGTACCTTTACTGAAATCATGTTACCTAACTTGCATTACATTTTCAGCTGCAGTTATGAAAATAGTTCTGTTTTGGGATAAATAATTTAATGCATCATTGCATGTAATTGTGCTTTTAACCCTTTTTTTTAATTTTCAGGAGAAATATTTAGGCATTTCAAGCCAATTTACTAAAGTCAATGGGGAAATTGCACATTTACAAAAAGAAATTGCAAAATTAAATACTTTAAGGAAAGGACAGGAAAACCAGGTAGACAATATAGAAAAATCTGTAGTGATGTTGAGGTAAGAATCACAGACCAATAAATAATGCAAAGTGTTAAGTTGGGAGCAGTGGAATGGGAGCTTTCAAAAATTTCTCACACTTTCAGCCTCTTGCCCAAGTTTCTTACATAGGTTCCCCAGCCCTCTAGAGGACATTCTGAGAGGCGCACAATTTGACTCGGAAAAGAAAACTGAATAGCTATATTGTTGCTGTTTAAACACATACAAAAATATATGTACGAGAATGTTTTCCCCAGATAAAAGTTATAAAACTTTTAGAAAATTCCAGTGATCACAAAAAAGATGAATTTTGTGAAATATAGATGTGTACACACACACACACACACATATGACTTACACACATTATACACACACACACACACACACACGCACTGCATACACACACCATTTAATCAAATTTATTAACCAAAAGAAAAACAACACAATGAAGTATTACTGTGGTTCATATGAACTGTGTCCTCTCTGACTAATGCATAATTAAGATCACCTATATCTTTATCATCATATTACCTATGAAACCACCGGATGTCTTAAGATATGCAGTATATCTATGAAATCATTTCAGTTTCTAATTCTTCTTGGCAAGATCGAGGAAACTAGGGATAACCACAGATATGTATGGATAGGAGCAAGAGCATTAATGAAAGGTCCTTAGAAAAGCTAATTATTCAATAGGGACAGCTCAAGATGGAAAACATTTGTTCATGTACTATAGTCAACAGGATCTGAACCTATTTGCTACTAACTAGCTGTTTTAAGTACTGTTAAGAATACGTCAGTTTTGTTACACTTGACAACTTTGTAAAGCAGCTAAGCTGTGCATATGTTTTGTTAAAGATTATGGCTTCAGTCCCTTAACTTTCACTTAAAATGTCTTAAGTGGTTAAAAAAAGGTTTGCCAGTTGAGGTACATATATGGCTTGGTTTAAATCAGGTTTTATATTATTATATAAATTTATATTCTATATCTATAAAATATCTCTGGAGACTCTGTGTGTGTGTGTGTGTGTTTAAATTTGGATTTAGTTGGGGAGCTAATGAAGAGGAAATGGTCCAATAAACTGTATGTGCACATTGCCCTTACACATTTATAAAGCATCTCACTAGATTGCAATCACTGTTTCTGCATGAGCAGTTTGCCTAATAGTTCTGAGTAATTTTTCATACAAGTAATGATATATTTTCTCTCCCTTAAAGAGAAAAATATACCAAAATAAAGTCCAAGGAGGAAAATACTCAGAGATTAGTTGATTTTCTCCATGCCCGGCTGGATGCTGTTAAAAAAAAAATAAAGATAGACAACAGAATATTTGATGGGCTGCTGTGGAATAGACAAAATGATTTGAAAATTAAGAAGGTTTGTACTATTTACATTATTATGATTCATTTTTCTTGATAAAATGAATATGTACAAAAGTTAAATTGATTTCTTTGAGAAAAATATATCAAACAATATATGGGCATTCTGATGAACCATCTTGTGGGAAAAAACATTAACCAAAAGACACAATGTCCTTCCAATATGGACACTTATTTGTTTCTTATTAATAGTTCTCCTATGAAAGATCCATGCTCATTTAACTTGTTTCTAACTAATGGTATATAGGAATGACCATGAGAGATAAGGCAAAGAAATGAAATCAAGAGAACTGTTGGAGAAAAGGCAGCTGAGCTCATTAACAAGAATGTGGGTAGGAGGAGGGCCTCAGAAGAAATCTTCTCTACTTTCCTTGGGCTGTAAAGGTGGGGGAGAGAGATATTCTTTTCAGAACTTGCAAGTTTCTGTTAATATAGCTTTACAGTAATGTAAAACTAGCTCATCTGGTTTTTTGTCTGGTCTACCTTATAAGCTGATACTAACAGAACTGAGAAATTGGAGGACCATTAGATTTCATATGTGAAGTTCCAAGTATAAGCTAAGTGAGTTTCCACATGATGAGTTCTGTGGCTGTATAATGCTGATACAAAGCCATACAAAAGTATCAGTGCAAAGTTGATCATAGATTGGATATATATGCAACCCCAACATAGGATTTTTTTTTTTATTTCAGCCAGATTGCTTAGTAGAGTTGATGAAGATGATGGTTGATCTAAGCTTCCCCAAGTCATAAACATGCAGTCACAGAGCTATTCCCTGATTTTAAAATATATATCTCATTTTTCTATTCTAGAGAGTAAGAAATATAGTCTTCTAAAGAAAGTCCTGGTTGTTTTTATTTGCATTTTTTCTTTTCAGACTATGTTTGGCATCTAAAATTGGTCCCCTAAGCTTTTTCAGAAAATGATGGACAAATAGATCTAAGCCCTTACTGAACCATGCTATGCAATGGATGAATTGTGTCTTGTCACTTTTTTTCTTACCAATCTACCTCATAAGCAAGGTTGTATCATGCTAGTGAGAGTGTGTTGTGGGATATTGAAGCAAATCTGTGTCTTATATACTTGCATTTGTCATTGAATTGAGTGTGTGTTGCATTGCAACTTTTGTCATTTTCCCCTCTTGCCTGTCCTTGCCCATGCTCACAAAGTTGTTGGGACAAGAACAAAAATGAAAAGTGATCCTAGATCTTTACAGAGATAAAGTGGATAATTGTAATAAACCCTTAAAAAATATTCTCCAGAACTTTTGGGAAGACTATAGTGGAAACAGAATAGTATCTCTTCCATTCTGTTAACAGTAGCCTCCATTGTATTTTAGTTATTTCCACAAATAAAATGTGACTTTTATTTTCTTGTAGATTACTCCTTTGTATTTTAGTAGTAGCATACTAAAACTACTATACTGTAGTAGCATAGACTGCATTTGATTAGTGGTGATTGTCTCACTGGCTGCAAACTTTCTTGTGCAAGGACTCTATATTTGGTGGCCTAGAACACTGAAGTACACTCTACAGAGGCCTGTTCTTGAAAATGTAGAAGCCATAATTAGTGTAAAATGTGGCAATAGGGCTGCTTATTGGAATATCTTTCAGAAGCTTCACAATATATAAGGCAAGAGTCCCCCCAAACTCATGAAGTTTCAAATTGTTCATTGATGCCTAAACATTTATTACTTGGAAATAATTTAATAAATACCATTTTAAGTAATATTACAATGGATGATAATGATAATAGTTGTAAAATAATCAAAATGACCAGGTTAAAATATTGTGGGATTTCCAAAGATAAATTGATGAAGTCTTGGCACACAACAAGTGTGGTTGAAAAGGAAAAAGTATGGATAATTGATATGGCAACACTTGGGGACAGTAGAATAGAAGACAGAGAATTGGAGAAGATCACAGAGTATCAGGATCTGAAAATCAAAGCTGAAAGATTATGAAATGGACTGGCTATGGTGGTCTCAGTGGTTAATGGCACTACTTTCCTATAATGCATCATTTCTCATTATTTACATAATAAATTTAAAAAGTCAATCAAGAACAATAATGGAACATTTGATACATTTGTTTTAATCTTGTAAGATGGCCAGAGTCAGTAAAATAGGTGCTATACAAATTAAATAAATAAAATTATTAAAAACAGAATTTGGCCAAAATTATGGCCAAAAACAAACATGCCTTAAAAATAGGTAGGAACTTTTCTTATTGATAATGAAACTATACAAGGTACATATTGACATGCTTTAGGTATCAGTTTCTACTGGTATCATGGACTTAGAATATCTGTATGTGCACATTAATGATGTGTTTGTAAAGGAACATTAATGACGATATACAGTTTTGTTAATCAGTGTGGGGCATTTGGATGGTATAAGGGAACATAAATTAACTTATGTGATGTTGATCTTTCCCCATTCTTACCAAAGCCATATATTAGAATGAAGGAGAATGGTAGAACTTTTTGTTGCTGACACATAATATCTTTAATGAATTTCAGTTTTGTTTCACTTTTTTTAGCTTTTATTTTTTCACATAAGATATTGCTATCAGGGTGGCAAAGAGCAATGGAATGAATTTCTTCCCAATCCCTAGTTAGCAGACTGTGCTAAATCAGAAAAAATAGAAAATAATAATTTGATACCATGTACTCTGCGTAATCATAGAAAATTCTTTTAATATATAAGGAATAGTTACTGATACGGTCATTGTTATCAACGTTCTGTTTTTCTTAGCAGTACAGTTTAGGCAGCACCATAGTATTCAATTTGTTTGTTTTTTACCTTTATATTTTTGCAAGAACAGAAGAATGTGGAATAATAAAAACTACTGTCTGTCTTAAAGTTGAATTATCCATTATCATATGTTGCAGAAATGTTATTATGCCCCTCTTTTTTGTAAAGCACAAAAAACATATATTGTGCTTTAACATTTTTTCACCTAATCCCTATCATTTGCCAGTTCTATTGTGTATGAGGGCAAAATAAATGCACAATCTATTAACATTATAAGGCTAAAAAAAAGGATCTTAGAAATAATGAATGGGATGGGTGAGTGGATTTAAAATGGGATAGCAATTTTGCTAGTCTTGTCATACAGGGATATCCTTAGCTTCACTGAAGTATTTTGTGTTTTAAAAATTCAAGCATGACATACAAAGTGTAGATTTTTCATGTGTACATTTTTATTAGTAATTCATATTGATGTATGAAGTATTGCAGTTTTCCTCTCTAGGTAATGAAAAAATATCACTGAGATGTCATACAGTATATTGAGTTGAGAATTAGTTCATACTGATTTGTGAGTTGTGAACCTTTTACCCATGGATAATTATCCAAATGTTCATCTCTAATTTATCTTGTAATGTCCTTGATATTTACTATGTTCTCCCAATATATGCACAATACATCAAACTGTAGCAAAATCAGAGCAGAAGGAACAGTGTTATCTTGGGGTGATTTAACCCCCTGTGAATAAGCTGAATATTGTTCTTAACATATGCTTCTCTAGAAAGGTGCCACTATTTTCAATAATGCAGTATACTTGGGGTTCCCAAGCAGTTTCTAAAACAAAATTGCTAACTTCATAAGGTTTCATATGCTTTCAGAGCATAGAACTAGCAATTCAGACCTGACTAGTTTGAACAATCCAATTTATTTTAATATACAGGGCTTATCTTAACTGCTTTATTTCTTTCTTTGTATATAGAAGAAGCCAGGAAGCTGCAATGAAGGGCAGCTTCTTTAAAATGCAAACTGTGAAATGTGGTTAATTACTTAGAAACTAACCATTTTAATAAGTTAAGTTTGGCTTGTTTAGAAGCCGGTAATCTTGAAAATTAGTTCATACTAATAGGAAACCAGCTTACTATGGCTTTTGTTTCATCTCCTGGATGAAAGAGAGAAATAGTAGTGAAGGGGTTACACAAATCTCATATATATCCATTTAATTAAGTTGGCTTTGATCAATACTTTGGCACCAATATTTGAAAATATCTGGTAACATTGAAATGCACTTCTAAGTATGTTTATTCTAGAATTTATTCTGAAATGTGAATATATAAATGTGTAATCAACTCATAACTTTAAAAACTGACTAGATATACTAATTTGAAATATTAACTTACATAGCTAAATAATAAAGATTCATTAGCCTTTTTAATGTAAAATTTTCCATTATATTGTATTGAAAATATGTTTTATTTCTCCTGATATCAAACAGGGATAAACAGTATTGAATTTGATTTTTTTAAAATTATTGCTGTAAGTCAAACCATAGTAGCAAAATGATCTAAATTTAAATATCATACAATATATATATATAATGCTGTTGAGAAACTTTTATTAACAATTCACAATAAATTCAGTTGTATTCCAAATGCTACCTGAACACATCACAAAAATTCTACAGTTCAGGGTGCAATGAAGTAAAAGTGAGTAATAACCACTGACTAGAGAAACATGTGGAATAAATCTATTTAATTGCATATTTAAGAATAGCTTTGCATTCATGTGGTGTGAACAGAACTGAATGCCCTATTGCAAACCCAATAATACCAGTGTCAGTGAGCCATGTGAGTTGTCTCTATGGGTTGTAAATTGGATCCCCTCAGTGACCAGTTAATGTTTTCTGTATTTACGGCTGTATTTCTGTTTTTCACAGCCACCGGGGCACTTTGGCAACATAAAAATTTAAAAATAATTTTTAGCAATCATACCGTGCCAATTTTTTATAGTTAAAGGGGCTCATTTAAATTGGAAAACCTGCTAGTCTGAAATTTTCATCTGAAGGATTACCACCAGCCACAGCTACTTGTCTGATGAGGGTTTCACATGGCTTATCTAATGTGAAATCTCCATGTGGTATATAGTTTCATTAAACGGTGATCAAGAATACATTAGTTCAAAACAAGAAAAGGCAATGGAGCTTAATCCGCCAGGCATCTTGGCGCAACAACTTTAAAAGAGTTATTGAAGTGAAACAATTTGAGAATTAAAAGTCTTCCACTTATATAAGACTCCTGTCAAAAGTCTAAAAGTCAGGCTTTCCTGTTTCAGTCTTCCATTTGTATAAAAAAGCAAAATAAATAGAATATGTTTGTATGTGAATCATAATCCAAACTCTTTATGTGAGTGTAATGTTAATCTTTCCCAAAATTATGAAGCCAATGATTTAAGTATTTTTTTTATTTTTCAAACAGTCACTATTGAATTATTTCCCCTAGCTGTTGACTAGATCAACACATGTAATTGCTGTCCAAGATTGTTATCCAATATGTGTAATGTTACAAAATACTGAATGATTCTAACAAAGCTACCCCAGGAAATCGAATGTGGGATTATATAGTACATCTGTAATACAGTTGGATAGACTCTATCTAACCTTTTTTATTGCACAAACATTCATGTCATTTCAATTTTAAATTCTGTAACTGGGATACATATAAAGAAATTTGTCATTGCATTAGTATTATTACTATTGCATTTTAATTTCAATTATAGGAAGTTCTGCATACACATCCATTTGTATGTAGTAACTACTATAGAAACATATGGAAAAGCTCTTAAATAAAGCAGATGAAACCTGGTGTGTATCAAAAAGATTGTCATAAAAATTGTTCAAGCAGAAAAACTGTCTTGGGATATATAAAGTCAATTATTGCTCTGACTAGATAAAGATAATTACTGGTTCTTGCACCTTTCTAATACTGAAGATTCCATGTTGCATATTTTGAAAATACTCCAATTTACTCTAAATGTCTATGTAGGTATTGTTTTCAAAATGAAATCAAAATAAATTTTATGATTTGATCATAGATATGCTTAACAGTAGATGGGAAGTTGTCATACAGAATCATGATAGATGACTGAAACCACATATAGATTTGTAGATTCTTCTGTTGGATCTGAGGTTTTATATATCTATAGATATTAAAGAATATAGTAGTAATAATCCTAAACAAACTCTGTCATAATCTCTATTCTCTTGTTTAGTAACACAATTTAACATCCTTTTTTACATATAGCTACTGGATACCTGCTTCTCTTATCTAGGAGGATAGAAGGCAAGCTGTCTTTGCTTACTAGCAGCAACAGATTATTTCCCAATCCAGCCTTCCTGCTTGCAAATAACTCATCACTTATCAGGCACTTGGATATATAGTTTGGCAAAGATTGCATAACCTATGACTTTCCACATAATGATCAATTGTATCTCATATTTCTATTCTCTGTACTTGTTCACTAATGTGGTTAACTGTCCAGACTTGATATCAAATTTAAGCTATAATTTATCTTGCATTGAGACCCATTTAAATTTCTTTGTCAATAATCCAGAAGTAGGTTGCCATTATCTTCTTCAAACTTATCTTTTCAACTTTCCAGTGTTCTCTATGGTCTTGGAATTTCTGGTAGACTCCTGTAGAGACTACTTCTAATTCTATTCAGGTTTTTTTTTTCAAATTTAGTTAGGTGTTGTCACCAATAGATACTTTTTCTGTAGTGACACTCAAACAACAGCAAAATAGCAACTTCGCTGCAGAAATTCATCTGAATAAATTATTTCAGTTCCCTCAGATATGTAGTCAAATAGCTGTACATAGTGAAGTATAGTAGTACCTGACTGATGATTTGTTGTTCGCAGCCATTCGCAGTCATGATAGTTTTTGAGAGAGGTGCTTTACAGCCTGTAAAGCACTTCTGGCTGTCATAAAATGTTGCATCAGCATTTCAACAACTTGGCAACCTGCTTGCATTTATGACTGGTTGCCAATTGCCATAAAGTGATCACCATTTGGAATCTTCTCTGCCATCTTCCCCAAAAAATCAATGGAGAAGCCAGCAGGGAATGTTTCAAGGAAAAGCAATGTTGGATTTGAAGGTCATCCCCCCAGTGCACCAAGGCATTTTTCCCACTCTCCAAATGCTTGGAGGAGAAATCCTCCGGTGCACTGGAATGGACTTCAAATCTGGCAAAAATACTATAGAATGCTGGTGTTTGCTTTTGGTGAGGGCAAAACACTAGCAAACACCAGCATTTTCACTCCTCCAGAGAGGAAAACTCTGGTAAACACTGAGACTTTACCCCTTTCAGAAAGCTGGCATTCACTAGCATTTCCCCTCCATAATGGAAAACTCTAGTAAATGCTAGTGTTTCAGCCCCTCCAAAGGGGAAAATGATAGTGAATGCCATCATTCTCAAGATTCTACCTTGTGGTGTGGGGAGAGAGTCTGGGTCTCTTGAGTGTGATGGGAGGTCTATATTTTCCAGCACGCCAGACTCTCTCTGTGGAACTCTGCTTAACAACTTGCACAAGAGAGAGCAGTTGCTGAGTGAAACAATCATGTGGCATCCATCTTAACGACTACTTCATTCAAAGATCAAAATTCTGGGCACAATTGTGAGAGCTTGCCTAAACCAAAATATAATCCCTGATATTCAAGCATGGCCATTTCTGTACAGATGGTATACATTGTGCACCATAATTTTGGAGAAGTATGAAAATGGAGCAATTGTAATATAAAAAAGAATTTTCTTTGTCTCTCTATGAAGAGTACAGAGATTATGTCTACAACCAATCATAACAGCTACTTTAAACATGCTTAAGGATTTGTGTACCTATATAGTAGAACTATCTTTTTTCTCTGAACAGCTGTTCCACCATGCTGCATTACTGTACATCCTATTTTCAAAACAGATTGCTGTGATATATCATAGGATTTCTCTTTGATTTCTCCTTTCTCAAGTACTATTGAGAAGGAAGCTAGTTTCTCCATTTTTAGGTTGTAACTTAATGAGCAGCCCTTTAAGTTCCAGTTCATTTGCATATTAAGAATTATTTTATTGTTGGGTAATCTTACATTAATAAAGATCTTATAGCTGCCAGCAAGTACAACAACAAAGAATTTAGGTACTCCCTAAATTCCATCAGCGCCTGAATAAAACACAGACTATATTAATGTATGGGCACTGTTATAAACTCTATTAATATAGCTGAAAGCCGTCAAGCATCAGTGACTCAGAAACATAAAAAAAAGTTTATATTAAAATTACTGAACACTACAGAAATGGGAACAATACATATAAATTAAATTCTACTTCCAACTTTAAAAGCTACCTTCCTGTATAATATATAGTTTTTGCTTCTCCTTGAAAATTGTAATCTGGTGGGTTTAGGATATTTATGTTCTGAATAATGCTTTTTTGACCAAGGTGTAATTGTTCCAATCAAATTAAGACTACTGCCAAAGTAATTTTTGGCTATCAACATAAGGGGATTTTTTTCATTAGTAGTTAGCATTGAGAACAGCAGTATTTACTGTTGCCTGCATTTTTGTGGTTCACAGATGAACACTCCTCTTGTGTATTAAATAACAAATGGCAATCACTTTATCATTTGTCTTATGACAAATAGCAGATTCAGGCACAAACTGCTGCCCGTAGCAAACTTACAGGATGAAGTTCTTTATTGTTTATGGGTTGTAGGTTGATATATTCATGCCTTGTTTGTTTGTGAAATGAACAAAAATCAGTAAGCAGGCTTGAACAGAAATTTGGCTACATAATCAATTGTACTTTCTCCCTCATACCCCCCCCCCCCGCACCCAATATCTCCTGAAGATCATACAAGGAAATTTGCTGAATTAGTTCTAAGCTGCAAGCTGGCTTTAGAAAAAAAGTCATTAAAGGATGCACTAAATTGTGACATTATGCCCTTAAGCCAAAATAATACGGAATGGAGTTCCTACCTCACATTAACCTCCCTAATAAAGGTCTTGATTTTGATAGCTAGTTGTTATCATAAGCAAGCAATGTCAGAGAATAATTGAAGAAAAATATTGGAGGTGGTTAGCAATATATTAACCTTTTCACTATTTAATCTTCAGATTTTGAGAACCATTACAAATAAACACCAAAGCATTATATTCATTGTTATTAGCATTTTACGTGTCATCTGAATGACCACTCTTTCTTGAAGTACATTCTATATATGGATTTTTTTCTTCACAAATTCTGCTCTAATTTTGAAGTTCTATTTCTTTTATATCTTACCCTCAGAGCAACAGACAAAACAATAAAAATACATCATTTCTCCTATTGCTAAAAAATTGCCTTTCCCCAACAGGTTTACCTCTGATTTTCATGTATCCTGTTCAGGTAAGCGCATTGTAATAATGGAAATGGGTTTGAGTGCTTTCTAAATGGAATAACTGAAATTTTTTTAGAGAAAGCAAATTAATTCTGATGACTGCTAAAGAAATTTGAGCAGGACAGATGGAATGGTGGGGATGATAAAACAGATTTTATTTCAAAGCATGATGATATCAAATCATAAAGAAGTACTTCTATTTAAAGAGCAAGGATTTATTTATATCATTTCTGGCCTATAAGTCAAACATGCTGTTTCTACCTGTGACTAACCAAATGGCCCCAAAAACAACAAAGTGGGGAAATGATTGCCTTCCCCATCCACAATATTTTGTACTGAACAACATGCAAGGTACATCACAGTTCTGTTTTGTTGCTAGTTATTGTTAGATCTATATTCCTTGTATATACCTAATTTTTTGCCTTTAAAACATAATAATTTATACTTATAATATGTGAATTACTTTTAAGAGAAATGTATTTCAGTTTCCGTCTGTGTCATTATCTTACTGTATTTCTTTAGAAACAAGTTCCATTTTATTCAGTAGTACTTAATTCTTGTTAAGAATGCAGAGGATTGTAGCATTACTGCAAAATCCTTTGTATTTATTCAAAAAGGTGTCTCACATTGTTGAGTAAGACAGACTCCAAAAATAATTATGCATACAGTTGCAATATCAAAGTATAACTCTGAAATAATCAATATAGAGTAGAATCCATCAAATATTATGGTACCTCTGACCAAATATGCATAGCTTGGCAATTTTTATATGCCAAATCTGCCACATTTATGAAATGTGTCCTATGCTATAATTTAATAAACAAATAAACACCAACTTTTCAATTTTTCTTAAGCCCACTGTTTCTACTATGGCGGTGGCTCTCTGGGATCTCTGGCTGAAATCCTTATAATTATCTGCAATCAGCTCTTTTTTAAAACTGAAGGTGGAAGTTGAAAACATCCATGTGTTTCATTACTCTACTTCATAAAAGCAGAAGTTCAAAAGTTGCATAGAATTGCCCCCTTCATATTATAAATAAGAATACACTATAACAGCTATGTAGACAGGCAAAGGAAGATACACAATAAAACCTGCAATAATTTAATGTAGGAATTTTTATACATTGCTGTTTTGAGACATGGGGGGGAGGAATTCAAACAAAGGTTGATTGTACAGTAAACTTTTTCATAATTATTGGATCCTTTTCCCTCAAAATTGGAATAGGGGACCAGAAACCCTATATTTTGCTAAAGTACAACTTCCAGCTACCTCTGTCAGTATAACATATGCTAATGGATGCTAGATTTTTAGTAGAACAAGATCTGACACCACTGATTACCTACAACAATGCAATCACATAGATTTATTATTTTTATTTTTTATTATGGTATAATTTGCAATTACATTATTTTCTTTTGTGTACCAAGGACCAAAGTCTGTAGAATAAAATTCATTGTTAAATGTGACATAAATTGAAAAATGATTAGAAATATCAGGAAGAGGAATAAAATAACTGATACTTGTTCATGTGATTTTTGGCATGAAATTATAATTATGATCCATATTCTCTAGTTTCTATGGTTTGGAGAATTTTTAGCATCCAAATTCTTCTATTATCAAAAATCAGTTAAGTGCGTGATTTACTCAGGCTTAACTCACTAACTTAAATTTCTCTGTAAAACCCATCCCTTAAGAAGAGTGGATTGTTAAATTAGCTGAAATTGCACTTTTAAGAAACTGAACCAGGTGTGATTTGAATGCACATTTTATTTAATGACTTTGCTTGGCAAAGGATTCAACTTTAATAACAAAAGATGATGATTGTGAGAAAACTTTAGTTATTTTCTTTTTTGTTCTCAATGATAACTTAATACCTATAGCATTGCTATAGCATAGTCTATAAAGTATATCTATAAGAAGCAAGGAAACCACTTATTTATCCTTTCCCACATGCATTCTTCATCACCAACAAAAATAATGAATATTTTTTCTTTTACCTGGCTGCCTTCATCAATACAGCCATTTATCCTTTGTGACTTTGTCTTCAGTGGCCTTTATAACTAGCCAAGTCAACTCATTATATAGGTAGTCCTGAATTAACAATTGTCCTGTTTATCGATCGTTCAAAGTTATGACAATGCTGAAAAAAATAACTTTATGACCTATCCTCAAACTTATGACTGTCACAACATCCCAGTGTTTACATGATTGCCATTTGCAACCTTCATAGCCAGCTCTCAATAAGCAAAGTCATTGTGGAAGTTGACAGGAATTTGTAAGTTACAGTCATGTGAAGCCATGCTTCATGAGTATGGGGGATTCATTTTATGACTGGAATTGGAACTGATGTCATAAATCAACAAAGTCACATGAGATCGCACTTGACCCCACTGCATAGCAACAGAGTTGCTGGTCTCTATTGCAGTTGGTCAATGAGGACTAATTGTATTATGTTTTTCTAGTAGATTGATTCCTCAAAATTTAAGTATTTGCTGGAAAACTCTTCTTCCATCGTTTTGTCCAAGTTTATAGCAAATTGGATGAGTTGTTTATTTCATTTTTTATTTAATATATTCAAATTTTTCTTGTCAACATTTCTTTGCTTGAATATGCAAGTTTCTAGAAAATATTGTGTTCCGTAACACAGTAATACCTACCTCATTATTTACAATTCTAATCAGTTTTAAGCTATTGGCATTCATTTACACTCCACAGAGTGCCTACAACTTGAATAACTATAACTTACTATCACCAGGTAATATGACCATCATCATTAAGTGATGAAACAGCATTTCTTTATCCAAAAGAATGTTATTCTTTTTTTAAAAAACAAATTTTATTGGTTTTTGATTCTTAGAACAAAGTGCGTAAGACACACCGTGGTGCTGCAGTAATCAAACATCAGAAATAAAACCATATATGAATAACTCAAATCAATACATTAAATATTCCCTCTCTATTTCCCCTCAATTAACCTGATACATTTAAGATAATCCATTTCTAATTTAAATTTCTAAAAATTCTAAACCTGTTTTAGAGCTTTGTGAATTTACAATTAGCATAATCAAATTTGACTTTAAAGAAACAAATTATCAATTCAGGTATCCCTTCCAAATATATTCCAGATCTCAATCTCTTAAATCCTTAATTTTATCACAAATCTCATTTATTTCTTCTTCCACTACACAATATATGTCCTAATTAAAGTAAAATATTAGTCTATCCTATACATATATAATCCATCAATCAATCAATCTCTTGAAGATAACAAAATAACAAAATAATATCAGACTTTAAATCATTTCAGCCCATGGGCCAAATTCAAATTTCATCCAGTTAATTATCATACCTAATAACGTCCATATTATCAGACAAGAACATCATCTTACTAATTTAACATACTTAGTTAGTTATTAAATCAATCCAGATCTAAAACGCCTCTTCAGTTTTCTTCTGGTTTTCTTCTTCTGGTTCCGGTTTGCGGCGACTGCGGTCGTGTCTGGAGACTTGTCTCCACACTGTCTGGGTTTTTCTTTGCTGGTAGACCCCTTGTGGGTCGAAAGTCACCCTGGCGGGGCGACCACCGAGGAGGAGGCTTGCTGGAGACTGCGGGAGGGCGGCAGCTTCTCTCGTGGCTCCAGCTATTTCCTGAGGGCCGACGGAGCAAAATATCATCCTATAAGATGGCCGATTACCCTGCTGCATCAGCCGAAAGTCACAACAACATCTAAGCGTGAATAGACCCACTGCGGATGATCCGGGTGAGACCCCTTCTCCTCTTCTCTTCACCCTACTTTGTTCTTTTTTTTTTGCCTGTAAAAGCTCTGTTGGAATCATTTCCCCATCTTGAAAAAGCAGCTTTGGTATGTGTGGGAAGAAACGCGCTGAACAAAAAGGTTAAAATAAAAAATTTTAAAGACTACATTTTATTCTTATCTACTTTGGGGTACAGAAAAAAAACCTTTTTTAAAAAAGAGCTCTACTATCATATTATACTGGAAAATTGTTTCTTTTTCCACCTTTTTCTCTAAAAGATAGAAAAAGGGAAAAAATGGTGTCTGGAAAAGATTTTTTTAACCTATTGAGGACATCTACTGGCGAAAAGTTAATATTGCAACTGCTGGTTACTGTTTGGAGATGAGATGGACTTAGTCTTCAAATTACTTTCGAAGAGAAAAGATAAGAGGATGCAGCTGTGGGAACTGTGGGGGTGGATACTGCTTTACTCTTATTGAATATTGTTGTTTGTTCATCGATTTCGATGAAGACCTTGACATCTTGTGGGTTATGGGCCATCAACGATGTGTCCGTAGGTGGCTAATAAGACCGATGTTAGCACGGAATGTTCTGCCACATACTGAACAATGTAGACACTGTTACTTCAGCATTTGCAGCTCTGGCTTTGCAGAGTGCTCGCTTTTCTTGTGCCAAGATTGTCCTTCTGTGTTCATATATCTGGCAACCCTGGTACACCAAGGTGCGCCATGTCGGTCGATCATGCGCCAGAAGTTCCCAAGAGACGGTGTTAATATCCAGGGACTTAAGAGAGGCTTTCAATGTGTCTTTGTATTGCTTCTTTTGTCCCCCGTGCGATCGCTTTCCTTGAGACAGCTCACCATAGAAGAGCTGTTTAGGGATGCGATGATCTGGCATCCTTACAACATGGCCTGCCCTTATTGAATATAGCCTCCATTAAAAGAAAAAAAGGGACTCTCTTCAATTATTATTAAAATGGACAAACCTTATTCACAATTGAACTATAAACTTACATTGGAAAAGATCTACGAGGCTACTGAAGAAATATGTGCTACAATGAAAGGGATTTCTATAGAATTAAGAGTCAGAAGCAATACTCCAAACCTTCAAACTGACTTTCAGACAACATCTGACCATTCTATAAACCAAAACATAGTAGAAGAGGATTTAATTGAGACTAAAGAGGAATTTATTTTACCCTACAAGCATTTCATCTATACCTTTGAGGATCAGAAAAATCAAAGACTGAGATTTGAGCCTTAAAAGCAACGAAGCTTTAAGGATAAGAGAAATAGATGCCCAATGCAGAGGATGGGATGCTTTTTACCGTCTCAAATGATACTACAAGCAATAAAGAGAGACTTATTGGCTGAAAGGGAAGCTTTGTTATAGAAACCTGCCTGGCACAAAAAAAAGGCCAGAATAAGACTGAAAGGTTAAATTCAAAATTATATGTGATGGATCAAAGGCACTGTAGAATTATGGATTGATTTAAGGATTAAGATTTAGAGTCAGAAGTAAAAGAAAAATGAGTGATTATTAGAATATATATTTTAAATAGATTAAGAATGTATTCTTTGGAATAATAGGTTTATTTGTATGAAAACTATTATGTAATGGAATGAAGAAAACTGAAGAAGCGTTTTAGATCAAAAGAATGTTATTCTCATAAAAAGATGAAAGACTCTCTCTCTCTCTCTCTCTCTGTGTGTGTGTGTATGTATATATATATATATATATATATATATATATATATATATATATATATATATGTTGTCTGAGGTTTTCGCGGGTATTTGTATGTAGGTCTTTGGTTGTTCGGGTTTTCTCCCACGTAAAATTGGAAGTGTCTTGGCGACGTTTCGACGAAGTCCCATTCGTCATCTTCAGGCTGGTGCTTTCAGCTTCGTGCCTTGAGCAGCAGTGTGTGGTCTTGGCTGTTTCTTCCTTTTAACTGCCAGTGGAGGTATGAACTGATTGGGTGGGAGCTTGGCTGTGTTCTGATTGGGTGGAGGTGTGTTCTGATTGGTTACATCGGACAAACCAACAGAAGAATAAATGCACGCATTGAAGAACATAAGAACTCAGTCAAAAAAGAGGAACCAACATCTTCCCTGGTCCAACACCTTAAAGCTACAGGACATGAAATTGACTTTAAAAATACCAGAACCATTGCCAAAAGTGAACATTTTAATAACAGAATAATCAGAGAAGCCATCGAGATAGAAAAACGCCCACACAGCATGAACAAGAGAGATGATACCTCCCGCCTACCAGCCATTTGGAAACCCGCCCTCATTGACAAACGACTCCCTAACACAAAAAATGATACCAGACCCACACTCACAAAAACCACACAGGAGGTCACCACCAAACATCCACGCAAAAAACAAACCCAAAGCCACACTGACTATGAGGCACGACCACAAACCAGAAGCCAGACCACAGCTGCATCATTAGCCACTTTAAACCCCCCCAATCCATACATGAAGCAAACTGACACCCTCCATGAAGAGGAAGCACGACCACGAACGCGAAGCCAAGGAATGGCAGGGCAGCCCAAAATCTTGAATCCCTCTGCAACTCAGACTAACCTGAGCACAACCAAACAGAACACTCCCCCAGCCAATCAGAGCACAGCCAACCCCCCAGCCAATCAGAGCACAGCCAACCCCCCAGCCAATCAGAGCACAGCCAACCCCCCAGCCAATCAGAGCACAGCCAAGCCCCTAACCAATCAGAACACACCTCCACCCAATCAGAACACAGCCAAGCTCCCACCCAATCAGTTCATACCTCCACTGGCAGTTAAAAGGAAGAAACAGCCAAGACCACACACTGCTGCTCGAGGCACGAAGCTGAAAGCACCAGCCTGAAGATGACGAATGGGACTTCGTCGAAACGTCGCCAAGACACTTCCAATTTTACGTGGGAGAAAACCCGAACAACCAAAGACCTATATATATATATATACACACACACACACACACACACACACACACACACACACAAACAAACAAACACCAGGATAAAAATAAAACAAACCTGTTTAATACAAACAAGTTTGTAAGTAAAAGAGTTACCAAGCTTTCATCGGCCCGACTACTGATGTCATCAGTATTGGAATGCTAGGTGATTAGGAAGCTTGCCTATATAGCTACCTGTCTCTGTGCCTGGTTTCTCGAGCGCGTAATCGGCCCATTAGTTGTATTAATCTGCAATGTGCTAAGTTGATTCACATCCGGCAGCCTGTTGGTGGACCCGGTGGTTTTCTAGCGCACGTGCGAGCACCTGGGGGACAGCTGTCAAGCTGTCTCTGCCCCTATCTCTCCCCCCCTCTCTCATTTTGGAGCGATCTCTCAATCTGCATTTCAAATGCCCTGTAGGGCTGTCATCTTCTCCTACGGCTGTCGTTGTCTCGCCCGTAACTCTCCCCAATCCTGCAAGGAGCAGCTGTTAAGATCTTCCTGCTCACTATTCTCCCCCCCTTTTGTCTCTCCTTCCAAGCTGCTTCCGTGTGTCCATTTTCCACACCTGATCTTGACACATCATTAGTTTCTTATCCCCTCCTATAGCAGCTGTTACTGCTTCACCCATAGCCCTGTCACTCCAGTCTTGCCTGTTGCTATCTCATTGTAATGTTCCCTGCCCCCCCTCCTTTTCTAGTTTGCTGTCTTCCCTAAGGATTGCAGTTTCCCCATTTGTAAAATCATGATCTTCCTTTTGCCCTGTGAGGTGATTGCAACATGATCTTGCTTTTGCCCTCTGTGGATTGCAACATTGACTCTCCCACTTTCTAAGGGTCTGGTATGCCGATAAGAGGTCTATGTGCCGGTTGATGGAGTTTTCATCCGAAAGCCAGGCTTCTTTAAAAAGGCGGCCACCCTTGGTGGTCTCACGAGATATGGCCTGTGCGTTTTCCAGATCGAATGTATGGTCCAGGTTGGCCATGTGGGTCCACACTTGTGAGCGCTGCTCCTGCCTTTTAATTGCCAGGTAGCTATATAGGCAAGCTTCCTAATCACCTAGCATTCCAACCCTGATGACATCGGCAGTCGGGCCGATGAAAGCTTGGTAACTCTTTTACTTACAAACTTGTTTGTATTAAACAGGTTTGTTTTATTTTTATCCTGGTGTTCGTTTTTTCTATATTTTATTGATATGTGTTTGCCCAGGATTCGCATTTTTAATGTTGTTAAGGACACACACACACACACACACACACACACACATTTCTAACTGAAAATTATTATATGACAATTATTGCAGTGAGGCTGTGTCAAGGAAGAAATATTGTTGATTTATCAATTAGTAAGTCAACCAGTTTTGTGAAGTTGTTGCATTATTGCTAACTTTAAGTAGGGCTTTAATAAATGAGTATACATGATCTTTTTGCTGCTTATTAACAATACTGAGTTTTTACTTGAAAAATATTTTGTTTATTCTGTTGTATAAAAACTAGGCAAACTTCCCTGAATTCTTGGAGGCACACAGAAATGAACTGATTTCTTAAGTGAACAAACTAAAACATACAGTTTATCACTTCATTTTTCAAGCCAATATTATTAGTTGAATCAATGAAGAACTACAAATCCTGAAAATCTCTACAATGCATACATCCTAGCAGTTTTCTTAGAGCAGAAATAGAGATAAAAGCACTGGTAGATAACTATAAGCAAGTAGGAGGAAGTCTTTCTCACTCATTTTATCTTTCTTCTTACGTCCAGACACACATGCATACTCCATTCTACCAACCAATGCCTTTTTACCAGTAGAACTACTTCTTCCCCTGCTTTATATACTACTCAAATCTGCCCTGGAAGAGATTTCGGGTGCAGGTTTACATGGGAGGATGAGAATTGAATAGAGATGTTATAACTGAGTTCTAATTTCTAATCAGTGTGATTGGTTTCACTAAGAAACCAGGAAATTATAACACTTGGGTGAGGGATATTAAAGTATCTTAAGTATCACAAAACTGTTCGTTTTTCTAGTCCATTTATCTTAGGACTAAAAACATTAAAAAATGTTTGGTGGTCAGAGTGACATTTTGAAAGAATAGCAACTGGTACTAGACTCCCCTTAGTAATATGTGAATGGAGTATCATGATACACATAAAAAAGGGGGAGCTTGGATCATTATGCTTGTTTTATCATTTGTCCCCCATCCTTGTCCAAATTCTACCACTTTTATATGTGTGTCATAACATTACATACACACTTTCGTTGTGATATCATGACATTTTTTGTGTGATTTTGGTGTTATCCTAAACTATGTTGCTGAGTAACTGCTGCTATTACAGTAGTTCAGTATATAAAGTTACAAGTATAAGGTGCCTTAGAGTTAGGAACATATAAATATGTCTAATATTAAGTTAAACCAAAAGAAATAAAAATATTGTCTATGCATAAATTCTTTCAAATGAGTTTGTCAGAATGAGCCAACTGATTCTAATTTTAATAGGCACTGATCTCAGAAATGCCAACTAAATAATTTTTTAAACTTAGTTTTTTTAAAAAAAACAATAACTATATAATAAACAAGAGAATACATTTAAGAAAGTCACTAGCAAATTGTTAGTTGATAGTAAAACCTCATATATGTCAGTAGAAAATTGAATCAGTGAGATTTAAGTTCTGAGTTTAGAATTTCAGCATTAGTATAAATAAAAATTGATAACTGCAGGTAGGAATAAAAAGATTTTAAAAATAAAAATGTAAGACACAAACAGCAGTTTACCAAGTTAGATATTCACAGAAATGTTACAAATAATGTGTACATAAAGACAGAATAAAATCACAAATGAGATTTAGTAGAAAACCATGAAAGGAAATTGTCTTTAATTAGTTCACAGTTGGAGATTTGTTCATAGTGCTTATTTTAGTGAAGTCTTTCATTGGAGAGAAACAAGCTATTTAACTTTCAAAATCCTTGGAGGCGAGCAAGCTTTCATGCACCCATCTTGCAGATGGATGAAAATCATTACTAATATATTTATTTAGACACACATTTCATTACATTTCAAGAGATCATTGTTTATCGAATAAACCTCAGCAACTTTAGCAATGTTCAGCAGTCTGGCCAAAAACAGGACTTTAAATGGTAGGGCAGCAGTCGGCAGCATGAGAGCAAGAGTTGGATCAGGAAAATTTTGTAGAGAATAAGGGAGGTGACCTTGACAAAAATATAAGGGAGGCAACCTTGACAAAAATATGCAAAAGCCGTTATACAAGCAAAGAGGGCCGAAATATTATTTAAATCCTGAGAAGTAAGTATTTAGAAGTAACGTGGGCAGACTCAGCTGAGGTGTGAGAAGGAGGGAGTGTAAGGCATAATCAGGCTTACATTCTATTATAGATAGCCTATCTCAATAAAGTGTAGTTATAGTCTCCCCATAGAGCTGATTTTCTGGATTAGTCCACTTAGTGGAGCTTACAAATTTGGTAGAATTCTTCACCCCACCTCCTCACATCTTCCTTAGATGAATGGCTCAGCATTATTTGTGACATGTAGCTTATAAATAATGAACAGGAACATCACGTAACTGCCTAAGAAGCACATCGCTTCTGCCAATCACTCAATGGACTTCCCAAGTAACAACAACATATTGTAATAATGTGCAAATGAATAAATCAGTTCTTTCTTAAGTCAGAAGTCAGCAAGCTACAAGCATTAAAATATTCAGATAATAAACTACAAATGATAAAAGTCATATTAACATAATAAAACTGATAACATAAAAGCAGTTAATGATTGTGACAATTATTAAAATAGCCAGCAGCTGGTGGCTGGTCCTTATCTAGCTAGCAAGCTAGATAGCTAGATATCTATCTATCTAATACAGCCATCTATCTCATTGCTGCAAATTTGGGCAACTTACAAAGTTAAAAGCGAAAAACAATAAAAAAACCCCACAAAACATGAAAAAGTTGTTAAAAACATTAAAAACAATAAAGCTATTAAACAATTAAAAAATAATTTTGTTGCCACTTCATAAAGGATGCAGCACAGAGTTTTGTGATCTTTTTTTTGTGGCGACCCCGGTCATAATGACGTGCCCGCATGCGCGGTGGCACCCCCATGCACGGCACGCATGCGCGGTGGCGCCCCCATGTGCGGCGGCGCCCCCATGCGCAGCGTGCATGTGTGGTGCCGCCCCATGCGCGGCGTGCATGCGTGGCATGCATGCGCGGCGCCGCCAGCTGACAAACAAATGGCGGATCGCGTTGTTTGGCGACCCCCGTGAAATGGTCGTTCGACCCTAAATGGGGTCGCGACCCACAGGTTGAGAACTGCTGCTGTATCAGGATTCCCACCCCCAAGTTAAGAGGATGAACAAGAATTCAAAGTTTTTTAATAGTAAAATAGTTTATTAAATAGTATCCTATAATTCCCCCAGCTAAAAAATTACATTTGAGACAACTCAGGAATTTTTGTTTATTTATTTTGTTATTAATTTATCAGATTTTTTTCCTGCCCTTATTACTTTATAAGTAACTCAAGGCGGCGAACATACCTAATATTCCTTCCTCCTCCTATTTTTCATACAACAGCAACCTTGTAAGGTAAGCTGGGCTGACAGAGAATGACTGGTCCAAAGTCATCCAGCCAGCTTTCATGCTTAAAGTGATATTAGGACTCACAGTCTCCTTATTTCTAGGCCATCATCTTAATTGCTACACCAAACTGGCTATTTCATAGTTTCCAGGGGGTTTATTGGGGTATGAATCTAATTGTGTCCATGTAGCTGATGTAGTGACTTAATCTCAAGTAATTTGATATTAGCAGTCACAAACCTGCCTCCTTTGACATGGAAGAAATTCCTATCTGCTATTTGCACCATTATTTGGGCTGCAGTTAATCTGCAGAGCAATATTGCCCTAGATGTTTCAGTTGTTTAATACTGCCCTAGATGTTTCAGAGCAGCGTGATGGCCTAGTGGTGAGGACTCTTGCTTCCCACTCTGAAGGTTAGGAGTTCAATCCTACGTAGCAGCAGCTGTTTCTCTTCTAGGACGCAAAGGAAAAAATCTGCGAACTCCACAAAGGCGTTAGGAAGGGCATCTGGCCAGTAAATGCTCAGCTTTATGCAGTCACCTCAACTCTACCCTGAATGGGGACTACAGGGTTATAAAAAGAAAAATTCAGTTGTTATTATGTGGGCTTTGGTCAACACTACATTTGTTTCACAACAATTTAATCAAAAGAAGATAGATGCACTTCTGAGCCAAGTTCCATAGCGCTCTCTTGAAGCAGGTTGGGTTTTGTGATGAAATCACAGCTGTATCCACGCAGACTAGTATAGGTAAATTTTAATAGCTATCCCAGAAGAGCATAAATTCAGATCTTTTAAAACTCCAACCAGGAGATTAATGTAGAATTTGAATAGTAAATGGGCTAATACTTATCGCTGCTTAACTCTTTTCTGGTCAGTCTATTGGCTTCCACAAGTTATATCTTATATGTAAAAAGATTAAGCAAAAAGAATCAAGTAAGAGTAAATAAAACTTTCATGTCACTACAGTTTTCCTCAGAATCACAAGATTACTTGTAATGATAGTTTCACTATTAAGGTTCATTTTTAGTTGGTGTAGTTTTATGTTCTTTCTATAGGTATTACAAAATTGTACTCAGGATGGAGCAACAGGACACTGTATTACTACCACTCACTGTGTCTCCCTCTATGCTGTTTCTTACCCTGACTTTTCCTGAATTGATCGTATTCCTGATAAAAGAGAGGCAAATATGCTTAAAAACATCCTCTCATTCAAAAAAGGTTAAGGATAAAAATAGTATATGCAGGGCTATGGAGGTGTGTTAAAATTTAAACCAATTTAATAATACCTGAATGGGGTATGTAATTGCCTCAAAATGTTTATAATATATACTTAATTAATTTGTCAATTCTTTGTTTCATTATTCAATACTTATGGCAGAAGATTTAGTTTTTATCTTTTTTGGTTCATATTGAAAGTAGTTAAATCTTGCAATCACATTAATATGAAAGAATGCAGATATTAAGCATAAGTATAGAAAAAAAGGTTTAATATCTAAGCTATACTTTCATGGCATTGATAAAACCGAGAGGCCATGCCTCATTGTTTAGTGACAAAATTAATGAGTATTATTATCCATCTTTCTTTACACCTTTGATTCCATCTGCAATCTTTAAAGTATTTACTGAAATATTAAGCTTTTAATATTTAACAAGATATGCTTGGCTTTGACAAGGGAATTGTTTGGCTTTTTTTAAAAAAAAAAATGTTATACTGTTTCCACAGCAAATCTCCAAATTTTGCTTTCTAATAAAATAGTTCCTTTTTAAATTTTATGATATGCATGCATATATATATCATGAATGTATTATTACTATTATGCCATGCATATGTGGTAATAGGAACAAAATATATTGTAGAAAAATGCTGAGATGATATTTTTATTTACATTAATTATATTTTCATGTTAATAGATCAGGGGTGTCAAACTGCCGGCCCACGGGCCAGACGTGTCATGAGGAAACCGTACCCACCCCATTGCCAGCAATGGGGAAAAAGCTCCAATACATTGTGCGACGTCACATGACATCGCAAGTTTGACATGTCTGTTATAGATAAAGGGAGCCACTAACAATTTAAATATTACATCTATATTAATTCCCTAAACAAATTTATAGTTAGTATAATTGAGAATCCTTTATGAAATCTACCATTGCCAACATCTGCCAAACTGGAAACTACCATTGCAATCATATAAGGAGAAATATTACCTAAATCTTATTGTCAGATATTTCTGTGAAAATAAAAAGTGTCTTTAATGTTATACATATAAACTGAAATCTGAATATATTTTGCAATAATCCTCCATGCCCACTACAATAAGAATCACGCAACTATGTTATCAAAGCAAAATTTCCTCCATAAAGACAAAGAAGCAAGGCAACATTGAGAACACATGCCAAGAATGATATACCCTAATTATCAGAGACAACTACCCAAAGCATTATGCTAGACTGAAAATATATACAGATTACTGTTGAAAGCCATAATGAATCCCCCAGTTAACAGTTCTCTATTACATTCTAGTATTTCTTCATTAGAAGGGATTCTGCATTTCTCCAGATGTTACTTAACAAAAATTCCTTGTATCCTTCACACTTCACCCTTGGTAAGGACTGCAAGGAATTGTAGTTCAGCAATATCTGAAGTATCATAGATTTCTCACCCTAAAACTAATTGTATCAGATTTACCCTGTGGTAAAATGAGCCCCTAATAAAGTTTATAAATAAATAAATCATTGGTATTTATCTCAAGCAAATAATTACTTTAAGAGCAGCAGCACTGAAAGAAGTTATTGCATGTATATCAGAACATGCAGAGAAGACAAAAATCAAGATGTTTTTAATACTTCTGCTACAGTATATTAGTTACTCTAATTAAAATATTGCTTAATTTTAATTGCATAACTTGAGATCCAGAAGATATTTTTCTGATTGCTGTTTGATACTTTAAAAATCAATTTTTTGCATATGTAGACATAGATTGTTATCCTCTTATTTCTATAGGCCTAACTGGGACTGGAAGTTACTTTGCTAAGTGAAGTAGTCATTAAGAAAAACATCATATGACTGTATCATATAGCAGTGACAATCCCAGTTGTCTAGATCAGAGGTCCCCAACCTTTTGGGCTACAGGGACAGGTTACGTGGAGAGAGGTTTTTCCGTGGACTGAAGGGAGTGTGGTTTTGTGTGCTGCCTGCATCCCGCAGATGGAGCTTTGCTTATTTGTGCGGCCTGGTTGCTGGCATGCCATGGCCTGGTACTGGTCCATGGACCGGGGGTTGGGGACCCCTGATCTAGATTGTAGTTGTTAGACAAAGACCGGATAATTGAGGATCTGATGCTTCTGCTGTGTGCCTATGCATCAACTCCCCCAATCTTTGCCCTTTTGGCTCTCTGTACTCCACTACTTATCCCTGCTGCCTCCAGCTGACTTTCATCATCTTCCTCCCTGGGATCAGTGTTGACCTGAAATTGGCAGCATGGAGTGGCATGAGTAGATGATAATACAGAGCAGTCAAAAGGGGAGAGATGGGGAGGAGAGATAAAAGCTGCTGGCTCTTCAAGGATTTAGAATGAAATACTGTAGAGGGTGGCACAAAGGCAGATATGGGTGGGAGATAGCTGCCTGGGTGGAGTTGAAGAAGAGGCAGTTAGTCATGCCAGAAGAACATGATTCTGTAATGCTGCAACTGGTTGTACATGCAGGCTGGTCAACAAATGCCCAAATTTTGATCAGAATGCTGCAACACCCAAAATTCTAAGGACCAGTTATAACTCTCATTCAGCATCTTCATAACTTCAAATGGTTGCTGAACAAATAGTTATAACTGAGGACAAACAGACAGATGCTAGGATAAAGTCAATAATCACTACAAAATCACTATGATTGTTGATCTAGTATTTGTATACTTTAGTTGCTATATCAAGAAAATATTAATTTATGAAAAAACTAATCAGACTTTTTTGATTTTACAATGCCTACTTTTATTATAGAGAATTTTGCAATGGGACCTTATCCAAAATTTAGTTGTAACAGATGGGCTCTTGTTGGGGGTTCCACATATTTAGTTATTTAGGAGTTTAGTAAACTGTGATTTTTATCCAGTCTGTGATTGGAACAGATGTGAGCTTATCAGGGTTCCATTTTTTTTCAAGAGCGTAAAAACACCATGATTTGCTGTACAGTGGTAGACTTTACTTTTTGTGTTTTCAGAATCAAGGTCCTCTTTAGCCAGAATTTGCCCCTGGGTTCTAAAACATAATAGGGAGTTAATGTTTTATTCTCTATTAATTCTATTAAATCCATTTAATATTAGAGCATGTGTTGCTTTATAGCATTAACTAGTGTCTTGCACTCAACAGTATTTTCACAGTTTATGACACTGCTTAGGGCATTAACAAACAGCTGTTTAAATTAAATGAGCAGTTAAGGAGCCTGTTCATTAACTCAAAAGTTTCATGTATTTTTAATTCTTTAAATCTAATGGTATTAACACCCTCCAAGAAATCTATCTTTGATTATAATTTGCTGTGACCAGCACTGGTTTGAGGGACCGGAAATTATATGACTTATATTAATGACAGCAATAGTCAACAATTTTTAACCTTATCAGAATTCCTTTGTTTACTATATA
Source organism: Crotalus tigris (assembly GCF_016545835.1). NCBI lineage: Eukaryota > Metazoa > Chordata > Lepidosauria > Squamata > Viperidae > Crotalus > Crotalus tigris. The sequence continues at coordinate 4,403,408 of NW_024100678.1, forward strand.
GAACTTCAAAAGTTTATAGCAGCTGTATTGAGAATTTTCTAATTTTGTTTACTGATGACTTAATTTAGCTAATGTAAGGAGGCAGTTGGAACAGAATTATTTGCATTTGAAATGGTGCAATCAAGGGTTGACTGTCTCATTTACAAGAAGGAGAGAGAAAGAAAACAAATTGTATTTGGACAGTGACATATGCCCAATATAGCTTTATAAAGTATTGTGTTTGTCACTAACTTTTCATATACAAGTATCATACCTTCAGAAATGTTCAGGTAGTTAGTTTTGTTTCCTCAATTACATTTTTCTTGTGATCTTTCAATTTACAACAAAGCCCACCTGTTTGATCAAATCTACCAATAACTTCTATGTTTATCATTTCTTTAAAACAAAAGAACCTTTAGTAATGAAATTGTGTAACTAAATGCCTACAGGATTAAAGGCAAAATGTGACTTTTCGAAAAATTGATTAATTTTTTTAGATCCAACCTAGTTTAAATGCTGCAAATAATATACCTTTTTATTTTGCATGCCAGGTTAAGTTTTAGTTTATAAAAATAAGAACATACTGTACTATTCGAGTATGTCCACTTGCATTTTTGATTTATTCTTTCTTGAACTATAAAGATTTATTTGAAATACTATCCTGGAGTAGGAATGAAACACTAACTGGATGTACATAATCAATAAAAATGTACTTCCTTATAAGGGAGTAGGTTTTTTGTTTAAATAAGACAATGATTAGACCATTACTCAAAATGATATTAGGTCTGATCAATCTGTAATTTAGATTGTTCATTAATCTTCCTTTATTTTGGAAGTTGACCTATGGGCAGATCATTCCCAACTATATGTTCTTGATCTAAATCTAGCATTAGCTCTTGGCAGAGGACAGAGACAACTTTAGTATCCCTGTGTTCCATTCTGTAAGTTCCCAATATTACAAAGGAAACTAAAGTTAGACTTAGACAAATAGTATGCAAATCAAACTAAGCAAATCAGGTCAGATGGGTGAAATCAAGTCACAATAGTATCAGACTACAATAACATATGTTGTCTTGTGAAAAGGAGAGAAGAAATTAGAATCCTGAACAGTTCTAGGAGAATTAGGAGACGGGAGACTAAAACATATAAGGAATGGTTGCTGGAATTGGGAATGTCTAGTCTAATGAAGAGAAGGACGAGGGGTTACATGATAGCAGTGTTCCAACATCTCAGGGGCTGCCACAAAGAGGGAGTCAAGCTATTCTCCAAAGCACCTGAAGGCAGGACAAGAAGCAATGGATGGAAACTAACCAAAGAAAGAAGCAACCTAGAACTTAGAAGAAATTTCCTGACAGTTAGAACAATTAATCAGTGGAACAGCCTGCCTCCAGAAGCTATGAATGCTCCAACACTGAAAGTTTTTAAGAAGAGACTGGACAGCCATTTGTCTGAAATGGGTTTCCTACCTGAGCAGGGGGTTTGACTAGATGACCTCCAAGGTACCTTCCAACTTTATTATTATTGTTGTTGTTGTTATCATTATTATTATCATTATTATTATTTCTGCTACCTGAATGTTTGTCCTACTAGGATCACTATAGAAAGTATTAAGAGCAGCAGGGAATAGGCACAGGGCTAAAGAAAACCGAAACCATATGTAGGCATGAACCAGTCTCCTCAGACTTCTAAGTAGCTATGGCTCTTATCTGATTGTATAGTCTTTGATTTTTGTAAATTTCTCTGTTTTCTAGAGAGGGTTACCATCACAATTAAGATTCAGATTTGGAAAGCTGATATTCTTCTTCTCAACTTTACATTAAGTATCCATTTCATCCACGATACCATTTTTTAAAAACTTTGAGTGGTGTGCCAACTATGGCCATGCCTGGAAAAGGTAGATTCAACCACCATAGACTATGTAGTACTAAATGAATCCAGTCTAAAGTACTGCCTGCATATATCTCCAAAATATAGAGTTCCAATTCTCAGGCAAGAAATGTTTATCTTTCAATATCAATCCAAGAGAGTGATTTACTTTTAATGGCTAACTGGGATATCATGAAATAGGTATGTAATGTGAGTCTGTCGACTGGGTTGTTTAAAAGTGAGTTTATTACAGATATGATCATAGATGGCAACTAGTCCAAAAGGTATCCTCTAATGAACATTTAGTATCTCAAATATCCTACTGAAAGAATGTTGGCTTTTCCCTTTTTTATAGTTACAAGGTAGACAAAGCTCTTCCTCTTTAGAAATGGTGTTCTAACTTGCTATTTTATTGGAGCTATTTTTGTGTTTTGTTTTATTGATTGTTTTTATTTCATTATTTTGTATATACCATTTTATTATAAGTAATAATAATGCTTAATAATATTATAAGTAATAATGATTCAAGTAATTTGAATCATTGATATTTTTGCTCTAATTCAATCAGTTGTTGAGATGCTTCCATATCCAGCACAACTGTTTGAAAAACAGAGTCAGCAGCTGCCAGTAGCATAGTTGGTTGATATTTCATTTATTGAGAACCTAGGAATATATTATAAGGAATTGATGAAGCCTTCCAATGCATTACTGTGCCCCAGAGATCTAGCAATAGATCTAGAGCATCATTTCCCAATGTTAGAAGCTTTCAGATGTATGGATTTCAATCCATAAAATGAACATGTTGATGGAAGCTTCTTGGATGAGAAGCAAAACGTCTTCAAGAAAAACAAGAAAGTCCAGTTGCCTGATGAAAAAAAAAGCACCTTTGGGATAGGTCAGGATCATTCCAGATGAAGAGATAGATTTGTCTTCACAGTCCTATGTTACTCTGTGTCTTTTATATATATCATTTTATTTCTCATCTCAATAGTGTTAATCAGACATTAAAAAGTTTAATGCTCTTTACAAAGAAAAATATGAAAAAATAAAAAAAATTAGCTTGCTAATCTTATAAAAGGCATGCCAAAGATATGTTATAACAGTTAACACATTAATTGCTAGACTACTCAGGCATTCAAGGGTTTAGAGACTGAAGTAATGAAAGTTACTATGGAAATAATTCAAGAGAATAAATCAACACATGATTATAAATGATGATGGATAACATTTCATGCTATAAGGATTATGAATAGGAATATGCAAGTCAACCATGTAGTGCTGAATGAGCATATTGGTGCTAGATCTGGACCAAAAGACAAACCAGTAGGTAATGGCCAAAAGCAAATATAATTTAAACCAGGAAACAAAACCAGGTTCAGATTATGACGCAAACTCTTAGCACAATTCAAAAGTTGAGATTAAAGAACAAAATATATTTTTGAACCTACAACTATCATATTAGTCAAGAGTCTGAAATAAGTGTATGTAGTTCAATAGTTCACCACATGAGGGAGCTGCATGCAGATCTTGAAAGAGCCAAAATGGTCCATGTGTATGGGAAGAGCTAACACAAGTGCTCTATGCACAGCTAAGTCAAGTTATTGCTGTCAGCATTCTATCCCAATGGATATATCAATATCTCTAGATGTAGCTTCCAGGTAGAAGTATTTCATGCTCTAATAATATCTTATAGTTAGTAGAGATGAACAATAAAAGTCATAGATTTATTTTACATTGCAAAGTACTGAATTGCCAAAGTGGATTCTCTTAAGGTACATTTAAGCCAGACATGTCAAACACAAGGCCCGGGGGCCAGATGTGGCCTGTGAAGTGGTTTCATGTGGCCCGCGAAGCCATCCTGGAAACAATGAGGAAACGGCCCCCTCTGCCTTGGCCCTGGCCCAGGCCAGCCGGGAGCCAATGTACAATTTTGTGGTGGCCATCTATGCTAAAACGCATTCAGTCTTAGCTCCATAAGCTCACCCCCCTGCATGGCCTGAGAGGAACAGTGAGGCTCCTCCATTGGACCATGCCTTGGCAATTGCCCTGGTCCCACCCCCTTCTGCCAGAGACCCTCAGATCTGTCCGACTCCTGCCCAGACCCCCACAGGCACCCTTGACATGAACAATAGGCCACACCCACTCCATCCACACCCACCCAGTAAGCTGCACCCACTCTGGCCACACCTACCCGGCCCCCTGAGGGCAACCGCAATGCTGATGCAGCTCTCAATGAAATTGAGTTTGACACCCCTGATTTAAGGGATGGAATCTGTTGTTCTTAGGCAGAAAAGTTTAAAAAAATCTAGAAGCTTCCAGAAACATCAGTGTACAAGTGGGAGGTTATACATAAAGAGTTAGAGATAACTTGCATTTATTTATTTGGATTTTTTCACATTAAAAAAACTTTTCAATTACACATTCAAAGTAGCTCTTGAAATGGTACAAAAAACATATTAGAGTGTATATATAAATATGTGTGGAAGCTGAGACAAAGAGAAAGCTTGCAGAGGGATATACATAAATTATAAAACCTTATATGTGTTATAATCCATAAAAATCAACTGTGGATTTTTTTTACCATGATTTTTTGCAGAATGGAATATATGTGAGAGTCTGTTGTACTGCCTGAATTTCCACTGAACTGTATATGTATCAGCTTTATGGCAAAATTATATTGATGCTTATATGTACTGAATATGCTGAATACTGGTGTCTGAAGGCTGACAGTATTTATATAGAACGGGACAAAGATAATGAAGAAAGAGCACAAAGGCAGTTAACTGATAAAAAAAGACTGTAAGCAAAATCTCAACCATGGGAAAGTAACGTGCATAAAAAAGAGAGTTAAAATAACCCCGTCTTGGTTCTGCACAGTGTAAAAGAGGGTAAAGGGAAATTCTGGCAACTTTTAAAGATTTGGTTTATATCTTATGGCAATAAAATAGAGTTTCAGTAATCTTTATGGAGTTTGTCACCTGTCATGGTCTTCCATGACCAGTTGATATTTTGAATGAGATGAAAGAGACTGAAACTATGATAGAATTGTTCTATCATAGTTCTTGTTGGTTCCAGTGTTGTGTCAGGAAAGTGGAAGTTAGCACTGCTGGTAAGAGAACAAGGCTACTGATAGATGGGCATGTGAAGGCCAAGGCAAGTGGCCTTTACCCAACTCCAGTTCTGGCCCTTCCTAGAGCAAGAAGACCTGACATCACAGGTTCATACTCTTATCCCAACAGGGTTAGACTAATACAATGCATTCTGTATGGGTCTGTCTTTAAGGATGATTTGGAAACTACAATTAGTCCAGATTACAGCTGCATATATATTAACTAATGCTAGTCACATTGGTCATATTACACCAATTTTCTGCCTTTTCATTGGTTACTAGTTGATTATCTATCTATGTATCTATGTATCTATCTACCTACCTACCTAGCTAGCTAGCTACCTACTTACCTACCTATCTCATTTAAGCAATATTATACATGTTTATTTCATTGCCGTTTGTTCTTTAAACTTAAGAGAATTTCATCAACTCCAACCAACCAAGCCTTCCTCAGTCTTTCTCATTCATTCTTACCCTATTTCTTTTTCATTACTTTACACATTTTATAGTACAGTACCTTATTTCTACTGCATTCAACTTTTATATTTTTTCTGACATACACAACTTTTCTTTCTGCATAATGGGCAGACACTTCCTTTGATATATAGCCCTTCTTTTCTTTCCTTCTTTCCTAGCAGACTTTAAATTATCCAATACTTTTCTAGCAGAATTTTAAAATGTTTCCACTTCTCCATTTTAGTAAAACATTCTACCATACTTGTTCTATATTGTTTTTGCTATATTTAAAATAAAATAAATATTTTTATTTTCAAACCTACTATCTTTATCTTCAATACATTAAATTTCAGACCCACATTCCTCATTGCATCATATAATCTACCAGACATTTACTGGTTCTCATCATTCATGTTCTCATTCAACAACACAACACTATTTGCATAGAAAAAGGCAAATCGCTCCTTAAGCAATACATTTCTAATTTCAATACAAGCAATCTAAATACATAAATAACCAAAGGGACTTCACACATCTTTGTTTTACTCTCTGTTCTACACTGAACCATTCACTAAAAACTGCATTTAGTCTCCTGCCTGCTATGCCTCCAGTATATACCATTCTTCACCTCCTTTACACATCTTTCCATAATTCAAGTCTACTCAAATTTTCATATGCTGCCTCTAATCAACAAATGTACAATAATTTTTTAACCTTCATTCTTTTTCCAGTGATTTGATAATGACAAAATCTATTCTGTGCAACTACAGCATTGCACTTCCTGAATTTTGCTCATTGTCACTTAAGGCACAGTCCCCAACCTTTTGGGCACTGGGGATCAGTTCTATTGAAAAAAATATTTTTCACTCACTGGGGGGGGAGGTGCACTGCCTAGATCAGGGGTGTCAAACACAATTTCATTGAGGGCCGCATCAGCATTGTGGTTGCCCTCGGGGGGCTGGGTGGATGTGGCCAGGCTGGGTGCGGCCTACTGGGTGGACATTGATGGATAGGTGTGGCCTACTGGGTGGGCATGGCCAGCTGTACATCGTTCACGTCAAGGGTGCCTGTGGGGGCCTGGGCAGGAGTGGGACAGATCTGAGGGTTTCTGGCAGAAGGGGGTGGGACTGGGGCAAGTGCCAAGGCATGGTACATTTCTTCATTCCTCACAAAGGGTGACATCTCCCCAGCATGCACTCAGGGGGCAGGGCCGACATGGCAAGGGCTAGTTCCTCGCTGTTTCTAGACAGCCTTGTGGAGCTAAGACTGAATGCATTTCAGCATAGATGGCCACCACAAAATTGTACATTGGCTCCCGGCCAGCCTGGGCCAGGGCCAAGGCAGTGGGGGCCATTCCCTCACTGTTTCCAGGATGGCTTCGCGGGCCACATGAAACCACTTCGTGGGCCGCATCCGGCCCCCGGGCCTTGTGTTTGACATGTCTGGCCTAGATTCTATGCATGTGCAGATGAAGTTTTGCTCATTTGTGAGGCCTGGTTCCTAATGGGCCACAGACTAGTACCGGTCTTCAGACCAGGAGTTGGGGACCCCTGCTGTAAGGTACTCTTGCAATCCAAAGTTTACCAAAGGCTTTTCCAGGCTCGCATAATATAACAAACTAATCCTCCTGTAATTGTTGTATTCACTCTTGCTACCTTTTCTTTTACATCTGTACAATAAGATCTCAAATTCTATTAACAGAGAGATTTGATAACACGATTTTCTATGGGATTTGATTCTTACATGTTTAAGTTTTTTTTCTTTTATCAATTAATCAATTAATCCTGACATTATTTGAAGTCAATTCTTTCTAAGCTAAAAACCTGATCTACTTTTTTCAATAGATCATCAAAATTTTATTTGACACATCAGTAATGTCATCTGCCTAGTTGTATTCTTCTGGGCTGATATATTTGCCTAATTTCTATTAGAAAACATTATGATATTCCCTGAGACAAAAATAATTCTATATAGTATTTAACCATTTTCACAAAATCTTATTGCTCATTCAGTCCAGATAGACTTCAACGTATGATCATTTGTTCAATGACTGTTCAAAGTTATAGCAGTACTGAATGAAGGGACTTATGACCCCTGCCCAAAGTTATGGCCATTAGACACACCAATAGTTATGTAATCTATCTCCCACATGCCCCTTTGGCCCCTTGCCACTCTGTGCTCGACTTCTCCAGCTGACCGTCACAATTTTCTTGTTTCAGTTGCTGCTGAGGTGTACCCAGTCTGTCTGCTGGGCCAGGCTGTAGTTGGGCATCAGCTGTGAAAAAAAAAAAAGACCAAAATTACTTGCTGAGCTGCAGCATGCCCAAAAAAACCCCCACTCCTTTGTGTTGTGTTCCTGGATTGGATTGGGCTGGGCTGGCCTAAGCTTTGGCTGAAAAAAAAAAAAAAAAAGCAAAAGCCAAAAGCAGCCATAGAGCCACAATGCACAGTAATCAACACAAAAAACAATTTTTTTTCCCCATAGCTGAAACCCAGCCTGGCCCCACTACAAGGTCAGGCATGCCTCATCAGCAGTGAGAGGACAGCAACGTTCAGCTAGATTGGCAGAACACAGGCCAGCAGGGGACTCATAATGCAGCAACTGGGATTGGGACTCGGACTGGTCTGGGATGCCTGCATTTTACCAGAATATGGCAAACAGTCCCAGAGCTGCTGGGGCTCTTTGCTATTCATCAAGGCAAGCTGCAGGATGGTCAAAAAGGGCAGAGATAAGCAGTAAGATAAGCAAGTAGGGGAAGCCAGTCGTTTACCTTATTGAGGCTCAGGGATGGGAGGGACCAAAAAGGCTTGGATTGGGGTGTGTACTCACATAACCACCTGTGATTCTCAGTTAACAATGGCAATTGGGATTGCTGTTACTAAAGCAATGCAATCATATGACCTCTCACTTTGCAACCACAGTGTTTAACTATGGAAATTCCAGTCCCAAATGTGGTTGTAAAGTGAGAACTACATGCATTCTGAAAGTAAAAAGGAAAAGGCAATGTACCATTCTGTTAAGTATACACAAAACAATTTATACTTTCACAATAGGAAAACTAACATTTTAAATGGATTTTTCTATTGTTAAGAGTAGTAGCTTTTACTCTAGATAAAAATAGACAAAAACTGGTAATTTTTATCATTTTAGTCATTATGATTCAAGCCAAATGTAGCAAACTCAGACTTTTAAAAGTCAGCCTAAATAATTTGAGATGTTATTTAACCTAAAGCTTATGTGCACTCTGTATTATATATCAAATACTTTGGGCTTTGTGACCTGCTAGGTCATCCATTCAGACTATTTCTTATCTAAACAGAATGACTACAAGCAGGCAAAAAAAACGCAGGGGGAATGAATTACCACCTCCTCCTAATGCAAGGACTCATACTGAGAAGAGAGTAGAGCAAAGGCATTCTGTGAGCCTGCTTGCAAGGAAAGAGTTATACCTTTCTAAATGAGCAGCACTGAGGTTGCATTATTGAAACACAACAGCAAGCTCACATCCCTCTAGTGAGAACAGCAACCTTGATTCTTGATCTGTGTGCCTTGATTCTTGATCTGTAACTGCTGACTCTCAAACCAGACTATCTGACAAACTTTCTACAAAGCTCTAAACCTTGGACTTCACTTGACTATTCTTTTGCTCACTTAACTATTCTGTTTTAAACCAAAAATTTTGTAAAGCAAATCTGCTAAACTTTGGAGGAAGCTTGTCTCTTTGCCACACTTGCATGTGTCTGCACTCGATCATTTACTTACTTGCAAACCTTATTTAGTAAAGTATGCAACTACCTCTTCATGTGCTTGTGTTTGCTTGGCCTGAAAAAGGACAGTGACTTCTGACTTCTTGCTGACTTCCCCATTCAGTTTCCTTGTGGGAAGCTGGCTGGGACCATTAGAGGATCCTGTGACTGGATCATCGAAAACGGCAACACCTTTGCCAAATTTCAACTCCACAGGAATCACAGATCATGTATTTTAGTTAGTTTACTTGAGGTACATTGATTCAAAAAATGTTGCACTATAATGCACAGTTTTACGCAACTGAAGGTTTACAAACATAACAGTTTTATAGTATGTAAATTTATAGCTGTCACTTCAAATTTTAACATTCAGAATTGTCAGCTTTCATATTCCAAATTATAAAAGAAGTCATAGCTTAGAATTGTTTGTTTAATGAATAGTTTCTTTAATATAATTTTTAAGCTTAAGTAATACTTTTGATAACAGTATCATAATTGACAACAGACTGTTTAAAGATGAATTAAAAACCAATTGAATGCACTTTGCTAAAGTCAGTGATGTATGGCTTTATTATCTAAATAAAATTTGTTTACAGATACTTGATTAAATATGCATTCAGTATTCCTGTTGCACACAAAAAGTGTTTTCCTTTTGAAAGAAAATGAATATCTTACATGATAGAAAAGTCTTATATAGAGCCAAAATCCAATTTCTATTGCTTAGCAGCTTATGCAACATATAGCTGTTATTAGAATTGCAAAATCTTGTAATTTTTCTATGGGTGTTCATGGGAAGGGCAAGGGGGACAATTGACAAAATTCATGTTGCAATATTACAAAGCAAATTCCACCAGTTTTGTATAGTGTTTCACAAGGGGTAGAGCTTGCATTGCAACATCATCATCTTGCTGCCAAAATCTCAGCATTCTATGGATGCCTCTAAATATTTTGCATACATAGCAGAAAATCTTATAGTATGATAAAATAATAACCCCCAAATATTCTGAGAGGTGACATTATAAAACTTCATATAACGACGGGTAATTTACTGTGTGAATGCAATAAAGAAAAGGAAAAATAATACAGCTGGATGTGTTTTTAATCTTTAACAAGGACAATTACAATACAATAATAAATGATGGAGACTTCTATGATTCTTTTGTTTTACTATGGACAATTTACAGCAAGTAGGAACTAATGTTGAAAAGTGTCAATTCAGCCTCTTTTTCAGGGCTGTTCGCTAAGAACCACCTGCTCTGTTGCTAAGCTACCACTTGTTCCTCTTTCTCCTCCTTCTCCTCCTCCCTTTAGTTTCTCACTGAGAGAGAGAGAGACACACACACACACACACAGAGAGACAGGGGGGGAATTGGCTGTTACTGAAGAGTATGCTCAGGTGTCTTGCCTTCTTGGATCTTGTCAGCTGACCCATTGTGTAATCATTGAGTAATGCACCTCCCTCTGGGCCTTCTCCCTCTGGATCTTCTGCCCATCACTCCCTCATCTAGGATTTCTGTGGAGACTCCAAGTCCATTTACAGCCCCCTATCTTCCCCTTGGCCTTGGGTATAGTTTGTCCTTCTGTCTGGGGTTTTGCTTCTTTTCTGCTACTAGGGATCATCACATCAACTTCTTCATCCTCTTCTTCCTCCTGGAGCCAGGAATTGCAACTGCACAAACAAGTTTTCTTGCACACAATATTTCCTCCAACCAAATTCTAACATAGTCACTCCAGCAGCATATTCTGCAGGACTTGCTAAACCATGGCAACTTACTTCTCAGTTTCTCACTCTTTCCCCACCCCCTCTCTCTCTTGCTCTCTCTCTCACTCTCACTCTCTCTCGCTCTCTCTCACTCTCTCTTGCTCTCTCTCTCAGACACACACACACACACACACACACACACACACACACTTTTTCACAAGTCAGATCAGCAACTGATCCCTCAGTTTCTATGATAGTAGTTTTCCCCCTGGGCTTTAATCCCAACACCTATATACAAGGCTTGATTGGTGGGAAAGCTACCTACAGCTGCTCCTGACTAGCATCCAGGTCAGCTAATCAACTGCATTCCAAGGTTATACCGGTATATGAGTTGCTTCTTTCCCTTTTTCCTCTCACTTGCTAACTCATGCCAGTAGCACAATAGCCATGCCAGACCACTAAATCCATATGCCACACATAAATAGGTACGTATGAAATAGAACAGAGGAAGAAAAAAACCTGACAAAAATGTGACAAACAACAGAGAAGCGAAAATACCAGTCTTCAGAGATCAGATCAACAGGCCAAATGTCTAAATGCATAAGTGGTGATTATTCCATAGGGTTATAAGTGGAATCAATGGAAAATAGAAGTGTTCACTGGTACAGAAGAAACAAACACCATGATTGGAGAGAATGAAATATACAGTCATGCGTTGTCTACCTAATGCTAGT